>NC_050071.1:8101110-8743804 GCF_009764565.3 Dermochelys coriacea | reverse complement strand
GAGGCCGACCCTACCTCAAAGAGATTACAATCTAAATAGATGAGAGGTAGAAGGCAAACAGAGGGGAAGTGACTTGTTCAATGTGACAAAGCAGGTCAATAGAACCCAGACTGCTAATCCAGCACATTAATCATTGGACTAAGAGCCATCAATGTGATGGACAAATGGTCTGATCTAATACGGCAAATCTCATACTCCCATCTGTTTGAAAAAGGTATTCTATTTTCCTCCCATTACCCCCAAATTCCCATCTCTTGCTATCATGATCCCCCATAAACAACAGTATTGGATAAATCATGCAAAGAAAAATATGCACAAACATGCATTGGCATTTTTTAGATCATAAGAACATAAGAACGGCCATACTGGGTCAGACCAAAGTTCCATCTAGCCCAGTATCCTGTCTTCCGACAGTGGCCAGTGCCACTTGCCCCAGAGGGAATGAACAGAACAGGTCATCATCAAGTGATCCATCCCCTGTCATCCACTCCCATCTTCTGGCAAACAGAGGCTAGGGACACTTCAGAGCATGGTTTTACATTGGTGCCCATCCTGGCTAATAGCCATTATGGACCTATCCTCCATGAGCTTATCTAGCTCTATTTTGAACCCTTTTATAGTCTTGGCCTTCACAACATCCTCTGGTAAAGAGTTCTGCAGACTGACTGTGAGTTGTGTGAAGAAATACTTCCTTTTGTTTGTTTTAAACCTGCTGTCTCTTAATTTCATTTGGGTGACCCCTAGTTCTTATGCTATGAGAAGAATTAAATAACACTTCCTTATTCATTGTCTCCACACCAGTCACGATTTTATAAACCTCTATCATATCCCCCCTTAGTCGTCTCTTTTTTCAAACTGAAAAGTCCCAGTCTTATTCATCTCTCCTCATACGGAAGCTGTTCCATACCCCTCATCATTTTTGTTGTCCTTTTCTGTACCTTTTCCAATTCCAATATATCTTTTTTGAGATGGGGAGACCACATCTGCACACAGTATTCAAGATGTGGGTGTACCATGGATTTATACAGAGGCAATATGATATTTTCTATCTTATTTCCTATCCTTTTCCTAATGATTCCCATCCTTCTGTTCGCTTTTTTGACTGTCGCTGTGCAATGAATGGATGGATTTGTTTTTTCTATATTCAGTTCCCTTTCATGTGTTCTTTCTGAAAACACTTGAATGATTGAGTTTTACTGGCAAAGATATTCACCGAAACCAAGTTTTAAATTCATACAAACCAGTATTCACATGAGAGGCATTTGTGCACTTATCCAATCAGGAAGCAGAGACAATACTAAGTGATTTTTCTGACCAGTCACAACAAAGCTCCATAGTCTGGATTTAGTTATGATTCCATGGAATCAAATCATAAAAAAGTGAAAATTCATCACCTACATCTGAATAACAAATCAGATTGTGGAACTCTTTGCAAGCAGAGAAAGGCTAAACTCCTTGAATAAATTATTTATTGCAAATTATTCATTCAGCTCTAATAAATAGGTGTCTCTTTCTGGCTGAAAATGTTCTGTAATGTTCCTCAAAAGCCAAAAGGAAATTCAGGAATACGATTGTGAGTTGCACTCCATATGCTTTATGAAAATATGCTTGTGAATGTGAATATGCTGTAACTGGAATATGTTTTATGCAAAAGGTCTCTTGTAAGGTCTCATTACAAAGCTTATGATCTACTGAGTGTATACATGGATTATTTCTATGTCTGGAGTTAGGAGAATCAGATATAAACTTGTACTACTGATATAAACATATTACGTGGAAGGCATTAAGGGTGCTTCAGAATCAATGACCTGTCAATGGCTCTGTTTACTTGCAGACATTCTGGGGTACGTGTGGGCCAGCCCAGGAAGAATGGAGACTAGAGGTCTCACAGGACATGTGATAATGTCATCCGATGCTGGAATCCATCTTAAATCTGGTACTTTTCTATTTAGAAGGAGAGGTGGGGACCCAGAGAGACAAAAGATTCCTGCCTTGTGCCAAAGCTATAAAAAGACGTGGAGCAGGACAAAGAGGAAGGCCAGTCATGAGAAAGCCCCTGCTTACCAGCTAAGATGTCTGCTGGAACTAACAAGGACTGTACGAAGGGAAAGGAGTGGGTCCAGACTAGAAAGAAGTCTAGTCTGTGAAAGAAGCTTATTGGAACATCTCTGAAGGTTAGATATTACCTATAATCAGTTTCTTAATGTTTTAGGCTCAGACTTGCGTGCTTTGTTTTATTTTGCTTGGTGACTTACTTTGTTTTGTCTGTTATTACTTGAAACCACTTAAATTCTACTTTTTATACTTAATAAAATCACTTTGGTTTATTAATTAACCCAGAGTACATGATTAATACCTGGGGGAGCAAACAGCTGTGCATATCTCTCTATCAATGTTATAGAGGGCGGACAATTTATGAGTTTACCCTGTATAAGCTTTATGCAGAGTAAAACGGATTTGTTTGGGGTTTGGATCCCATTGGGAGCTGGGTGCTGGAGATAGGTAACCCACTGAGCAGTTTTCCATTAAAGTCTGAAGCTTTGGGGCGTGGTCCAGACCCTGGGTCTCTGTTGCAGCAGGCTAATGTGTCTGGCTCAACAAGGGAGGGTTCTGGAGTCCCAAGCTGGCAGGGAAAATGAGTTCAGAGGTAATTTCAGGGGCTCTCTGTGATGGAACCCATCACAACGATTTACACTGAGGAACAGAAAGGATTATTCACAGGATGCTCAAAACAACCTATGCAACCGACAAAGGATGCATTGTGCTTTTGAACAGCCAGATTCTCAAAAAGGCTCAGCACCCAGTAGCCACTAAGGACAATGGAAGCTGCCAGGTTCCTGAGCTGTTTTGAAAACCGAGCATCTTCGCTGAGGTGCCTCAATGGAGCTGAGCACCTTTGAAAATCTGCCCCCCGGGTCTTTGCTTATGCACTATAGATTTCACACTTCACCTGAAGCGCTGCTATCCACTCACTCATAGCATGATGTGATCTTTGCTTGGAGTGTCATTAACTGGTGTGGGGGGAAAGGCAATCTGGAGTATAGTCAAATGCAGTGCTCTGTGGACAGTGAAAGAAGAAACCTCCTGCATCCTTTCTGCCTTTCCACCTGCCTTTCCAGATTCCCCAACCAGAGCCAAGCAGTCCTCATCAGACAGGTCCGAGTGCCTGGTTGGGATGAAGTAGCAAGGCCCAGCTGTACACTCTATGCTTTAATAAAGCTGTCAGGGTTGACATGCCAGTATCCACTGCTTCTCCCTTTTCCCTCCCTCTAAAGCAGGATGGAGGGATTATGCTGATGAGCCGCTACATTGTGTCTGGCTGGGAACCATTGTTCTGAATGCTTGGCATATTCTGAATTCATTTCTATACCCCTGAATGCCCAGAGCTATGAACCGTCTTGAAGGGATAAACACCTTAACAAAGCTGTTTAGCAGATCCACTGAATGGTTCTGGCAGGCACAGACATTTCCCTGGATGGGAGAATGTGTGCTCACTCTTTTTTCATTCCCTCTGCCTTCAAACCTTTGAAGTTTTATTCATGCTGTGTGCAAAAATAAGACGCTTGATTAGAGCTCATGGTCTCTTAAAGCTACCCTGCTCCTTTCATTCAAGCGACTGATTTCAGGCCTTGGAAAGCCAAATCTCCCATTTGCCAATGACATAATGAACCATTGCACTTGACGCCTCTCGTTTGTCTCAGTGTGAGCATGTAGGAAAAAGGAAAAATAGACGTGCTTTGTTGCTGGGTTCAGCATGGCAGTTCCGTTCCGCGGTGCGGAGGCCTTGTCTGGCCCTCCCTGAAAAACCCCTTGAATTTAGTTCTCTCTCTTAGTGCATTGTGTCAGGGCACATCATTCGAGTGGGACTGGCTGACACCAACGTAACCCAACACAGGGAGAGGAAAAAATCTCATTCACTGGATGCAACAGGTCAGTTTCTTGTTTGAGATGGTCTGAACATCAGTCCACCAGTAGGAACCTGCAGTTTGGGGCCTTTCTCTCAACTGAGTTCTCATCAGGCCAATGGACAAAAAGGCTCACGCCAGGCATGTTAACAGAGGAGGGTCAGCACCAGAGAGCCGATGGTATTTCCCCTGTCTGAATAATGAGTGCAGATTGGGCCATTTAAATAGTAATAGTCCTTAGCACTTACCCAGATCTGTCAATCTCAAAGCAAGTCAAATGTCATTATTCCCATTTTACAGATGGGGAAACTGAGGCACAGAGTGGCAAATGGGGCCAGGTTGTCTTTTGTTGATGGCACTTAGCCTTTGGTGACAGCAGCTGCAGTTAGTTTTCCAGAATCTTTACCTTAAACACTAGAGGACAAATTCTGCTTCCAGCCCTGTTACCTATGGGCCACTCCAGCAGTGTACAGCGACTGACACTGTGCCATAGACAGGTGGGCTAGAACTGCCCTAGTGAAGGCACAGCAAAGTGCTGAGATAAGCAGCCCTGAGCAGGCCCCCTTGCAAACCCCAGTTCTGGGGGCTTGCTGGAGGTGGGGCTGAGAACAGGAGAGGATGTGTTAGGCTGGGTTGGGGAGTCTCCCTTACCCTCTGCTGGGTGGAGATTCTGGACTGCTCTGAACAGTGAAGCAGCCCTTAAACAGCCATAGGGATGCTGCCATTAATCAGAGCAATCCCAAGGTTGTTCTAATTGACACTGGGGGCTGTTTTAGCCCCAAGAGTATCCCCCAGAATATTGAAAGCTCAACTTAGGGCTTCCAAAGAGTGACACAAACTGTTCTTTACTCATCTGAGACAGTTACCTTGAGATGATTCCAAGAGTTGTCAGGGGAAAGTCTGCAAATCCATACCAACAGTTCTTCCACCTGTGAGTAGCCTTTATTCAGGTGAGAAGTCTCTTTGACTAGGGGCTGGGCTGTGATCAAGAGGTGGTATGTCAGTCATTCTAGCTTAGTGATGATTTTTGAAACTCTTGCTAAGTTTTATTTAACTATTTTTTGGAATTTATAAACAAACAAAAAAGTTGGGGCATATTTGTACATATTTTGTGATAAAACTACAACAGCACAATACAAATTGTTGTCTAAATTCGGGTCACGCAGGAATACTATGGCCCGGATTGTGCAAATGTTTACACATCTGAGAAACTTTACCCTGCTGAACAGGTCCATTGAACTCAACAGGACAGCATTACTCTGGTGCAGAAGTAGATAAGTGTTTATCAGATCTGGGTCTTAAACTACTGCAGGTTGTCTCCATTTAAATAGGCCTATCCTTGCCATCAACTGAATAATAAAATGCAGCAGGAAATAAATCAAATCTCTAAATTATCACCAACAAACAGCCATCATCAGGCAGTGCTGTCATGTGCCCCAGGCACTGGCTTGGGACGCGGGAGACTTGGGGCCTAGTCCCAGCTCTGCCAATGACCTACTGGGTTACCTTGGGCAAGTCACTTCATCTCAGTTTCCCCTCCTATCTTCTGTGTGTCTAGGTTACTTAGACTGTAGGTTCTTCAGGACAGATACTGATTCTCACTATGTATTTCCATGGTCCCTAGCACAATGGAGCCCTGATCTCACTTGGGTTTCACTAGAGAATTACACATCATTATGCATGGAAGGATTTGATTTTTATCAGTAAATGTTGGTGAACTACAGTGTCACTGTACTCACACAAACCGATGAAAAAAATATTTCCATGGATAATCATCAAAATTCACAGATAGGCAAGGGAAGGAAAATATTGCTGGAAAACTTCTTAGAGTTTGATTTAAGGATATTAATTTTGCCTATTTTGATGTGTGATGATGACAGAGTGTTTTAACAGCTACAGAGCTTTAATTTTGAAACTCAGCATCTACTGCCATTAAATAATGATTGATCCCCCCACCCATATTGTCCGACTCATTGGAACAAACTGATAAATTAAACAATATTAAATCATCAGGGCCAGATGGCATTCACCCAACAGTTCAGAAGGAACTCAAATATGAAATTGAAGAACTACTAAGTGTGGTATGTAACCTATCACTTAAATCAGCTTCTGTGCCAGATGACTGGAGAATAGCTAACGTGACACCAATTTTTGAAAAAAGGCTCCAGAGGTGATCCTGGCAATAACAGGCCAGTAAGCCTAACTTCAGTACCAGGGAAATTGGTTGAAACAATAGTAAAGAACAGAATTATCAGACACATAGATGAACATAATTTGTTGGGGAAGAGTCAAAGATGGCTTTTCTAAAGGGGACTCATGCCTCACCAATCCATTAGAATTCTTTGAGGGGGTCAACAAACATGTGGACAAGGGTTATCCAATGGATAAAGTGTACTTGTACTTTCAGAAAGCTTTTGAAAAGGTCCCTCATCAAAGGCTCTTAAGCAAAGTAAGCAGTTATGGAATAAAAGAAAAGGTCCTCTCATGGATCAGTAACTGGTTAAAAGACAGGAAACAAAGGGTAGGAAGAAATAGTTTTCAGAATGGAGAGGATTTAATAGTGGTGTCCTCCAGGGAGCTGAATTGAGGCCAGTGCTGTTCAACATATGCATAAATGATCTGGAAAAAGGGGTAAATAGTGAAATGGGAAAATTTGCTGATGATATAAGACTACTCAAGATAGTTAAGCCCAAAGCAAAGTTACAAAGGGATCTCACAAAACTGGGTGACTGGGCAACAAAATGGCTGATAAAATTCAATGTTGATAAATACAAAGTAATGCACATTGGAAAACATAACCCAACTATACATGCAAAATGATGGGGTCTAAATTAGCTGTTACCACTCAAGAAAGATCTTGGCGTCATCATGGACAGTTCTATGAAAACATCTGTTGAACATGCAGCAGCAGTAAAAACAAACAAACAGAATATTAAGAACCATTAGGAAAGGGATAGATAATAAGGCAGAAAATATCATAAAGTCATTATATAAACCCATGGTATGACCACCCCTTGAATACTGTATGCATTTCTAGTCACTCCTTCTAAATATATATATATATATTAGGCTTGGAAAA
The DNA here is from genome assembly GCF_009764565.3 of Dermochelys coriacea. Classification (NCBI taxonomy): domain Eukaryota; kingdom Metazoa; phylum Chordata; order Testudines; family Dermochelyidae; genus Dermochelys; species Dermochelys coriacea. Next base: position 8,736,820 of record NC_050071.1, on the reverse strand, counting down.
GGCACAGAGAAGGGTACCAAAAATGATTAAGAGTATAGAATAGCTTCCACATGAGGAAAGATTAAAAGAACTGGGACTTTTCAGCTTGGAAAAGAGATGACTAAGAGGGGATACAATAGAGGTCTATAAAATCAGGAATGGTGTGGAGAAAGTGAATAAGGAAATATTATTTTCTCCTTCACATAACACAAGAACCGTGGGTCTACCAATGAAGTCAATAGGCAGCAAATTTAAAAACAAACAAAAGGAAGTATTTCTTCACACAACGCACAGTCAACTTGTGGAGTTCATTGCCATGAGATGTGATGAAGGCCAAAACTATAACTGGGTTCAAAAAAGAATTAAGTAAATTCCTGGAGGACAGGTCCATCAAGAGCTATTAGCCAAGACGGTTAGGGATGCAACCCCATGCTCTGGGTTTCCCTAGCCTCTGACTGCCAGAAGCTAAGAGTAGACCAGTGGTTCTTGACTAGGGGTACACTAACCCCTGGGGGTACACAGAGAGTACATCAACTCATCTAGATATTTGCCTAGTTTTACAACACACTCCATAAAAAGCACTAGTGAAGCCAGTACAATCTAAAATTTCATATTGAATGACTTGTTTATGCTGCTCTACATACTATACACTGAAATGTAAGTACAATATTTGTATTCCAATTGATTTATTGTATAATTATATGGTGGAAATGAGAAAGTAAGCAATTTTTCAGTAATTGTGTGCTGTGACACTTTTGTATTTTTATGTCTGATTTTGTAAGCAAGTAGTTTTTAAATGAGATAAAATGGGGTACACAAGACAAATCAGACTTGTGAAAGGGGTACAGTGCTCTGGAAAGTTTCAGAGCCACTGGAGTAGATGACAGGGGATGAATCATGAGATAATTGCCTGTACTGTTCATTCCCTTTGAAGCACATGGTGTTGGTCACTGTCAGAAGACAGGATGCTGGCCTGGATGGACCATTGGTCTGACTCAGTATGGCTGTTCTTCTTATGATCTACCCCCATAAATTCTCACAACTGAAAAAATGTAAAATAAAAATAAAAAAACAAATGCTTAAAATCCATAATTTTGCACAACTGTGAAAATTTAAATAAGTAAAAAAATTAAAATGCTTAAAATTAAACATTAATATTATCTGTCGAAATTAAATTAAAACCCCCTAATTCTGCTGATCCTACACATAAATAATAACAAAGTATAAATATATGTGATGACTATTATATCTGCTTTGCTTAGTTTCCTTCTTTCTGTACTATTTTAAGATCAGAAAAAGTATATGTTCTGCCCTGGTGTCCAAATTAATGTTATATTGTTAAGTATATGTTCTGCCCTGGTGTCCAAATTGCCCTGGTTCCTTGTAATTTAATTTCAAACCCCTTGTATGGAACAGTTATAGAGAAAGAAATGGCACTGATTTACCTACTGTAATTGTTACTGTGAAACTGTACAAACAATTCTATATTCTCCACCTTCTTTATAAGTCAAGTCTTTCCACTGCCGATGGCAAACTATAGTTTGCAGGGGTGTATATTTTTCTTACGCAGACCCAGGCTTTGTTTGTACCATATTTAGTACAATGTGGGGTTTTGAGAAGCTGAGGTTTGGTGCATTGTAATTTCACTGCAGCTAATAAGGGACCAAGGAAACACATCTTCTACTGATCTTTGTAAAGCAAGCAGGGACCTACTGTACCTGAACTGTTAACTAAGTAGCCATGATATCAGAAAAGCTAGGGCAAGATCATGCTGGACTAGACATGCTAGATTGAATTTGTATCAATGTGCCTTGATTTCTCTTCTGCATTAGGAATATTCATGTTGATTACAAAGAATCCAGATTATATGGATCACTTTAAAAAAGTCTTTGCAGTTCTGATTGCAGGTCTGGCATCTGTATTCTCTCTCTTTTGAATATATTTGCAGAGAGAAGAATATGAAGTCATAATACATCCAACTATAGACAGCTTTAAATCGCACACTAAATGCACTATCTTGTCTTCTATCTATTGTTAGTGTTTTGCGGATGAATAGGTAGATATGACAAGACAAATATAAAAAAGAATTTGAAACCGTATCAGAGCCACAGCATCTAATCAAGACAGATTATACCACCAGTTTGGGAGAGGTTAAAGGCCATTCATAGGCAGGTGGTCTGAATACCAAAACTCAAAAGAAAGGGGTATAGCGTAAGGTCTTATAACTGTTTTTAGAGAAAGTGTTTCATCGTATGGCTCAGCCTATTAAAAATACAGAAAAGTTCCTTCTCCCAGGCTTAGCTTTCCTTTTTTAGGAAGGCCTCTGTCTTGATTAGGGTCTATAGCCCTGGATTTAAACAGGCACACAGTTGTGATTGATGGCACGGCTTTGTCATGCTAGGCATGAAGGCAAAAGACCAATCTCTGCAATACATCTGCAGCAACAATGACTATTCACAGTACACTGCCTTTACTCCAATTAGAAAATAGCCTGGGATCTGTTTTAACTTAGCTTTGGTTGATGACTCGTTAGCTTACTTAATTTAGTTTATTACACAAACAAAAGCGCAAGCATGGGGAGGTGCAGAGGTTTCTGAGTCAGTAGCCTGTTTCTTGTAAGGGTGCCTTAGAAGTGCCAAAGATGCGGTGATGTGGTCAATGGTGTTTCCAAATAAATCTCTCATTGTTTCTTGGTGTGCTTGGTTTTATTCTTGATTTACTCCAGTGAGCATAGCGAGGAAAGGAAAGGGGGGAGAGAGAGAAGACCACTGGCTCAGTTTCTGATGGGCTGCTCCTGAGTGAGTAAATGGAGATCATCAGATCATGAAAAAGTGGGCAGAGAGGTGATCACAGTTCTTAATGGTCAATAAATAAAGCATGACTCACACCTGATCTATCTAGGCTTCGCGTTGCATAGAACTCTCACACAGTGTGACCATCTCACAAAGACAGCAACTAAGGTCAAACAGGGCAGCAACCTGCTCGGAGAACCGGCTGGAAGCATATGGGGCGCCGATGCCCATTTGTTACACACTTCAGCCTTGGCACTCTGTTATTCAGCACTGGAGTATTGCATTCCAGTGTGGATTCACTTCTCTCCACATAGATGATCTACATACGACTTAATTGCACCATGAGTATTATTTCAGGCACACTTAAGTCTACTCATCTACCATGGTTACCAGTTCTCTACAATATTGCCCCACCCAGTGGTTACAGAGAGGAAAATGTAGCATAGCTCATGAAAAATTACACGATATGCCCCATCTACCATTAATTAAAGACCTGTTTAATCTACCACATGGTCACCTGCCGTCACGTTGCCCATTGTGGATAAGTTTACCGTGTGAGGGATTTACAGTAGAGGATGCATGGCGAATTTCATGGTCTGCAGAGAAAGTGACAAATAATGATCTTGTCTCAGAGCCCATTCAGCATCAACCTGTGTCTAATTTATGACGAAGGCAGCAGGACCTTCTGACCCAGTTTCATACCGGACATGGAATTTGTGCTGCAGAGGAACTTTGGTGGCATTTCAGAGACAGTCTACAATGTCAATCTGGGCGGCCACAAACTATGACTCATATTGTTGAGGACTGCAAAATGACTCAACTTCCTGGAAGCCTGAGTCTTGAACATCACTGATGAGAGCGCTGTGGCTGGGCTTGTCCAGATTGCATATGCCAAATAATAAATAATAATAATATTACCCAGCAACCATCCTTCACACCGTTGGTTAAAACCTGATGTAAAGAGCTGTGAAGACAAAGCTATTTCCCCATCACAAGTGCTATTGATCCTACAGACCCCAGGAACTATGCCATATATTCTTGAGCATCATCTACAAGCACCTTATCTATTAACATATGCACAGACATAGAGCAGTCTTGCAGCACCTCCCTCCCCTCCACAACACTACTCATGCACTTCACATCCGGGCCTTCGCTGACATACTCATGCATGTGTCTGAGGGGAATCCTTGGGCTGCATGGTGAGGCCCTCTGGGCATGAGAAGTGGGGGGGGGGGGGAGGAGTCAGACTGCAGGATGCCATACAGCTACTTCTTGTGTGCTTTAAAATATTTTCAGTCACAATGACTTTTGAAATGAAGAGAACGATGACATTCAAGTCTTCTTGAGAGAGCACAGTGTGTATTTCTGCCTGTGACACCAACCCTCTCAGAACAAAATGCCCACCATCTTTGCACACAAGCAGAGGTCTCAGTCCCACCTTGCCTCCCAGAACACAACCCACTGGAAGGGGGTGTTCTAGGCCAATGGCAGCTCAGACCCCAGCTGCTTCCACTGGGCACTGTGAAAAGGCAGTTGGCTGGTCATAGCTTTTTGACTCCTGTTCAGCTCGACTGCCTTGACTTCCTGTGTCTGCAGTCTACATATCTGGAGCCATAAAGCTTCATCTGGACATTCAGGGGTGGAATTAGGAGTGGCCTTATCTCTGCTGAATCCTTTCAATTTTGGAAGCCAGGAGCCCCCTACAAGGTCTGACAAGGAGTTAGTGACGAGGATGAGCATCAGTAGGGGAGGAAAGAAAAGTTCACAGAAGGGAAAAGTGCCTCTGAATGGCTTATTCCCCTTCAGTCCTTTCATAAGATGTTTAAATTGCAGTTTTATATAAACTCTGCCCCAATGAGAATCCCATCCAAAGCTCTGGGGGACTTTTACCTACATCAGAGAGATATAAAGGGGGTGAGGAGGGAGAGGAGAATGACCAAAGTAGCAGCACTGCTATCATCCATGCTACCAATCATCATCTGAGCCCCAGTCATGTGATCAATACTGCTTAAAACCCCCATCACACGTTTGAACCAGGAAAATTGACTTAACCGTTTTTAGCCACACATCTTAGTCTGATATGTATAGAATCTTAGAGATGTAGGGCTGGAAGAGACCTCGAGAGGCCATCCAGTCCAGCCCCCCTTGCTAAGGCAGGACCAAGTCAACCTAGACCATTCCTGACAGGTGTTTGTCCAACTGTTCTTAAAAGTCTTCAATGAAAAGGATCCTCTAGAGCTACCCAGGATCCAAGAAGGGAGAGGCCAACCCCAAAGAGAAAAAAGATGTGCCCTTTAAGTAAGGCTCCAAACCAACACCCAGCCAGCAGAGTGATTAGTGTCCTTAAAGTTCTAGGAGGCAGACAGACTTTCTCCCTTAGGCGTCAGGTCAGGGGAGGACCCACTTTACTGAGTTCATAAGGCCCTTAACTTAAAGCTGAATCATAGAATCATAGAATATCAGGATTGGAAGGGACCTCAGGAGGTCATCTAGTCCAACCCCCTGCTCAAAGCAGGGCCAATCCCCAACTAAGTCATCCCAGACAGGGCTTTGTCAAGCCTGACCTTAAAAACTTCTAAGGAAGGAGATTCCACCACCTCCCTAGGTAACGCATTCCAGTGTTTCACCACCCTCCTAGTGAAAAAGTTTTTCCTAATTTCCAACCTAAACCTCCCCCACTGCAACTTGAGACCATTACTCCTTGTTCTGTCATCTGCTACCACTGAGAATAGTCTAGATCCATCCTCTTTAGAACCCCCTTTCAGGTAGTTGAAAGCAGCTATCAAATCCCCCCTCATTCTTCTCTTCCACAGACTAAACAATCCCAGTTCCCTCAGCCTCTCCTCATAAGTCATGTGTTCCAGTCCCCTAATCATTTTTGTTGCCCTCTGCTGGGCTCTTTCCAATTTTTCCACATCCTTCTTGTAGTGTGGGGCCCAAAACTGGACACAGTACTCCAGATGAGGCCTCACCAATGTCGAAGAGAGGGGAACGATCACGTCCCTTGATCTGCTGGCAATGCCCCTACTTATACATCCCAAAATGCCATTGGCCTTCTTGGCAACAAGGGCACACTGTTGACTCATATCCAGCTTCTCGTCCACTGTAACCCCTAGGTCCTTTTCTGCAGAACTGCTGCCAAGCCATTCGGTCCCTAGTCTGTAGCGGTGCTTGGGATTCTTCCATCCTAAGTGCAGGACTCTGCACTTATCCTTGTGGAACCTCATCAGATTTCTTTTGGCCCAATACTCTAATTTGTCTAGGGCCCTCTGTATCCTATCCCTATTCTCCAGCATATCTACCTCTCCTCCCAGTTTCGTGTCATCTGCAAACTTGCTGAGGGTGCAATCCACACCATCCTCCAGATCATTTATGAAGATATTGAACAAATCCGGCCCGAGGACCGACCCTTGGGGCACTCCACTTGATACCGACAGCCAACTAGACATGGAGCCATTGATCACTACCCCTTGAGCCCGACAATCTAGCCAACTTTCTATCCACCTTATAGTCCATTCATCCAACCCATACGTGTTTAACTTGCTGGCAAGAATACTGTGGGAGACCGTGTCAAAAGCTTTGCTAAAGTCAAGGAACAACACGTCCACTGCTTTCCCCTCATCCACAGAGCCAGTTATCTCATCGTAGAAGGCAATTAGACTAGTCAGGCATGACTAGCCCTTGGTCAGAACAACCCTCCTTCCAGTTAGAAAAAACAGACTCTCTAAGGTCCAAGTTAGGCTAGCAACCTGGGGCCTGCAACCTGTAGCAGCCAACATGGCTTCTGGTCCCCCTTGCTCAGTCAGCTTCCTTTTCCCATTTCTATAGCCTAGCCCAATGGTGTGGCAGGGCTCCCAAACTGTTACAGCCATAAGCTCCAGACTACCCCTTAAAAGGACACTTCAGGCTAGGATGGAGTCTAGTTTCATCTGGACTAGGGCATAGTCTATGTTCAACTCTCCTAACTGCTTGGCTGTCTTTTTATTGTTACTCTTTTTTAGTCTCCATGCAGGTTAATAATATGCCAAATGACAAGGGTTTAACTGGAAGGTCATTCAGAAACATTACATATGCTAAACACTTACTACAAGATTGGATCTGACTAAGCAGAATTCAGGACTTGTTACCTGCCTAGCACTTTAACATGTAATTTAGCTCTAAGTGCATAGAAAATTATGCCTTCAGGCAGATTAATCCTTAAACAAGCATTTATTTCAGCAGGATTCACGGTCTACTTCTAAACCTGAAGATATTAGTGTTTGACTGAGGGATATATTCTTTACTATAATCCCACAAGGTGGTCTTTATTTCAGTGCGCTTCACTGTATGTGGGACTGGAAAGCAGGTTTTACAGCTTAGCAGTATTCAATTCTGACAGTATTGGCAAAATCCATTATTTAACATTTAATGAACATTGCTTAAAAGTCAGAAACCCTCTCCCAGCTTTCTCCTGGGGCTGGATTTACCCATCTCCAAATAGTTGATTGAAGCTGCGTTTATATTTTTCACATTGTCTTTCAGTTATTTCTGCCATTGCACCTTGCGGGAGTTGAATCCGGAAGCAGAGATACCTATCAAAAGGAATTGCAATCGGCATCTGTGAGCTAAACATGCTGTTTTCTTTCTGCTGCTATGTCCCTCCTCTTGATTTCCATAAAATCCCTATGGGCACTTCTGTGTGTGATAGCTTGTTCAACAAACACTCAGTGGATTCAGATTATCATTATCCAAGGAAGAGTCCAAATAGCACTGGTTGAAGGAAGCTATGCCCCCTCTGCGGTGTATTTACTGTGTCTAGAAGCAATGACGGGTAACCAGTTCTTTAGCTATATAGTATTCTTGATGGCCTACATTCCTTTTTCCAGAAAAGGGCTGGTCCTTTCCAACGTATGTTACATTGTTAAAGCTTTCGAAGTGTTTCAAAATGAAAAAAAATTGAGTGGGCACAGATAGAAGAAGCAGCAGATAAAAATGAAAAGATCTAGAGATAGGTATCTATTTTAAGCATAGGAGAATTTTCTTTTTATTTGTTGCTTGCAGGGATGATAAAGGACACATTTACATTTATTATAAGCATCTACTCCATTTCAACCCCTTTAGCTCCCAACTTCATTCTGCAATGACATTTGCCTTATAAAATAATTACTACAGGATGCTGCATTAGTGTCCCCAAAGCACTACAGGCCAAATTCTGTTAATTTACACTGGGATATATTTGGCATCACTAGTGGACTTTCCTTAACTGTCTAGTGCTGTAAATGAGATTAGAATCTGGCCTGATACACTACATAGCATCACAACAACTTTCTGGGTTATTTCTGTACCCAGGACTTGGTAGTGTGTGTTTTTCAAGAAGGGTGGAGGATACCCTGATCCTCCAAAGTAGATATGTGTGTAGCTCCCATTGAAATCAATAGGAATTAGGTGCCTGTAAAGGGCTCCACTCACCACAGGTGAACCTCTCTGTGGCTAGGTTTGGAAATTAGCTTTCCCCCCATCTGGCGCCCCCTGTCATTGGAGGCTCACACTGTGGTCCTTCTCTCTTTTAACGACTCACAATGTTCCCTCTTTATGACTCAGCCCTCTGGCCAAGTCACTATACAGTCCCCCCTTGTGGGGTATCAAAGTCCCACCAGACAAGCTGTCCGGAGGCTGTCTCACACGGCCTGTTCTACCTCTATGTCCTGTGCCACTTCCCAGGGGCTGGTAGGGGAAACTGGTCCCACACAGAACTCATGGTTCCAGCCCAGGGCCCCTATGACTAGCAAACCACATCTGCTCAGTCTCAATCCCTGTTTCCCTCATCTCCTTCCTGCCCCACCTCTCTATCTCCTGGTCCATCTCTGGGTTCATCACCAGGGCTTCCTCTGCTTCCCACGGCTACTTCACCCCTCTTGGCCACTTGCCAGACTCCCTAGTCCAGGGCAGGATCCTTGGACTTACTTTCCTCCTAGGCTTCCCCCTTGTCCCTGAACTACTTCCTTTTCCTCTGGAGAGTGACTCCAGGCCCCTTCCCTGCAGCCTCCTCCTGCTCTCACTTCTTAGCTTTACAATCCTATTCCAGCCCCTCCACCACCTGGGCTTCATCTGCAGCTAGGTTTTATCAATCCCTGGCTTCCTTCTAGGTATGGTTAATTGGCTCCTTCTGGCCTATATTAACCCCCTCCGGACTTGTGTGGAATGAACACCCCATCACAGTGTCTAAACACCATTGTGGATCCTATTTCTCCATTGCCCTGCACCTTGTACAGTAGTGGGTATAACCATACCTCCAAATCAGAAAGGAGAGTTTTCCACCTACTTTCTTCTCAGTTTGCACAGTTGAAAATGACTACACAAGGTGCAAAACAATGGAGAATTAGGCACCTAATATTTGAATGTGGGGGCCTAAGGGCATGTCTACACTTACTTCCGGGCAACCGATCCAGCGGGGATCGATTTATCGCATCTAGTGAAGACGCGATAAATCGACTGCCAAGCGCTTTCCCATCGACTTCGGGACTCCACCGGAGAGAGAACCACAGGCGAAGTTGACGGGGGAGCATCAGCAGTCAACCTACCGCAGTGAAGACACTGCGGTAAGTAGATCTAAGTACCTTGACATCAGCTACGTTATTCACATAGCTGAAGTTGCATAACTTCGATCAATCTCCCCCGCAGTGCAAACCAGGCCTAAATTGCAAACCAAATATTTGACCTCGCATCAGTAAAGAACCTTATTTGCATGATAAATGGATAATTAGCATATTTTTTCAAAATTTCATAAATTTTCAAAAATGTTTTGTAACAAAAAAGTCCCCCTTGATTTTAGGGCCTAAATAGGAGCTGAGGTCTGTTAAGGTTGTCCATAGAATATTTCAAATTTAATCAAAATAAAGATTTTTGTTTTGAGGTGATACTTCTAAATGAAAAATCAATTTGACTCAAAATACGGGTTTGATTTTTGGAAAACCAAAACATTTTGATTTCTCCTTGAATTTTCCCCTTTCTCTACCTTTGTTTTACTCCAACCCGCTTTTTACCCTCCTGGAAATAGTGAGAATGGGGCATCTGCACCCCCATTTTAAGTCAAAATGAATATTTAAGTTCGCCTTGAATTTTCCTGTTGGAAAATGGAAAGATTTCATTGAAACTGATATTTTCACATGGAAAATTTCAACAAAACTACATTTTCCAACAAGACATTTTTTTTTTGAAATATTTCAATAATTTCTGACGCATAGCCCCAACTATGGGTGCTAACCACTAGGAACCACTGGCTCTACATTACAGAGAATAGTTCTCTAACCAGTAAATTCTTTCAGTGCTTTACATTTGCAAATTTGGGTGGTGAAATGTAGACGACATCACTTGAATTTTGGCCTTTGAGTACTAAAGGAACCATCTGAAATGTGGACTCTTGTTTTGTCCAGCAGCTCTTTAACCAATTTTACCAGTAAACTGGCAAGCTCCGAGTGATCAGAAAGGGAACTTCACATGGTTTAAATGAACTTCTGTCTTTTCTCTACAAAACATTGTGACCTAAGACTGACTCAGAAAATTGGACAATGAATAAAACCAAATTGAGCCTCCCCTACCCCCAAACAAAACAAACAAGAATTGGTATGGCAAAATCTTGGCCCCCACTGAAGTCAATAACAAAAGTTCCCATTGCCTCCATTGCCCACAAAAGCAGAAAATAAGTAGTTAGATTGGGATTTTCAAAGGGGCATCCATCTCCCACTGAATTTCAGTTCCTTTGAAAATCCCAGCCACAATGGTTGTAACTCACAACTTCCATCCCTGCTCCAGTATTGATCTCAGCAGAATTCCAAATCCACTCTCTCTCTCTCTCTCTCTAAGTATTCTACCCACCAACGGCTAGTCTGGATCCAGTTAGTATGGGTAACAACTGCAGTTAAAACAATGCCATGTGGATGAATGAGGATCCAAATTAGGCTTGTATTACCCACGCTGAAGCCCATGCTGTGCTGTCTTCACTGTTATTGTTACCTGCACTAGGTGGTTTCAAGCTAGTGTAGGTATGCTTGTTTAGGTATGCTCCCCCTTGACCATCTTTTTGCTGTATAGACATACCCTATAATACCAGTTCTAGTTTGCATTTTGCTGGGTAGCAGGAGAAAATATTGACAAAGGCTTGCTAATATTTGCCAGTGTTTGCTCAAACAGCTGGTTTTTTTAATTCCCCCTTCCTCTTGGTATCCATTTTAGATTATTGCTGCCAGGTTTCTCTGATCCCATTGGGCTGATGACTGAAATTAACAATCTGCCCATCAGCCCTGAGTTTTCTACAAAATGTGCATGGAGCACAGAGGCTAATGCAGTGTTGTTTCAGTTGTGGCTGTAAAAATCAGATCTAGATTAAATTTAGTGTTAGACATTTGCTACCTGTAAAATGCCAGCTACAAACTCCTACCTGTACTTTCTCCAGTCTCCCTGCCATGAGATTATGCATGAATTCTAAGGTTGAAAAGTGCAGATATATTGGTTGGTTTCCATTGTTTTTGCCTCACCATTTTAGAAGCTAGCAAATAATGTCTCCTTGCCAGTATTTCTTTTTCCATTTGGCAAACATTGCTTATTTCCACCCCACTGTATTTTCATCTGAACCAAAATTAAGATGGCATTGCAACTGTTTGTTTTTGATTACTTTCTTGTTTCTGTATTAGCAGAGTCCATATCAGCAGATCCCTGGGAACATAGCTAAACTCAAATAGCTATCTGATGGCTCATTGGCGTGACAGCCGCGTAAAAATTGTGTTACACACGGGCAATTTTTGAAATAATTTTTTGATGAGTGGAGGATGTAACTGGGGATGGGTCAACCTTTCTGGTGAAAGTCCAAGACAGAAGCATTTTAGGTCATAGAACTGAACCCAGAAGTCTGTGAAGTTGGTTTTGGCAGACAGAATATTCCAACATTCCTTTACAATGGGACTGTCGCCTTGCACTGCACGCAAAGACCCCACCCAGAGTGTGCAGGCTTAGCTAGTGTTTCTATTTTCAATTTCTTTTTCCCAAGCAAACTCATCACATCAAAATGTTGCAACACAACTCTGGGGACTGAATCTAGTCCCTTTGGATCCAAAACCATGAGTCTTCTACAGCTTGAGCGTGAAGATCAGTTCCAAAATGTTCATAGATGGATGGGCTATCCACTAGAGAGGGACGAAGTGTGTCAGTGTGGGATACGGTGTCATGCCAGTGAGATGCAATGTGAAAACACCACACTGGCAATCCCATGTCACGAGGAAGCAATGTCACAACTTAGTTATGATGTACAAGCTCTAAAGAGTTTTGGGATATTTCCTCAGCTCCACAAGCAGGATGTAGCACCTCCCAGTCGCACTTTATAGCACTGATACATTTATAAGTAGTTTATAAAAATGTTCATAAATTATTAATAAATGTTTTAATAAATGGTTAGTCACTTATTATAGACAGTTCAAGAGTCCAACAGGCCAAAAGGTTACTTATAACCAGAACTGGTGGGAAAAACACAATTTTTTTCTTGTGCAAAATTGCAGGGGTGGGGGGAAATGACTTCAAAAATTTTCAGCTGAGATATTTTCATGCAAATTTTCTTATTTCCATGGAAATTTTCATTTAGAAACTAAATGAAAGTTTTCATTTCATCTTCAAATGTCAAAATAAAATTTTATTCCTTTGATTTGAAATGTTATTGCAGTTTTCTGTTTACAATTTTTGGAATTTCAGGGTTCTTTTTAGGTTTTTGCTCCCCCTCTCTACAATCTGGAGAAAAGGAGGGAGGTAAAAAAGGGTGCAACAGTTGGGAAAATCCCACTTTCAGTCCTTTCCTTACTTTTTTCCAACTTTGTCAATGAGGAAAAGAAAGGCGGAAGTAAAAATGGAGAGAAAAGGGAATTCTCCCTTTAAAAATCACAAAAATAAAAAATGGAAACTTTTTCAGCTTCCAAAAACTCAATTATTGTAAGCCAACATTTTTAAAAAATTGCTTGATTTTAGAAATTGCTCATTTCAAATCTTCTGGTTGGTAAATGGAAACATTTAATTGAAATCAACATTTTTCTAAAGGGAAATTTTGATTTAGGTGAAAAAATATTTTATGACAGGGCAAATTTTTGGCTGGAAAATGTAAACGCCTCATCGTTAACACTTCCAGGATATATGACTAGGGGGCATAATGTGCATAACAACACCTATCAATCATTGATTTACCCCTTACTGTTTATAAAAACAAAAGTATCTTTAATATAAACTGTGACCTTGGAGTTAATACCTGAATATCTTTGGATTTGACCTTGCCTTGATTTTAACATCCCATCCCTAGCATCAATATTTAGAATCACAATGTAGCCCTGCCCTACCTGTTAGATTATTTTATCAAGAGTTTGACTGTGGCTTTCACTCCACCTACGAAGCCAGCCTCAATTGCCATCTTTACCGCTTCCTCCCTGAGCCCCTTTGCCCTTTCTGCACCCCTCAGGGTTCTGTCCTAGTTCTCAGGTGGTTTAAAGTGGAGATGAGCCTTTTGGCCTGTGATCTGTCTCTCTCCCTCTCCACCCTGAAGGGGTGCTATTACTGACATATGCATCACAGCTGCCTCATTCTCTTACTGGGTAGAGCTAATCAGTATTGGGGTGGGGGGGAAAACTTCATTTCTTTGTGTCACCATCAAAGAGCTTCCCACCCACACACCCAGTACATGAGGCTCAGAGGCAGTTTTGCCCTTTGGGAAAGCCCAGGGCCTGCTGCCTCCACGCAAACCCAGGGGCGCAGTCACCACTAGCTTACCCCATACCCCTTGCTCTGGCTGGGAGTGAAGAGGGGACAGCAGCTCTCAGGGTGAAGTAGCCTGCACCCCACCACCATACACAGAGGGGGAATATGGCCTCAGAAGCCACAATCCCTGTTAGAGCTCCTCCTGGGACAAGGGTCCTCCGCACCATCCTTAAGGTGGGATAGTGACTGAATGCCACAATCTAGCCCTTCCTATGGGGGAGTGTTTGGAAGTAGCGCATTGTCTGTAGAAGCTTTTAAGGGACTTGTCTGCATCCTTCTTGCCTTGACTGAGACCCAGATGCACAAAAGGAGTTAGGCGCCTAAACCCCCAGCTTCAGGACCACGGATGCAGAACACTCCGCTGTAGGTGCCTAAGCTCTCTTGGCGCCTATGTTTGTGCAGTAAAAGTTTCCTAGGAACAGATGTTTATGCCTCCGGGCATGCACACCGCTGCCTCCCCCCTCCCAGGGTGGCACCCGGACACCCATCGCCTGCCTAAGCCCCAGAGCAATTCGCAAACCAGGGGAGACAGGTGTTCAGCTGTTCAAGTCACGTGTGGGGCCTGATCCAGTAGGCACCCCTTGGGCCAGCGTGCTGGGTTGGGTCCTGTCATAACCATAAGGGTAGCCTAAAATTCCTCCTTACCTGTAAGGGGTTAAGAAGCTCAAACAACCTGGTTGGCACCTGACCAAAGGAACCAATGGGGACAAAAGATACTTTCAAATTTGGGGTGGGGGGAGGCTTTGTTTTGGGTTGTTTCTGTGTTCATTCGCTCTTGGGACTAAGAGGGACCGGACATCAATCCATGTCCTCCAAATCATTCTGAACCAGTCTCTCATATTACAGAAATTGTAAGTGCAGCCAGGCAAGGTGTATTAGTTTATCTTTGTTTTCTCAACTTGTGAATTTTCCCTTTGCTGGAGGGAGGTTTATCTCTGTTTTGTTGTAACTTTGAAACTAAGGCTAGAGGGGGTTCCTCTGTGTTTTGTGCATCTTTTGTTATCCTGTAAAGTTATCTTCCAACCTGGTTTTACAGAGGGGATTTTTATCTTTTCTTTTTTTTTTAATTAAAATTCTTCTTTTAAGAACTGATTGATTTTTTTTAGTGTCCAAAGATCCAGGGATTTAGGTCTGTGTTCACTTTGTAACCAATTGGTTAGGATATTATTCTCAAGCCTCCCCAGGAAAGGGGGTGTAAGGCTTGGGGATATTTTGGGGGAACAGGAACTCCAAGTGGTCCTTTCCCTGATTCTTTGTCTAAATCACTTGGTGGTGGCAGCATACTGTTCAAGGACAAGGTGGAATTTGTGCCTTGGGAAAGTTTTTAACCTAAGCTGGTAAAAATAAGCTTTGGGTGTCTTGCATGCAGGTCCTCACATCTGTACCCTAGAGTTCAGAGTGGGGAAGGAACCCTGACAGGCCCCTCAGGCAGGTTCACACAAAGCAGTGTGGGTGTGAAGGGGTAAGGAATAGGCTGGCCTCCCGCATGACATTCAGCCTGGTGGTTAGGGTGCTCACCTGGGATATGGGAGACCCTGGGTTCAAGTCCCTCCTCTACCTGAGGAGTGGGCTATAAGTTAGGAGGGAGAGCCGCCACCTCACCCAGCTTCTGACTCACACAGCATCGGCACCTAACGCCAAAGAGGGCTCACGGCGGAGAATTTCTAGCTGTGTGAGGTGCCTCCCACAGCCTGGACTTACGCACCTAGCTGTGTCAGAAGAGTGGGGCTTAGTACACTCCTTAGCTCTGGTCAGCATCTCCCGTCGGCTAGCTTAGGTAGGAAGCTGCCTAGTGTACTGGTGTTTGGGAATCACAGTCTATGGCAGCATTTCTGCATGCGGCCGCCATGGGCTTTTCTTGGAGCCACAGCTCCTGGGCAGTGATGGGAGTGGGGCAAAGAAATGGTCCCTCCCTGAGGGCCACCAGCAATGGTTGGACCCTGCCCCCCTCTGGAGAGACAAATACAGGAGGAGCAGGCAGCTAGTGAGTTCCCCACCTTCCTGGGGATGTAGAGGGTCAGCCTCCAGTCCTTGGGTGGTAGGCAGCAGGCTCTGGCCACAGCACTCCAACCCCCAGCTGCGGGGTTCACCCCCCATCACCCCTGCCACTGCCACTGCCACTGCCACTGCCTCCGCCAGCCCATCATGCATCCCTCCCCCCATCCCCCACTTTCCCCTACCAACCTCCCCCTCCAAGGCTTAATTTGTCCCCAGGCTTGCCAGGACTGATTAAGTCTGCTGCTGTGAAAAGTGATATTTGTGTGTTTGCTGCTGTGAAAAGTGATATTAACAAACACACAAATATCACTTTTCACAGCAGCAGACTTACTAGCTCACAAGTCTTTTTTCCAAAAGCAACCAAAAAAGCAAAAGCAGCAACAACAACAAAAGACAAGACCTTGCAGAGCACCTTATTTGTGTTTCTATTCTGTTTAGCTCCAGTAAAGAATAGAGACAACTGTACCTTATTTTTATTATTGAGTCTGCAAAAAGATTCAATAAATTACAATGATTTGCATGTGTATGTGCATATTTATTGTTTTTTTCGTAAAGTTAATTAAGGACTAATTAAGTAAGAGTTGGTGGCCGAACTTCGAGGCCACCAAAAAATGTGTTGTGAGAACCCCTGCCTGGTCTAAGGTGCCTGGTTCTCCCCAGTCATTGTACAGGAAGCCTAAGAGCTGAACTCTGGCTTTGTGAATCGCAGTGAGGTGCCTACAAGTTGGGTGCTGTGATGTCCAGTATTGCCATGCCTGACTCTTTGTGTGCACCCAGGCCTGAGTGCCCAGTTTTAGGCACTCTGTCAAGGCCAGCCTAAGCCCCTCCTGCCCCATTGACACCTCCTACTTGGCTTTGTCCAGCTGTTTGTACAATACTTTTAACTGAATTGGATTTAGTACTGTTATTCAGAGCCCCAACGACCTCACTGAGGTGGGGATGAAGGCAGGATAGGGCGCACCTTATAGATATTAGCAATACAGATTCTTGACCATCAGACCCAATCAAAATCAAGGCACTGATGTTCTGGGCACTGTCCAGCCACATAAGAGAGAGGCCCTGCCCTGTAGCGTTTGCTATGGAAATAGACCAGACTGCTAAAGGAAGTAGTATTATGCCCACTTTACCAATAGGGAACTGAGGCACAGAGCTTTGCCTGCGGTCACACAAGGAGTCTGTAACAGAGCTAAGAATAGAACCCACCACTCTCAGTTTTAATGCCCTGCTCACATGTTCCTATCAGAGTTGGCTGCTTTTAATTCTTCACCAAGCAAATTAGTCAACAATCAGCCAGCACAGAGGAAGAGGGATTGCAATTTCCTTGCAGGTTCCAAGCTATTCTTGAAGATTTGCAAGCAACAGACACCTGTGATTTATCTATTCAGAAACTGCTTATCCAAGTGCTTGGTTAGAAGAAGTGTGTGTTCACATGAATTCCAGGACTCTCTTATTCAAGTTTCCACTAGGGAGGGAAAGCAATGAAAAATCCTGGAAAACAGTCAATACATCACTCAAGACAACAATAAACCTGCACTGTAATCTATCTCTTGATCTCTCTGCTTTACACACAGGCAGGGAGTAGGATGTCCAGACGTCCCAGATTGACTGTGACAGTAATGGACTTGTAAAGTCTGCAAGGAAACATAAAAACCCCATTATTATTGTAACCCGGCCCAGTGCCCGCCAGGTTGTTCAGCTCTAAGTGCGTATTGACCTCAGCATCCTTTGGTTGGAGAATCACTATGTATTTGCCCTTGGCCAAAATTCCCAAGCTGTTACCTCAATCCTATGTCCATCACCTTTAAGATTAAAGGTCCCTTTACCCTTTCTCTCAAGAGTGCCTTCACTCCACCAGCGTTCCCAGTCTTTCAAATCTGCCAATTAACTACTTCTTCAAACACTACTTCTTCTGCACCATATACATAAGAAAAACTCCCACAACATGGATAAAGCAATCACCTTATCCTCTTTCATATCCTTCAGGGAGACTCACCTCTGCTGTGAGGTTTACCAAATCCTGCCACCTGACCAGAATTAGGCAGGTATTGATCTGTGACTACTACCTACTACGCAAAACTTGCAGTGTTCACCATTGTGTTATACCCCTTACTTTTCCATTACATGCCTTTGTTTCATCCACTTGTTATGTCTAGTCATGAACCAAGATTGTAAGTTCTTTGCAGGGAGGAGGGGAGGGCAAGAACAATCTTTGGGCCAGTTTGTCCAAAAGTGCTCAGCACCCTTAACAGGGGGCCAGTTTTCCAAAGAGCTCAGTTCTTATTTAGACACTTGCATGAAGTGGCTTGATTTTCAAAGTCCCTAGCAGATGCTACGGTTTTCAATGGGAGCTGCTGGGTGTTGGAATTTTTTTTCATTATCTGTGCCTAAACAGGAGCTGTTGGGTGCTGACCCCTTTTGAAACCCTGGATCTTAAAGTGTTTCCTCCAGCTGGCACCTGTGTTTAAATTATGACATGATAGAAGTGTTTCACTGACTGTTCTAGTCAAGTGGTTTACTTTGGGTTCTTTCCCACTGGCTTACTGATTGGTAAAGCTCAATGAAAATTGGAATATACATTCTCTGGGAAATTCTAATATTTCTGCATTTGTTTTCATCCCTAACTGAGAGGAAAAAAGTTGAAATATCAACATTTATCACAGAACAAAAAGTTTGCAAACATTTGATTTAGAAATAGCCACAAAAAATTGACATTTTCAATGAAAATGAGACATTTCAACATTCCTGCATCAAAAAATGTAATTTCAGTTTGTTAAATCAAACAGACATTTCAAGTCTGTCCAACTGCATCTGTCTCTAGTACCATGATATGCCTGTGGGGAAACATAGTTCAGATGCCTCATGACCTCATTTTTCTAAATGACTTGGCCTCTCTGGCTAGAGAGCATCTCCCATGATGCACCTGCAGTCATCTGACTCCCATGATGCACCATGCAGGTCAGTTATAGGTGAGACCCTAGTGCATCATGGGAGATGCAGTTTGGCCAAGGCATTAGCCCACAGAGGAGAATGTGGAAATGGAGCTCCCGAATTACAACTCCCAAGAAGCATCTTAGACAGCTGCCGCTTCAAGTCAAACTGATTTGAAATAAAATGTTTCAGCTCAGTTCAACAAACCAGAATATTCTAATTCAGATCAAACTGACCTGAAATGAAATATTTTGTTTCAATTTTCCTAATGAACTATCGAAAAATGTCTGTAAAATTGAAGTTTTCCCATAGAAAACTTTGATTTTGCAGAAACTGCTTTTTCCAATCGAAAGTTCCCAACCAGCTCTGCTGGTTTGTGTTAAATAGTATGATCTCATTGGCTATATCTGGCCATCAGAAACTCACTTGTAAGTTCAAATGCAAAGAACTCATCCATGCATTGTGTCCCTTTATTCCTCTTGGGAGAAAATGATTTGTTAAGATAGGAATAAAAATATCCCCTTATTTCCAGGCTGTCATACAGAACACAGGATTGAAGTCCTCCAAGATTTATATAGCCAAAAGAGTTCATATAGGGCCTGATCCAAAGCCCAGTGAAGGACATTTTTGCCCCTCCTCCCATACTGAGCAATTCATTAGCATGCTCAAAACCCACCTCATCATTTGGCTGCTTCCAAAGCACAGGGGCAAGGCAGCTAGTGCAGCCAGCAATGGGCGGGGTGGGGAGGTGTTGCACAGTCATAGAGTTTAAGGCTAGAAGCGACCGCCAGATCATCCAGTTTGACCCCGTGCATATCACAGGCTACCCTCACACTAACAACCAACAACTGCAATGAGACCAAAGTGAGAGAGACCCGCAGGAGACTCGGTTATTATGTGCCACAGGCAATGAATAAAAGGGACCAAGGTGCACCGGTGCTTGAGGCCCTCATGATGACAGGGAAATGATTAAATGAGATAATCTTGGGGAGTGTCCCACACCCACCCACTGCAGAGAAGGTGAACTCTTCCCCCCGGTCACTGCCAATCTGACCTCCCTCTCTCCATGCTCTGAAAGGGCTGTGCTGGGATAGTAAGTGTGGGAAGTCCTGCAAGTGAGCACAGTCCGTCCGTGCCCCCTGTGCCCTCACTAGCACTGTCCTTGCCCCATGCAGCTGTAACAGGTGGGAAGTCCTCAGCCCTCAGCGTAAGCCTAACCCTGTTCCCATGGAAATTGGTGGGAGTTTTACTGCTGACTCCAACAGCAGCCGAGTTAGGCCCACCCTGAGTACTTTGGAAAATCCTACCCAGTACTTCCAGGCATGTAAACCACACACCTCCGACCCCCACCCCAGCGCTGATCAGGCTGTAAAAGCCTGGAATTGGCCACAGAGCAATCACTGCAGCAAGTGTGGCCACAGCCGAGTTAGTCTCTCTAATCCACATGAAAGTCCTTTTATTAAAACAAAATCAAATCTTGTAATTTTGTTTTGCTCAGCCCCCCCCCCGCCCCAGACTGGCTTCATTTTAAAGGGGCATGAGTATTCAAACTTAGAATGTTTAGTATTACAAAGCAGCCTGGATGAAGGCTACATTCTGGTAGCGGGAGTGGGTCCCAAACCTGCATAACGCTCTCCCCATACAGATAGGACAGATTCCCCAGCTGGTGTAAATCAGCATTGTGTCCTTTAAGTCAATGGGCCAGATCCCTTGCTGCTGTAAATTGCCACAGTTGTTCCATTTTACATCAGCTGTGGCCTGAAAGCTGGAACTATAGAAACAGATTCCCTTTGATTTTTCCAAACAGGCAAATCACCGAAGGGGATAAAGACCCATATTCCTACTTCAGCCATTAAAATCATAGAATATCAGGGTTGGAAGGGACCCCAGAAGGTCATCTAGTCCAACCCCCAAATAACGGTGATGAGCTGATCCTTCCATCAAATGCTTATTGCTCCTCCACTACAAATGCGGTTTACCCCACCCAAATAACTGATTCTAAGGTAGATGTTGCAAGAAACCTAGCTTGCTAGCCAGCTATGTATATACTTACATGGTTCCCATCCATGGGGAATCTGAGCACCTCATTAACCCCTAAATAGCTGTGTTAAGTGATGAAGCTGTGTTGATCTTGGGAGCTACCATTCCATGGCACATCTGCTGTCCGCCCCCTTTTATTATAACATATAAAGATTAAGGATCAGGTTTGCAGAAGAGCTCAGCACCCAGAAGTTCCCCAGTGTTCCTAGCTTGACCTGCCCTCCCCACAGGGGAATGAAAGGGCATGAGATTCTCTACTGTCATGCTAGGGCTGGTCAAAACACATCCACCAACCTTCATTTTTGACAGGTATTTGGGGTTTCCGCTAAACAGAAATGTTCACAGAAAATGTCTGATTTCCGTGGAGGAGTGGAGGGGAAATAAATTTTTTGTTTGAAAACCGAAAATTGAAAATCTTCAGCCAAAACTGGAAGCTCGTCAGTTTTGGACCAAACAATGTGTGTGTAGGGCCAGGGGTACATGGGGGGGACGGCAGTTTTTGGCTGAAAATTTACTGGTTTTGGTTGCTGAAAAAAATTTGTTTTTTAGTGTGGGGGATTTAAAAAAAGGGTCAAAGTTTCCTGCTGGGGGGGGGGAGGGGGGAAGAACTGACCAGTGCTAGGTAACACTGGGGGGAGGGATAGCTCAGTGGTTTGAGCATTGGCCTGCTAAACCCAGGGTTGAGAGTTCAATCCTTGAGGGGGCCAGTTAGGGATCTGGGGCAAAAATTGGGGGATTGGTCCTGCTTTGAGCAGGGGGTTGGACTAGATGACCTCCTGAGGTCCCTTCCAACCCTGAGATTTTATGATTCTGTGAATACCCTTGCATAGGCTCTTCTAAATTTCTGCCAGGCAGCTGCTCCCACAGAGAGAGGTGGGTGGGCAGGGAATGGATGGAGCTTTGATTCCCACCCCGTTGATGTTGTGGCTAGCGTGGCTTGGAGGGGGAAGCTGCTGCTGCTCGGTGAGGGGACTGTTCGACTCAGCCTCCTGTTCTGTCCCTGGGGCAGTGAAGCTACACAGCACCCTTTGTGCAGCACTAGAAAAGTGACATGCAAGCTTGTGGGGATGGGGGGGGAGAACTGGAACACCCCCGTCTGACTCCCCTCAGCACACGTGCCTATGCATCCCTCTGGCCTTCCCTTCCACAGCAGGTACTTTTTTCCCCCAGCCCTCCAAGTGTTTCTTGCAACTCAGCTCCAGGCTGATTCTGCAATTAGCAGTGTTAGTGCAATAATGTGTCACCAAAACACATCATGCAGTGAGCACGGTAATCATAAAGATATTATATTTTGCCTTGCCTTACAAGTGCTATTAAATCTTCACAAGATACATTTCTCTGACTCGGGGTAACAAAATACACTATTTAAATTGCAAATTGCACCCTTTTACAGCATTTGAAAGCCTGAACCTTGCACACACTACATTATTTCCATCTAATTGCCAAAGAGATTAAAGTATTTAAAAATAAATTTTCTCGAGAACCTTTCCCATTAGGATTAGCTGGAAATGAACTATCACCAAACGAATAGCTCTCCTCTGTCATTAAAATGTGAGATCAATACAATGAAGATTAATATCTTACCAGTGTTGAATTATCTTTTTCATGTCTCCCGATTAGAAGCTATTCCAAACAGAGAATATGGATGTTTCCTTCTTACTATACAGAGGACTCCATAATCGCTAAATGCATTAGGTGAAATCAGAAGGTGATTGTATTTTTCCCTGTCTATGAATGAAAGGGCTGTGCAATAAGCAGAGGTGAATCGTGAGAACGGCTTCATATGCAGTCAGATAAGGTTGAATGATTAAAGAAAGGGAGGGAAAATTTCAGTTTTCCCTTGTTTTTTGGCATTCACATTTTTCATCATTTCAAAGAAATGTTGACCAGTTCTGTAATGTCTTGAAAAAAGAAGAAAAAAATCATGTAAAAACAAATTCACATTTTCACCCCCAAATTTTGACATTTCTAAAAATATCAAGATATAAAAAATTCCAAACAATTCAAGCTGGGAGTTGTCAACTTGTGTACATCCCCTGCCATGAATGAGGCACGAGAGAGAGAGGAGATTGTTGGGCTGCTAAGTGGTGGCCAAAAAGACTACAGCAGATATCAGAGTTCTCTGGCCGGAGCCACCTGTCTGTCTCAAACCAGTTTCATGCTATTGACTTCTACAGAGCTACTCACTCTTGATTCAGAGAGGTGACAGACTCACTGGGCGAGCAGGCAGCTCATCACTCCAGGTGGGTCTCAAACTCAGTACTTGTGGTATGTAAAACATACCTAAAGATCAGTCCCCTCTAGCCTGTCCAAAGGAACCATACTGCAAATCTGATGCATTGCATGTCTTACAGATGAAGAAAGGGTGTTGATCCCATGAATTGCTGGGTATCAAAGAAAATAAGCCGGGAGGTTAACATGAAATTTTCTAAGGCCAAGCTTGCTGATGAAAAACTTGACCATAGTTAGGCTGCTGGTGTGGCGATACCTCTGCCTATCATGCTGACCAATGCTGCTTTGCCACATGCAACTAGAACATGTCAAAGGTCCTTTCTGCTTATTTAGGGAGGGCGATGTGACCCTGGCTGAGTATCTGCACAACAGACTAGAGGGGTGCAAAGCTCCCTATTGCTCTCTGGAATGGGTGACTGCCCAGAAGGTGGGTGGGGAGTGGCCAGAGATTTGTCCCCACCCCCCCACCCCACAATGTGCTGGCTACTGAGGCTGGGAAGAAAGGAAGGCAATTTGTGCCTATTATAGTCCTGTGCCTTGCATAATGACAGGTTTCAGAGTAGCAACCATGTTAGTCTGTATTCACAAAAAGAAAAGGAGTACTGAATGCATCCGATGAAGTGAGCTGTAGCTCACGAAAGCTTATGCTCAAATAAATTTGTTAGTCTCTAAGGTGCCACAAGTCCTCCTTTTCTTTTTATAGTCCTGGTGCACTGCACTTACCCCGGGAACAAGAGTGTAACAGGGTGTGGTTCCCTGAATCACAATCTGGTCCCTGCTTTGCTCCTGGGGCAGCTCTGCTATGGACTGTCCCTTAACTCAGGGCTTTTGGCAAAACCACAATTGAGCCCTTCATGGGCATCCAGTAATATAAGTGCACAGACAGGAAACTGGCTCAGACCTTCTCCCTTGATCCCCCTCCACCTGCCCTCCAAGAAACCTAGCAAACAAAAAACCTTGATCATTTTCTTATTCTGCAGTCATTCATTACTGGACAGCAGCATAGAAAAAGCCGGGGCATCACCGAATAAAACAGCTCGTTGCTTTTCTATTAGGCAACTGGGGGCTGGTATCGAAAATCAGGCCCTGGGTGGCCGCCTGTTCTTTAGAGAAGGCTTATTATAAAAGTGAGTAACCTGTAAAGAAAATCCACTGTCCAAACACCAGCTATGCACTTCCTAACCAAAACTGAATCCATGAATTGAGCACCTCTCACCTAACTTTTTCCATTCTCTGACGAAGTCGCAACTAATAAGCTTCTTGCTGCGATCCCAACGCCTGGGGAAAAATCAAAGGTAAATCCCTTCAAGAGGATGCAGCTTGGTATAAAGGACCTTCTAATAATGAATTGACACTGAAAATGTAAAGCTTTCATTCCCTGCAGGGTGACCACTGGAAGGAAGCAGTCATGTATTCTCTAAATGTTAAAGTCATTTCTTTTTGTTCAGAGACATGGTCTCAGCAGAGCGGCGAGGCAACTGGAAAATGAGGTTTCCTCAGAGTTCAAATATAACAAACAATGAGGGTGTCCCATTAGCTCAAAAACGCAGCCAGCAGCACAAGATAAGTGATGTTGGAGCACTGGGAAAGTCAGTGGTGTTCAAACAGTCCCCAGAATGCTTAGCGGTCATTATTCCCAAAGTAGGTAGCTACAACAGCTCCTTTTTATCGCTAATATAATCATGATGCCTCGCATTTATAGAGCTCCTTTCATGTAGAAGGACTGCAGAGCCAGATGCTTTTCCAGAATGCAACAGAGCCGGCTAAACCAGGAGATACCTGGAGAGGTGAGAGAAAGAAATCAAGGGGAAATATAGACAGTAACAATAAGGAGAAAATCTGGGGAGGCCACATTCTCCTTTTCTTCATGTGCCTGTCTCTCCCCTTCAGTGCAGAGGTGAATGTGCGTGGCCAGTCAGAATATCTCCCAACTCGACCGAAATGTGACTCTACCCTAGTCAGGCTGGAGGGAAAAAATCATTCTGAACAGTTGTTCACAGGCATGTTTGCACCAATGTTTGCTGCACTGAGGTAGCCAGGCCGAGGTAAGCCCCGGGGTAGATTCACTGCACTGGTGTAAGATCAGGTTGGTGCTGGTGCTGGTTACCATGGCAAGTCAGTCAGGCAAGTCACATTTTGCAGCAGTGCAATGTGCCCACATCGGGGCATAGCTCAGACCAGCATAGTTACACCAGTGCACATTTCTCTAGTTTAGAGAGTTTCAGTTGGGTTTTCTGGCAATCAGACCCGGTTGCCTCAATTTTCTGCTATCTCATCCTGCCACGTCATTGAAAATGAACTGTTATGGTTGCTGTGATTGTGCAACTGGCATCTGGGACAAAGAGCAGCTGTAACTTATGCCATTGGTGTAAGATCCCTCAATGACTTTATGCCATTGGAGGATAAGGGTACCACAACCTGCTGAATCACTCGAACCACCTTGCTTTCCCCATGGAGGTCAGCTAAGCGCTAACAAGGCCTGCCGCTGCTTAATTGTGCTCATAGCCCAAGACAGCATAGCTACCGAAACTAGAGTGGCTTAGAATGAATGAGACTTACAAGTCAGGGACTTCCCACTGCAAATGTGTGTTTTTCAACCCTCTCTGTCCTTCTAGCAAGGGACTAGAATCCCTTTTATTTTTAGTATAGGCAATCACAGCACCATGTTGCTCACACGGTTTAAAAAAATCCCTCACCTTAGGTGAGCAAGGCTCTTGTTTCTTTGCATCCCAGC
Source organism: Dermochelys coriacea (assembly GCF_009764565.3). Taxonomy (NCBI): domain Eukaryota; kingdom Metazoa; phylum Chordata; order Testudines; family Dermochelyidae; genus Dermochelys; species Dermochelys coriacea. The sequence continues at coordinate 8,711,353 of NC_050071.1, read as the reverse complement.
TCCATATTGCCTGACTGACATGCTTTGTATTGTAGCACAGGGCTGTGAAATTCAGCATGTTTTCTTTGCTTCAGGTTTGTCTTGGGAGTTTGTTTTATTTGTATGATGGAGGGGTTGACCCACCCTTCCACTCGTCCATGAGGTCTGTCCAAATATTGCTTCTCTTTGTGGCTTTCTGAAACCTTGTGGTTTCCTCTTTCAGTACCTTGCACATAGCAGGGATTGTTCTGTGGTTGTAAAGCACCTAATTTGCAGAAGAAGGCTGTTGTGATTAGTGGTGTGAACTTCGAGCTGGGGCTCAGCAGACTTTGGTTCTAAGCCCAGCTGTGCCACTCGTTTGCTGGGTGACCTGGCATCAGTAACTGCTGCAAGCTGGATTCATCCATGTGCCAGGAGAGGGACCGAGGAAAGGTGGCATGTTTCTCTCCTATTTTGGGGGTTGGTTTGATCCACTGCAGCCCTGAGGGCTCCCTTGTTCCTTAGGGGCCTTGAGGAAACCAAGGTGCAGCAATGCCCTGGCTGTGTCTCCTCCTGGCTCAACACAGTTTGTCAGCGGCATGAGTCCTGTCCTGGAGGGTGCAAAGTGGCTGCAGCACAGATGAATTCGCTGAATGCTCTGAGGTTATCCCATCTATAAAAGTAGGATAACGGTGCTTTCTTGGGTTTGTAAGGTACATTGAGGTCTATGGATGAAATTGCTACATGCGTGTAAAGTCTCACTGATAATGCTCTGCTTCAGGAAGACATCTCAGCTGTTGCTCTGCACCATTCTAAGCACCACTTTTAGGCTTTGAAGTCCAAAGTAAGAAAGCAGATTGAGGCTATGTCTACACTGCAGTTTATGTGGCATAATTCATGTTGCTCAGGGGTGGGATTAAACCACACCCCAAAGTGACATTAATTACTCCAGCACAAGTGCTTGTGTCCACATTATGGTGGCGGGAGAACTTCTCCTGCCGATATAGCTTCTGCCACTCACAGAGGTGGTTTTTTTATGCCAATGGGAGAGCTCTCTCTCCAGCCGGCATAGAGCGTCTTCACCACACACGCTGCTCCGGCACAGCTGTGCCGCCTATAGACATGACCTTAGCTGATTTCCTTTGGTGAGCAGGCTGAGCCCATGTGACTCTCACCCTCTCTGAACAAGGCCCTGGCAAATTACTCTAACCTAGTACAGGTCATCATCACTAATGAAGCCTTTTATTCCATTAACTGCTTTGTCCACAGGTCACATTTAGCATACATGACATCATCCCTTGAGTAATGTTACTTACCTATGACAAATGGGTCACAGAGAAAGGGCTCAAAAATGGCTTGTTTTCCCCATGAAAAAAATATCGGATGAAAACATTTTCTTTTGAACTTTTTATCTTTCACGGCAAAATTTCAAAACAAAATGAATTTTTTCATTATAATTTGTTTGAATTGAAGTGTTTGTTCTGATTTTTTTTAAACCCTAACATTTGGGGGGTTTCAAAACCAAACAAGGGAAAAATTGAATTTGAAACCCAACAAATTTTATTTTGCTTCAAAGTTTCCCGTTGAACAACAACAACAAAAATCAAAACAATTAATTGAAACTGCCTTTTTTCTTGGACAAAAATTTCATTTTTGCCAAACCATTTTTCAGTGGGAAAATGTTTCACTTGAAAATTTGTGACCAATTCTAATGCCATGTAAATACATAGCCCAGAAGGGACCATTGTAATAACCTAGTCTGATGTCCTGCTTAACACAGGCCGGAGAACTTCCCTGAATTAATTCCTGTGTATGAGCTAACAAATTCTCCCTTTGAGGCTCCTGTGTTCCCATGGCAGGTATTTGGGAATGCTAGGGTCTGTGACATTGTTTCACTCATGCAGTGTGTTGATAGTTGGAGAGGAAGAGGGTGAGATAGTGGTTATTTAATCATGCTGAGTAGTTGATGTTAAACTGACACATTTCTATGATATAAATATATTAAATTAAAGTACCATTACTTAATAGTAATGCACATGCCTTAGCACATTCAATTATGTGCTAAACAGCCTTTCCCTCTTCTTCCACATTGGTGCTTAGAGGATTATTGGAGCTATGTATCAAACAGTCATTCATATTTTTGTGCTGGGCTCCAATAACATGTTATGCTTACAGAACACAAGAGGTAATAATAGTTTTATTCAGCCAGGTCTGAATACTCTCTTAATAGCTGTGCAATAGGCTTAGCTAGACTGACAAAGTGGTCCCTTTTCATGTCTGTTCAATTAGAGATAATAGTTGAAGGCATTAATCACACACATTTTCAACAAAACTTTCCTTGGCTAAAGACACCCTGCAAATGATGTGGTCCAATGCACATCCGCCTATTGGCATTGCTCTGCCTCGAGGGTGCCTGATCTGAAAGACAGGATACAATCAGACCTGAGACAATGAGTGGATTTTCATATTTAAGGGGGTGGGTTTTCGGGTTGGCGCAGCAAACTCAATGGCACTGACCTTTGTCTGACCTTGCATTTTCCCTTCACCGCTGCAACCGGTGGCAGGGGTGGGGAGGGGGGCTTCCTCCCAGGAATCTTGGAAGCACGCCTGACAGTAAAAATAAGAACACAATGTGGCTTTTCTCAGCTGCCCTATTCATTACAAAGTAGATTAGATGGTTATAACTGATGTGGAATCGTCCCTCACTATTGATTCATCCCTGGCTCTTGGGACTGTATTTTTTTGTACTGTTGAATGCATTTGAACCTGGAGTTTATTTAACCCAGTCAGCAAAGTTTGGGTGATTAGCACTTGTAAACACATGGGCAACCAAAAGCCAAGGAACAGTTCCACCTTCAAGCTCCAAAAGGGAGGCAATGAGACCTAGACTGTCATTTTCAAATGAGCCTAAGGGAGTTAGGATCCTCAATTTCATTGAATTCCAATGGGATTTGATTTCCTATTTCCCTTAGACTTCTTTGAGAATCCTACCCTAGTGGTTAGATGAGAGGACTGCGAACCAGGGCAGAAGCCAGAGTTGTGTTCGATGCTCACCTTGGGCAATACACTCAAGCCAAAATTTTCAGAAAAAAGTCCCCTCATGACTGCCTCTCCTTTTGGGTACTCAGCTTTGGGACAGCTTTCAGAAGCACGGAGCAAAGTCAGCCAGAGGCGTCTCATGTTGGGCATCCAAGAATATAGGGACCCAATGTGAGCGGACAGATTAAAAATTCAAGCCATAGCCTTTCTACCACTCAGTTTACCACACTGATAAAGTGAAGAGTATTATAATACAGGGGAGAAATTATAATGTACTTTGATGTGCTGAATAAGACCCTGATTGAAAGCCAGTGTAAGCAATCCTATTGACTTCAACCTGTTTTGGATCAGGTCCTAACTGCAAGACATTACAAGTCTTCAGCAGATGATCATCACTATCCTGAAAGCCATGATTGTTACAGTGTCACACTAGCTATTGGTACTTCTGTGAGTGGTCAAACAATACAAGGGTAACCCTTCCACAACCCACATTTCCATTGTATTCATAGGGAGAACGGGGTGAGATACAGCTGGCTGACAGCGGATGAGCAAATCAGATGTTTAGGACCTGATCCAAAGCCCTATGCAGTCAATGGAAAGACTCCCATCGGCTTCAATGGGCTTTGGCTTAGGTCCTCACATGACAATTTCCATTGGCGGCTCAAAGCACTTGATAACTAGTTCCCCTTGCTGGTTGCTATGGAAAGGATCCTTGGAAGGGTATTCGCTTAACTGCAGAGGAGATAATAGTAGTCTCTAGGTTAATGGTAGATGCCACCACTTAGTTTGCTGTGGATTTTCAGAAATCTTCTAAGCATCTAAGCATCCTTTTACAGGATAGGAAAAGCCACTGGAATCTATATATTGCACTTATCATGTACTCAGGACAAAGCTGTTTTGTCTAGTATTGTACAACAGTTGACATTAGGCAACAACCAGAAAACATCCTGAAGATAAGACGGGAGTAGGAGAAAGAAATGGGCAACTTCCATTGAAATCCTTGGGGACTTCCTGAAAGTTTCTCTGTAGTCAGATGAAATCTGACAGAATAACTCCGAATGTGACCTTAAGTTGGGAAAGCATTTGTTACAGGTTGTCACCCATCGCATAAGAAATGATAAACATTGTGTGCCAAACAGGAACAGTTGCAGCATTTATGACTGCATAGCAAGGTTGCAGTTGTATCCCATATTACCTCCTGTCATTAGGACAGACCCTCGTGAATTACAGAGGGTTTTTACCTTCCTTAGCCCTACAGTAGTAACATGGTTTGCTAAGTACACTGTCATAGTAAAAAAATGCTTGCTCTTCTCTTGGTTTTTAAATAGTTATTATAGCAGGCAACAGTTAAGGCTACAAAACCTCAGTGTTGTCAGCTCTCATGAATTTACAGCTGCTAGTCATGATATTTGGAGTTTTCTTAAAGTTCCAGCTCCTGGACTCCAGTGATTAGGGGAGAATCTCAGCTTTTCTTACAAAATAAAATAACCTTAGGTTTGCAGGCCTTTTGACTGCAAAGAAAAGATTGAAAACATGACCCAAGTGTAACCTAGATGCTTAAAAAAAAAACAAAAAAAAACCCAGAAGTTAAATTAAAACCAGATAATATATTATTTTTCAAAAATTTCATGATATTAAGGTTTCTGATTCATGATATTTCAAACAGCAATAATCTTACAGGTGTTACTGTTGTTTTCAGGTGTTCACAGAATGGGGAAACATTCCCCCATTTTACTGCAATTTTCCATGGTGAAAAATTTTTGGACAGTAAGCTCTTTGGGCTAGAGACTATCTTTTTGTGCTGTGTTATCACAGCACAATGGGGTTCAGGTCCATGAATGGAGGCTGTAGACTTTATGGTACTAATTTTTTTTTTTTTATCAACGGGTGATGAAAACACTTCTCCCGTTAGTAAAGAGCTTCTTGCAACTTTTGCTGAATAGTGAGACACAGAAAATGGCTGAGGTCTGAAGATTGCCAGGTGGCTGGAAGATAGCCCTTACTCACGACTGATGCGTGGACAGGTTCTGGCTGAAAATGGTTTTGTTTAGATAAAGTTACAAACAGAGGCAAGTCTCTTTGCTCTCCAACCTGAGGAAGGGGCTGTGTGTTGCTGCATTGTAGCAACCTGCATGGAACTAGCATGGAGAGAGGAGCACAGGTTGCAAGAGGGAAGCCTTTCGGGGAGGCAACGATCGTCAGCCTGTGCGCATGTGGTTGGAATGCCAGCCGCAGTGTCTCTGTAAAGAGTTCTCATAGGCTACATCTACACTGCACATCACTTGCAGTGGTGTGTCGGGCATGTGTAGCTGCACACCCCAGTGAAAAGCGGGCTGCATCCACACTGTGGTGTGTAGCTGCGTGTCAGTGAATGCCTCCCCCTGCCAGAGCCTTTCATTGTGGCTAGGAAAGACTCTGGCGGGGGCAGAGGGGAGGGGAGCTTCCGGAGCCTTACCCTGCTGCCTCAACCTTTCCCTGTGGTGTGGAAACACTCCAGCGCAGGTGTAAATAGCAGTGTAGCTGGGGAAAGCATCACTTGGGCAAGCAAAGCACCATGTAAGAGATACACCCAGATGCATACCCCAGGGTTCAGGCCTGTCTTTACTCTACTTTACACTGCTATTTATACGCATGCTGGGAAGGGAGGTGGGTATGTACTCTGTGCGCTGCTGAAAGACACGTGCCATGTGGACTCACCTTTCCTAGAGCCAGTTTCATTTTTGAAATCTGGAGACCTCATGCTATTACCCAGCCTGTGGCATAGGAAGCATGCATTGCCTAAGCAGCAGGGACTCCCACACCAGCCCCCATTTCCCGCCTTTACTCCAGGAGGGGAAGGAGAAGAGATCTGCACCAGCAAAATGGCTGGAGCATTCTACCTTCCTTTGCCGTACCAGCACAGCTGTGCTGGCAGGTGCGTTGCAGGAGGTGGAGGGGCACTCACTGTCCACCTGCATGGGAGGGGAAGGGGCAAGTTAGGGGTGTCTACACTCCCACCCCATGCAGGTTCTTGTGAGAGCAGCAGTCCATGCAGAGGACTGAGTCCTGCAGTTCATCCTAAAGGAGTGACAATAGAAACTTTATTCAGCCCCACACCATCAGGTATTTAGCACATTACATATTAACTATCTGAAAAGCTTTATGGACAGGCCCAAGGCCCAGATTTAAAACTTTTTTAAAGCCAGGGACCACATGCAAAATTATCTGTCTAGGAGATTTTGACACATCTCTTCCATTAAACTCAGAGACACTAAGGCCAAAAGGGACCAGCATGATCATCTAGTCTGATCTTCTGCACATCGCAGGCCACAGAAGAATCTTACTCACCCACTTCTGTAATAGACTCCTAACCTCTGGCTGAGTTATTGAGGTCCTCAAATCATGATTTAAAGACTTCAAGTTACAGAGAATCCACTGTTTACTCTAAGCTAGCAAGTGGCCTTTTTCACCAAACAAACTTGAGCCAAGAAAACATATTACCTAACCATCTTTTCCCTTTAAACTGAAACATTGACTTGTTCAGAATTTTGTCTTTCGACATGAACAATTTGGTGAAACTAACACAAATTCATGAAACATTTTGGTGTCACTGAATCTGCATTTTTTGTTGAAAAATTTTACCCAGCTCTATTGTGAAGTAGTTTGTAACAGCCACTGTTGGAGATGGAATATTGGGTTAGATGGACCACACGTTCTTTTGACAGAGTGGATTTATAGGATACTTTAAAAGCTTTTGGGATCTGTAAAAGCAGATCAACTTTTGATTCAAGTATTCCTGACAATGAAGATCATTTGTTAGGGAGATTAATCCTTTCTCAGCTTTCTAACAACTTCAAATCAGATGGCTGGATGGGTTTTAAGTTGTCTGCTTGCTTCTTCCTAAAAGGGTTATCCTTTATCAAGACTCCAGTAAGACTTGTTGAGCTTTCATGCTGCAAAGAAAAATCAGATATTTTTTCTTCTATGTTTTAATAGGCTCTTCCACAGAAGCCTTCTTAGTACTAAATGTCTGTCTCACTTTCAGTGATTCAAAACACAACACGAAACTCTATAGTGAAAGGCTATTAGAGGGACTTAGATATAACAGAACAGAGAATTTATCTATGGACTCTTCTACATTCATTGCTGTTATGGCCAAAGGAGAATTCAAGAGGCTGGATGCACTGAATAGCAATTGGGGGTGAGGGGGAGGGGAGAGAAACAGAATTTTTGTCCAGTGCGTCAAATGAAAGATTAATTTCAATGTGGAGCACTTTTTAAAATATTTTGCATTATTTTAAAATAAAATTGAAGGACATTTCCAGATAAAAATGTTGTTTTCAACTGAACATTGAAATGTTTAATTTTGAAACTGTCAAAATGAAGTGCTTTGACTTTTCCAGATGTCCCCCCTTCCCCCACAACATGAACAAATTTGGCAAAAGACAGAAATTCACAAAATGTTTCAGGGTTGCCAAATCTGTGTTTTTCCCCAAAAAAGATTTGGACCAAAAATGTCTATACATCTCTACTCAGCACCCTGGTAGTTGAGAACAGTGCAGAAATCTCCTGCCATCTTCCCCATTGAGTACAATGATTAAGAACTTTTGAAAAAAAATCTAGCCTTTTATATGAAAATATTTAATGATGTTGGCTATAAATAAGCTTAAAACTTAGATGATAAAAATAGAATAAAATGTACACACTGTTCTCCCCAGCTACCAACTGCCCAATGTACCCTGTGCTCTGGGTACCTACGTATTAGCGCGATTGCTATTCTGGGGAGGACGACCCTTCGGTGGTTTGTATTTTACATTGACAAGCACATCAACAATCAAAATAAATTGATCAAAGTATGTAATGCAAAAAATGAGCTAGCCAAGGTTTTGGGGTGTCCAACTTGACACCTTGAATGGGTCCAATTTGCAGAGGCGGGATGCTCAGCCCTTCCTGAAAATCAAGGCCCTTTAAAAAGTGTCGCAAGTTGCACATCCCGAAATTAAGGTTTCTAAATTCATGCCACTTTTGAAAATCTTGGCAATTTATGTGGAATGAAATTCAGTTGGAAAAGTAGCCCCTAACCTTGTGTCAGTGAACGTTGTTGCCATGAGTTGTGAGTACACCTGTGACTGACTTTTGGAATAAACTCAGAAGCTAGTTCCATCCCTTTCTCCCCTGCAAAAGGAACTTTCCTTTATCATGTAGAAGCAGTGATTTCCATCTGCAGTACATTTGCAGAAAATCCACTTGTTTAATTAAGCTTTCTGCTGTGAGCCCTCTGTTCATTTATTTTAATAGACAGATATACAAGTACAGCGTCTGCCAGTATTACATTACATGTCAGCAGGTTGTTGACTTCTTAACCAGACTACCAGTTGCAGTGGGTTTAGCAAGGGGCTAGTCAGGCCAAGTTAAAGGTGGCAAATCCAGTCTGTCTTTAGATCATGTGATGACAGCCTCATGTTTTTATTGAGCTGGGGAATCAAGCCACAGTAGCTTTCCCCTGAAGGGATGCCCTCATGCACAGGACTGGAGGAGACTTCAGATTACATCTGTAGAAAGAAAATCCTAGCTCTCCACTCCAGTAATCCTTAACAGCACAAGCCATCTCACTTATCCTGGCCTTAATATTCACTGCATCCAGCTGTGAGAAATAGATAAACAGCAGTAGCTGAATGCTCCTCCCAAAGAATGCAAGTGAAAAAAATCAATACACCTACACCGTCATTAGGTTTCAGAGTTAACAGTTTCATTGGAACTCTTCTTTTCAAGTTGTCTATAGGCTCAGTTATTATATTACTGTATCACCTATTGTACTAGGAGTTAAACAAACACAGCAAGAAATCATCCCTACCACAAAGAATTCACAATAGCACACAAGACAAAAGCATGAAGCGACTTGCCCAAAGTCACACACAGCAGATCAATAGCAGAGCCAGGAGTAGAAGCCAGTGTTGCATTCACTGGACCACACGGCCTCTCAGGAAGACACTCCTGCTTTCGTACCGTACCATGACCAGATTGTCTCTACAACTTATTTTAATTCTATTTTATTCTTAAATATTAATGAAGTTCTCTCTTCCCCTTTTCACTAAAGTACAAAAAGAAGATTTGTTTTTTTTTTCTTTTTTAACTTCAAGAACTGTTTTGGGGGAAAAAGTTGCCTAGTTGTGATCCCATTATTTAGGTCTCTGAGTCAGGCTATAACCCAGCTCTCACTTAGACTGTAAGGTCTATGGGCCAGAGACCATCTTTGTTTTGCGTTGTACAGCACCTAGCACAATGGGGTCCTGGTCCATGACTGGGGAGTCTAGATGCAATAGCAATACAAATAATAACCATGGGCTTCTAAGACAAGAAACACTTAGCGGGGTCAAAGACAAGTGAATAAAGTGTATACTGAAGAGTAGTTTTGAATCAGGCTGAGTCCTTCATGCAGTGACTGTACACTTCTGTTTAAGCATGTCCCACTCAGCCATCATCCCCCCCAGTTGTGACTCAATAGTCCAAGAATATAAACAAAAAGCTTCAATTACCATAGTCAGTGCTAATGTCATAGAGGAGTTAACACCAATGGCCAAGTTTTTCTGTTTGTTTGTTTTAAGTTAAGGCCTCTTATCTCACTGACCTTTGATCTGATCTAAGAGCGAGGCAGGCACTCATCACATTTACTATTCAATACTGGAAAATTGCCACTCTCTCATTCATTTAATGGTGACAATTAGCAATCACACAGTAGCCATACAGGAAGAAAAAGAAACATAATTGCTCCATAATGCTGCAGAGAGAGACAAAGAGGATAATTAGCATGATATCACGGCTTCTGAGTATCTGAGAGAACCTGATTGGTCACTAAGCATCCCAAGCCATGCCATTGTCAGACAGCAATCCACACTATAGTCCTTTGTGGATGAAATGCCAAAGAAACGTATTCTTATTTTCAGAGTAGCAGCCGTGTTAGTCTGTATTCGCAAAAAGAAAAGGAGTACTTGTGGCACCTTAGAGACTAACAAATTTATTAGAGCATAAGCTTTCGTGAGCTACAGCTCACTTCATCAGATGCATTTGGTGGAAAAAACAGAGGGGAGATTGATATACACACACAGAGAACATGAAACAATGGGTTTATCATACACACTGTAAGGAGAGGTTTCAGAGTAGCAGCCGTGTTAGTCTGTATTCGCAAAAAGAAAAGCAGTACTTGTGGCACCTTAGAGACTAACAAATTTATTAGAGCATAAGCTTTCGTGAGCTACAGCTCACTTCATTGGATTCATTTGGACATTTGTTAGTCTCTAAGGTGCCACAAGTACTGCTTTTCTTTTTACTGTAAGGAGAGTGATCACTTAAGATAAGCCATCACCAGCAGCAGGGGGGGAAAGGAGGAAAACCTTTCATGGTGACAAGCAAGCTAGGCTATTTCCAGCAGTTAACAAGAATATCTGAGGAACAGTGGGGGGTGGGGTGAGGAGGGGGAGAAATAACATGGGGAAATAGTTTTACTTTGTGTAATGACTCATCCATTCCCAGTCTCTATTCAAGCCTAAGTTAATTGTATCCAGTTTGCAAATTAATTCCAATTCAGCAGTCTCTCGTTGGAGTCTGGTTTTGAAGCTTTTTTGTTGAAGGATAGCCACTCTTAGGTCTGTAATCGAGTGACCAGAGAGATTGAAGTGTTCTCCAACTGGTTTTTGAATGTTATAATTCTTGACCTCTGATTTGTGTCCATTCATTCTTTTACGTAGAGACTGTCCAGTTTGACCAATGTACATGGCAGAGGGGCATTGCTGGCACATGATGGCATATATCACATTGGTAGATGTGCAGGTGAACGAGCCTCTGATAGTGTGGCTGATGTGATTAGGCCCTATGATGGTGTCCCCTGAATAGATATGTGGACAGAGTTGGCAACGTGCTTTGTTGCAAGGATAGGTTCCTGGATTGGTGGTTCTGTTGTGTGGTGTGTGGTTGCTGGTGAGTATTTGCTTCAGATTGGGGGGCTGTCTGTAAGCAAGGACTGGCCTGTCTCCCAAGATCTGTGAGAGTGATGGGTCGTCCTTCAGGATAGGTTGTAGATCCGTGATGATGCGTTGGAGAGGTTTTAGTTGGGGGCTGAAGGTGATGGCTAGTGGCGTTCTGTTATTTTCTTTGTTGGGCCTGTCCTGTAGTAGGTGACTTCTGGGTACTCTTCTGGCTCTGTCAATCTGTTTCTTCACTTTAGCAGGTGGGTATTGTAGTTGTAGGAATGCATGATAGAGATCTTGTAGGTGTTTGTCTCTGTCTGAGGGGTTGGAGCAAATGTGGTTATATCGTAGAGCTTGGCTGTAGAAAATGGATCGTGTGGTATGATCTGGATGAAAGCTAGAGGCATGTAGGTAGGAATAGCGGTCAGTAGGTTTCTGATATAGGGTGGTGTTTATGTGACCATCGCTTATTAGCACCGTAGTGTCCAGGAAGTGGATCTCTTGTGTGGACTGGTCCAGGCTGAGGTTGATGGTGGGATGGAAACTGTTGAAATCATGGTGGAATTCCTCAAGGGCTTCTTTTCCGTGGGTCCAGATGATGAAGATGTCATCAATGTAGCGCAAGTAGAGTAGGGGCATTAGGGGACGAGAGCTGAGGAAGCGTTGTTCTAAGTCAGCCATAAAAATGTTGGCATACTGTGAGGCCATGCGGGTACCCATCGCAGTGCCGCTGACTTGAAGGTATACATTGTCCCCAAATGTGAAATAGTTATGGGTGAGGACAAAGTCACAAAGTTTAGCCACCAGGTTAGCCGTGACAGTATCGGGGATACTGTTCCTGATGGCTTGTAGTCCATCTTTGTGTGGAATGTTGGTGTAGAGGCTTCTACATCCATAGTGGCCAGGATGGTGTTTTTAGGAAGATCACCAATGGACTGTAGTTTTCTCAGGAAGTCAGTGGTGTCTCGAAGATAGCTGGGAGTGCTGGTAACGTAGGGCCTGAGGAGGGAGTCTACATAGCCAGACAATCCTGCTGTCAGGGTGCCAATGCCTGAGATGATGGGGCGTCCAGGATTTCCAGGTTTATGGATCTTGGGTAGCAGATATTTTCCTCCTTTCCTCCCCCTGCTGCTGGTGATGGCTTATCTTAAGTGATCACTCTCCTTACAGTCTGTATGATAAACCCATTGTTTCATGTTCTCTGTGTGTGTGTATATAAATCTCTCCTCTGTTTTTTCCACCAAATGCATCCGATGAAGTGAGCTGTAGCTCACGAAAGCTTATGCTCTAATAAATTTGTTAGTCTCTAAGGTGCCACAAGTACTCCTTTTCTTTTTGCGAATACAGACTAACACGGCTGCTACTCTGAAACCTGTCATTATGCAAGGCACTGAATTTAGCCATATAGAGTGGAAATCTGTCAATTTCATGAAAAAACTTGTACAGATACAGACAGACATCATCTTCCTCTCCAAATGCAAACAGATGGACATCATACGGAAAGGACTGAAAGTAAAAAATCCATTACAATCTACATACCACACAGACTATGCTGACAGCTTGTACCACACACTCTCAAAGAAACTGTGGAACCACCTGATCAACATCCTCTACAGCAAACAGGGACAGATTAAGAATGAGCTCTCAAAACTGGATACTCTCATAAAAAAACAACCTTCCACACAAACTTCCTCGTGGCTGGACTTTACAAAAACTAGACAAGCCATTTACAACACACACTTTGCTTCTCTACAAAAGAAAAAGGACACTAAGCTATCTAAACTACTACATGCCACAAGGGGCCACAACAGTGGTTCCCGTAACCCACCCAGCAATATTGTTAATCTATCCAACTATACTCTTAGCCCAGCAGAAGAATCTGTCCTATCTCGGGGCCTCTCCTTTTGCCCCTCCACCCCCACGAACATGATACAGTTCTGGGGTGACCTAGAATCCTATTTTCGACATCTCCGACTCAAAGAAAATTTCCAACACACCTCTGACCAACATATTAACCCACAGAGACCTTCCTACCAACACTACAAAAAGGAGGATTCTGGGTGGACTCCTCCTGAAGGTCGAAACAGCAGCCTGGACTTCTACATAGAGTGCTTCCGCTGACGTGCACGAGCTGAAATTGTGGAAAAGCAGCATCGCTTGCCCCATAACCTCAGCCATGCAGAACACAATGCCATCCACAGCCTCAGAAACAACTCTGACATCAAAATCAAAAAGGCTGACAAAGGAGGTGCTGTCGTCATCATGAATTGGCCAGAATATGAACAAGAGGCTACTAGGCAGCTCTCCAACACCACTTTCTACAAGCCATTACCCTCTGATCCCACTGAGAGTTACCAAAAGAAACTACAGCATTTGCTCAAGAAACTCCCTGAAAAAGCACAAGAACAAATCCGCACAGACACACCCCTAGAACCCCGACCTGGGGTATTCTATCTGCTACCCAAGATTCATAAACCTGGAAATCCTGGACGCCCCATCATCTCAGGCATTGGCACCCTGACAGCAGGATTGTCTGGCTATGTAGACTCCCTCCTCAGGCCCTACGTTACCAGCACTCCCAGCTATCTTCGAGACACCACTGACTTCCTGAGGAAACTACAATCCATCGGTGATCTTCCTAAAAACACCATCCTAGCCACTATGGATGTAGAAGCCTCTACACCAACATTCCACACAAAGATGGGCTACAAGCCGTCAGGAACAGTATCCCCGATACTGTCACGGCTAACCTGGTGGCTAAACTTTGTGACTTTGTCCTCACCCATAACTATTTCACATTTGGGGACAATGTATACCTTCAAATCAGCGGCACTGCGATGGGTACCCACATGGCTCCACAGTATGCCAACATTTTTATGGCTGACTTAGAACAACGCTTCCTCAGCTCTCGTCTCCTAATGCCCCTACTCTACTTGCGCTACATTGATGACATCTTCATCATCTGGACCCACGGAAAAGAAGCCCTTGAGGAATTCCACCATGATTTCAACAGTTTCCATCCCACCATCAACCTCAGCCTGGACCAGTCCACACAAGAGATCCACTTCCTGGACACTACGGTGCTAATAAGCGATGGTCACATAAACACCACCCTATATCAGAAACCTACTGACCGCTATTCCTACCTACATGCCTCTAGCTTTCATCCAGATCATACCACACGATCCATTTTCTACAGCCAAGCTCTACGATATAACCACATTTGCTCCAACCCCTCAGACAGAGACAAACACCTACAAGATCTCTATCATGCATTCCTACAACTACAATACCCACCTGCTGAAGTGAAGAAACAGATTGACAGAGCCAGAAGAGTACCCAGAAGTCACCTACTACAGGACAGGCCCAACAAAGAAAATAACAGAACGCCACTAGCCATCACCTTCAGCCCCCAACTAAAACCTCTCCAACGCATCATCAAGGATCTACAACCTATCCTGAAGGACGACCCATCACTCTCACGGATCTTGGGAGACAGGCCAGTCCTTGCTTACAGACAGCCCCCCAATCTGAAGCAAATACTCACCAGCAACCACACACCACACAACAGAACCACCAATCCAGGAACCTATCCTTGCAACAAAGCACGTTGCCAACTCTGTCCACATATCTATTCAGGGGACACCATCATAGGGCCTAATCACATCAGCCACACTATCAGAGGCTCGTTCACCTGCGCATCTACCAATGTGATATATGCCATCATGTGCCAGCAATGCCCCTCTGCCATGTACATTGGCCAAACTGGACAGTCTCTACGTAAAAGAATGAATGGACACAAATCAGAGGTCAAGAATTATAACATTCAAAAACCAGTTGGAGAACACTTCAATCTCACTGGTCACTCGATTACAGACCTAAGAGTGGCTATCCTTCAACAAAAAAGCTTCAGAACCAGACTCCAACGAGAGACTGCTGAATTGGAATTAATTTGCAAACTGAATACAATTAACTTGGGCTTGAATAGAGACTGGGAATGGATGAGTCATTACAAAAAGTAAAACTATTTCCCCATGGTATTTCCCCCCCCCCACCCCTCACTGTTCCTCAGATATTCTTGTTAACTGCTGGAATTAGCCTAGCTTGCTTCAGAGTAGCAGCCGTGTTAGTCTGTATTCGCAAAAAGAAAAGGAGTACTTGTGGCACCTTAGAGACTAACAAATTTATTAGAGCATAAGCTTTCGTGAGCTACAGCTCACTTCATCGGATGCATTGCTTGTCACCATGAAAGGTTTTCCTCCTTTCCCCCCCCTTCTGCTGGTGATAGCTTATCTTAAGTGATCACTCTCCTTACAGTGTGTATGATAAACCCATTGTTTCATGTTCTCTGTGTGTGTATATCAATCTCCCCTCTGTTTTTTCCACCAAATGCATCCGATGAAGTGAGCTGTAGCTCACGAAAGCTTATGCTCTAATAAATTTGTTAGTCTCTAAGGTGCCACAAGTACTCCTTTTCTTTTTGCGAATACAGACTAACACGGCTGCTACTCTGAAACCTAAACAAAAGAACTTTGTTAAAGAAAATTGCAGAGAAAACAAACAGGTTTCCACAGAGTCTGAGTTCCAGCTGTCCCCCTCCCCGACTAACTGGCAGGCACAGATCGTCTCTGACCCAAAGAATTGTTTTAGTTATACAAAGTGGAACAGCTTCCACCGAAGAGATTGAGAGAGACCCATCCTATGTAACAAATGACCTGATAGTTCAGGTGTTCCCCTAGGAGGTAGGGGATAGTTTAAAATCTCATGCTCCAAAATAGAGCAGGGATTAGAAAATAGGTCTCCCTGTCTATTGGGTTATAGTGGAGTGAGAGGGGCTCTCTTTTTTGGGAGAAGGTGCCTAAATCAGGTCAGCCTTTACCTACAAGAGAAGGTTCATGGTTCATAATCCCCTAGCAGAAGGGGTTGGCTTCCACTCAGCCTGGAGTTAGGTGCCTAACTAACTACGGAGGGTGGGTTTAGGCATAGGCACCGACTACCCCTCTTTCCCGTGGGTGCTCGACTCCCACTCTGCCACCGGCCTCGCCCCCATTCCACCCCTTCCATGAGGCCCCACCCCTGCCCTGCCTCCATTTCACCCCTTCCCCAAAGTCCCCACCCCCAACCCTGCCCCCTCCCTGCCCTTATTCCAACTCGTTCCCCAAATCCCCGCCCTGGCCCTGCCTCTTCCCTGCCTCCTCCCCTGAGTGCACCATGTTCCCGCTCCTCCCCGCCCCCCAGAGCATGCTAACACCACCAAACAGCTTGGCTGCCAGTGGATGCAGAGCTAATGCAGAGCTAGTGCACCCACTAATTTTTCCCATGGGTGCTCCAGCCCCGGAGCACCCACAGAGTCAGCACCTATGGGCTTAGGCTCTTCTCCTTTACATTTCTAACTGCCTAGTTCAGGAGGCTCCCAATTCAGCTTGCTGGCTTCAGTGAATACCTTTTCTGAAGTGTCTAATTCTCCCCATACAATGCACAGCAAGCTAGACTCTCATCTGGGGGCTGTGAATTCCCCTGCATGGTAGGGCACCAAAGAATTAAGTGTGAATTTAACCCTTAAGAGCTCTAGTCTTCAGTTTCACTGTCTCTAAAATGGGTATGAGAATATTGTTATGCTAAATAATGCTAATGGCTGCCATCAGGCAAGTCTGGGATCCCAAGCCAATCACAGACTTTGTGAAAGCTCATGGGTGCTGGGCACTCCCTTTCAGACTCAACAGAAGGAACAATGCCTTTATGTAATCAAGACAGATGTAGAGGAGGACTTGGCAAGGTGCTAAACTGCATGGCAGGTTGCATCTAAACTGTGTGGATTCCAGAGTTTCCCTGCTTGCAAACACAGGACTGCAACCTGTGTGTGTTGGAGGAGAAATGCAAAAGGAGTTGTGTGCATGTCACACTGAGGGTAAGCAGAGAGCCAGCTTCTTGGGCACAGAGCTCACTGTAGCAACAGACTTGGGGATTTCAGAGCAAGGAACCAGACTGCTGTCTGTTTTTACTAGAACTGGTTGAAACTTTTACAACTGAACAGTATTGCACCAGAAAGTGCAGTTTCATTGAAATTAACATATTTCCTGAGAACATGTCAATTACAACTACATTTTCAATGAAAAAAATGTCTAAATAATTCATTGACTTTTTTTTTTCCCCCACACTGAAGCACTTCATTTTGACTTTCATTTGTTTAATTTCATTTGAATTTAGATTAGAATCTTAATTTATATACAGATACACTGATTATTAAATTACAATGTTTTGATGTTAACTAAATGAAATAGTTTTACCATCAAAACAAAAATGTTTTGAAGTTTCCAAAGGAAATTTTTACAGTATTTCCATTATACTTTTCATTATTTTAACTTTGTAATCACTACTCCAGATGGACATTTATTACCAAATGTCAGAATTTCCCATGGAACTGAAATTCCATTTTCCAACCAGCTCTGGTTTTTACTGTATTCTGGCAACAGGGCCTTTTTTAATTTACAAAATGTGCACAAAGATTACCCCAAGAATCTTCTTGAATCATATAATTGATTTCCTATCTTAGTGGAAACAACCATGCAATGTCTCAAATACTGTCAAACTGCTCATTTCAAATGGGTAAAAATGCTTACTCACTTTACAATGCAGACTCTGAAATTCAATTCATTACTACTTTTAAAGTGCTTTGAAAGCCTTGTCTGGATGATGGTGCATAAATGGATGTACAGAACCCCAGAGCAATAGATTTGGCTGTATTTCCTGCCAGAGACGGTAGGGAATGGATTTTTTTCCCTGGGGAAAAAAAAAATCTAGTTTTTGCAAAAAGTGTTCAGGTTTCATCAAACACCAACACACATATTGGTTGTTTCATCAAAAATATTGTATTTTTTAAAAAAAAATATTGGGCTCTTGTGAAAATATTTATTTAATCAAAAACTATTTTCCATTGAACAAATTGTTTTGACATAAAATTTCCAGCCACCCTTATGTGTTATGCATTTGTGTCAGTGCTTCTGTTACCAACTCTGGTCGAGTACTTTCATTCATGCTTCACCCTGACCATAGGCAGTGCTACACCACAATTTGTGTGCACTGGATTTTTCTGAAGCTGACTACATCTGACCCTGTCTGTCTTTCCAACAAGCTTGAATGGATTCCAGAGACCAGCCCCTTTTCTTCTTTTCAGAAAGTCTTGCAGTATTTACCCTAGTAACAGTCCTTAAACCTAGGTCATCTTAGACAAAGCAATGCTTATGAGAAACTCAGCTGAGTGTCATAGGCCTAGATTGGGCTTACAAGTATTATACTGTCTACCCTCTATCAAGGAAAGACCTTTATGTGACCTCTCCTTGGATGTTCATAGATCCACTTGGCCAGGGTCCTGTACTGGAGTCGGTCCCTCTCTTACCTTGCTCTGTGACAGTCTTTTTCAAGCCACCTCGCTCTGAGCTCACCCTCATTGGCTAGTTTTCAGAAATAAAACCTTTTGGCAGAGTGGTGATACCCATCAAATCCATTTGATTAGTGACTTCTATTTAGCCTATGAATCGCCTCCTGTTTGTACCTCCTTTCTTAGTGGAGGCTCAGATTTATGTAAACTAGAGGCCCAAAGTTAGGATCCTAGGGTGGAATTTTCAAAAGTTCCTAATTTAGGAACACAAGTCCCACCAACCTTCACTTAGACTCTTCAAGACCTGATTTTGAAAACTGCCGAGCGCCCAACCTTACACTGTAGCAAGTAGGAACTGTTGGGTGCTCAGCACATTTGAGAATCAGGTGAGTTACATCTCAAGTTGCAGTGGGGGGAGGTCTAGGTTGGATATTAGGAAACACGATTTCACTGGGAGAGTAGTGAAGCACTGGAATGGGTTACCTAGGGAGGTGGTAGAATCTCCTTCCTTTGAGGTTTTTAATGTCAGGCTTGACAAAGCCCTGGCTGGGATGATTTAATTGGGGATTGGTCCTGCTTTGAGCAGGGGGTTGGACTAGATGACCTCCTGAAGTCCCTTCCAACCCTGATATTCTATGATTCTGTGACTCTGAAACATTGACTTGGATGCCAAATTTGTAGGCCTTTATTTCAGTGTCTCAGCTGGAATCTTTAGCTACAAGTTTAATAACTTTCCTTTAGCACTATTGGGACTGTCTGCTTAACATCTCAGATGGGATTTTCATCCGTGCACGTATTGTGTTAGCTGCATACTCCAATCTTCTCCCATCCAAGTTTATATCAACACTATGTGGAAATACAGAAGCACTACACAAAATTGCTCCTCACTCATCTTAATATGATTTGCTAAAATGGATAATAACTCAGACTATTACTACATATAGACTCAGTAAAATGCAAATTACTAGGACATAGCAACATTTTAATTACATATAAAAAAATACCAAGAACTGCAACAGTCAAGTGGTTAGATCCTCAGCAAGGACATGGAGAGGGACTGCAGTTGGGGCCACACTCATGTTAACTTTGCAGCGAAGACGAGCCCTTAGCAGGTATTAGATCAAACTAGCTAACGTGATCCAGCATCACACCTAGCCTACACAAAGCCTAAACGGAATGTCAGGTTTTAGAATAGGCTAACGCCTCTCTCATTTAGATGAAAGGTCCCATTCATTCCACAAAGAGTTTCAGCAGCATTTGATTCCCATCCTACTGGCAGTCCGGCACCACCACATATCCACCAGAAAGCAGCTTGACCTCCTTCCACTCTTCTCCCTCCACTGACCCAATCAAAGTGGTTTGGCCAGATCTTGTAATTATCAGCTTTACAGCTTTTCTCACTTGGAACATGAATTTTTAATCACTTAAGTGGAACTTGCCATAATGAGTGAACATATGCCTGCCTTTGTGGGGGAGGGGGGGAGATAATTATCAGAATCATTTCTCCCAACAAGATTGTCTTTAGTAAAATAAACTAACTAAATAAATAAATACACCAGCTCTGGTCTTGTAAGGATTCATAGCTATTAAGGTCAGAAGGGACCATTATGATCATCTAGTCTGACCTCCTGCACAATACAGGCCACTCACCCACCCACTCCTACGATAAACCTCTCACCCTATGTCTGAGCTATTGAAGTCCTCAAATTGTGGTTTAAAGACTTCAAGGTGCAGAGAATCCTCCAGCAAGTGACCTGTGCCCCATGCTACAGAGGAAGGGAGCAATCTTAGCCAGCCACACAGGGTCTGGTGTTGCACGTCCTTTTGCCCGCAGAGTTGAGTGCAAGGAGTTACTAAGTTTACTACAGGTAACACACTTTCCCACTTGCCTGATTCATTGATTGATTAAATGAATCAATCAATCGATCTGTAGAAAGGCATAGGATGTATTGGTGCTGTGTGTTCTGCAATGGTTTTTGATGGAATCCACTGTACTAAACCTTATGCTCATAAGAGACTTTTACAGTGGTCATGAAAAGAAGATTCAGCTGTCAAGTTCCAGCTTCCTTCCCTCATTATCTATGGTAAGGTCAGGGGCTTGATTCTGAAGTTTTGCCTTACATGGATTCTTTGCTGCTTTAAAGCCATGACAACAATCCCTTTCTCTACCCTCTGAGCAATTAGAATGGCTTCTACTGCTCTGGCATTGTTGCATATGGTTCCAAGCAGCCACTTCACTTCCGCTGTACAACCGATTTATACAAACACGTCATTGTCTGTCCTTTGTCAGCCATCCCAAATTGGGTGTCAGTCCGTTGTTTAAACATTGCCGCCCTTTTGTCTGTGCTAGCAAACGCCACACTGATGAATTTGCTTCTGCTCAGCCCTTTATTAATTCTTGCATGCTAGAAAAGTTCTCACAGTTTCACACCTTCCCGTTCATTCATTATTGCTTGAAGTGACACATCCCAAGTGTTCTTTTACACAGGAGAAGCAGTTTTAGTCTGACAAGGTCTTTTTTTTTTTTTAAATCAAGCACCAATGGTTTTCTCTCTCTCTCTCTTTTTTTTTTTAAAAAAAGCATTCTAATTTTAACCATTATCATGGCCTGTGGTTAGATGACATTATATTGCTAATGGATCCACAGTGGAATATGACACAAGGTTGTGTCGTCTACTGGGACTTAGAGACATATAATACACATGTTTATTTCAACTCTAAAAGGCTATACTAATGGTTTCAGCACTTTTGTGTTAAGTAATTGACTTTGCCCCCCTTAGGTAGGGAATAGGTGTGTAATGCAATCCATGTTTTCCTGGGATAATGGGTTCTCTTTTCCTCCATCAGAGCTAGGATGAAATTCCAGATTAGATTCCTGTGTTAGAAAAAAGAGGTTAGATTTGCCTTTAGGTTTGTGTTTGTTTTATTCTTCCAGGAATTTCCAAAAAGAGTTTTTCCCTATTTTCCCCCACACAATACTATTCTCCCTTTATAGGATTGTGTCGCAGGATAAAGCCACAATGGGAATGCTTGGATTCCTGCAGAGATTGAATCGCCTCTTTATCAAAGCTACTGTAATGTATGAAAGCTCATTGCATTGGTGTGATAGCTGTTTCAGATTGTAATGCTGCCCATAGTTCATTCTACAATAGCTCAGTGGAAAACACTTCCAATGAATAATTAGGTTACATACTACTTCTTGCAAAGTACTGGGTTAAACCAGCACAGTATAAAAATACAATGACATTTCAGACCCAGGGTCTTCCTCGAGGATGGGCAGGCATACCAACATATCAGCATGCCCACAGTTTTCCACGTCCAGCATACACCTGAGAATACCATCACAGAGATCTTACAAGATGTGATCAAAATCGACTCCTCCCTACTGGTACCATGGCAGAAGATCAATACCTTGAACACCTTCCTGATCCCCCTCCCCCAAGTATCTCATTTGTCCTGAGGTGATCTGCAGTGGCGAAGATACCTCTTTACAAGGCAGACAGCACCATCAGGCAGCTAGTGAAGATGTTTCTTCCCAAGAGAGCCAGCAATGAACTGGTGTACATCTCGCACAGGCAGGGCAGCACCAATGTCCCTCAAATAGGTGATCTGTGCGACATTGCCATGATCACTCACACCTTCCGACGTGCCCGGACACCACAGTGAGGAACATTGCAGAAAGTGCTATGTCATCAAGAAGCAAATCGCCAGGACCTCCTCCAACCAAGATGTCACCACCTACCCGAGCGGCTTGCTGGAAAGCAAATTTGGAAGAGATGGGGGAGACTTCATTTCGCGCTGGGCTCTTCCCCGCAATGCTATGCGAATGACTGGAGAAGTGTATCGGCTGCCGCTAGATGTGGTGCAAGGAACGCCACGAGCTGGGAGTCCTGGTGCCACAGGTGAAGAACGCAGAGCACACAATCCTCACTCCAAGAGCTAAAACCGTGCTGGAGAGAACCCTGAAAGAAGCCATCCACTGCCAATACAGGGAAAACCTGAGACAGAAGCAAGGCATTCAAGGTGATGTGCAAGGTGGGAAGCCAGCAACCACTTTCTCCCTAGGGGCAGCTTCACCTGATTTCTGACTGGAGGTTCATCCACGGGGCCCAGCTCAACTGTGTTCTGCCGAACGGAGTCATCTGCCATGGAAATTGGGACAAACGATGCAGGAAGTGCGGCTATGCCAACAAGACCCTACCCCATGTCCAGTGTAGCTGTAAGTCCCATTCCAGAGCCTGGCAGCTGCGACACAATGCCATCCAAGATTGACTGGTCAGAGCCATCCCACCACCTGTGGGGAATGTTGCCGTGAACTCCGCCATCACCGGAACAGATACCCAACTGCAATCAGACATCATCAATCATCATAGTCAATGAGGAACAGAAGAAGATCATGGTGGACATCACAGTTCCCTTTGAAAAGAGGACCCCAGCCTTTCACGATGCCCGATCTCGAAAGCTGGAGAAATACGCCCCTCTGGCCAACACCTGGAGAGCTAGGGGCTACAAAGTTCAAACTCACGCACTGATCGTCGGAGCCCTGGGTGCATGGGACCCCAGTAATGAGTGAGTATTGCAGGAATGCGGAATCAGTCAACCCTATGCTCAGCTGATGCGACAACTCATGGTGCCGGACGCCATCGGGTAGTCGAGGGGCATCTACCTAGAACACATCACCGGACATTGGCAATACCAGGAGGGATAAGCTGGAGTGCCGCTGAGAAGTGCAGTGGGGAAAATAAGTGAAATTCTTCCCTGATGGATTGTATTTTCTAAATGGACAACCTATTCTAAATTCTCAATTACTGAGGGACAATCTTCACTTGTTGATATATGCGCTTTCCACAACCAACTCTGTATAACTTTTCATGAGTGATGTACTCAAATACTTGGATGCTAATATCTAAAACTGTATTGTTAAATTTATTCACCTAAATTTGGGTAATTGCTGATTATGCACTATCTGTATCTTATGACTTTTAAAACAAACTCTGTATTTGTGGATAATCTAAGCACTATACCCAGATGTACAGACACTTTTTTCTTAACCTGTGTATTATATACTTTAACATTAGCTTTAATTTTTTTTATTTGTTCTGATATAAAAAATAATGAACAATCCCAAACAAAAAGTGGGTAGCTGATGACACCTATCCATTGTTCCAGGGTAGGGAGTGTGAAAATCCTGAGACTAGATGCATTTTAACCCAGGTTAATAAGGAATCTAAAAATTAAATGCCTTTTTTAATTAGCCTTATGCCATAAGTGTAACCTTTGACTTGTGACACTTACTCAACATCCCAGCAGGCTCTGTTGATTGAAATGCAGAGCTGGTCAGAAAACATTTGCAAGGAAATCCAACCCCCCCCCCCCCCCCCCCGCCCCAGAACTAGACCTAACTGGAAAGCAAAGCTTCCCCCTTGCAAAAAATATTCTACTTTCAGGGGGGAGAGGGAGAATTCATTCCACGCCAAGATGAACAGCAAAGAGATGAGTGGGACGGAAGAATTCCCTTGTCAGAGACCCAAAACAGATTTTTCTGGTTTACTCTTGACTGCCCGACACCCCAGGCAGCTCCTTGTCTAAGCTGCCTCCCTCCATGTAGAGTTGGAGGCCTGGAGTGTCAGGCAGTCTCAAAAGGCATCTGCTTGAGATTCAGGGAACTGGTTCCCTGAGCAGCTGCCTTCCTGTGCTGTCCAAATCCCTGGTGATCTGGCTGCCCAGGGAGCTGGGGGAGCCCAGGCTGGGGGAGCACAGGGCTTTGGGAAAGCATGAAACTTGGTGTATTGGGGGTCACCCTGCATGTAGTAACCAAGGCTGCTGGAGGCGTGACTGGGGTCAGAGTTGTTGGACCAGGGCTGCAATTATGCACAGATGTGACCTGCATGCTTGTGGCGGACTGTGAACATTCCTGGCAGGGAGTTACAGTAGCAAAGCATTTGAGATTACGGTCAGACAGTGACAACCCTATATTGGTCTGAATTGCACCCTAGAATTAATACCCAGTGTGACCTGCAGAAGAACTTTATGTAGCTAGAAAGCTTGTCTCCTTCACCAATAGAAGTTGCTCCAAAGATATTGCCTTGCCCACCTTATCTCTCTAATATCCTAGGATCACCCTGGCTACAACAACATCGTCTGG
The DNA here is from genome assembly GCF_009764565.3 of Dermochelys coriacea. NCBI lineage: Eukaryota > Metazoa > Chordata > Testudines > Dermochelyidae > Dermochelys > Dermochelys coriacea. The sequence goes on along the minus strand of NC_050071.1, from coordinate 8,686,890 downwards.
TGAATTTTTGGCACACTGAAGTCATGAGGAGTTTTGCTATTGACCCCAAGGGGGCCTGGATTTCACCGGCTGTGTTATTGGGCAATGTGTGTGTGATGCTTGCCCGGCACACTGGGGATGGAACCGAGAACCTTCAGAGCTGCAATCACGAGCTGCTACAACTGGAGCTAGAGAACCAGGCTGACATAGATGGAGGCTGTAACAGCTCATATCTTTGTGGCATGGCTTCGAGGGGGACCTGTAACACATACTCACCAGGGGGATGTGTGCGCATGCGCATAAACCTAGAGAGGGGGAAAAAAAAAGTTGCCTTCAGCTACACAACGTTGCTGCGTTCCACAGAGCTCCTCATGAGCCTGACACAGCATAGCAAGTTGTAACCCTATACTGAGCACCATCCAGCAGATTTTGACCAAAGCTGCAGTATACACAGGCACTTATGTGCACTAACTTTTTGTGACCGACACAACCACTAAAGTTGGAGGGGAAAATAAATCTACCTCCAGATCTGACGCATGCTACATAAAAATCCTGAATAATATCGAGATCAAACTGTTGACCAGTCTAAGATAAAGGAGCACTTGCTGGATGAACAGAGCTTGGCACTGAAAGAAGTTGGAAGGAATGTACTCTTGCTCGCTCTCTGTGTCCCATAGAACAGTCTATTGCCAAGTACTGGAATTTGCAGTTTTTCCTAGCTGCACCATGGTAGCATGTATGCCTAGTAGGCAGCTGGCATATGAAAGTCACCAAGTGACTATTACATACCACAGGAGGAGTGGGAGCGTAATCCTATACTACTATTAATTAGATTTCAACCAAAGTAACGCTTACCAGGGATTTGTAAGATTTGTCAGCTTGTAACTAGTAACATTTCAGCGCTGCCTAGGGATCAGAGGTACAGTCAGCTCAGTTTTCACCCCTCAGGTCACCTTTAGCTGAACATAAATTAATGCCGGGGTGGGGGGGAGCCCAAGTACAAAATGTAATATTTAAATCAAAACATTTGAGCAAGTAAGTGTCTATTCTGTTTTCACTAGCTCCGATGTAGTGAGAGGGTTCTAATTTACATAGCTTTTTATTTTTAATGGGTATGAGGTGTCCAATTTAAACATCTCACATTTGATGTTTCCTTTTTAGTACCACGAAGCTGCCACCTGGACTGGAAGCTTCCAGCTGGCCAATCTTTATGAAGAATGTCAGTATTAAATCTTACCACTGTCTGCTATTGGCGATGGGGATAATCCAGCAGAGTGCTGAGGGCCTGCTGAAAGGTGCTGAGCATCCGTAATATGCTTTGGAGACAATGGGCCACATCAGCAGCATGGCGCCATTAATTCCAATTTATACCAGCTGAGGATCTGCCCCATGGCATTGAGCACCTGGACAGGATCAGATCCGGATAATTTAACATCATAAAACATAACAATCCACAGCCTCAGAACAAATGCTGCCTCAAATCCACATAAGCCATCTGCAATCGACACCAGCAGCGAGAGCAGAATGTAAATGATTCTGTGCTTTTAACAGAATAAAAAGCTTCTACAAAAGCAGGTCTATTTATTAGCTACAGATGTAGCTAAGCCTTTTCAAGCTTTAAAGGGCTTAAAATAGTGATTAAAATAAAAATAGCACCAGTCGGGATTAAAGATGGCATTGGCAAAAGGAAAGCTACCACCTGGCTAAATAAGGGACCTGAGCGTTCCATACATTATGTTTTGTTGCTTACGTGAAAAATATTATATATCCTTTGAAAGCATGGCAGTTACACTACAAAGCTATCCATAAATACTGCCTACTCTAAATGTGGTCTTACAAGCCAGACATATCAAACTTCCAGGTGAAAATCTCATTCAATAGCTAAGAAATATATTGTCAAAGCGGTGAGGTGCCTTCTGTGAACCATGTTCTCATCCCCTTTTCGTAAAAGCAACAAGTGTTAGAAAGCCGTTTAAACTTAGATGAAAACTGATAAGAGAAGAGAGAGTAATGCCAAGTAGAATGGAACTATTGTGCCGGCAGCTGGAATGGCATATGGAAAAACGCAGCCTACATTCATAACCAGGATGGAGAAAAATCTGTCCAGAGTTATTTTTGTTGCATATTCATGCCTTAATAAATTGCCTTAATTGGGTAAAAGAATGAAGAGTCAACCAAGAATGAAAGTATTGGGTGGAGTATAGGGCATGGAAAGAATAGAAAATCATGTTTCTAAACCATCTCCCGGTGGAAATACATTTCCCCCACCCCCGCTCCTGCTCCTAGCTGGCATGACAGAGGAACAAAATAAGATGGAGCAGAAGTGGAAGTGTGATTGTCTATTAAAATGTCTTCGGATATACGTTTTCCACTAAATTAATGTCAGCATCAGAAAGCCACATCTTTCATAGCTACTGTATGCTCCATTCTGTGTACCCTAGGCTGCGTTTTAGCAATGGAAACAGGCAGGAACTAGTATTCAAGAATACGAATGTCAGGAAGATTCTATATTACCTGTTCACTCCAATTTTCATCAAATATTCTAGCCATTTGGTCAAGGAGTGGATACTCTCAGACCACATCCCACTGTCCCAAAGTTTCAGATGCACTGTCCTATATACTGTGTTCTGTCAGACAATTAATTGGCAGCCCTGGGGGTCCCTTCCAGTTTGTGTCTGATGTCCTTAAAGCTCATGCTTCAAGGCATCAACCAGTCACCTGCAGAGGTCCGGAAGGGATTTTCCCCATCCCCAGTGTACTTTTTTTTGTGGTCTCTCTTCTCTGAAGCATCAGGGATGGTCACAGTTGGAGACGGGGTATCAAATAGGGAGGGCCAGTGCTCTGAGGTGGCATGGATCATTCTCTCTCTCTATGTCTCAGGTGTTCACTTGTCTGGTTCTTACTCACCTGTTCAGGGTCTAACTGATCACCACGTGGTGTCAAAGAAAATTTCCCCCCGGTCAGATTGGCAATGACCTTGGGGTTTTTTTTTTTTTTGCCTTTCTTTGCAGCATGGAGTGTGAATGATTTGGCAGAATCATCTGGTTATATCTTAGATAACTCCTTGCCTTTGCAGGGGGGCTTGGGCACTGGGGCACCTCAGTCCCTCCTATTCTCTGTCTGTGGGACAGAACAGTTTAGTCTCCTGAGGGCTGCATCATTTTGGTCTGATTTCAGTTGTTGGGTTTAGCGTGTGGGTGCTGGGTGGGGTTGGTGGCCTGGAATATACAGAAGGTCAAGCTAGATGATTTAGTGCTCCTTTCTAGTCTTAAACTCCAATTCTAACACATGAAAATGTGCAACAAATTGTAGAGGGCTTTTAACACCCATGTCAGCTGTCTGGAGCGGTTCATGACCATGTCCATGGCAGACATCCCAAACAGATTGTATGTTCTATCATTAGATTTCACCAACCCAGTAACAAGTGTGAACTCCTAAAGTTCTGTAACAGTCTTACCATGGAATCACAGACAGTCCCCTTGGGCAGTGCAGTCTATCTTGCCACCCAGGCAAGATGGACTATGTGAGAAATGGTAACTATATACCCAAAATCACAATAATATTCCCCCACCGTTTCTCAGACATTCTTGTCAACTGCTGGAAATGGCCCACCTTTATCATCACTAGAAAAGGTTCCCCCCCACTCTCCTGCTGGTAATAGCTCACCTTAAGTGATCACTCTGGTTACAGTGTGTATGGTAACACCCATTGTTTCATGTTCTCTATGTATATAAATCTCCCCACTGTATTTTCCACTGAATGCATTCAATGAAGTGAGCTGTAGCTCACAAAAGCTTATGCTCTAATAAATTTGTTAGTCTCTAAGGTGCCACAAGTACTCCTTTTCTTTTTGCGAATACAGACTAACACGGCTGCTACTCTCAAATAATATTCAAGTTATTCTCAGTCCCAAAGGACCAGTCACTAGCCCCAGATAAATTGTACCCTGATCTCAAACCAAAAAGACAAAGCTTGTAGCCAATCCTTTAACAAACTAAGGATTTATTAACTAAGAGATGAAATGAGAGTTATTTCCAAGGTTAAAAGGGGGAAACACAAACCCAAATGAGTTACAGTCTTAGATTTAATATGGCAATATGAGCTTCTATAATAAGCTGCTCTATACGTCCTCTAGGACTGATCCATGTCAAGCAGCATGGGGATCTCTGGCTTATGTTTAGGAATCTTTGCCCCTCAGAGTCCAGACATAAGTAACCTAGTTTCTCCCTCTCGGGGATTTTTTTTATCCCCGTCACCCCAGAATCCAAGCTGATGGCATGGGTTCATGAGCTGGTTTCCCCTTCTTCGAGGGAATTAGGAATGCAATCAACAAGGTCTCTGTCCTTTGATGCTACACAATGGCCTCATTTGCCTTTAATTGAGCATCCTGGGTGCAGGACGAGCACTTCACCTTAATTAACGCTTCTTTTCCTGTTTGGTGAGTTACACAATTACAGGGGTTTACAATGCAAACACTCAATGTAACTTTATACCAACAGATACAGATATTACAAATTTCAGAGTAGTAGCCATGTTAGTTTGTATTCGCAAAAAGAAAAGGAGTACTTGTGGCACCTTAGAGATTAACAAATTTATTTGAGTATAAGCTTACATGAGCTACAGCTCACTTTGTCGGATGTAAAGTAGGATTAAAGCATGCAGCTTCATACAAACATTCCATGAAGTCTAAATACTAAACACATGCTTACAACACCAATATCCACTTTACCTATACTAACCCTTAGGTAAGCCAGACTATTTTCCAACCGTGCATTTGTCAGCGTTCAATGAGGCCCGGGATGTTGTCATGAGCTGGCACTTGGTCTGGCCGTATCAGAGCCCATTTGGACTTTCCTTATGAAGAGAGAAGAGATGCCAGCTGGAAAAAGTCAAACCAAAATGCTTTGCATATATAGAATAAAAATCAAGACCTAGAGTTTTTGAAAGTGGCAATTTTGGATGCCTTCATCTTTAGGTATCAAATTGGAGATGCTTAGAAACCTGATTTTCAGAAGACAGGTGCTCAGAGCTCTCTGAAAATCAGACCCTCTTAAGGTACCTCAGGTTGGACACCCCTCACCCTCACAAAAAAAAAAAATCATTCATCAGTTTTGAAAATGCAGGCTCCTATGCATGGCTGTTTGCCCATCTTTAACTTATATCTTCCAGAATTACCCAATCATTAATCTGGAAGAAAAGTATTGCCCTTGTTCTGTTCCTATTAGAGGTCATTCTTGGGAATTTTTCTCTCATTATTAGTAGTACTAGAGAGAGACCCCCTCCAAGAACACGCTGTGTGTGTCTTTCAGCACTTGTTGATGAGTTAGGACCAGGTCAGGATGCGGCTATTTCCATTTAGAAATGTACGAACACTGAATTAACACACTGGCTCCATGGTGCCATTTTCACCTAAAATTCACTCTCTAATTATCATTCTCATTAAAAAAACCCAAAACAATAAAAGGTGCTTTCCCCTGACAAATGAAAAATGGTTTGTTGATGCCCCTTTGAAGATCAATTCAAATTAAATTCACTGTATAATTCAAAATAATAACCCAGCTAAATGTACACACGTAATTTACTTAACCCTCAACAGAGGCTCAGGGAGCTTGCACTGGCCTGCGATAACAAGAGGACGCAAAGTAGATTACAGATTAAATGGGGCTTTTATTCACCATAATGATACAGGGCTGCTCAGGGCCATCCTTAGGCATATGCAACATACTCAGCTGCACAGGGCACCTGAAAATTTGGGGCATCCCGGGTCTTAGTGTCTACCCTTCTGGCTGTCCTATCCCTGTTCTGACCCTTCCTACAGGCTCCCACAGCTGGCTGCTGCAGCCAGGTGAGTCTTCCTCAGGAGGGGATCTAGTAGTTAAAAATAAAAAAGCCTTCCAGCCTGCCAGACCTATTAGCAGAACACGGAAACTGTTAAAGAGCCATTCAAGGGGTAATGAAGCCATTTAACAGGCATTTGCCAAACCCCAGGTATATACTGTCAGTTTCTGACTTTACTGACAAAAACAGTTGTGCATTACTTTTCTTATAATACTATATTTACTCAGAACATGTCAGTCTACAGGACCTTAGTTTAAAATTTGCTTTAAAAATATTTCATTAGTGTGTTGGTAAAGATTATAAAAATCACATCTCTAAAAAAATCCTTGCATAGATTTTTAATCTTGCACAATCATCTTTAGCCTTAAATGCTTGGATCTTCAGACATATAGTTTAAATAAATCCATCAAAAGACCACCCTTATCTAAAATACACATTTTAATTACTATAGTAAAAAAACCCTTGCTTCCAAAGTCTTCCTGTCCATCCCTTTCTCCCTTCACCCTCTCTCCCCCCACCCCTTTCATTCCAGATAGCTGGACAAAGAGTTTCCCTTTCTTTACTTCTGACTATCTGATGAATTAGTTTTAAGATAACCCTCCAGCAAAATCAGTACCTTAGTAAAATATAAAATCCTTTGTTATGCCTAAAATCTATGGAAACATATTTTTTAAAGTTGGTGAAATTTCATGAACATGTCTATTGTTACGGAGATCACACAAATAAATTAATGACAGGTTTCAGAGTAGCAGCCGTGTTAGTCTGTATTCGCAAAAAGAAAAGGAGTACTTGTGGCACCTTAGAGACTAACAAATTTATTAGAGCATAAGCTTTCGTGAGCTACAGCTCACTTCATCGGATGCATCCGATGAAGTGAGCTGTAGCTCACGAAAGCTTATGCTCTAATAAATTTGTTAGTCCGATGAAGTGAGCTGTAGCTCACGAAAGCTTATGCTCTAAATAAATTTGTTAGTCTCTAAGGTGCCACAAGTACTCCTTTTCTTTTTACAAATAAATTAATGTTCCCTTTTTCTAAAAGCAATGAACATTGTTATGAACACACTAAACCTCTGTGACTGATTAATTTAAAATAGTGTCTTTGTTTCAGTGAGTTAAATATGTAGTAATCCGGAATGATTACTTTATGAAGGCTTAGGAGTACATTTAAAATATAAAATCAGCTTAGAAATAGTGATTAAGAAAATGTAAAACAGAGAAGAGCTGCATCATTCCATAATATTTAATGTTGTATTCAGCAAGACAGCTGACTCACCCTTACTACAAAGTTTTTGCAAATAAATGTCTGACAAACTTCAGGGCATATCAAAAAACCTGTGACTGACATTTTTTATTCCTAAATTTAGTGCTTTTAATTAGGTACCCTCTGCATGTCCGTTCTGTGAGAGGGAGAGGGTACAGGGGTCTCTGCGGAGAACTGTGACTCTCTACCACTGTGAGGCGGGCAGGGCATCTCATTATCCTTTGCTGCCTCGTCCCTCCTCCCCACCCCGCTGGGCTGCGAGCTCGGGCTGCTATCGGGCATAGGGGCACCAGTTTAATATTACTGCGTAGGACCCCATAAATCCTAAGTATGGCCCTGGGGCTGCTCAGTAGCCAGCAGTTCTCTCCTCACAATCAGCACGCCAAACTCTTCCCCACCTCTTGCTGCACCTCTTAAGAACTCTGTGTGTGTGTGTGTGTGTGTGTGTGTGTGTGGGTGTGTGTGTGTGAGAGAGAGAGAGAGAGCTTAAGAACAGTGTGTGTGTGTGTGAGAGAGAGAGAGAGAGAAATCCTGGCCACACTGAAGTCAATGGGAGTTTGGTGTTCCCCACTCTGGGATCCCTTCTATGTACATTACTGGAGTATGAAGGAGAGCAGGATTAAGAGATTTGACTGCTCACTGGGGGCTGAGGTTGCCAGGATAGTGTCAGTGTTGCAAATGCCAATCACTGGCACATTAATGACTAAAGCCAGGTGTCATTCACCAAGTGAGTTGGCTAAGATCAGACTTCCAATTCTTGTTACTGCTCCTGCTGTAGATGGCAGATCTGGTCTAGTCTCTGACTTTTCTCCATACCAGGACTCAGATTGTTTAATGATCTGGAAAAGAGGGTGAGCCATGAAATGGCAAATATGCAGAAGATGTAAAGTTATCAGGGTGGTCAAGACCAGAGAAGACCCTGAGAAACTACAGAGTTAGTTGAATGGGCAACATGCTGACAGATGAAATTACAAATAGAAAGTAATGTATGTTGGAGGATAATTTGAAATAATTGTATGACTTACTGGGTTCTAATTTACTGTATTAATTCAGAGAGAAGATAGGGCATTACTATGGACAGCTCTGTCCTGTGTGTAGTAGCCATCAATAAAACACAATATTTTAAAAGGTATAAAGAATGGAATTGAGAATAATGGAGATGATAGCAAGGTGTCATACAAGTCTAAGGTACTCTCTCAACTGCAATACTGGTGTTCAGTTCTAGTCAGAGTGATCTTTTCAATCAGTGATTTTTTTGTTTCTCCTCAGCCAGAAAGACAGGGAAATGGGGTCACTGGAACCAATTTTTAAAGGAGCTCAGCTCCCATGAAGGCACTTACATGAAGCAGCTGCATTTTCCAAAGTGCTCAGCACCCACCGTCTCCCACTGAGAACAATGGGACCTGCTGGATGCCAAGTACTTTTAGGGAGGGCAGGGGAAATCAGATTAGTTATTTAGGTTTCGACTCCTATTTCTGAACATCTTGACTGAAGCACCCCTAGGTAGTCAGTCAGTAGAGCATCAGGCTTTTAGTCTGAAGGAGCAGGATTGAAGTTCCTGTTTGGACAGCAGTGGCTTTTGGGAGTCAGAAGCAAACTTTCCCTGGAGTCCAATTAGCCTGTGACTGTCCACATTACCAGGGTGCCTGCCTGGCTCTGCCCCCCAGCTGGAGACAAATTGGCTGGGCCAGGCACTGGTTTGATCCAGAACACTCTGAAGAGGGTGCAGGATGACCAGCCTTGTATGTGATTACGCATTGTTCATAACTCTAAAAGATCCACCCCACCCCTCACAGTCCAGATTTTCACACAAGCTGTTACTGTGCCCAAAATGTGATAAACAATCTGTCTCGGCACTCACTGAAAAAAAAACAACAACAACAAAACCTGAGAATTCATTCTATTCCCATTAAGGAGAGTGGAAGCTGCCAATAACTCGAGGTTTTATTTTGAAATGGGATTGGATTTCTATTTCTGAGTGAGACCAGTAGAAAACTGAGTTTGGGAGCCCAGGAAATTAAAGAAAATATAGGCTCTTCTCCCTTGGAAATGTCTCCAAGGACATTAATTACACTCTCCAAAGGTTTACAAGCTTGGAGAGTTTACCGGGGAGGCATATTTTACCAGTCTCTCACAGTTATAGATTAAAGTAAAACAAAGAGAAACCCAGATGCAGACTCTCTGATGTTTTGGTTCCATGCGACATGGAAGAAGAAACCCTTGCAAACGGTGCTATGCAGCTGTCACCGTTACAAAGTCAATATTTTCCATAAGATTACATACAGTTGCCATAGTTAGGTCTTGACTTCAAATACAGTGAAAGCCATAGAATCTCAGATACCAACCACCTGGAGGTAATTTGCCCACAGTTAAGTGGGGACCTGGGTACTACCACATACAGTAGAGCTCATTTTTGTTCTGTTCAAAATTATTTCTATTACAGGAGAGCCCCAACCAAGGTCCTGGTTGTGTTGTGCAAGGTGCTGTACAAATGCATAGTGAGAGACAGTCTATGCCCCCCAAAAAATACAATCTAAAGAGATAAGGCAGACAGACACACAGTGGGAGAGGGGCAATATCTTAGCTCCAAGTGCTGGAGCCTCCCCTATGTAGGAAGTGGTTGGGGAGGGTGTGACATTTCTCAGGGCACCCTGGGCTGAGAGTCACCCTTTTGCTACCTGCCTTCAGCACGAGGGAGTCTTGCCTATGCCAGCTGGGTGCTGGCTTCCTAACACAACCAGCCTGTCAGCCACTCAAGCCCTGTCCTCTGGGCTACACACCCCCTGCCAGTAGACCACGGAAACACCCTAGTCTCAAAAAGAAAAGGAGTACTTGTGGCACCTTAGAGACTAACTAATTTATTAGAGCATAAGCTTTCGTGAGCTACAGCTCACTTCATCGGATGCATCCGATGAAGTGAGCTGTAGCTCACAAAAGCTTATGCTCTAATAAATTTGTTAGTCTCTAAGGTGCCACAAGTACTCCTTTTCTTTTTGCGAATACAGACTAACACGGCTGCTACTCTGAACCCTAGTCTCATAGTCCCTTGAAAGCATCTCCCTGCGGTAACCAGCCCCTGGTTATTGGATGCCTATAGAAACCCCAGATCCTCCATTCCCAGGGTAACAGTGTATAGCACTTGAGTTCAAGTACAGTGAAACAAAAGGAAATCTATCGTAAGACATGAAGATTCAAACAGAAACAGGTGAGCGATGGAAACAAGTGGTTACATCCAAAACAAAAGTCATAAAACATGATCTAGGTCCTACCCTTATTGATAGTTACCCTATATTAGCTAGGGTAATAAGGCTGACTCAGGCTTGCAGAGCCCAGGTTAAGGGGCTGTTTAATTGCAGTGTACACATTTGGGTTGGGCTGTAGCCTGGTCTGAGGACCTTGGGATGTGGGAGAGTCCCAGAACTCGGGCTGCAGCCTGAGCCTGGATGTCTACACTGCAGTTAAGCAGCCCCTTAGCCCGAGCCCCCATCAGCCCAAGTCAGTGGGCACAGGCCAGCCCCGGGTGTCTAATTGCAGTGTAGACATACCCAAAGTCAGTGGTGGATTAATGCACAGGCACATGCCTGCATGGGCCCCGGACAATTTGGGGGCCCGTGCAGGACTGCCGGAACCTGCCCAGAAGTGGGGGGAGCTACTGGTGCTGGAACTGTGGTCCCACCCCTTGCTCCGCCTGTCCCCCCTGGGGCCCATGCCTCCTGGCCAAGCCAGAAGCCTGAGCTGAGCCACGGTAAGAGCTATCCAGGGGGACTGGGGTGCTGTGGGGAGCCCCGGATCCTTCACCTGCCCTGGATGGGGGCTGGAGAGCAGCCCCCGGCTAGTGTCTCTGGCCCCTGGGGTGCACAACCCAGGGCAGGTGGAGGATCCAGGGCTCCCAAGATGGCCCAGGCTCCCTGGGTGGGCCTCCTGGGCGACTGCACCATGGTCTGTGTGTGTGGGTGGGTGCGTGCGCAGAGGTGTGCACTGCCGACTGGCAGGGGAGCACCACAAACTCACAGAGGTGATGCATGGGGGAGCGCGTGCCCAGACTTCTCCCTGCTTCCTCCCAGTGGAGGAATGGGGGGGAGGGGTGTCAAGCGGTGACACACAGATACTGCTAACTCCCTCCTCCCCGCCAGCCTCAGCATTCCTCTGCACCCCCTAGAGGGCTCTGCAGAGGGGAGCGAGGAGCAACACCAGGGCTCCCTGCATCCAGGAGCACTATTGCTGAGGGAGATCCTGGGAAGAAGTGTCCCTCTGGGGCAGAGCACCACCACCTAGCTCTCATATAGTGCTTTTCACCAGCAGAACTCCTCACTTCAGACAAAAGAGGAGAGTCTGGTTTTTCCATGGATGGGGGGCACAGAGAACTGTTGCAAGTTGAACCCCAGTCTCCTGAGTTGTAGCATAGTGCTCTATGCACTAGACCACACTGCCTGGCAAGGACACTACCTTGGGTCAATGCATCCATGTGCTGCCCTTTAACCAAAGCTGTGTCAGGCTAGTCCTCAGTGAGTTTGATACATTGAACTTGGCATGATTTATACAATACTTAGCTTTGGGGGATGAGGGTTTTTTCATTTTTGAGCAAAAATATTCTGATCTATTTTTCACAGACATTTTTCACTTAATTGAAAAGTGACAACTCATTTTGCTCAAACTTTAATAAAAATCCACCCTTGGCGCTGAGATAAGCATGAAAAATGTCAACCCAAAAATAATTTGTTTGGAAAAAAAAAAACCCGGGGGAAGAGGATTGGGAGCTGGAAGGGAACTTGGAGCTCGACCTCAATTATCTCGAACACTGTTGAGCCCGCTGCTATATAGGATATTTCACCTTGGTTTTCATGTATTATTGGTGACTGTTGTAATGACAAATTATACATAATCCAGCAACACTGTATCTTGCTCCTACATTCCTTGCACACCCAGCTTTGCAAACCAAGCTGTCAAAAATCATGAATCAGGGCTCCTCAAAACATAATGAGACTGACTTAAAAACCATGAGATTTTTAAAATATAACCAGTGGTGGATTCTCTTTATTTCCCTGAAGGCTCAAGAACCAGAGGGCAATCATCCCTCTAAGTCTTTTTTCCTGCAATTATGAGGGCTAGAAACATTTTTTTTAATGAAAGTGGAGATTCTTGTGTAATAACATGACTCCAGCAGCTGGGGCTTCAAGAAAAAAACAGCAAATATCAAAGGATTCATGATAAAAATCATGAGAGTTGGGAGCAGTGCATGTTCCTATCTTGTAGTCCTACACATGCAACAAAAAGAAACAAAAACAACCCACTCCCATTGCATTTTTGCTTTAAATTTGTTAGTGCTCACACCAGTGTTGAGTCTAGTATAAATATACTTTGATAGGCAGACTTCAGGGGGAGTTACATGTATGTAATGAATTAAGAATTGGACACCAATATTATGTATATTGCAATACAGTGCCATTAAGTATATAGCACATGGGATGCATCTCAGTGAAATGTAAGGCAAGGTGGCTTTTTAGATAAGCCCGGGGGGACTTTTGCATAATCTGAAAACCTAATCATTTATTAAAAAAAAATATTCCCATTGCTGAAAATTGGGGTGAGCCCAAAGATTTAATAGCAAAATGTTCTAGTGATGTCTCCGGGTACTAGTGGGTTTTTTTTTAACCTTACGATATATTACGTTACATTTACTAGTAGTGCGCCATGAAGTATTGTCATAAATAACGTAAACGACAATTGTCAGAACACACGGATGAAGTACATTTTGTGATGTACTGTCCTTGTTTGCGTGTGCGTGCCAGTTTGCTTGCTTGCTAATTTGCAGTACCTAGTCACTGGCAGAAGGTTTCCTGGCCATTAATGTGAATTAGTGAGGTCCTACCGTATGCTTTTCTTTTGCAGTTTGCCATATCCTTGACAAATGGAATAAAACTGGATTTTTTATTTCACACTTCTATGCAAATCCTGGGCAGATGTCCAAGCAAGTAAGAAATGGCTAACAGAGTCATTCCAGGCCATACAAGCTAAATTAAAAAACTGTTTTGGTCAGCAGCCGCAGGCATCACTGGGGCAAATCAATTTACTGCAGCTGTGATCCGCTATTTAAGGCTGGGGCCTTAAGCAGATTAATCGAGGAAGCGTGTTAAAGGTTATAAAAGTCAGCATCACTAAGTTCATGAAAGTTTTTTTCTAGTGCAAATCCATAACGTTACATTCTGCATCTCAAAAGTTATCACATAAGCCTCTTCATTAAGCCAGGGTATGCCTATACCTTGGTATTTAAACAAGCAAGAAGGTTCTAGCTCATTACTTGAAGCCTCTCTTATGCTCTAATAAAACTTTTAAAGAGTGAAATGTCACGAAGGAGAAGAGAACGGTGCTATAGTGATGAAGAAAATTTAGGAATACCATCATGAGGGCTTTAACTGAGATGGTGACTTAAATCAAAAAGCTAATGCCAAACCAATATTCTTCCACACAGCCAATCTGTAACTGTGAAACGGTTTGCTGTAAAAAAAAAGAGACTGTCTTCATTCCTGGAGCGCAGTAGAGCTCACCTCTATAGACCAGTCATGGCTGAATATTGATTGGTCCTAAGACTGGCTTTAGATACAAGTAACCAACGGTGGATGCTGAGTTATTGGGCTAATAACAAATAGGTTCTAATCCAGAGCTCATTGAAATCCCATTGACTTGGCTCAGATAGCCTAGCAGCATATTAAGCTGAAGTGGAAGGGAGGTGAAGACATTCTAGGAAGTATCGGGTGTATCCTCCATTGGGGAAAAAATTAAATAACCCTTGGAAAAACGAACCAAAGTTTTTCCAAGGGCAAAAAATGTGCTCTCCAAAATATTTTAGTGAGCTCCACAGCCATCGTCTTTTGCAGATTGGGAAATAAACAGAGGTAGGTTGAGTCAATCCAAGACAGGGAAAATCACACTTAATTCCCTCGGACTGGTGGCAAAATTTTAATGAAGGGCTTAAAAACGAATTTTTAACTCATGATCCCCCTGCAATCCCATCACCAGAGTCCTTATCTAATTTAAATCAAACCACTTGGGTGGGTTTATAAAAAACACTTCAGTGAGAAATCTCACAAGAAGAGGACCTTTCACCAAGACTGCCATTTCTTCCTTCTTTCCTTACCCAGGTCAGAGATTCCTCAGGGCCGAAAGGTCTCTTCCCCATTTGCACACCTCTGATGCTCAAGAGCCGGGTGTTCTATTTCTCAATATACTTTAATCGAACACGCATAAGGAGAAGGAAAATGGCCCTGTGATTAATCTTGGGATCCAGGAGACAAACCCACAGCTCCACTGTCCAAGGGTGACCGTGGCCAAGCCAGTTTAGGCCAGATTTTAAAAAAGCATTTAGGTGCCTACTGGGATTTTTAAACGCATCTAAACAAGTTAACCTTAATTTAAAAATTTTTACCCTTTGTCTCTCCGGGCCTCAGTTCCCCATCTCTAAAGTAACACGTCCTTTCTCTGATCTGGATTTAAATTCTTCAGCTCAAAGGCTATTTCTTACTGTGTTTGTAATGCACCTAGCATAGTGGGGTCCTGATTTTGGTCAGAGCCTGGGAGCTACAGTGATCCAGATGATTTTGAGGGGGAATGAATCTGAGTTCTCTATGGTCTGTACGGTATAGATCAGATATGAATAAGCAGCCATATATATGTTTGGTAGTCAATACACAACTGAGCAAAAGGAACCCTCTCCTGAAATATGCTCACCTAAGAAATTACCAGTTTGACAGGTAATTTCTAATCAAGAAGATAAACTGGGCATGGCATTGCTTCTACGGCCAGCAGACAGAATTGTATTTAATTCATATCCCCGTGAATGGTCAGCACTTATTTTAGCCTCTGTGTAGTGCAGCTTTCAGCACTATTGATCATGAAATTTTAATATAATGCTTGGAAACGTATGCTGGTATTTCAAGAACAGCAGCAGATTGATTTAGATCTTAGCTGCCCCACAGGGCCTAGTCCTTATTGTCTAGTGCATCCCCCCCTCCCACTTCAGCCCAGCAGACGACTGCACAGGGAAATGTTCCAAGCTTGAGTTTACTCGGAATCTATAGGCCACGCTGCCCTTTATGCTATTCTCCATTACAGAATGTCAGCGTCTCTCAACAGCTCTCTGTTGCTCTATGGATTTATTTTGCTTTTACCTATTTTGATGCTGCCTACCCTGCGCGGCTTCTTCCTCCAGCTCTGCCTGACATCAAAAATTAGATGTATTCAAGTCCCCCACAATTAAATGCACCGAAACTTGAAATTATGATGCTTAACCACCTAACCAGGCTCATAATTAACAGCCATTTCCATTTGCTTTTGACAGACAACTTTTTGATCAAATATCAGCCTCCCGATTAATTTGGACCGCGGCTGGCCTTTTGAATCATATCCGCATTGCCATCCCCTTCCCCATCCCTCCTGGCTCCATCCCAGGAGCACCGCCTGTCTTTGCTTGTGTTTGTCTCATAATAAGATTGAAATCCTGGTTTGCACATCGATTTCTCTTCCCCCTTCCCCCTCAAACAACTTGATTACTGCAATTCCCTTTTAGCTGGCCTCTCTTCAACTACTATATCAAATTGCAATGTGTGCAAAGCTAGGGCAGCTAGATGCCTGACCTACATCAAGTCACAGGGACAGACCAGCCTTGCTCTGGTTTCATTCAGTTGGCTCCATGTCACATTTCGCAGTGAGTTCGAGAGGACTAGAGCCTGCTCCAAAAGCCACTGAAATCAGTGGAAAGGCTTTGGATTAGGCCTTTAAAGCTTCACTTCGTTTTGAGCCTTTACATTTGAGAAATCTATTCACTCCTTAACCCCGCACTCCCAGTTCTCCTGACCAGGCGGGGGCAAACAGGCCCAGCTTAAAATTAGATTGAACTAGCCTGTGAAATAGGTACCAAAGTTCCCTCTTTTGGTCTCGAGAGAGAGAGGCAGCTCCCCAAGAAATTGATCCTGCTCTCAGCATGGGACCAAATGGACTCTTTGAAACCACAGCATTCAAACAGAGATCACTGTGTTATCAGGAGATTTATGTGCTACATTTATAGGGTGGACGATTTTTCAAAAGCACCGGAGGGTTTAAGGAGCAGGAGGCCCCTGAAAAGTCAGTGGTTCTCAAGACAAGAGGAAGGAGCTCCTAATGAACACGAAGAGTAAGGAAGAAAGCAGATTAATAAATCCAAAAGAGAAAAAGCAGAGGTCCTCAAACACAGTAAAGGATTAGACTGCAGAAGTGACGGAGCACCGAATGCAACCAGGGGACCATCTGGAGACTCTGAAGTAACATGCACCTTGCAGCGTCACTAGATTTCACTACATTTGCTTTGAGGGAAGTTTAAAACCCCCCACACCTGATTGACTCAGGCCTGGACAACACTGCAAAGTTTTACCAGTATAACTGTGTTCATCTGAGGGGTTTCAGAGTAGCAGCCGTGTTAGTCTGTATTCGCAAAACGAAAAGGAGTACTTGTGGCACCTTAGAGACTAACAAATTTATTTGAGCATAAGCTTTCGTGAGCTACAGCTCACTTCATCTGAGGGGTGACTTTCTGCCAATGGAGTTTTACCAATAGAAGTCCTAGTGTAGATGAGCTACACTAGCATAAAAGGGCTTAACCTGGTGTAACTGCTTCCAGACCAGAGGGGTTTTGCCACTTTAACTCCATTAGTATACAGTGATAAAACGTTTAAATGTAGAAAAGCCCTCGGGGAGCCTATGTCTTATTTTCAAAAGGCTTCGGCACTAGGCAGCCTAAGTTTTGCTAACATTCAGTGGGCCGCCGGTGCTCTTAAGCCATGGAAGGCCAGATGTGTAAAGGTATTTAAATGCCTAAAGATGCAGATAGACACAAAAGCATCGAGACACCTAACTCCCATTGAAACCGGGAGCTAGGGACGTAGGCTCAAAGAAACTCAGGTGCCTAAAGCACAGATCCACAAACCCCCCATTGGGCTGTGGCCCAACACTGCAGGTGCAGAGACCTGTTTGGCACCTATTTGTTTGCTGTACAAGTCCCCTAGGCACCCAAGGTTCTGCCTTCTGAGACCTAAGCCCCAGCATGCTCTCAAGCCATGTGAAGAAAGGCATTCTCCCAGCTCTCTCACCTGCAGGCTCCCATCCAGTTTGGCAAGCTGCAAGCATGCCTAACTTCACATGAAATGACAGTGATGGAGAAATTTACCCAGCACATGGGAGACCCCAGTTCAATCCCTGCCCCCACAGGGAGAAAGGACGTGAATAGGGGTCTCCTATGTCACAGGAGAGTGCACTAACCGCTGGGCTGTAGGATACTCCGAGTGGGTCTTTCTCAGTTTCGCCCGTTGCAGCTGTTCCACTTTGTATAAATAGAGCATGGTTATGCTGTTTGTGAAAAAGGAGTACTATAGCGTTCCATTACATTGCAAGTTAACGACAAGGGTCTAACATGAGGCTCCTAAGGCAAATTTTCAAATGTGTTCAACACCTGGTAACTCCCATTGAGAACAATGAGTGTTGAGCACACTTGAAAGTCTGGTCGCTTCATTTGGGTGCCAAAATGGATGCTGAACACTTATGAAAATCTGGCTACTTACTTCAGTGCCTAGACAGGGTCAGATTAAGGCTCCAGCTCCTGGAGTCACTTGATCAGACTCAGCTTGTCTTTTGACAAATGGGTTCCTAGCTACATGGATGCACAGAAGACCTTGAGAACATGTTCCAAGTAAATTGGTGCCTGCCTGAGTTTGCAGACAGCCTGAAACAATAGCTCAAAGACTGATCAGCACCCTCCATCTTAATTCTGAAACTTGCTGCCACCCAAAGGAGGGGAGCAGCCTGGGCTAGGTGCAGTGAGCCAGGACAGCTGCTCTGGGTGTCTATATTTGCGGAGGTGACAAATTCCCATTTTTGTTGTTACGCTTTTTTGGCACAAGAGTTTTGGCATCATTTTGGGGCCAGGCCTGTGCCTTTTTGGGGGCAGTGGGGAGAGGAGGGGGGATCTTAAACTTGGCCCTGTGCCTAATTGGGTGCAGATCCCTTTGGAAAACCTGGCCCACAGGGTTCAAGTGCAGCTGAGCTGGAGGGTGTCAGAATGTCATATGTGCAGCATGGGAGTGGCATTATGTCTGGATGAACCAACAATAGGTCTAACACCTCAAGGCTCAGGAATTCTCATTTCTGGAGACGGGGCAGCGTCTAGCTGTTATGCATTGGGGAGCAGAGCAGTGCCCTCAGGAGGGCACAGAGGGGAAGCGCAGCATTCGTGATGCAAGATTGCCCATGCCGTTCCTCCACCTCAGCAAACATGCATAGAGCCAGCCTGATCTGCACAGTGTGATTCTTCACCTTCATTGTCCCCGGGGCCCCCTTCCCAAATGTGCACTCTGCTGCTCAGTGAGGACTGCTCGACAAACCTAGGCCGTTAAAGGCTTGGCTCAAACCAGGCGAAGCGATACAAACAAGACAGAGTCGACTACATAGGGCAATTATCCCCATGGTGCCATCGCTGCCTCTATCACCTCCCCACTGGGCCCTGATATAGGTATTGCAGTACCAGACACACGGCTTGCAAAGCGTCTGCTAGTCCCCATGCACCAGCTAGGCTCAATAGCGTGACAGACGTGAATGGCTGGATTGTGCTTGAATCGGCATAGATATAGAGATGGGGGGGGGTGGATTTCCATCAAACCAGAGCAGCAGTTGGGCACAGACTTGTCATTGCACTGCCCGTAGCATAAGCATTTCTGAGGCTGGTGCCCACAGGAGTGCTAGCTCCCCGTCAGAAGGTTTGATGGATTTCTTTGGGGCAGGGTGGGGAAGACTGTGGGGTTGAGAACAACGGAGTCCCTTGTTAAATTGTTGGCAGCCCATCCCTGGCACAGAAGTACAAAAATACCCTCAGCCGCTTCCCCCCTACTGCTCAAGCAGGCTGCCATGAGCAGCAGCAACCAAGAAGCAGACAGAGTCAATGGCACAGCATAGGGGCACACTGCATTTTAAATATTTAAAGAGGTAATCACTCTATTTGCAAAGAGAAAAGGGTAGTTCCAGGAAAACTCCTGCCACCCTCAACAAACCACTGGCCAGCACTCCAGGGATAACAAAGAGCTCTCTCCTGAATCAGCTCTACGATTACTCACAAAGCCTTTAGTAAGTGAAGTAAAGCCCAAACAAAGCTAGTCCCTGCTGTATCATCCTTCAAAGAGGATTACCAGAAGTTCTCACTGTTTTTCTTTAGAGCTCAGTTTTATAAAATAACTGTTAATAATGGTAGAAGAAGGTCTCACCGGCCAGCATGCACCTAGGTAAGACATAGCAGAGTCTGATCCACGTGGAGCTGCAATGGTCCTGGGGTGATGTCTCTCTCTCAGCCCCCCAGCTACATCACTGTAAAGTCTCATCACTTCTACGGGGGTATCAATGTGCCATACAAACAACATCCCCCACAACTCTAATCAATAGGACATCTTCCAACCAGGCTGTGCACCTCTGCAGTCCCACCGTTTTCTCAGAGCAGCAGGTTCCCAGGTCCCTCCCGCAGCGTCCCCCACACAGAATGCAGAAAACCCCAAACAAAACAAATTCAACGTCTGCCTGTCTGGGCTTAAGCTTTCAGTCCCACTCGGATCTCCCCAGCAACTCGTTCACGCTGCAGAGCACCAACCTCCAGAGATACTCCCCTGGACCCTGGCCCCTTTCCCAGAGTCAGCCACCAGGGTTGGTTCCTAATCTGCAACGTCTCCCTAGCTCCTTTCCCAGAACAAGGGAATTCTAACCCTCTCTCTGTCCTGTGTCCTTGGCCTAGGCTTTGCCCTGTAGTTTTCACTTCCTCCCCAGCTGGCTCTGATCACCAGTCATGCCTGATGAACCCTCCAGTGCAATAAGGTAGGCTAACTGAGCTCTCAGGCTCCTGTTAATCTTTGATTCACCAGCGACGGGTTTACGCGCCGTCACAATGTTGTTAAACAGGTTAGGTACAAATACCGAGTATTACAGCTGGTGAGCAAAACTCAAACGCATTTTTTCATTGGACTTCTGCCAATTCGTTGAAATCAAAACATTTCGCTG
This sequence comes from Dermochelys coriacea, assembly GCF_009764565.3. NCBI lineage: Eukaryota > Metazoa > Chordata > Testudines > Dermochelyidae > Dermochelys > Dermochelys coriacea. Next base: position 8,666,753 of record NC_050071.1, on the reverse strand, counting down.
AGATTGTTCAATTTCAGCTGAGCTTCACTGGAACCTACGCAGCATTCCACTGGAAATCTGTCCTATTGCCTGGCCCAGCTCCTGCAGCTGGATGGCCTTGGAGTTAGCAACCCTTGGGTCTCCAGGCTCCGGAGCACAGGGGCATTCTGCCAGGCTCTCCTAGAGCCGGAGCTCCTTTTTCTTTTGCAGAAAGTTTTGGAATGTTTTGTTTTCATTCCAAACCGGGATGAACCCACATTTTGAAATGCTTGGCAAAACAGCCCCAAACACCTCGCTCTCCTCAGTACCTTGCAGCTACCAAAAGGCATTCATTCGGTTTTCAAGACCAAAGGGACCGTTCTCATTATTTAGTCTGACTTCCTGCCAGAAAATGCCACTCAGCAAGTCCTGCCTCATGCCCAAGAATATCTTGTGGTTGAGCTACAGCCTCAAAGCTTTCCCATCAGCAACGACAAAAAAATCCAACTAGGTCAAAGGTCCACAAAGGGACTGGGTTTAGTGCCTAAGTCCCTTTGTGGATCTGGACCTAGACACGTAGCTGCATCTGTAGGTAACTAAATACTTTCAAAAGTCTGGCCCCAATGCCTGTTGTCTCTGTTGAAAATTCCTGCCTTAATGAATAGGACTGACCCTGTGCATTATTTGAGGGAAATGATGTAAGAATGTGTTTGGAGGCAGAAATTGACCTTTAAGTTGTTGGGAAAACTTAAGCATTTTTTCCTGTAGAGAAGCTCCACCAGAATGTCTTTCCACATGCAGAAATGCACATAATCATTAAAGCAAAAAATGTGGAATTAAGCATCATCTCAAAGATTCTCAGGTGAGTAAACCAGCAGGGCTAATGACTTTTTAATATCCTTTTATGCTTTTTGGAAGTCTGCGAGCATATAAGGAGCATTATTTTGTTTTCAGGTTCTATTAATACATTTGTTTTTGTCTTTCATTTCACAGAGTCCCTCCAGAGCAGCTACCCAGTTGGGCTTGTTTTGTATTTGCTGAAACATATTCAAGTAAATCACAGATATTGGCTTAGTAACAGGGTTGAAAGTCGGTGAGTATAATACCTTCCTATTTGCGCAAAGCAGTTTTATCCTGCCTGACCTGCTCTTTTTATGACTCAGAAGAAGTTGTGTGATCATTGAGTTAATTTTCCTCCAATAAAACCCCTCAAAATTAAATTAAGCTACAGGGAATTGTGTGAAATAAAAATAAAAGCAGAGTAATATGCTCATTTTAAGTAACCATTTCTGCCTGTAACTGAGCAGAGTAAATTACTTCATTCTTTTCATTCTTGCAGTTGAACATTAGAGGGATATTACAGGACTAGTTGGAAGAGTTCAGCATTGTTTTTTAAAAAGTGGTAATATGCCTATGCTTTGACACACCGTTCCCACTAAATATAAGAGGTCACATTTTTATCTGTAGATTCACCTTTATTTTATTCTAACAATTAAAAAAAATCGTTGTTGGAGACACCAGACAAAACTTGTGGCATTGTAAAAGACACAGACTTGTGCTGATACAGAACAGTGAATGAATGGATGGGATTAGATGAAGATTACCCATTGGATTCAAAACTGTAAACCCTACTAGACATTCCAGCAGGAGACTGCTCAGTATTATCTTGTATGAAAATATCCTTATTTCATATGACAATCCCTGCATCATTAGACACGACAGGTATTCCAAAATGCCATACATTCAAGGGTGGATTACAGGTATCTTGCATCGTAGTGTCACCAAAGAATTGGGTTCAAAAATGAGTAACGTCCCGGAAACATATACACTTTGGAATCACTGGTTGAATTCAGTGTTTTAAGGCATTTATATTTCACTCCCTAAGTACAAATGGTGCAGCTGTTAGTGTGGAAAGGAAAATGGTTTTCCCAGCCCAGGAACATTTTCAAAATTTTTTCCTCTGCCCCATCTCAAAAGCTTTCACGAACCAGAAGTTTCAGATTGGGCCAACTGAAATGTGGCGTCTGACGGGCTCTGCTCTTGCAAGTCCCCTTTCAGTCCCACTCTATTCCACTCTCTGGCTGCAGGGCCATTGATCCTCTTTGTGCTAGCCTGTATCCAGCTGAGGAGCAGTCCGCCCTCATGCCATGCCCTATTCTCCTTCCTAGGCTCTCTCCTGCTTCAGGATCCCCACACAATCACCAGCTCCTTTCCTAGGACAGTCCTTTTTCATGGGTCTCCTCCCCTCCTCCTCCCCCAACTGGCCAAGAGAAGAGCCTGAATCTGATTTCCCCACTCCTGCTGACCTGTCCCCCTCTGGAAGTGGAAGGCGAATCATGAATCTGCTGCACAATAGATTCATCCCACCCGCCACACATTGAGCAGCTCTGCACCAAGGGCCAAACCTTGCTTGCTTTGCTCCTGCGACAGCTCAGCTCAGCCCCAGTGATTGTCAGCTGCTCTGTTTGGCACGGGACACTTCTGGCTTTGTGTTTGGGTCCTAGCATCCCAGCACGGTTGGGCATAGCGTGCAGAGGCACCCCGGTTCTGTAAGTTTATGATGACAGCAGATGGGAATGTTTATGTCGGAGGATTTAAAATGCAGAGTGGCCCTACTTCTCTATTGCCCTGCACCTTGTTTAGCCATGTCTGCAGTGCAAAGTGGGTGTAAAATGAGGTTACATCAGAAGGGCACTGTTTTACACTCCCTCGGCACTCAGTTTGCCCAGTTGTAAATATTCCACAAGGTGCAAATCAAGAGAGAATAAGACTTGTTGTATTCCAGTAGTCCCAGGGAACTGCCCCTCTCCCCCCCGATCATTATGGAAAATTATGTCAAAAGAAGTACAACATTCAATTATTTTGTATTTAAAATGTTTCACTTCAAGTGCACTACAGATTTTATGGTTAGCATTTGGTTCGATGAATTTTCTGAGGAAGAGCCTGGACCACCATTCCCTTCCATCTGAGTCTAGACCTTATTTTTATGATGTGGTCAGCTCCTAAATTCGAGAAGAATAATCAATTCCAATTAGATTACCCTGTATTAGGATGTAAAAGTCCCCAGTCTCGTCATTTTGTGATTCGGTGCAATGATGGGAATGCTGAGGGGGTGACATTAAAGAAAAATGACTTTGAGCTCTCCTAATCTATAGTGTAATGATCACATTACCACTAATAAGATTAATGCTCACTTTTAGATCTGTATCCCCATAAACAGGTCCTTAAATTGTCCCAGCCAGACACAAAGAATCCTCCAAGGCGAGGAGAAAGGTGGAATGCATCCTACAAAAATTCTATTACGATCTCCTGTACCTTTTAGGGTTTCTTTTTAAAAACGCTTTCATCTCCTCCCTGCAGAGTTTGCCAAAATAGCTGTGTAAATAGCATGCACCTCTAAAATTAGCTTCCACCTCTGTGATTTATTCAGGGATAATGTAAGCCAGACACTGCCACAACTTGATCGCCTCGGAGGTACTAAATTGTGGCACTAGTGAAAAGTCTGGGCTGGGGCTGAAGGAAGGGACTAATTATAGGGAAAGCTGCTTGGTGAGGAAGGATGGTCCAGTGGTTAGGCCACTAACCTAGGATTGGGAGATTCAGCTTCAGCCTGCGTAACGTTGCCCCAGTCACTTAGGAGCAGATTTTTTAAGCTAAATAGGTGCCTAAAGAAGCAATCAGCATCCCCCACCCCCACCCCCAGCCCCCCCAGGGAAATCAGAAAGTTGGCGCCTTTGAGAGGAAGGACTAAAAGGCTGTGACACTCCACCTGTAAAGAGACTGGGGAGAAACCCTGCAGGAACAGGAATAGGAGGGAGAAGGTCTAGAGGCCTGGGGGAGGGAGAGCCTGGACTAAAAGGGGGCCGAGATGGTTACAAGCTCTCCAGGCAATGAGGCCTGAGAGAAGACCTGAAGAAATCAGGCATAAGACTGAGAAGCTCTCCAGGCAAGGAGGCCTGGGAGAGACGCTGCTCAAGCAGGGAACAGAGAAACCAGGAAGGTGATGGGACAGAGTGGGAAGCAGCCCAGGGAAGGCTGCTACCTGCTGTTGGGCCCTGGGTGGGGACCCGGAGTAGTGGGCGGGCCGCTGGGGAAGAGGCCTAAGCCCCAAGAAGAGGATAAGAATCCGCGCTAAAAGCCTGAGAAAGGGGCTCGAATTGAAATAGGCCCAGAGGCGGGGCTGAAGATCCGGGCGAGGGCTGGCCATTTGTTGGACTTTGTTCCCCCGAAAGGGGTTCATCCGTTTTAGATTTTGTGAGACTCGGCCGGAGGGCTGAGCCACTGAAGTCCTGCCTGATGAGGGCAACAGCCAACGGGGGGCACCGCGGAGAGAGAGAGTGTGCAGGTTTGCAGCCACCCAACAGGAGGCGCTCCTGAGAGGTGAGTGCGCACCGTCACACTGCATATTTAGGTGCCTCAATATCTTTTAAAATCTGGCTCTTAGCCTCTCCGACCCTTAGTTTTCCATCTGTACAATGGGGAAAATGGCACTACCCTACCTCAGAGGAGTGTTGTGAGGATAAATACAATAAAGCCTGTGAGGTGTGCAGATCCTACAGCATTGGGGGCCATCCAAGTACGTAAGATCACTGTTCTGCACAGAACATTCATGAGAAGAGCAAACTGGGCACACTGCGTTGTGAAAAGCTGGGGTGTTCTCCAGAGAGAGGTATGAAGGTCCCCGGAGGCCTTGTCTGGCGCAACCAAGCTTTTCATTAACTGGCTTTTTGGAGGAGGGAGCAGGCCCATTGCTGCAGGGAGGCATGTGGTGATACCATCAGCTTCCTGCCTCCCCTGTCAGGTGGCTGCTCTGCCCTTTAGTAGCACCACTCTGAGACTGAAAGACTGCAGTAAAGTGGCCATTTTTCTGGATTTCTCCGGAAATCGGTGTGTACAGACCTTGGCTTTATTCCCATCTCTACCACTGCAGAGTGACCATAGATAACTCACTTCCCCTCTATGTCTCTCTCTCCCCTAGATGTTGGGCTACAGGGGTGAAGTTTTATGGCTTGTGCCATATGGCCAGATGATTCAAATGGCCTCTTCTGCCCTGCAATGGGGTGTACAAACCCTTCACTGGAAAAGAAGGTGTTAAAGAGCGAGTTTGGGCTCACCTGCAAAGGATGTAGAGCTTGAGGAGGAGCATAAAAGAACAGAACAGCTCAGCCAGAGGTGGAGACAAATGGACCATATGCTCTTAGCTCCTTAGAAGGAAGCACTGCTAGGGGTCCAGTTGCCCGGGACCTTTGGCTATTGGGACTCTACCAGACCTGTTGAAGGAAAAATGGACCTTTGACATTCTGAAAGTCTGAGATTAACCTTGGCCTCATTTTGTTTAATGTCTTCACTTTGCCCTTTGGGAGCAGGGGCCTGGTAGGAGGTAACTCAGGGAAGCAACACTTTTGGGGAACAGACCTTTGTTGCCTCTCCCATGGCCCTTGATTGGAACCTGGTGGAGAGGACAAGCTGGGTTCCCTTACCCACAATGAAAGCTGTGAGCCTACCCCGGTACAAGAGAATCTGAATGGGGGAAAAGGCCCCAAAACCAAGGAAGTAGGAACCTAGAGACATAGACTCAGAGGGAGCTCGGAGACCCCTTGACTGATTCAAGCTATCCACTGCAGCAAACTTTGGATATCACAAGAGAGGTAAGGCACTACGTGACTCACTTGTCAAGCCTTTGGAGCTAGCATTCTCTGCATGAGGCCCGAACCTGACAGCAGGTGACCAACTCGGGGCAGACTCATCACAATGCTGCATCCAGACTTCAGGGGGTGTGGCACACTGGTTGTGATTGGCCTACTACATGCCCTTAAAATCTAAGATTAAATATTCACAGTGCACCCCCGCAGACTCAACATCGCAGCTGGTGTTCTTGGCGGGATTCTCTGCTGGGAGCTCAGGAGATGAGTGGATATGTGGAATGAAATGCCTTCTTCTTTCCAGGTTAGAACTGAGAGAGACTTCATTCCTTCTTCCCATATAGCACTGATTCGGTGTATTATTTGAAGACTTCTTTCTCCAGGGCTCTTAATTCAGCACCTACAAACTTTACATTCAAATACTACCCATGCTGGAGGTATGTTGCTAACTATTTAACTGTGAATCATTTAAAATATACATTGTTTACTGGTTCTGGTCAGTCTTCAGTCTGTGGCTGATGTCTCTTCACCACTTTATCTAAGAGATGTTTTCAAATGTTCTAGCATGGGTTTTTTGGGGTTTTTTTTGTACTAATATTTACATTTTTTTTACCCTTGAGCCACAGACAGAAAGAGATCACTGCAGCTAAAAGTTTTCTTTTCTTTTCTTTTCTTCTTTTTTTTTTTTGTGGTGTCAGTTTTCTATAAACAGTACTTGAGTAACTTTTGGAGACTGCAATTTATATCTGTGTGTGTGTGTGCGCGCATCACACACAATCTGCTAATGAGGTCTCAATGTGGATTGTAAACTTAAATAGCTGGAAGGTGTACACATTTTCAAATGTGGTTGGTCTAAAAATTGTGCATGCAATATGGAGCCATTTGCTCTGACATAAATTGGGTGTTAGTGTTTCTAGACACATATTCAACTATTCCTTTTCCGTGTGTGCATTTGCACCACAGCAAATATAAATTACCTTGCATATCTCAGAATTGCTTTTTTGCATTAGCAGCAGAGCACACTCTGTTGAGACTGTTTCATGGTAGCATTTACTCCACCAGAGTGTGTATTGTACTGGATTTAAGGGCACGATATGAGGGATGTTTATTTGTTGCTACAGAAGGAAAAGATGCGGAGTGTCTCTTTCATGGACTTTGAGTCTACGCAGCAGTGAATCTCTACCCAACGGGTAGCTCTACGGTGTGGAGATTGGCTTAGATTTTTAAACCATTTTGAAGTGAGAAGACAGTTCTGCAAGAAGCAGAGAAGTGGACAAGAGGGATGGGCCAACATAAGAGACATGAGCAGATCTGCAGGGAGAGGCAGAACTGTGAAGGGCCTTGAAGGTGAGCTCTGGAAGCTTGAACTTCATGCAGTGGAGAAGGGGGAGCCAGTGGAAAGGTTCAATGAAACAATGAGCAAGGAAGACTCCTTTAATTTTTGGAGCCCACACTCCCTTTACACAGACAACTGTCAAAATGGATTCCAAAGGTTAGGCTGGCTAGGGATTGCCTGGGAGTGCCACTAACGGTGTCATGCTAAATTTTATAGTGCCAGAGTCCTGTAGACATGCATCCAGCATGCATGTGCTCTTCCCCCCTCTCCATTCTCTTCATTTACACGTACTGCACATATGCCCTCCCTTCCATCCTGCAGGGCAGAGTTGAGGCTGTTCTTTCTGTTGCTGCCTATTGGGATATGATGCATCACAGTGCTCTATCCTTCCAATCAGAAGCACTGCTCCAGGGCTGGGAAGTGGACATGGATGTTGCAAATTGCTCCTTGAGCTGTGAGGAGTGGCGTGGCTGCACCCATGTCACCTAACCCTGACTCTACTCCACTGCTGGCCTGGCCCGGTGCCTGGCTACTGCTCCCCACCACAGGCCAGGGCTACTGCAGCGAGATGGGAGGCAGTGGGGAAAGCAGGAGTGGCGGCACGACTGGGGAGGGGAGCAACAAGAGATGGACTGGGGGAGCAGGGGAAGGATGATGGTGTGGAGGTGGGGCTCATGCTGGCACACTGAAAACAGCAGCGGAGATGTCTTAGCACATGCTAGCCAGCCGAGTCCAAGCCTGTCCAATTCCCTGGGCCGGCTTGAGCCACGGCCCATGTTGCAACGTCCACAGTACTAGTTTTAGCACACTCCCTGGAGCTGAACTAGGGCGAGTCTGTCGACCGATGCTGGGGATCACACCTTCCCGCTGCAGGGTGTAAACATACTCTGAGGCTCAGCAAACAACAAGGCAGAGCTGCCCAAGCATAGCTCTCTGAAGGGCTGGAGCGTTGCTCCATCCTGGAATTTAGGCGCTCGAGTGGTGGTCCGGACGGCTCTGGCAACACTGGGTGTGATTCCAATGAAGCCACGCTGTAAGGGACCCAGAGCGGTCCCAGAACCAAGGCAGAGGGCAAAGGCCTTTGCTATTCTGAGAGAAGCAAGGTGTCGTTAATACAGCTCCTTGGAATCCAATGGCAGCTGGGTGCCCAACTCCCTTCCGTGCCTTGAAAAAGCCCATAGGTCTTTATCCGTACATAAGGCCGAAAGCAGTGCTCCACAGGCCGCTTGCTGAGTGGCTAGGTGTGTCAGAAACAAACCTTGCAATGTAAAGTGTCTCATTTGGTGTAAGAGTTGGATTCATTCTGCAGTTCTGGTTTTGGAAGCAGCAGCATGGGGTTTGCGCAGGTCATTGGAGTTGAGCTTGGTCAATAATTTGGTAAATTATGTCTGTATACAGGGACACCTGCAACGACTAATGGATCAGGAACTTTAGGGGCATTTACAGCATGACTGAAGAGCCATAAAGATCGCCAGGAGAAGTGACAACAAATCCACAGCCTATATGTATGTTTGCACATATGGGGGCCTAATGGGGGACACTTCTCCTACTGCACCCCATCTCTACAGTCCTGCTACAGGGCACAAACACAGCTCCCACCTCGTGCTCCGGTGGCCACTAGTCCCCCGAGGGGGGGCCAGCTACACCACAGCACCTTCCGCATCCAGGCAAAGGATGGCAGAGCTGTGACAAGAGCATGCCCACCCTGCTGCCCCCCGCACAGATCTTAAAACATGCAGAGGGAGATTTTCTCAAAAACACCTATGAGATTTAGGTACATAAGTCCCATTGAAAGTCAGTGGGACTTGTGCTCCTAAATCCTTCTGGGTGCTTTTAAAAATCTGAAACACCAGCAATGCACAAAGGATTCAGACTGTCACGAGGGCAGAGCGGTGCATGGAGACTGACCAAGAAAGGCAGTCGACTGTTGCCATTGTTCCATACAAGCGTAGAGCACTGATGGGCCCAATGCAACATCCAGTGAAGTCAAGGAAAGATTCCCTTTGACTTGAATGGACATGGATCAGGCCCTAAAAGTGTAATAAAATGCTGAGGATGGATGTCATTGTGGGACTGGCGGGGGGAAGAATTTCTAAGGCAGCTAATAAAAAACTCAGTAACGTTCTCGGTAGGGCACCAGAAGAAGGCCATCCCTGTGTCTGTGTCTTTAATTTCCCTCTGAGGACTCTGCTCAGCAGATCACCCATAGCCTGAACTCTCATGTACTGCTCCCTCTCTTCCAGCACAGGAATAAACAGGACTTCCCAGAATCAGACCCCTGCTTTCGTTCCTTTCTTTCATGTACAAAATTTAGGCTGAGCAAAGTCAATTTTTTTCCTTCCTGGACTATTTCTCTTTTGAAAACATTCTGGCTTTCTATGGAAAGTAAGTTTCATCCTTCTGCTAAACCAATCAAAACACTAGTATTCCACTGAGAAGCCTCTTCCCGATAAATACTGCTCCAAACAATGATTTGTATTGGTTAGTAAGAGTATTATAGAAGCGCCTAAAGGCCAGGGCCAAGATCAGGGCCCCAGGTTTGCTGGCCACTGTCAGTACACACAGTACAAGAAAATTCTTGTCGTGAAGAGCTTACAAACTAAATAGACAATGGGTATGAAAAAAGGGGAGTATTGTTGTCCCCATTTTTCAAATGGGAAACTGAGGCACAAAGAAACTGAGGCACAAAGAAACTGAGGCCCAGGTCCTCCAGTGGGTGTTAGGCGTCCATGGGGATTCTGAGTCTAAGTGACTTGCCTGAGGTCAGACAGGAAGGCTGTGGCTAGAGCCAGGAAATGAATCTGATCTCAGAGTATCTTTCCCATGCCTTGATCCATCCTTTTTCTCTCCATAGTACTGAGTGGGTGCCGGGCATTAGTCAAAAATGAAGACAGAGCCTTCACCAAAGAGTTTAGGATGAGGTTTTAAAGAGACAATTGCAATGGGCTCTATTTGGGGCTCCACCAAAAAACCATTGACAGGCTGAAGCTGGTGCAGAGTGCTGCAACTTGCTCATAGAGCCTGTAGGACACAGAATACTGCATCTAGTTCTGTTGTTCCCGTTTTTAAAGGATGTTGAAGAACTAGAGGAAAGAATCACAAATGATTTGATGGCTGGAGAAAATGCCTTACAGGGAAAGCCTTGAAGAGCTCAATCTGTTTAGCTTATCAAAAAGAGATTGAGAGGTGACTTGATTACATTGTATAAGAACTGTCCTGAGGAGAAAGTAGCAGGGGACTAAAGGTCTCTTTAATCTAGCAGGGAAAGGCATAACAAGCCCCTGTGGCTAGATGATGAAACCAGACAAATTCAAATGAGAAATAAGGCAAACATTTTTAACAACAAAGGTGATTAACTGTTGGTACTAACTATCAAGGAAAGTGGTAGATTCTCCATCTCTTCAAATCTTCAAATCAAGGCTGCTGATTAAAGAATATCTTCAAGAAAAGCACCCAAACACAAGTTATTGGGCTGTAGCCATGTTGGTCCTAGTATACGTCATGAATATAGGGGGAAGAGTAGCAACTTTTGTGTATGCTTAGCAGATGTACTGGATTGCCTTACCTGTAAAGGGTTTTAAGCAGATCAAATAATCTAGTTGACACCTGACGAGAAGGATCAATGAGAAAAGAAGATACTTTCAAATCTGGGGTGGAGGGAGGATTTGTTTGTTGTTCTGTGTGTTGTTCCCTCTCTGGATGGAGTGAGAAGCTAAGCAGGTACAACATCTCCTGAAAAATATACCTGGAACAATCCATATAAAACCACAGAAACTGTGAGTAGGGCAAGGAAACGCATTAGGTTATCTCTTGTTTTGGCTTGTGAATTTTCCTATGCTACAGAGATAGTTTCATTCCTGTTTTTGTAAACTGTAAATCTGAGCCCAGAGGAGAAACCTCTGTGTTTTAAAATCTTTTTATTACCTTGTAAAGTTACTTTCCATCCTGATTTTGCAGGGGTGATTCTTTTACTTTTTTCTTTATAAATAAAGTTCTTCTTTTAAGAATCTGATTGATTTCAATGTCCTGAAGACAAAGGGTCTGGTCTGTGCTCACATTGCTAAGGCAACTGGTTGGTATTTTATTCTCAAGCCTTACCAGGAAAGGGGGTGAAGGAGCTTGAGGGGATATTTTGGGGGATAGGGATTCCAAGTGACCCCTCCCTGAATATTTTGTGTAAATAACTTCGTGGTGGCAGCAATATCAGTCTAAGGAATTGGTGCCTTAGAGAAGTTTTAACCTAAGCTGGTAAAATATAAGTTTAGGGGGTCTTTCATGTGGGTCCCCACATCTGTACCCCAGAGTTCAAAGTGTGTGGGGAATCGCTGACAGCATATTAGAGAGATAAGGTGGGTGAGGTAAATCTCTTATTGGACCAACTTCTGCTTGTGAGAGAAACAAGCTTTTGGGCTTACACATAGCTCTCCTTCAGGTCTGGGAAGGGCACTCAGTGTGTCACAAGGTGGAACAGATTATTTAGCATAAGGAGTTAACATGTATTGTAAGAGACCATTCAAGTTGAAGTGGCCTGTGATATACAAGAGGCCAAACTACATAATGCAACAATACCTTCTGGCCTTAAAATCTAGGGATCAATGGGAATCTTAGATCTCCTGGAGGTGTTGATTATGATCTATGATCTTCTCCTTGGGCTGCCACCTTGACATGGTGGAAAAGCTTGTGTATACTTAAGATCCTAAGAATGATGCCATCAGGAATCCGGTACTCCCTGTAGGGTCACCCATGGTGGTAAGGTTGAAGGTGAAGTACCAGACAAAGCACAGCCCAACGCAACCCAGTATCAGACCTCAACAGCAGAGCAACCAGTTGAAGCAGGATCACCTCTCAATGACTGTGAAGGCGGATGAAGGCTGCAACGGAGGAGAAACCCTCAGTCGTCTCGGACCTCCTTGCCACCGGACACCAAGATTTTTGTGGCTGCTGGTGCGCAATGGCTCCCCAATGTTAAACTACTCACATGTGGGCTTCTCTCACAGGAAGAACTTTTTACCCACCCCTACCCATAAAAGTCTTGCGGTGATGGGTGAGTGGTGACGGGGATAGGTGAAGTGATCACCAGGAGTCTCTAGTCCCAGACCCACATGCAGGCAGTGACAGCAAGATGGTCATCATGTGCCCCTAGACTGGGTTGGGGGGCATTTTTGGCAGCAGTGGTCACGACTGAGCAGGCTTTTTTAGGAACCTCTCTGCTCACCCCAGATGACGAAGGGGCTAGAAAAGGTGTCCCAAATCTATCCCACCATACCTGACTGGATAACCACATCCAGAGGGATCACTCCCAATGCAGCCGAAAACCAAAAAATGTCTCTTGCAACTTGGTATGTCCATACCTTATTAGACAACTCAAAAAGTGAAAGACCCAAAGGCAGAACAGCAATTGCCACCCAAGAACTCTCAAGGTACAACACTGACATCGCTAGTCTCAGCAAGACAAGACATGCCAATGAAAGCCACTTGAGGGAAGAGGGCAGTGGTTACACTTTCTTCTATCGTGGCCTAATCCTGACTTCTAACACTACCTGCAACATCTGCCATCGAGCCTGTGGCTCAAGGTTCAGACTCTTAAAAAAAAATAAAACCATAAAAAATAAAACCTATGAGAGAGATCGTCCTCGGTCTGGAGGGTGGTGATCTATGAATTCCTGGGGGTGGCCTATCCAAGGGATCACCTCGCTCCCTGTGCCATACTGACCCAGCTGTGGTCAGCAGGGAAGATCATGCTGGATCCAACTCATTATTATACAAGAGGGTGTGGAGGCCAGCTGGTAGGGTGTTCTCTGTTAGGCTCAGACTCTGGCACTTGCTCCACCACCCCTTGGGCCAAAATAGCCTGAATACAGTGATCTTCCGAGCACACTGCCATAACATCTGTGCTGTAGAGAGGATCAAGGGTACGCGAACCACAACAATGACAGGGCTGAAAGGAGTCTCTGGAGGTGGCTGGCTGGCTGCGTTTCTACTGAAATGATTACTTCAGTGCTGCTGGGAGTATACTGCATTAATAATGTAGGGGCACCTAGCGCATTGGATAGGTGTGTCTTTAAATCATTCCAAATCTAAATGTATAAGTAAACTTGGCTGGCCAAATTTTGGTGCCTAGCTCAATGTAGGCCCTTTTGCAAATCCCAAGTCCTGTTGATTTCCATGAAAGCTGCCGCTGGACACGCAATGGCTAAATTTAGTTTACCACTAAGATTCCAACATTGGATGGCCACTTTTCCCACACCAGCTGAATAATAGCTATATTGACACCTCTGCATGATTCAGTAATGCTGATTTTTTTCCCTTTAAACTGATGTGAATAGAAAGAGATTAACCACCCTGGAGCACAATTAATCTTGGCAGCCAAACATCTTGTCTTTCTTTTTTAAACTTCAGTTTATAAAGGCTTAAAATTGTGATGAACGGCTTCCAAACAATAACGCTAATTTATAGGCTTGTCTGCATCTCTGCTTCTATTATACCACATAATGAGGACATCTTATTAGAGTGATTTAAGTAACATATCCAAATGCAATGTGGTGGTATGTAAGTGCCTTACGCGTTACCATATATTTCTCTTGCACACCACTCAACCTGATAGGGTGTCAGTTTAAAAAAAACAACAGGGTTTGCAGTGGTTTTTCATCTCTAATGTTTATACACTGCACATAGACAAATGGCACAATTCCACTAAAGATGGTTATTAAATGTTTCTAGTGGATGGAAAACACTGAGTGAAAGCCTTGTAAACAATTTCACTTCATCATGTTAACCTTTTGGAGTAGCAGGAAATCATCTGCATGTGCTTACAGTTAAGCATGTATTTAAGTGCTTTGCTGGATAAGGACAGACTGCTGAATCAAGGCTATAATGAATCTGTCTCTTTAAGACGGCTACATTCCAGCTGTTCCAGTATTCCATTTCCATATGGGTACTAGCTGCTGAGTTTAAATACTAGATCTTTCTCCAGTAATCTGTCACTGTTTCCTCAGTGGAATATGGGAATGTTCACCACTATCAGACAGACTTTCAGAGATACTTAGGTGCCTAGAAATGCAGATTAGTGCCTAGGCCCAGATCCTTAAAGGGAGTTAGGAACCTAAATACCTTTGAGGATCTTGGCCCTCATGGAATTTTAACCTGATTAGGTGCCTAACTCCCATTGAAACTCATGGGAACCAGTGCCTAACTCTTTGTAACTCCCACCAGGCACCTATCTGCATCTTTAAGTGCCTAAATACTTTTGAAAATCTGGCCCTAGATCTCTGTCTTACTGGGTATCCATGAAGCTTTCAAATAGCAAACAGCAAGGCATAATATTCAGCACATGCTACTCCCATTAATGATGATGATCTATCCAGACAAAATGCCTGACTGTGAATTAAGTACATCAGCTGAGGTTGTGAAACACGCATTCAGGGCCTTTAAATCCCCGCCGGATCCCTGATGCCCAAGCCCTTGGTAGCGGTGGCAAGGCTCTGGTGGGGGACTTAAAGGGCCCTGGAGCTCCAGCCGCCACTACCGCTCCGGGCCTTTAAATCCCCGCCTGAGCCCTGCTGCCCGAGCCCTGGGGTAGCACCGGCGGGGATTTAAAGGCCCGGGGCAGTAGCGGGGGCTGGAGCTTCGGGGCCCTTTAGATCTCTGCCGCAGCCCCACCTCTGCTACTCCAGGACTTTAAATTGCCCTCTGGGAAAGCCGATCCCAGTACGGCGCACCGGCTCTTACCGGTACACCGTACCGGGGCGTACCAGCTTACTTTCACCTCTGCAGGCATTCCACAGTGTAAACCAATTTTAATAAAGCTAAACTTTCCTCTTTGATGCCTGCCAAAGTAAGAACAGCAATTTCGTGGTGCAATTTTTCCCACCATAAAAGGCCTAACTACAAATAGAGAATCCCCAAGCAATAAGCACAATTACATGGGACCTCATAAATTCACTAACACTGCCATTGGGAGACAGTGTGGTCTATTGGTTTAAGCACAGCCTTATGAGCCAACTGATGTGAGTTCAAATCCTGACTCAGCCATACAAAGTCTAGTAGAAAGGGTGCTGAAGCTGAAACTGTAAGACATGGGCTCTAGCTCTGCCATTATCCTGCTGCAAGACCTTGGACAACTATCTTCACCTCCCACCCTTTGTCTGCCCAGTCCATTGTGACTGTAAGCTCTTTGGGGACTGTCTTATCATGTGGATATACGGCACCATGGGGTGCTGATCTTGGCTGGGGTTTACAGGTGCTTCTGTAATAGCCTAGGATAGGAGTGATCCAAGCCCACTCTGGACTTCAATAGGTGTCTTTCCATTTCTTGCCACGGCTATGGATGAGGCCTTTCAGTGCTATGAAATAGGTGAGGGACATTCCAGGATCACTTCACCTAGCACTAGGGTGAAACACGACTGGTAGCAATTAGAGCTGTGCAAATAATTCACAACTGAGAATTTATTTGATCAATTTACTCATTTTCCCCCCCATTTGTGAATTGTCCTGAGTAAGAGTGATTTTTCTCATTTATCCATTCAACACAACTCGCTGATTAACCTCTGCAAATAATTCTTGGGCTGTAGTTTGGTTTTGATCAAAATCTGCTGCCAGTGCTGTATTTGATATTAAAAATGCAAGCAGTGCGATTGACTGCCAAAGTCATGGAGTACATCTTTGTTCCCTGTTTGGGTTAGCGTCACTCTTGTAATCAGATTGATAGTGGGAATGCTCAGAGTAAGCAAATTTAACATGAATTTTCCCCATATATTCTCCAATGCAACCCCCTATTTCTGTGACTATTCCTCAGTTAATTTATCCTCTAAAGTTTTGTGGAATGTGAATATGAAGGGAGTGTGACACAATCCAAGCTACTGTGTTCACAGACTGGAACAGATATTTGAAAAACATTTTTGTACTACATATTACAAAAGTCATAGCCAAGATCAGGGCCCTAAAGTATTAACCATTGCACAGCACATTGTAAGAGACAGTGCTGGGCCCAGATAGCTTACAATCTAAAAGGATGAAAGGTGGAGAAAATAAATATTATGAAACCCATTTTACAGAAGGGAAACTGAGGCACACAGATTAAGAGGTTTCAGAGTAGCAGCCGTGTTAGTCTGTATCTGCAAAAAGAAAAGGAGTACTTGTGGCACCTTAGAGACTTCATGCATCCGATGAAGTGAGCTGTAGCTCATGAAAGCTTATGTTCAAATAAATTTGTTAGTCTCTAAGGTGCCACAGGTACTCCTTTTCTTTTTACAGATTAAGAGGTTTGCCCAATGAACTGAATCCAGATTTTCTGATTTTAAGCCTAAAACCAGTGTCTTAACTTTAATGATTAATTAACTAGTAGCTGAAAGCCCATGCTGTCAGGGAGATGTGGCAGTTGGACCAAGGAATCCACCAGCTGTGCAGTCTTCATACAACCAATTAAATTGGTGCATATAAATCAGCTGTCGAGCAAGAGTTGTGACTGGTTAACTGACATCACAATGGCCTCGGATTCTAGGCGTGCAATAGATACATGCCTTACATATCTGTTCACCACACAGGTGTAATTCATGAAGTCAAAATGGCTGAAAACTTAAAAATTGGATAGCAACAGACCACGAAATCCAGAAATGATTCAAGCTGGTGATATTCTAAACAAAGAGATCTGTCAACCATTCTTGTAGCTGTTTCCATCACTTCACACGGACTCAGACATTTTAGGCTATAGTGTGACAATCCTGGAATCTTATTATGTAGATTTGTTTGCAGTATTTGCCAAGTAAAATACCAGTAAAATAATAGTCCACATTCTCCTACTCGAAAACTTTCCATCTCCTAAAGAATTGTGCTGCATTCTCAGTAGATTGTTATCAGTGGCAATTGAACTATTTAAACATGCTGATTGCTTTCTTCATTCCTCATCTCTTTCAGCTTCAAACACAGAGGTGAAAGGCAGTGCTTCCTGTTTCTAAACTGGTGCCCAGAAACCATTGCAAAATATTTCTTTCCATTTGGTGAGCCATCTCATGGGACTAATCTAAATGTTATGACATTTAGTTATCTTAGAGATCAATGTTTTATTGAGAAACCTGTGAGGGATAGGAATAACCCTTCGGATGTAGTGAAGTGGGGACCTTCCTGGTTAAGAAGGCCTCCCGTTATCTAAGCTTCCAAGTGTATCTTTGGACCTTAGTTGAAGTCATGAGCCAGTTGTTGTAAAAGGCATGACTCCAAATCAAGCCCATGCACTGGACTAACTCTAGGCATCAGAGATTTTCATATTCTTTTGAAAGAGACATATTTGCCAGCAGAGAGAGAGAAAGACGTTGTACTGTGTTAATGGTCAGCTTTCAGAGTAGCAGCCGTGTTAGTCTGTATTCTCTTTTTGGTGAGAACATAAACCATTCATTGTAAAAAGGAAGAAATGAAGGTCAGACTAGATGATTATAATGGCCTCTTCTGGTCTTAAAATCTATTTTAAAAAAATTCAAAACATATGATTCCAGTTATTTAAAGTTTTGCAAAAATATAGAGGCTGGCTAGTTTTTGTTGTGGGCATGAGCCAGGTTTCCTTTTCAGAAGGAAAGGGTTATTCAGGATATTATATTTTGGTGTAATTTGCTAACAAAAAAATTGATACATATTTTTTCATTTATTCCATTAATAACAGAAGCACTAAGAAGCGGTCTGAAGAACCCTGAGAAAACAGCAATAATTGAGCTATTATTTTGAAAATAGCTCCACTTTCCAATTCCACTTGGACTTTTGACTTACTTTTTTTTTTTTTTTTAAAGTCAGTTGCCAATAAGCCCAAGGAAACCATGAGACCCAGTTGTTGTGCTCTATTAATATCAGGGTGCTGCTAACCTGCTGGCAGCTTTCAGCACTGTGGCTGTTTTATGAGTGTCATTCACAACGTATTACAACAAATGCCATACATGCTAGGTTGGGGGAAGTAAACGATGTAATGGAATATAAAGCTGCATAGTCTCGACTTTAAACTTTTCCTCTTAGTATCTGGTATGCACTATGGCCCAGTGGTTAGGACAATAGCCTGGAATTCAGACCCAATGTCAAGTTCCTGCTTTGTCAGACTCCTTGTGTCGACTTGGGTGTCAGGCTCAGATCCACAAAGGGATGTAGCGTTGTGCCTGCAAAAATCACAGGAACAACAGCGAGATCCAAGAAGCCTGAGTTAGGTGCCTTGGCTCTTGTACAATGGATGCAGAAAGATGAGCACCTTGCAATGGGATCCGCAAAAGCCAGCATGCTTTTCAAGTCATTGGGCCAGAGAGAGAGAGTAGGAATAACCCTGTGGCCTGGTGGTTAGAGCACCCACCAGGGAGATGCAGGGTCCAGTGCCTCTGCGCCAGTGACTTTATTTCTGCAGAGCAGAAGAGCTTCAATAGGAGATAACGAGGGAGCTGTGCATCATGGTGTCCCATAGCCCAGTGCTTGGGGCTCTCTTCTGAGAGGATTTGAATGGGCGTCTCCCCTCTTTCTCCCCTCAGGCTGAGGGGGGAATTCACCCCTATGTCTCCCACTCCAAGATAAGCAAGGCACTCCAATACTGTGCTGACGGGGTTGGAAAAAAATTGTATCTAGCTAGATATGAATAGGAAGGTGACCCTGCTCTCATGTTTCTTGGAGTTCTGCTACCTGAGATGTGGAGAAAGGGTAAGAGATGAAATTAACACTAAATTTCAAGTAACCAGGAAGCACCAAGCCCCCTTCTTTGTGCAAGAGATATTGGGTGGGGATGAATGGAGGGGAAAGGCAAATGAGAAAAGGTCTCATAAGCGAATGAGAAAAATGCAGAAGTTATGGAGTGAAGTTCTGTCGCTTGTGTTTTGCAGGAGGTCAGATCAGATTAGATCTCACCTCTTGGGGTCTCAGAATCCAGGCTCCAGCCTGAGCCCAAACGTCTACACTGCAATGTTATAGGCCCACAATCCAAGACCCATGAGCCCAAATCAGCACACCCGGGTCAGCTGCGGCCATGCTGCGGGTCTTTTAACGCAGTCTAGATGTGCCCATAGGGGTCTCTTCTGGCCTTAAATCTATGAATAATGGATACATGCATATAAGGAAAAGCTGTGCTGACAGTATTCAGTTTGGGGTCACAGGCTATCACCTTGATTTGCACCACGCTGCATGAGAAGTCAGAGCAAGACACTACTCAAGATGACCGAGTGTATGAGTGTCTGGCCATAACAGTATGGAATAAAGAATTTGTTCACCCTTACTGGGGGAGGGGAGTGGTCTATCCTACTTATTGCCCATACCAGAAGTCTGTAAAAACTTGTTCATAGTATCAAACAAAAAGGAAAGCAGTGGGAGAAAAACTCATGAAACAGATGAAGACTCTTCATTTGTTTAGAAAAAACAATCTGTTTGCTGTTCAGATGATATACTATGGACCAACTTCTGGCCTTATGCAACCAAGTCAACCATTGAAGTCTAAATTCAATGGACTTGCATGCCTTAAAATGAAGAGAACATTTAGATTAACCTTGTGTGTGTAGATAAAATGAACTGGATTCTACATTCATTGCTGGGTTCTCAGCACTTTTTAAAATCACCCGCTTAGAATGCATCCGATGAAGTGAGCTGTAGCTCACGAAAGCTTATGCTCAAATAAACGTGTTAGTCTCTAAGGTGCCATAAGTCCTCCTTTTCTTTTCGTGAATACAGAGTAACATGGCTGCTACTCTGAAACATGTCAGTTTTACTTTGTGTAATGACCCATCCACTCCCAGTCTCTATTCAAGCCTAAGTTAATTGTATCCAGTTTGCAAATTGGAATTGGAATTAATTTGCAAACTGGACACCATTAATTAGGCTTGAATAGACTGGGAGTGCAGTTTATTCCCCCGCCCATTCCTTACGTGATCACTCTGGTTATAGTGTGTATGGTAACACCCATTATTTCATGTTCTCTGTGTGTATAAAATCTCCCCACTGTATTTTCCACTGCATGCATCCGACGAAGTAGCTCACAAAAGCTTATGCTCAAATAAATTTGTTAGTCTCTAAGGTGCCACAAGTCCTCCTTTTCCACTTAGTTTAGGCACCTGACTATTAGACTTAGGCAGAAAAAAAAAATCTGCCAAACAGTCCAATGAGAACACTTCCATAGGAATTTTTCAGATTCTATTTATTTATTTATTTATTTGAGAAACTTTTTTGGCAAGTGGCAACCAACATTTTTTTTAAACCACAGCAGCTTAAGTTTTGGTTGCCAAAAGCTTAACCTTTTCCAGTTTTTCTACAGCAACAGATCTGAGGCTGGGGATGGGACTCATTTATCTCAAATGTCATTTTCTGTGGAAAAAAAAGTTTAAATGGGAAACTTTTAACCAGGTCTATAGTGAGCTTAGGAATCTATTTTTAGACACCTATTATTACAATATTGGCCATAGAAAATGGCCAGTTGCATCCAGGTGGGATTTTAAAAAGCACACAGCATTGGCCAAATTCTGCTCCCATTGAAATCAACAAGAGCTTTACCACCGATTTCACTGGCAGCTGATTTAGGCCAGTGTTGGATGCTTTTAAAATTCCCATCCCCATTAGGTACATAATTAGTAGCAGACTAGCCAAGGATGCGGTCTACATTTTTTAAAAAAGCAAGACAAAGGATAAACAGCAATATTTCTTCACTACAACATTAACGCCAAGGATTCATTCCAGCCTTGGATTTCATAACCGACCTATTAAATAGGAATGTGAACTGCTGTGTGAGCCGTTGAAGGATCTCATGAAATGTGTGAAGTGATCCCTTGCCTCCAGTGAACCATAGACCAACAGCAACGAAAACCAGGGAGAAGGAATACACAATAGCTGGGTTGAGGCCCTTTGCAAAGATCTCTGATTGTCCATTCTTTAGGCTTATTACGAAAGTATGTTCCTTGGTGAACATGCACTATTATCGCTGTGGCTATGCCAGCAATATACTGTCACTTTGACATTAGCTATGATATGCTCTCCATTCCTCCTGTAGAACTACAGCCCTTTGCATTGAAAAAAAGGTTTGTTTGAGCAAATGATGAGGCATTGTCTGAGACATGAAAATCGCTGGCCCAGTCAAAAGACCTGGTGCAGTAAAACTAACATGACCTGATCTTCCTTGGCATTAAAAAAAAATTATACTAATTTGTACCAACCCGTAGCTTGGTTTCCCTCCACTACTCGCGAGCAATGCATCTGGGAAGTTATAAATGTCATATTGTCCATGGATTTAATTTTTCATGCAAGATCGTGTTCTGTTCTCTGTTTATAGCGCGCTAGCCATTCCAGAGGAAAGTGCTCCTGCCAAAAGCAGTATTTTTATCCCTATTTAATAATACAGGAGGGATTTACACTACCTCTGTGGGTGGACTGCACTTCACTGTTTAGAAAAAGTTGTGTGGGGGATTAAGCCATTACAGACCAAGAATGTTAATTAGTTACAAAGAAATAAAAGGAGAGGCCAAGATAGTGGAATGGTATAATTCTGTTATACATGCCCTGTCTCTGGGAGGGCTGGCCAGAAAACAAGAAATTGTCATGAAATGTAACAGAAGTTTCAGAATTTGTTTTTGTTCTGATGCAGAATGAAACTGACTTGCTATAAAGCTGGCTGAGGGGCAGCCTGGCCATCTCAGAATAGCACGGGCCTTAGAGAAATCCACGTTCAAGTCCTTGCTCTAAATCAGACGCTGAGTCTCCAGTGTTCCAGGCCAGCTCCCTAACCACTGGGGTACAGAGTCAGTCTTTATTTAATGATTTAGACAAAGTGGCCCAGCTCTAGCAGGAGAAGGTGACTGTGTCATGTGGTGACTAGGGCTCTGGCTTGGTATGTGGGAGACAACTGGTCAATTTCCTAATTTGGAGCAGGGACTCGAACCTGCATTGCCATTGTCCTAACCACTGTCTTATTGGCTAGTCTGGGTTGAGTGTCTGAAATTGAAACTTCATCAAAACTAGTACTAGTACCCAAGGAAAATAGCTTTGTCTACAAGTTTTTGACGCACTCAACTCTCTGGGATTGATTGTGGAAGTTAAGCAGAGCCATGCCTGATGGGAGCTGTGCAGCAGAAGTAGAGCTGGTTGACATATTTTCATCACTTATTTTTTAATAGAGATTTTTCACCAAAACAACTTTTTCTCCCCAAAACATTAATTTTAGTCAACATTTTCCAGTTTATGTTTCCCCCCCACTTTTTTCAATGGAAAACCATTTTTTCCCAGCAAATATTTTCACTTAAAATTCAGGTTTTTGTTTTCTAAAGTGAGTTGTTAGTAAAAGGTTTTGAATTTTTACTGAAACATTTCCAAAAATGGAACTTTTTAGCAAAAGCCAGCTTCTTAAAACTGAAAGCAGGTTTTGGAAACCAAACACTTTGGGGTTTTTGTCCAAAAAACCCTGCACTTTTCATCTGAATTTTTTAAAAAAATGACAGGTTTCAGAGTAGCAGCCATGTTAGGCTGTATCCGCAAAAAGAAACGGAGTACTTGTGGCACCTTAGAGACTAACAAATTCATTTGAGCATAAGCTTTTGTGAGCTACAGCCAACTTCTTCGGATGCATGCAGTAGAAAATACAGTAGGGAGATTTATATACACACACAGAGAACATGAAACAATGGGTGTTACCATACACACTGTAACGAGAGTGATCAGGTAAGGTGAGCTATTACCAGCAGGAGAGAAAAAAAACAACCTTTCTTCTCATAACTAACAAATTATGACATTCAAAAACCATTTGGAGAACACTTCAATCTCTCTGGTCACTCGATTACAGACCTAAAAGTGGCAATTCTTCAACAAAAAAACCTTCAGAAACAGACTCCAACGAGAGACTGCTGAATTGGAATTAATTTGCAAACTGGATACAATTAACTTAGGCTTGAATAGAGACTGGGAGTGGATGGGTCATTATACAAAGTAAAACTATTTCCCCATGTTTATTCCTCCACCCACCCTCCACTGTTCCTCTACATTCTTGTCAACTGCTGGAAATGGCCCACCTTGATTATCACCAAAAAAGGTTTTTTTTCCTTTCCTGCTAGTAATAGCTCACCTTACCTGATCACTCTCGTCACAGTGTGTATGGTAACACCCATTGTTTCATGTTCTCTGTGTATATAAAAATCTCCCCACTGTATTTTCCACTGAATGCATCCGATGAAGTGAGCTGTAGCTTACGAAAGCTTATGCTCAAATAAATTTGTTAGTCTCTAAGGTGCCACAAATCCTCCTGTTCTTTTTAAAAAAACCGAAGTTTTCAAAATTCCCCATGTAAAAATACATGCCACTTTTTGACCATCTCATAGAAGGAGGCATTCTACCTCGGACACAGAAAGCCTCCCACAGCTCACCAATCTGCAGGAGTCCTCCCAGCAATATACACCTTTAAGCGGTTCAGCACTCCACCCTGTTAGGTCTGCCAATCCAATTGGCTTCACCCATTATATTTCTTTCTCAACCCCACCCTGTCCCCTTTGGAGCATCAATGGGGAAACCTTTTTGTGTTCCTTTAGTTTGTTTTTCCATAAAGATTTTCTACATAAAAACTTTCAGTGAGTTTCCACCTAGCTTTTA
This sequence comes from Dermochelys coriacea, assembly GCF_009764565.3. Taxonomy (NCBI): domain Eukaryota; kingdom Metazoa; phylum Chordata; order Testudines; family Dermochelyidae; genus Dermochelys; species Dermochelys coriacea. The sequence continues at coordinate 8,643,251 of NC_050071.1, read as the reverse complement.
CAGGTTCTGATTGAGTCAAAACCATCCTGAAAATGCAGCGTGGTCAATTCTTGCCATTTTATTGCAAGTCTTGAAATATTTCCGGGATTTTTTTTTTGGTTAGTCTCTGATTCTGGCATCTAGTTATTAGCTGACACTCTCAGCTTTCAGTTAAAGCAAAGTTTCTAGCCCTCATTGTTGTAGAGAAAGTTTCAAAGGTGACCCTTAAACACTGCAACACTGGGAGGCAACGGCAAAGAACCGTAGGTGTATTATTTTTATAAATCTCACAGATTTTAACCCAGTATCCTGCTTTTCATGGTGTCCCAAATCTCTATTCTGCAATTTTATAGCCCCAGAGGCCAAACTCTGTGAGCACAGGTGCCTGAACTAGGGGTGCAGGGGGTGCTACCACACCCCCTGCTTTGAAGTGGTTTCTATTATACACAGGGTTTACAGTTTGGTTCCATGACTCTTAGCACTCCTACTACACAAATTGTTCCAGCATCCCTGCCTGTGAGCCCAAATCAGCTGACCTGGGCCAGCTATGGGTCTTTTATCACAGTGTAGACTCACCTGTGTGGCTGAAATCAGTCACCCAGTTGCTTGATCTGATTCCAGTCCAGCATGGCACTTAAGGCCTTTACTTAAGAAAAAGCACATGGGTAGCCTCCTTTCAGCCAATGGGAACACTCACATGCTTACGCGATGGCCACCATCTTGGCTGACACCCAGGAATGAACTGTGGTTCTCCAGAGCTAAAAGCATGAGCTGTTCTAGCCTGAGCTAAAGAGCAAGGCTTGCTAGCTGAGAGATGTAGCCCATTCGTGTCCTCTGTGGAGTTACACTTACAGTTAAGAAAGTGCTTTGCAGGATATGGTGGGGGCTCTGGTCCACAAACACAATGCAAACATTTTTACTGACAAGGGAAAGGAAATAGTCAAACTTCGTCCAGGGCTTAACCATTTTTTGAACCTGTGTGTGAGGTGACTCGCGGCGTGCTTTGCAAAAGAGCATCTAGCCCAACTCCAATACAAAAGGTCATGAAACATGGGCTCAGTTCTGTTCTGAGAGGTACTGGCAACGAGGTGGTAGTGGTGGGGATTTTCCAAAGCACTCAGAGTTGGTCCAACGTGGCTCCCACTGAAATCAATGGTAAAGCTCCCACTGACTTCAATGGGAGCAGAGTTAGACCAATGATGAGTGGTGCTGCAAATTCCCATTACATGTTCAAACCTCCCTGTGGCACTTCAGAAGACTCACTGCTTCTGGCCCTGTTTCCAGCTACTGGATGCCCAACGCATGCTATTGCAGCTCTAGTAGAAAGGAATTTCACACATAAAAGTAGCACAAAAGCAGAAGGTTTGGTTTCCAAGGGATCACAAGATATCCCCAGGGCAGCCCCTGTCCTTTTCCACCTAAGGGTGATCTTCCAGTAATCTGGCCACCACTAGAGAACAGAGTAAAGATCCACCCTTGGAATGCTAAAGGTGATTTGATGAAGCAAAGCCATGCTTGCTGTCTGTCCCACTGATTTGTATTCTATAGGCAGCAGGAGGTTTTTTTCTTCAACCTTTCTAAAATAGCGAGTTATCTGACAAGATCTTTTATATCAGCTGTTGAATAGGAGTTCTAAATACCAGCCTGAATTACAAACACAAACATTGCCCCTTAAGGAATAGTTGGTATAGTTGTAGTTCTTCATGATATACCTTCTGCACACATCTCTACCCGGTCTTATCTCTGGCCCTCATCTGTTTCTCATTTCATTCTCCCACCCTCCGCTTCTCTAAGTGTTTCCCGGGGGTGGGCGGGAGGGGGTGGAAATGAACAGAGAGGCCATAACTGGAACAAAGCTTCACACACCAGTGCATGCAGACTGGGGCACTTAGGCACCAATTCAGTATCTGAGACTTCCAAGCTTCCTTTTGAATACACTTGATTGTCACCTGTCACTATCTCCACAGAGACTTCAAAAGAATAAATGGACACAAATCAGACGTCAAGAATTATAACATTCAAAAACCAATTGGAGAACACTTCAGTCTCTCTGGTCACTCGATTACAGACCTGAGGGTGGCTATCCTTCAACAAAAAAACTTCAAAACCAGACTCCAACGAGAGACTGCTGAATTGGAATTAATTTGCAAACTGGATACAATTAACTTAGGCTTGAATAGAGACTGGGAATGGATGAGTCATTACACAAAGTAAAACTATTTCCCCATGTTATTTCTCCCCCCCCACCCCACCCCCTACTGTTCCTCAGATGTTCTTGTTAACTGCTGGAAATGGCCCACCTTGCTTGTCACCATGAAAGGTTTTCCTCCTTTCCCCCCCTGCTGCTGGTGATGGCTTATCTTAAGTGATCACTCTCCTTACAGTGTGTATGATAAAACCCATTGTTTCATGTTCTCTGTGTGTGTATATATCAATCTCCCCTCTGTATTTTCCACCAAATGCATCCAATGAAGTGAGCTGTAGCTCACGAAAGCTTATGCTCAAATAAATTTGTTAGTCTCTAAGGTGCCACAAGTACTCCTTTTCTTTTTGCGAATACAGACTAACACGGCTGCTACTCTGAAACCTTTCATTTCTGTCTGTAGGTGTGACAGCTATATTGAGAAATAGCTTGCTGAGAGTTAATTTTCTTGATTCTACTGTAATTCTGCCAACCTTGGGCAATCGCTTTATTCCTTTAGGGTTCCCAGTGCAATTTCATTCATGTTGTCTTTAAAGACTGACCACTCACAATCTTTGCTGGTGCTTGGTCACTGAAGACAAGGTTCACTGTCTTGTCAAGGATGGATAAGAATAATCAGTCCTCATGTAAAGCTACCCACTGTTTCTTGGGATGATGGCTATATTTCAGCCCAGCAGTGTTATATGGCACACTTCATTTCCCATGCCCTTCACTGCTAAATACTAAATGCTATTCACACTCAAATGTATGTGTATTGACCAATGTGAACCAAGGTGAGGAGAACCCCACTGAGACTCCCGCTTCATAGATTTAAGGCCCGAAGACCCATTATGATCATCTATTAGTCTGACCTCCTCTATAAAGGAGGCCATGGCCATGAAAAACGCATCACAGACCATGAAATCTGGTCTTTTGTGTGCTTTTACCCTATACTATACAGATTTCATGGAGGAGACCACCATTTCTCAAATTGGGGGTCCTGACCCAAAAGGGAGTTGCAGGGAGGTCATAAGGTTTTTTTGTGGGGGGGGGGGGTTGTGGTATTGCCACCCTTACTTCTGTGCCCCACCAGCAGCAGCGCAGAAGGAAGGGTGGTGATACCATACCATGCCATCCCTGCTTCTGTGCTGCTGCTGGTGGCAGCTCTGCCTTCAGAGCTGGGCTCCTGGCCTGCAGTCGCCGCTCTCCAGTTGCCCAGCTCTGAAGGCAGCGCTGCCGCCAGAAGCAGTACCGCAACTCCCCCCTACAATAACCACGTGACCCCGCCCCCCTGACACAACTCCTTTTTGGATTAGGACCCCTCCAAGTACAACACCATGAAATTTCAGATTTAAATAGCTGAAATCTTGAAATTTTTAAAATCCTATGACTGTGAAATTGACCAAAATAGACCGTGAATTTGGTAGGGCCCTATGTATAACTCAGGTCAGAGAACCTTGCCCACTGATTCCAGCAACAAGCCCACAACTTTGCGGGGAGCTAGTGCATCTCTGTTAGAAAAATATCTGGTCCAGTTCCACAGACTACCAGTGACGGAGACACCATCACATCCCGAGCTAAGTTGCCCCAAGGATGAAGGACTCTCACAGTTAGTGACTTTTTTTTGTCCATCTTCAGCTTCCAATCCCAAGATCTCATTACAGAATCATAGAATTGTATGGCTGGAAGGGACCCCAGGAGCTTTTTGATGGGACCAAGTCCACCTAGACCATCCCTGACAGGTGTTTGTCTACCTGTTCTTAAAAACCTGTAATGATGGGGATTGCACAATCTCCCTTGGAAGCCTATTACAGTATTTAACTATACTTATAGTTAGTTTGTCCTAATATCTAACTTAAATTTCCCTTACTGTTGATTGAGCCCATTACTGCTTGTCCTACCCTCAGACATAGACAATAATTGATCACTGTCCTCTTTATAACAGCCCTTAATATATTTGTAGATTGAAATCAGCTTGCCACTTGGTCTTCTTTTCTCAAGACTAATCATGCTTCTTTCTGCTAATTAAAAAGCCTTCTACTACCAGAAATCTCTTTCCCATGTAGATAGTTGTAGATCATGATCGTGTCAGCCTTCAACCTTTTCTTGAATAAACTGAATAGACTGAGCTTCCTAATCTCTCATTATAAGGCACATTTTCCAGGCCTGGATTGATTGGTGTAGTTCTTTTCTGCACTATTTTCAATTTTTCAACATCCTTGCTTATGAAGAAAGTTAATATTTCAGTTATGGGGGCCAGGGAAGGGGCGGAAGTAAGGAGAAAAAGAGGACATATCTGGCTTTCAATGCAGCTTCAAAGCAGCAGGAAGAGAGGGCTGGTGGATCCTCTTTTGATCTCTGCACTCTTGGGTTGCTGTCCCAGGATGGGAGCTCTTCAGAGCAGCCAGCACCATTGGCCTTAAGCTTGTGCTTTGGGAATGACTTCTAAGGTATCTGGATCACTGAAAAGAGTCCCATTGACTTCTATGGTATCGGGATCAGGCCCTCCGCCTGTGGGACCCTTAAAACATGGAGCCCTGTGAGGTAGAAAATGCTACACATGCCTGGGTCCAGCCCTGCTTCTCAGATATTATAGCATTCTTGCCTCAGCACTATCATTCATGTCTGAGCAGTTCCCATTCTTACTTAGCCCTTTCATTGCTTGTCCATGGTGTGCTCAGTAATGACACGACTGATTTCCTACCCTCTGCAAAGTTACAATCAAAAAGCAGGTAGGCAAGGGCCATACTTAAGTTTGACTGTCCATAGCTCTTCTGGTGTTGAATTTATGATGGTTATAAATTAAGTAAATTTAATGCTGGGGGAAAGGCCTATTTATCTTCAGGCAGGGGAAAACAAGCAGGGCCCCTGAAAGAGGCCCCGCCCAGAAGTAACTGGGACTATCCCTTAATTAGAGGGATCAAAATGGGTTAGACCAAACAAGTGAGGAGGCAAAAGAATGAAAGGGGCAACCGTGCAAAGCTAGGGGGTGTGCCAGCCTGAAAACCTTGGATACTAAGGAGTCTTCCAGCTGAGCACAGCAATGATGCAAACACTGTCAACATGCCTCAGACTTAACCTTCAGAGGCCACTCCATTTCCATGCTGGTAGAGTCTTTGGCTTCCCTGCCAGCAGTGCCAACATGGGCAGTTCCTGTAGAGGAGAACACCTGGTCACCAGAAACTGACATGAGTTTACCGCCTCAGGGCATGTATCCAGACCACCAGTGAGGCGTATGGTTACTACCAGGTTTGATGTTTGTGAAGCCTATTGCCAGTCCTCTGAGCCATCCTGTCCCTCTGAAGAAGCATTTGAGGGCCCTTATGGAACCACTTTCATCTACGCAATGTCTAAGACTCATAAATTTGCCTAGCTCCTCAGAAGCCACATTGCATGGCAGCTCTTTTCCAGTGTTTTATTTGTGTATCCCAGCTAAATAAGATGTTTCCTTGGATAAGAAGAAATAATACATTGTCCTAACAATAAATATGGGATGATTACTTGAGTAGTAAATAGACTACAGGGAAGAAACAAGACAGATCAGCTCTATCTCAGCGAGCCCATGCTGGTAATTGGCGATCTCCATTGACTTCAGTGGAGCTATGCTGATTTATAGCAGCTAAGGACCCATGCTTGGAGCTATCAAGAGTCTCTTCTGATTGGCTACTTATGTTTTGCATTAATCCCTGTACATTGTAACTGTTACACTGAGCCTGTGATAGGGAAGTGGGACAGGAGGTATGCAAGGAAGGGAATGTTGTAGTGTAGAAGAAGGGATCAGTGATGCAACAGAGAGCAAATTAAAGAGAAAGAAAGGAAAAAAAAGAAAACCTGTAACTAATAACACTTGAGTCAAATTTCTCTTCCGTCACTTTATTTGTATTCTGTGTACTTTTCCCCTGTCTTCTGTCTGGCTTTGTGTAACTATACTGAAAGCTCTTTGGATCAAAGACCACCATTGTAAAATTGTAGCATACTGCGATTACTCAGGAGGCTTTTGGCCACTTGACAAAGAACAAATATGCATCATAATGATTGCATTCATCTATTACTCTAGTGACTTAAAAATAGAGCTGGGCAGAGAACAGTTTTCCCATCCGAGAAAAATTGGAGACTTAAAGCAATGTTGCCATCCCCAAAACCAGGACAAAATGTCACTCAATTTTTTGCAAACCAAGAAAACCCTTCAATTCATATAAATGGAATCATTTTGTTTTGATCATTTCAAAGCCTTTTGATTTTGACCTCTACATTTTTACTACAATTTAAGTTAAAGTTTGAAACAAAATTGTGTCAAACAACAACAAGAAGAAGCAGCTTTTTCATTTCAAGGATGTCAAAACAGGACATTTCAACAATTTCAAAAGTTTTCTAAACAGGAAATTCATCCGATTCATTCAAAACTGATCCTTTTGGGCCAAAAATTTTGGACTCAACAAATCAATCCCTTGACAAACATTTTCTCAAAATTCCCAACAACCTCCACTTACTATATCCTAACACCATAACTGCAGGTTAAGGACTGCAAAAATAGAAGGCTATAATTAGGCTTCTAAAGCCTTATTTAGATGTGTGAATTTAAGCCCGGATTTGAGGTCAATCGGAGCTGCTGAATGATGAGTATGTTCTAAAATCAGGGCTGTTTTAAGTGTAGAGCTAGATGAAATTTTAGGGCAAAAAAATGCAGGTTCATTGACACAAACATTTCACTAATTAATGTAGATTTCACTGCATTGTTTTGATTGGATGCAGGGGCAGTGCTGAGGAGGAGCCAGTGGTCATGGTAGATAAGTACCAGTGACATAGGGAAAGTAAATGAAAAGTCCTGGAGGCCAAATTTAGACTGCCAGGTAAAAGATTAGAATCTAAGACCTCCATGGTAGCATTCTCTGAAAGACTTGGGCTCTATCTAAACCAAAACAGAACCAGATTGCTTGCACGTAAAATTAAAAGGGTTATAAAGGAGTTTTTAAACTAAGGACTGTGGGAAAGCTGATGGATGCAGAGGAGCAAGCGGTTTGGACAGAGACATCCCTTAAGAGAGGCTCTATTAATGAGGATTCTCTATAGCCTAGCAAAGAGGAGAGGATAGAAGTTGAGAAAGTACCGGTAGGAGCTGAAGAGAAACAGTCAAATGGAAAAGTCCCATTCAAGCCCATCACCTGAAGGCAGACAAATAGTATTGACCAATTTTATAACAGCTTGTATACAAATGCTAGGAGTCTAACTCCAAAGATGAGTGAACTTGAATGCCTGATATTATACGACCATATTGATACAATAGGTATCACAGAAACTTGGATGAACAATGAGAATCAGTGAGACATGGTAATACCAGGGCATAATATATATACACAAATGACTGTAGATTGCGCTTGTATGGGAGTGGAACAGTACGTGAAAGAAAGCACAAAGTCAAATATAGTAACAATCTTAAATGAATCAAACTATATCACAGAAATTCTATGGATAGAAATTCCATGCTTGAAAAATAAGAGTATAGCAATAGGGATATACTGCCAACCACCTGACCAGGAGGGTGACTGCCATTGTGAATTGCTTAGGAAGATCAGAGAGGCTACAAAACAGAAAACACAATAATAATGGTGGATTTCAACTACTGTATACCCATATTAACTGAAAACATGTCACCTCAGGAATGGGATGTAGAGATTAATGGTGTCCAGAAATTTTATGACTGCTTCTTGGAGCAGCTTGTCCTGGAACCCTCAAGGGGAGAGGCAACTCTTGATTTAGTCCTAAGTGGCGCACAGGATCCTGTCCAAGAGATGAATATAGCTGAACCTTTTGGCAACGGCGACCATGATGTAATTAAATGTAACATCCTTGTGGGAGGAAGGGGGAATACCAAAGAAGCCCATCACAGTAGCATTTAACTTCAGAAAGGGGAACTACACAAAAAATGAGGAAGTTACTTATACTGAAATTAAAGGAAGAGTGAGATGCCTGTCAGCTGCAGGGAAACTCTCTTTGAAGATCCCATAATAGAGGCTAAAATTAAATGTATATCCCAAATTTAAAAAAAAACCTAAGAGGACCAATAAAATGTTGCCATGGCTAAACAGAGTAAAAGAGGTGATTAGAGGCAAAAAGGCATCCTTTACAAATTGGAAGTCAAATCCTACTGAGGAAAATATAAAAGGATAAACTCTGGCAAGTCAAGTTTAGAAGTATAATTAGGCAGGCCAAAAAAGAATTTGAATAGCAAAAAAGACACAAATCTAACAGTAAAACAGTTTAAGTACATCAGAAACAGGAAGCCTGCCAAACAATCAGTGTGGCCACTGAATGATCAAGGTCCTAAAGAAGCACTCAAGGAAGACAAGGCTGTTGCAGAGAAGCTAAATTGATTCTTTGCATCAGTCTTCACTGCAGAGGATGTGAGGAGATCCCCACACCTGAGCCATTTTTTGGGTGACAAATCTGAGGAACTATCCCAGATTGAGGTGTCGATAGAGGTCATTTTAGAACAAAACAATAAATTAAATAGTAATAAGTCACCAGAACCAGATGGTATTCACTCAAGAGATCTGAAGGAACTCGAGTATGAAATTGAAGAACTACCAACTGTGGTATGTAACCTGTCACTTAAATCAGCCTCCGTACCCAATGACTGGCAGATAGCTAATGTAATGCCAATTTTCTAAAAAAGCTCCAGAGGTGATCCTGGCAATTATAGGCCAGGAAGCCTAACTTCAGTACCAGGCAAATAAGTTGAAACTATAGTATAGAACAGAATTACCAGAAAAATAGATGAATACTATATGTTGGGGGAAGATTCAACAAGGCTTTTGCAAAGGGAAATCACATCTCTGGAATCTATTAGAATTCTTTTAAGGATCAACAAACATATGGACATGGTGATCCAGTGGATATAGTGTACTTGGACTTTCAGAAAGCCTTTGACAAGGTTCCTCATCAAAGGCTCTTAAGCAAAGTAAGCAGTCATGGGATAAGAGGGAAGGTACCCTCAGGGATCAGTAACTGGTTAAAAGCCAGGAAACAAAGGGTAGAAATAAATGGTCAGTTTTCACAGTGGAGAAAAGTTAACAGAAGGGTCCCCCAAGGATTTGTACTGGGACCAGTGCTGTTCAACATATTCATAAATGATCTGGAAAAGGGGATAAACAGTGAGGTGTCAAAGTTTGCAGAGTATACTAAAGTACTCAAGGATAGCCAAATACAAAGCAGACTGCAAAGAGTCACAAAGGGACCTCACAGAACTGGGTGACAAAATGGCTGATGAAACAAAGTTGATCAATGAAAAGCAATGCATATTGGAAAACATAGTCCCAACTATACATACAAAATGATGGGGGTCTAAATTAGCTATTATTACCCCCCTCCCCCCCCAAAAAAAGGAAAATTTGGCATCATTGTGGATAGTTCTCTGAAAATATCTGCTCAATGTGCAGCAGCAGTCAAAAAACAAACAAAACAAACAAACCCTAACGTTAGGAACCATTCGGAAAGGAATAGATAATAAGACAGACAATATCATAACGCCACTATAGAAACCCCTGATGTACCCACTCCTGGAATACTGCATTCATTTCTGGTCACCCCATCTCAAAAAAGAGTTATTAGAATTAGATATACAGAAAAGGCAACAAAAATGATTAGGAGTATGGAACGGTTTTCATATGAGGAGAGATTAAAAAGACGGGACTTTTCAGCTTGGAAAAGAGACTGCTAAGGGGAAATATGGTAGAGGTCTGTAAAACCATGAATGGTGCTGAGAAAGTGAATAAGGAAATGTAATTTTCTTCTTTACATAACACAAGAACCCTGAGTCTCCCAATTAAATTAACAGGCAGCGGGTTTAAAAACAAACAAAAGAAAGTACTTCTTCACACAATGTACAGTCAACCTATGGAAACTCATTGCCAGGGGATGCTGTGAAGGCCAAAAGTATAACTCGGTTCAGAAAATAATGAGGTTCCTTGAGGACAGGTCCATTAATGGTGATTGCCATTAATACAATCTTGACTGCCAAGATTGTCAGAGATGCAACTCCATGCTCCAGTTGTCCCTAAGCCTCTGATTGCCAGAAGCTGGGATCATTAATAGGGGATGGGTCACTAAATGATTGCCTTTTTTTGTTCATTCCCTCTGAAGCATCTGGCACTGGCCACTACTGGAAGACAGGATTCTGGGCTACATGGGTCATTGGTCTGACCCAGTATGGCCCTTCCTATGTTCTTAAAACAAAATTCAGAAAAAAAACCATAAATGGTTTGGTTTGGTACTTTCTAAACACCATATTTCAATTTCTTTAGTTTAAAATGATATTTAATTTCAAATTTTAATCTTAATAACAACATTGTTCAAATTGAAAATGTTTTAATTGAGCAACAATTTTTTTCCTCTTTTGATTTTTCAGAATTGCCAGTGAAATGAAAAATTAGTTATTTACATAGCTCTATTTAGGAGCCTAAAGAAGGATTTAGGGCCCCAACTTTAGACCCTATTATGGACAATCTTGGCCTCGAAGGTCCCTTTGCAGGAATCTATACCTTCAGCTCTGTTATTCTCTAAGCTCTTCCCTGATTAAAGGTCCTAGGAGATTTGCTACCACCCAAGGCCAGACCTCTACAGATTCTTTTGAAGAGGGGAAAAAATGAAATTCCAAAGATTTTTCTTCAACCCCTCCTTTCACATCATATTTAAAGTCAATCTCCATTACCCTCCTTTATTTGGCTGCCAGACTATCCAACTTTGTTTCCATATTCCAGGGGGAAATGGGGTGGAATTTTGACATGTTCTCAACTCACTATCTTGTAAAGTTCTCAGTGTTCAAGGACAGTTCTATTTAAAAAGAAAAAAGTGATGTAATTCACCCCGCCACCATTCCCATTTCCAGTCTACACAGTGGACAGGTGCCTGCCACCACAGTTTAACATGAAAACAAATAAGGAGCAGAAAAAAAGAAAAAAAGTAAAGCCCACCTTGAAGAATTCATTGGCCAAATATCTAGCCTAAGACTGTTATCTTCCCATCCCTTACAAGCTCATCCTGGCTTGAAATCAAGTTAACTGGTCAGCAAATCTAATTTGAACTCAAACAACTCTAATATATCATATTCCTTACTAAGGTCAGATCTCTTCTGTATTTTTCCCCCCAGTGTTTTCCAGCACAGTAAGTATTGTAGCTGCACGGAAAAAAGAGATTCGTTTTTTTTAGTTTATGGAAAACATTTTCATGAAGGCAAAATAACTGTATGGTTGTGAGTATTATGAATTTGAGTCTTTGTACTGGCCATTGATATTTTCATCTGTTCTCACAAAAGCTGGCAAAACATTGTATTCCCAGTAAGTCAGACATTGCTTGCATGATCTTGTTTTTAATGTTCTGAAATGACAAAACTCTGTTCAGTCGATGACAAGTTGCAGCAAACAAGAACTATAATTTAATATTTTAAACACTTTCCTAAATCTTGAAGATACTTGGAACATTGGTTGGTGTATTTGGTGGGACCAGTGTGTTGATCAATGCACTATTTCTGTAGTATTCTGAATGATGTTTGTCTCATTGTGGCTGATAGCCAAAGAGCAAAGCCGGAGAGGACCTGGGGCATATGCCTCAAATGCTGCAACCTGTGAAGTCAATTTTAATGCATCATAAATAGCCCTATTGCTCTTAGTGTGCAGATGTTTTAGATCATGGGCTCTGTCTCAGCCAATAGTTAGCTGCTCAGTACATTGTCTTAATGTTTTCAAAAGGCCTTAGAGGTTCATGGGATCCAGAATGTCTCTGGGGTACTTGTGCATTTGGATAGACATAGGGAATACGTGATGGAGTGGTGTGTTATATAAAGATTTTGTGTGGGATTTCCAAAAGTCTGAGTGAGTTGGGTGCCCTATTCCCATTGAATTTCAGTGGGATTTTGGTGCCTAACTCCACTAATCTCTTTGGAAATCCCAGCCTGTATTAATACTGGACAGTGCCGCGAGTTGCCTGAGGTGCGGTTCTGGTACCTGGTACTTACTCTTGAGTCACTTAATCCACTCATTGCACTGGTCTGGTGCCAGCTAGTGCCAGCTTCTTTGCTATTTGCCAGTATGCGTAGCCATTCCTGGTACTCTTACTGAAGTCTGTTTTCCTGGCCATGCACCAGAGATTTACAAAAAATCAAGCTGTGCTCCGATGACTATGAAGCAGCATACTTTGTAAAAGGCTTGTTCTGTTCCGTCTCCATTGCAAACACAGAAGGCTCCCTGATGGTGTGTTTGCAACTCAGTGTCAGAAGATAACAGAAGGCCTAATGCTGACTCACTGAGCTGCTGCAGTACACTAAGAGTGGGTGCTTCTGTTTTCAAGAGAGTAGATTTAAGACTCTTGGGATAGAGAGGACAAAGGTGTGACACCCGGTAGCCATGTTCACCCCTTTATATGGTTTTGATATATTTTGTACAAAGTATGCCGTGAGATGAAGGATCCAAGGCAGAAATTTGGGCAAGAACTGCACAGACAACAGTGGCAAAGCTAAAGCCAATTTGGAGGAATAAGAACATCTCCCTGGAATCCAAACAAACTGCTGCACACATTGGTCATCTCCATTTTTCTGTATTCATTCCAGACATGGATCTTTATGGCAGAACTTGAATGGAAAATACAAGTAATAGAGATGAGATGCTTCCGTAAAATCCTGGGGCACCTCCTACTTCGACCATGTCACTAATGAAGAGGTCCACAACATCATCACCCAATGCACTGGATCATATGAAGACCTCCTGATGACCATGAAGAAGCACAAGCTGAAGTGGTATGGCCATGTAACAAGATCATCTGGCCTATCCAAGATCATCCTCCAATGGACAGTACAGGGGAAGAGAAGAAGAGGTAGACAGAAGAAGAGATGGATTGACAACATAAAAGAGTGGACAGGAATGGACTTTGCAGAGACTCAAGCACTGACACACAATCGTCAGGGGTGGAGACAATTGGTTGATTGCTCATCAATGATGGTGCCCCAATGACCAATGCGGCTATGGAAGTGATGAGGATGATGATAATGCCATGAGATATCATTTGAAAACTTGTAATATGCTGAACATCATTGTCCCATTAGATGTGTATAATTACACTGGGTATAGCTATGAGATTTTACTGTACGATTGTTACTGAAATGTTGTAAGTCTGGGTGACACCCACAAACCAGATTCCAGACACAAAGAACACTGGCAAACCAGACAGTTATCAACAAAAAGTCAAGTGGGGTATCACTTACTTAATTGGATGTTTTCCAGTTGGGGGGGTGGGGGAGGGTTATTAGCAAGAAATTGACAATTCATCCAAAGGACAGTTTGGAGCTCATGTACACAATGGAACTGCCTGCCCCCATGATCCAGCAAGGATTTTTTTTCTAGCTCAAAGTATGAGTATAAGAAAGTGGGAGGGGTAAATGTCTCTAGACACATCTCTCTCTCCTCCTTTTATCTCTCTGCTTATGACAACAAGGACTCTAAAAGAACTAAACAAAGGAGGGAGTGGTCCCAGGATAGAAAGGGACACAGCCCGTGAAATGTATTGCAGCTCTTGGTGAGACAAACCTTCTGCTTTTAAGCCTATTTTCTTGGTCAAATTAGGAATTAGCTTGCATTTTTGTAACCAGTTCTGACTTTTATGCTTTACCATGTATAAGCACTTAAAATCTCTCTCTCTCTAGTTAAAGATGTGTTATTGTTTTATCTAAACCAGGATGTTTTGATGTATTTGGGAAACCTCTACTTAGGTCAACAAGCCTGGTGCTTAATCACTACTCATTGTTGGAATGACAAACTATATATGAGCTGTCCAGTGGATTACTGAGCAGTATAAGCAGCACATTTCTGGGGAGCAAGGCTGGGGGCTGAGAGATAGGCAGGTGCCACCCTGTATCTATTCATAGATGGCTGGGCATGGCCTTCATGTATTCCTGTAGAAGTGACTTTGCATGTGGGTGGCTGTGAGTGAGCGGAGCCTGGAGGGGCTGCTATTCATCAGCCAAGCAGTAGAAAAGCATCCTCGGATGGAGAGCTAAGGGGACACAGCAGTCCTGCTTGCACCCTGAAGTATGTCACAAAAGGAAATTGGCCCATGGAGTTCTGGGATACTTTTTGAAAGACTCCCAGAACCTGAGTCAAGCAGGGTTGTGTCTACATTGTAAAGCAATAGGGATCAACCCCTGAGTGAAGGATTGAGCTGGGCTCAGAACCTGCAGCCCCACAGGGTCCTGGGGCAGCACAATTTGTGTGTGGAAAGAGGTAGGCTTAAGCCTGAGCCCAGGCTTACATTGCAGCGTAGGCATACCTAGAGAGGCTTAGCAAATTGCTCAAGTCAGACAGGAGGTTTGTAGCAGAGCAGGGAGTTGAACCTGGGTCTTGAGTCCTAGGCTAGTACCCTAACCATTAAACAATCCTGCCTCACTAGTATTGACTACTGAAATAAATATAACCTCAGATCATTGTAAGGATGACAACATTTTTCGATCAAAAGATGGTGTCAGCAAAAATAGACAAATAATTTGTCCTTCAGTAGCTAAATTATGAATCACTGATTGTTTCAGTGTCTAATATTTTTTAGTCAAAGCATTTCCCTTTGCCCAGTCTTTAAAATTTGGAACAAATGTGGGGAAATTGCATCTTGCAATCCTATAACTAGGAGTTCCAAACTAGGGAAATGCAACCTAGATGGAGCAACTATAAGGTGGGTGCATAGCTGGTTGGAAAACCGTTTCCAGATAATAGTTATCAGTGGTTCAGTTATGCTGGAAGGGCATAACAAGTAGGATCCTGCAGGGATCAGTTCTGGGTCCAGTTCTGTTCAATATCTTCATCAATGATTTAGAAAATGGCATAGTGAGAACACTTAAAGTTTGCAGATGATACCAAGCTGGGAGGGGTTGCAAGTGCTTTGGAGGATAGGATTAAAATTCAAAATGATCTGGACAAACTGGAGAAATGGTGTGAAATAAATAAGATCTAATTCAATAATGATAAATGAAAAGTGCTCCACTTAGGAAGTAACAATCAGTTGCAAACATACAAAATGGGAAGTGATTGCCTAGGAAGGAGTACTGCAGAAAGGGATCTTGGGGTCATAGTGGATCACAAGCTAAATATGAGTCAACAGTGTAACGCTGTTGCAAAAAAGTGAACATCATTCTGGGATGTACTAGCAGGAGTGTTATGATCAAGACACAAGAAGTAATTCTTCTGCTCTACTCTGTGCTGAAGTACTGGAGTATTGTGTCCAGTTTTGGGTACCATATTTCAGGAAAGATGTGGACAAATTGGAAGAGCAACAAAAATGATTAAAGGTCTAGAAAACAAACCTATGGGGAAGATTGAAAAAATTGGGTTTGTTTAGTGTGGACAAGAGAAGACAGAGAGGGGACATGTTAACAGTTTTCAATTACATAAAAGGTTGTTACAAGGAGGAGGGAGAAAAATTGTTCTTCTTAACCTCTGAAGATAGGGCAAGAAGCAATGGGCTTAAATTGCAGCAAGGGAGGTTTAGGTTGGACATTAGGAAAAACTTCCTAACAGTTAGAGTGGTTAAGCACTGGAATAAATTGCCTAGAGAGGTTGTGAAATCTCCATCACTGGAGATTTTTAAGAGCAGGTTAGACAAACACCTGTCAGGGATGATCTAGATGATACTTAGCCCTGCCATGAGCGCAGGAGACTGGACTAGCTGACCTCTTGAGGTCCCTTCCAGTCCTATGCTTCTCTAATCAACTGCATTTCAGAGGGTCAATAAGTAAGAAAGATAGGATGAGAGGCTGTTCTCCTTGTTTGTTGGTCAGTATGTCTTAGCTACTTACTGTATAGTTAAAATAATACTCTATTTTAAATATTTTCAGAATGAATAAAATGCCTATTTCCAAGCAACCGTACTGCAGAAGTAGATGATCCTGCAAAGATTAGGGAGAGAGCTGATGCTTAAATAGAAAAGTCATTCATCCCACTCAGTCCAGGCAGGGACCTCTTCCTCCAAAAGAAATGAGTGATAGTTCAGGGGAGCACTACCAGGGTATCAGAATAAGTGATGTTAAACTGTAAATAATCTAGTCTCCCAAGCAGTGTGCAGTTCCAGCACAAGCCTCTGTTAGTGCAGCCGAGGGAGGAGTAACCCTTGTAGACTGCAGGCTGGAGAATTGGAAGAGTAAAGGGACCTTCTCATAGTACATCATAAAGTCTTGCTCTCACTCTGTCTGATTCTCAGTATCCCTGCTTGCCGGCTCCCCTGTTTGCCATCAGTGAGCTGTAGCGTGTGGCTGCCCCAGAAGCAGAGTAGTGAATGAAATGTGGCTTGGTGTCTGGGGGAGGGGAGAAGGGAAGTCAGTTACTTCACAGAGCAACTGGCCCCTTACTACATGCCCAAAACAGTTACGCTGGTGGGTGAGAGGAGTGGAGGCAGAGATGGAGCTCCTGCCACCATCTACGTGCACACTGGCTCCCAGCAAGGAGAATCAGATGGGTACCCCTTGATCTTCACCTTACTGAGCAGAGGAGTGAGCTCTAAGACCCAAAAGGGTAGTTAGGCTCCTACCGACCACTGATTTCCATGGAAGTTAGAAATTTAAATACCTTTGTGAATCTTGGCCCAACTGACTTCAGGGGAGCAGCTGCATGCAGAGCTGTTAAAGACAAAATCAGACTAGATATTTAGGTGTCTAACTTAAGGCTTCTGCTTTTGAAAATGTTGACCTAAATGTGTTGCAATAAACTCTCTCCCTTCGATGCGGGGGTATGGGCAGGACTGACTGAAAACGCCAAGCCAACATTAGTTATCAATAAGAATAAGAATTTTATAAGAATTCCTTCTGAGAAGTTATTAAAGCCAGATGCCTAAAATCTCCTGAAAGAGACATTCTGCTCAACTTCAAACAAAACCTTAGCGGGTGTAAATCAGTGTAGCTTGGTGAACTTCAGAGGAGTGACCCAGTATAGAGTAGCTGAAGATCTGGTCCCATATAACAAAGCTACATCCGAATAATATGAACATTAATCCTACCTATGTCACTTATGTGGCCCGCATTCCTGTAGTGACACAGCACCTAACACTTAATGTATCCATACACCCCCACCCCTCATGAGGTAGGGGGTGCTGTTATCCCCATTTTAAAGATGGGGAGCTGAGGCACAGAGACTAAATGACTTGCCCACGGTCACATAGGGAGTCTGGTGAAGCAGGAACTTGAATGCAGATCTGAGTCCTAGATGAGTGTCCTAACCAGGGGGCAATCCTTCACCGCATAAGAAAAGAAGTTATTTTAGTTAGCCTGTCTGAGGAGGAGTGTAGGCTTAGCTTCCTTTGGGAGTTGGGGGGAAATGCACCAAGAAAGGCAATTAGACCCCTTTGGAACTTTGCATATAAGCTTGTTTAAAATGCCATGTTTCATATCGTTTTGGAACACAGTTAAAAAGTCGACAAAAGACTGATGGATCATGTTGCATGCTTGTGCAGCCACCATGATCTGCATGCAGATCATGGGTTTTGACTGCAGATGTGAGAGTGCACCATTCCTAACAGATGTATAATCTGATTAAATATGCAAGGCAATGATATTGTCAAAACCCATTAATCACTCTTTCAAGATACATTAGTGTAGGCTTTACTGACAGCTGTGCTGATTATATTGGCCATGTAGGTACTGTTGCTCTTCAAAGTTACCAGCCGGGCCTCAAAGAAAAAGATCTACAGTATGGAAAATGTACTTAAAATGGTGCAGATATTTGTCAGAGAGCCTATATAGGACATACTTACGCAGCATTCACTGGGCGATCTGTCCAATTTTATTTTAACCCTCTACTTCATAGTCCTTTGTGCAGATATGTTGGGGCCAGTCAAAGTGTATGCGTTTGGAGATGATCCAAAAACACAGCTGCATAATACATTAGAATACAGGTCCATGAGTGACAACCCTAGGAACTCCCCAAAGAGCTGTAGCACTGCCCTTCTTTCACTGAATGAAAACTGGTATTTACCTGAGTCTGCACACCTCCCATCTATTGAATGCATTAGGTCTTCAACACATGGGCCAAGAGTTTTAAGAAAAATACCTAAAAGGTTGGGCAGTCATGTATCTAAATAAGTGTTGAGCCCTTTCAATAGTGTTGAGAATCCATTGGCATTTATGGAAGCTGATAGGTGCTCAGGATCTCTTGCGGGGGTGGGGAGGAGGGTGTGTCAGACCACTTAGATCTGACTGACTGCCAGAAGGGGAAGATGGAGTGGATCTCTCCAAAGCTACCTTGTTCTGTACACTCCCTCAGAAGCTCTGGTCCTGGCCACTGCTGAAGACAGGACACTGGGCTAGATGGATCATTGGTCTGATGCAGATGGAAGTTCTTATCTAGGGACCTAAATATGGACTCTGGAAGAGCCTAGTTATAAGTACCCATTTTTGAAACTCTTAGGCCATAGCACAATTGAGGCAGGAATTTTCAAAAAAGTGTTTAAATAACTTAGGAGCACAAGTCCCACTGAAAGTCAGTGTTCTAGAAACTGAAATGTCACCCAACTCAGAGTTGGAGCTCTGGAGGGATCATTAAGAGCTTGCAAAGATCTGCAGAACACCACAACACTGTCAGTTGTTGTTGATGTAAAAACAACTGTAAAGAGACATTGACGACAACAACAATACGTTATTTCTTCTAGACAATGTTATTTCCTATAGTTATAAACGAGACCTATGAGACTAATACATATTTTCCATTTTTTCCCCAATTTTGTCAATTTGTTGACACTATGCATATCGTTACTTCCTATTTCTTCTCAGTGGCCATTTACTGTTGATAAGTCAGTTTCTGCTCTGATGAAAAGACTTCTAAATTAGAGCTGGGCAAAGTTTTTCCATCTGTAATTTCTTCAGCAAACCATGTTTATTCCGAGACACCAAAATGTTTTGCACATTCAAAGGTTTCACTTGACTGTTGATTTTGAAAACAAAACACCAGTCTGAAGATGCAAATATCGTTTTGACATTTTCTTAAGTGAAATATTTTGATTTGCTTGACGTGACTTTTCAGTTTGAAATGTCCTTCAATTTATTAAAAACCAGAAGTGTTCCATGCTCAGTTAAAATGAATAATTCCAGATGGAATTAAACACTTCATTTGACCTGAAATATTTTTTCATCTTTTCAATTCACTGAAAATGTTAAAGAAATTATTTTCAGAAAACCCAGAACTAATTTCTGAAAATATGGGAATCACCAGTGAATCAAAAAAAAAAAATCCACCATTTGCTCATCTCTATTCTACTTATTAGATTATTAGAAAACCTTAATATCTAAGGGCATGTCTACATGTACTAGGGTGACCAGACAGCAAATGTGAAAAATTGGGACAGGAGATGGTGGGTAATAGGAGCCTATATAAGAAAAAGACCCCAAAATCGGGACTGTCCCTATAAAATCAGGACACCTGGTCACCCTAACGCATACAAGGCTGCAGCGGCACATCTGCAGTACATCTGGTGAAGATGCTGTATGCCACCAGGACAGAGCTCTCCCACCAACATAGCACTCTCCCCACTGGTACTTATCTCGGTATAATGTATGCTGCTCAGGGGCAGGTTTATTCACACCCCTTAGTGATATAGTTCTGCTGACATAGCCTTAGGCTAAGCAAAACACATCTTTTGTATCCTGGAACAAACATTTGGGAAGTTTTATTTTTACAAGTGTATTTGCTATCTGGAGTTAACAGGCAATCAGTTCATTCAAGGTAAAGTTTAGTGTAGACAAATCCTTACCATAGTACAGTGTTATTCCAAGTGTGGGAGGAGCAACACTAGGAGGGCTTGACTACTGGATTGGCTTGCAGACAGATCAATTGCTCTTCAGAATCTCATAAAATATCAGGGTTGGAAGGGACCTCAGGAGGTCATCTAGTCCAACCCCCTGCTAAAAGCAAGACCAAGCCTAAATTTTTGCCCCAGATCCCTAAATGGCTCCCTCAAGGATTGAGCTCACAACCCTGGGTTTAGCAGGCCAATGCTCAAACCACTGAGCTATCCTTCCCCCTCAGCTTTCATTAAAGTCTCTAGGTCAGTGGATTTCAACCTATGGTCCACAGATCCCTGGGGGTCCACAGACTAGATCTAAGATTTCCAAGGGGGTCCACAACTCCATTTGAAATTTTTTTTTAGGGATCCACAGGTGAAAAAAAGTTAAAAACCACTGCTCCAGGTGCTAGGACTGCAAAGAAACATTCAGGTCACATTTTGAAGGTTAACTGATGCAGCAATGTCTGTGTTTGCAGAAAGCCTGAAACATAGAGATGTGAGCTGCCCCACTTATGCAATGGGTGCTAACTCAGTTGCCAGTGATACTTTGAATGTCAACATGATTAGCTATTTCACTGCTCACCAACATAGAATCATAGGTTTCAGAGTAGCAGCCGTGTTAGTCTGTATTCGCAAAAAGAAAAGGAGTACTTGTGGCACCTTAGAGACTAACAAATTTATTAGAGCATAAGCTTTCGTGAGCTACAGCTCACTTCATCGGATGCATTTGGTGGAAAAAGCAGAGGAGAGATTTATATACACACACACAGAGAACATGAAACAATCATAGAATCATAGAATATCAGGGTTGGAAGGGACCCCAGAAGGTCATCTAGTCCAACCCCCTGCTCAAAGCAGGACCAAGTCCCCGTTAAATCATCCCAGCCAGGGCTTTGTCAAGCCTGACCTTAAAAACCTCTAAAGGAAGGAGATTCTACCACCTCCCTAGGTAACGCATTCCAGTGTTTCACCACCCTCTTAGTGAAAAAGTTTTTCCTAATATCCAATCTAAACCTCCCCCATTGCAACTTGAGACCATTACTCCTCGTTCTGTCATCTGCTACCATTGAGAACAGTCTAGAGCCATCCTCTTTGAAACCCCCTTTCAGGTAGTTGAAAGCAGCTATCAAATCCCCCCTCATTCTTCTCTTCTGCAGACTAAACAATCCCAGCTCCCTCAGCCTCTCCTCATAAGTCATGTGCTCTAGACCCCTAATCATTTTTGTTGCCCTTCGTTGTACTCTTTCCAATTTATCCACATCCTTCCTGTAGTGTGGGGCCCAAAACTGGACACAGTACTCCAGATGAGGCCTCACCAGTGTCGAATAGAGGGGAACGATCACGTCCCTCGATCTGCTCGCTATGCCCCTACTTATACAACCCAAAATGCCATTGGCCTTCTTGGCAACAAGGGCACACTGCTGACTCATATCCAGCTTCTCGTCCACTGTCACCCCTAGGTCCTTTTCCGCAGAACTGCTGCCGAGCCATTCGGTCCCTAGTCTGTAGCGGTGCATTGGATTCTTCCATCCTAAGTGCAGGACCCTGCATTTATCCTTATTGAACCTCATTAGATTTCTTTTGGCCCAATCCTCCAATTTGTTGAACATGTTGAAGGAAGAGGAAGAATCCTATTATGAAGCTCTTCAGCAGCTTTTCCCAGAGGGGAGAAATAAAGGACTAAGGACCAGGCAGGGAGACATAGGAGCTGGAACAGATGAGATGTGTAGGCCTTTAATGCCACATGGCAGGGATGCAGTTTCATTATGATGAAGGAGGGGCCTCACCTTTCAGGAGCGTGAGAAACCCTGCTGTTAATATCAGAGCATCCCTTCAGAGTGCTCAACCCTGCTGTTTCCACAACATCGAGGGTAAAATCCTGGCCCCACTGAAGTCAGTTGGAGCTTTGCCATTGACTTCAGTGGGGCCAGGATTTCATCCCAACTGTATTACTCTGGCATCCTCTCCCAACAGCTAACGTAATGCCCACCCATCACTCCCAGGGAAGGCAGCAATAGCTTTGAGATTTATAGGAGAATGTGTGTCAATCTAGACTTGATCTAGGCTCCTTTTGATTACCACTACCTGGACAGTAATTTATGATCTTTGTGCTCCATCCCCTCTGATTCTGTCCCACTCAGTTTAAACTACTGTTGTTCATGCATCAAATTCAGAAGAGAAGAGGATAGCAGGAAAAGGAATTAACAGGAGAAGGTATGAATGTGTAAATTAAAGTGCCTTTCCTAGCTGCTCATACACCCTCCTGCCACTCCTTGGCATATAAATGACACAATATAGGCACCCTTACACAGGCACCTGTGTACATATGTCTAAGATTATGTCTACATTGCAATCAAAAAGGTGCGACTTGCAGCTCATGTAGATATACCTGAACTGGCTTTAGTCCAGCTAGCTCGGGTCCTGGAGCAATGAAGCTGCATGTGATGGGTATACAAACCCCACACGGGGTACCACAGGGTTAATGAGCTAATGTAGGCTTAGGTAGCACTGCCCCATCACACCTGTGAGAAGGCAGAATTGGAAGGAGGAGCTTAAAAGGGAGAAACTGGCTAAGTTGATGGCAGACCTTCAGTCGTCAGCTCCTGGAGAGAGGTCCTGCTGAAGGGAGGAGCTCCTCATACAACTGCTGCCCCGCAGGCACTACCAGGAGGGAGAGAGGGCCAGTGCTGACTCGCCTTGACAGGAGACTGCTCCTCCGGATTTGTGAGCTCAGCTTGTGGCCATAGCCTGATGCATGCCCCCTGAAGAAGGAGAGCCTTAATCTAGTGTGAGGATGATTCCAGGGTGTTACATTCTGTTCAGCCACCCTGACGGGGAAGCTGTCCTGTAGTAGGTAACTTCAGGGTACTCTTCTGGCTCTGTCAATCTGTTTCTTCACTTCAGCAGGTGGGTATTGTAGTTGTAAGAACACTTGATAGAGATCTTGTAGGTGTTTGTCTCTGTCTGAGGGGTTGGAGCAAATGCGGTTGTATCGTAGAGCTTGGCTATAGTCAATGGATCGTGTGGTGTGGTCTGGATGAAAGCTGGAGGCATGTAGGTTTTTTTAATAGAATAGAATACCATGGTTGGAAGGGACCTCAGGAGGTCATCTAGTCCAACCCACTGCTCAAAGTAGGACCAATCCCCAATTTTTGCCCCAGATCCCTAAATGGCTCCCTCAAGGATTGAACTCACAACCCTGGGTTTATCAGGCCAATGCTCAAACCACTGAGCTATCCAAATACAGCCGTCAGTAGGTTTCTGATATAAGGTGGTGTTTATGTGACCATCGCTTTTTAGCACTGTAGTACTACACCATCTGCTCAAGAAACTCCCTGAAAAAGCACAAGAACAAATCCACACAGACATACCCCTAGAACTCTGACCTGGGGTATTCTGTCTGCTACCCAAGATCCATAAACCTGGAAATCCTGGATGCCCCATCATCTCAGGCATTGACACCTTGACAGCAGGATTGTCTGGCTACGTAGACTCCCTTCTCAGGCCCTACGCTACCAGCACTGCCAACTATTTTCGAGACACCACTGACTTCCTGTGGAAACTACAGTCCATTGGTGATCTTCCTAAAAACACCATCCTGGCCACTATGGATGTAGAAGCCTCTACACCAACATTCCACACAAAGACGGGCTACAAGCCGTCAGGAACAGTATCCCCGATAATGTCAGGCTAACCTGGTGGCTGAACTTTGTGACTTTGTCCTCACTCATAACTATTTCACATTTGGGGACAATGTATACGTTCAAATCAGCGGCACTGCTATTGGTACCCACATGGCCCCACAGTATGCCAACATGTTTATGGCTGACTTAGAACAACACTTCCTCAGCTCTCATCTCCTAATGCCCCTACTCTACTTGCGCTACATTGATGACATCTTCATCATCTGGACCCATGGAAAAGAAGCCCTTGAGGAATTCCACCATGATTTCAACAATTTCCATCCCACCATCAACCTCAGCCTGGACCAGTCCACACAAAAGATCCACTTCCTGGACACCACAGTGCTAATAAGCTATGGTCACATAAACACCACCCTATACTGGAAAGCTACTGACCACTATTCCTACCTACATGCCTCCAGCTTTCATTCAGACCACATCACATGATCCATTGTCTACAGCCAAGTTCTAAGATACAACTGCATTTGCTCCAACCGCTCAGATAGAGACAAACACCTACAAGATCTCTATCATGCATTCCTACAACTACAATACCCACCTGCTGAAGTGAAGAAACAGATTGACAGAGCCAGAAGAGTACCCTGAAGTTACCTACTACAGGACAGGCCCAACAAAGAAAATAACAGAACGCCACTAGCCATCACCTTCAGCCCCCAACTAAAACCTCTCCAACGCATCATCAAGGATCTACAACCTATCCTGAAGGACGACCCATCACTCTCACAGATCTTGGGAGACGGGCCAGTCCTTGCTTACAGACAGCCCCCCAACCTGAAGCAAATACTCACCAGCAACCACACAACAAAAACACTAACCCAGGAACCTATCCTTGCAACAAAGCCCGTTGCCAACTGTATCCACGTATCTATTCAGGGGACACCATCACAGGGCCTAATCACATCAGCCACACTATCAGAGGCTCATTCATCTGCACATCTACTAATGTGATATATGCCATCATATGCCAGCAATGCTCCTCTGCCATGTACATTGGCCAAACTGGACAGTCTCTCCGTAAAAGAATAAATGGACACAAATCAGACGTCAAGAATTATAACATTCAAAAACCAGTCGGAGAACATTTCAATCTTTCTGGTCACTCAATTACAGACCTAAAAGTGGCAAATCTTCAACAAAAAAACCTTCAAAAACAGACTCCAACGAGAGACTGCTGAATTGGAATTAATTTGCAAACTGGACACCATTAACTTAGGCTTGAATAGAGACTGGGAGTGGATGTGTCATTACACAAAGTAAAACTATTTCCCCATGTTTATTTGCCCCCCACCCCCACTGTTCCTCACCTGTTCTTGTCAATTGCTGGAAATGGCCTACCTTGATTATTACCACAAAAGGTTTTTTTTTTCTCTCCTGCTGGTAATAGCTCACCTTACCTGATCACTCTTGTTACAGTGTGTATGGTAACACCCATTTTTTTCATGTTCTGTGTATATAAATCCTCCCACTGTATTTTCCACTGCATGTGTCTGCTGAAGTGAGCTGTAGCTCACGAAAGCTTATGCTCAAAAAAATTTGTTAGTCTTTAAGGTGCCACAGGATTTTTTTTTTTTTTTTTTTTTTTTTAGTATTCTTAGCTAACTGCTGCCAAACATCTCTCCTTTATGATGCATTATTTACCAGGGTGTACTTCTCAATCTGCCCATAATTTTCTTGAGAGAATTTAACCATGTTATACAGGTTCCTGAACCTTAATTTACCTTGGCTCAAGTATAAGATGAATAGCTGCTCTCAGGTCCAGCAGACAGTAGGAATAGCAACAGGAGGCATCCATGGAGTAATGCTTCCAGTGGAGAAAGAGGGAAAGCTCCCATTGATGGACACAGAAGGGAATGCCTGAAACTGTCAGTACATGCTTCAGAGTTGTGGAGAGTTCGAGGGTGGTTAGGTGCAAGAGAGAGAAAACAATCAGAAAGGAAACATTCTTTCCTGTGAAGAGAGTGGAAAGGGGGGGGGGAAGGGGGAAGATATAGTTGCTGGTTAGCACAAAGAGTGGCATATCTGATATTTGAGGATACTGACATTGTATAGGTAAGGTATGCTGTAATGAATGGCAAGCTGATACCAGACTCTGCTATTGCTGTGGTTAAGTGTTCACAGGAAACTAAAGTGCACTAGGAGAAGGATAAGAGTGTGGCATTTCTCCCACCCTTTGTCTTGGCTGCTTGAGGCCCTCTAGCTGCTACAATTCAAATAATAAATAACCAGAAGGGGGAAAAAAGTGGATTTTTTTTAAGAAAGTCAGAGATATATGCATGTGCTAAAACAAGTGTGAAAAATAGTAGAATGGCTTTTGGGTGAAGGGAAGGATGTAATAAGATGTTCAAGTGTATTCTAGAAAGTGTACTGGAGAATTGGCTTTTATATTGACACAGGTTTGAGAGTTGTACAAAAAAACAGCATCTGTATCTGCTTGTAGTTAGTATATATGAAGTCATGATATAGAGGCATAAGAATAATTTGTAGGCAGAATAAAGGAATTATGCAGGGCAAGTGGCTTCCTGGGTACAGCTCTTAACAAGAGGGGCTGAGAACGAAAGGGACACTCCATCACATAATACGTGGGTGGTAGAGGATTGGTTATATGGAGATGATCTCGCGTAGCACAGAGGAGAGATTGTTCAGCATGGAAAGCACTGATGGGTTGTCACTTCCATTTAAAGCCCTGTCCAGGCATGGAGATTTCTATAGGAATCTCAATAATAGGAAGATTGGAGTCCAGGGCAATAAACCTGTCTTTCTGAAAGAGTGAGCTAAACTGTGCTTTTTTCACACAATTGCTGATCTTTGCAGAGATCAGGTTTTTGTTCTGTGGGGGGGGGGGGGAAAGAGTTGTTGTTGAAAATCTGGCAGGTAAATTGACATCGCCACAGAATGGGTGACCCCTTCCACACGCAAACCTATGCAATTACTGCACCACAATTCCCAAACCATAGGAGAGTCCAATGGGGATGCTGCTAACAAACCTCCAATGGGATAAACCTTAACATCCATTTTGTGCTAAACTCATTTGATTTTTAAGTTCCTGTTTCCCTATGTTGTTAGGAATATTTTTTGGACTGCAGTTGGAAAAAAAAACATAGAAACCGTTCCAGAACATATTGTAGCCCGAGGAATTTATGAAGTGCCCTTCCTAGTAAACTCTACAAAGATGCTTTATAAAAACAAACTGAAATACAGCTACAGCAAGCAGCAGCTGTAATAAAATCATTGAACAATAGGGCAAGCTGAAGAAATGGGAAGAAAACCTTTTCCTTTTGGAAAAAAAAAGAGGCTTTGTTGAACTTTTTTGTGGAAAGATCAATTTTGGTGAATTTTACATTAGGGAAAATTGAAACAAATGATTTCATTTTGGCTTGGGCTATTAATCTGCCTGCATGAGCTGCCACAGTGCCTCATGTGAGTTGTAGTTTGGGTCCTTGTACTGTCATCCTCCTGCTGGACTACATCTCCCATGATGCACAATCACAACTCTGTACATTGTGGAGGTGTGGGGGGGAAGAGAAACATGCTTCTGTGTGCTACTAATAATTTAGAATATTAAATCTGGGGCCCAACATCTGCTATCAAGAGGGAGAGTTCTCCAGAGGCCTAGGCTGCATTAAATTCCAGTTCAATAAAACATATCAAACCTGAATTCCATGAGAGGGATGCTGTTCACCAACAAAGTATTTAAAAAATAAAACCTTCTGATTGATTGAATACCTGTTTTTAGAACTTCCAAAAAATCAATACAAATACATCCCAAAAGCTAATGTTACTCAATCTTGGGGCATTTATAATGGGTATTAATAAAGTCAGGTAGCTGCATTTTGAATTAACTAGAGACTGTAAACAGGTCTGCAAAAGACGTATTCAAAAAGAATGGTAGTAATTTAGCCTGGAGCTGAGAATATAAGGTAGGTGCAGGTGTCAAAACATCTTATGGCAAAACAACAATCAAGCAATATTTCATATAATGAAAAACTTTTCATTGATAGAAAGCTGGAACTTCTGTGCCAGACAGGAATTCAAATCAACATTGGTGGTGTAAAGCAGGATGAGGAGTGGTGCTATGAACTTGTGTCAAGAGATTCAGATCAGTGAATTTGACAAGGTTGCTTTTACAGCTAGTAAGTGCTTTCACCTTAGCACACGGGATGGAAGCCAGATCATTATCATTGTGTGTAAACAAAGAACAAACAGGCAGAATGGGGTGATACCATGCTGGTGCTGACTCGGACAAAACAAAATATGAGGCCAGATTTTCAAGAGAGTGCGCAGGACCCATGACTAGGGACAGATTTTCAGAAATTCTCACGTAGGCACTTAAATGATGTGGCCACAGTTTCAGCCATGCTCAGCATGCCTTGAAGATGCTAAGTACTTTACCTTTCTGAAAGTTTGGCCCCTTATATTTAGCCAATGCCCAGAAGAGGTTCTACTTTATGTGGAATGTAGGTGATGGTCTTCATTTCTTTCTGGTATCTAGATTCTGTTATAAAACTACTGCTCTACTGTTTGGACTGACTGAGAACTGGTACTTAGGGAAAATGTTTCTTCTGAGCTTAATAAAACTGTTTTAAGTGGAAAACTTCTTACTTTAATGAAAAAAGTGGCTTGGGGACTAAATGGAAGTTTCTATTTTTGTAGATTGGGGTGTGGGGGGGGATGTTGTAGAGCAAAAAAAAACTTGACAAATTCAGTGAAAATGTTGACAAAAAAACCCAAGTGTTTCCTTTGTTCTTCATGGGAAAAATATTTCTCAACCAGTTCTACATGACAGTAACTGGAAGTAAAATTTCCCCTTGTGTATTGGGCAGAACACGTGTTTGATTTGTGTTTTGAATGCATATGGCAATATATGAAAAACTCATATGCAGTGTTGTAGCCATGTTGGTCCCTAGTTATTAGCCAGACAAGGTGGGTGAGGTAACATTTTTTATTGGACCAACTTCTGTTGAAAAGAGAAGCTTTTGCGCTTATACAGAGCTCTTGCAGAGGTCAGAAGTAGTAGGGAATCAGTAGTATAGCCTAGTGGATAGGGCACTGTACTAAGACTCAGAAAACCTGCATTCTAGTCCCAGCATTGCAACTGGCTGTTTGGGTGACCTTGGGCAAATCATTTGCTTCTGTGCCTCAGTTTCCCCTTCTGTACAGCAGGGGTAGTAATATTGACCTCATTTTGCAGAGCACTTTGAGAGCTAAAGCTAAGACCTAGGTCTTACTACAAGTTCAAATACCTGCTTTGTCTCTCCATACTAAGGATTCACAGTGGAGAACAAAAGGATGGTGAACCCAGGGCACATCCCCAACGTAGACAAGGCAAATAGCTTGGAGCAAACAGAACCCAGAGAAGATTGAGACACAAGAGGAAAATGTGGGCACCAAGTCACCAGAAAGTTTCCCCTCTAAGCACAACTGTCATCCCCATTTATCAGCAGCTATTCAAAGCATTGGTCTTAAACTGGTTCCATGAGAAGTTTCCTGAAGGAGTGGATTTCCCAATGTACAGTATCACAATTAAACTGGATTTACTGTATTTTTTTTTACCATAATACCAAAAAACCAAAACAGTTTCCATGACGGGATATGGCAATGCAGTCAGTGCATGGAAAATATGAGATTGGGGCAGGCCTTATCCAAAGCCCATTGAAGTCAATTAAAAGATCCCCATTGACTTCAATAGACTTTAGATCAGGATCAGAGGGAAGAGGAGGAATCTTTACACCAAGTTTGCCTTCATAGCAGTGTCAAAAAATACTGACTTCTCAATGTAATTTGTACAGTCTGAGACTAGATTCAGGAGAGTAATGGAAAATTTATGCCATTCTCCAGGAAATAAATCACTTTACCTTTTTGTTATAATACAAAGGAGATTTTAGGTAACATGCTTTGTTCTTACTGTATTGAAGCAGAGATGTTCTAGTCCTTTTCTAAAGAAGCTGCAGCAAAGAGTAGGTCAAGAGGACAAGCCATGCATTAAGTGGTCCAAAGCAGATGAAGTGTTAAAGTTATGGAAAGTCCTTCAATCCCAACAGGCATTTCATTGTATGTGTGTATATATATATTATATATATATACACATATACACACACACATACACATACACACACACACACACACACACACACCCCTCCAAGTCAATTCAAGATATAAAGCCCTATAAACACTGCCAAATAGAACACCATGGTATTCATGGTAAATAGGCCCAATGGCCTGTGATGGGATGTTAAATAGGGTGGGATCTGAGTTACTCCAGAGAATTCTTTCCTGGGTGTCTGGCTGGTGAATCTTGCCCACATGCCCAGGGTTCAGCTGATCGCCATATGTGGGGGCGGGAAGGAATTTTCCTCCAGGGCAGATTGGAAGAGGCAATTCCTTCTTCTGCAGCACAAGTCACTGGCTGGAGGATTCTCTGCACCTTGAAGTCTTTAAACCCATGATGTGAGGACTTCAATGGCTCTGAGATAGGTCAGGGCAGGAGTGGGTGGGTGAGATTCCGTGGCCTGCATTGTGCAGGAGGTCGTACTAGATGATCATGATGGTCCCTTCTGACCTTCGTGTCTGTGAGTCTATGAAATAAACCACCACATTTTTCATGCTTCTCAATAAGATTTCTGGTTTCAGAGTAGCAGCCGTGTTAGTCTGTATTCGCAAAAAGAAAAGGAGTACTTGTGGCACCTTAGAGACTAACAAATTTATTAGAGCATAAGCTTTCGTGAGCTACAGCTCACTTCATCGGATGCATTTGCATCCGATGAAGTGAGCTGTAGCTCACGAAAGCTTATGCTCTAATAAATTTGTTAGTCTCTAAGGTGCCACAAGTACTCCTTTTCTTTTTAATAAGATTTCTGTACACTTTTTTTTAATTGAAGTTCCAAGATTAAATATCACCAAATAATGAAATGGTTTGTTTAAATAGCCTCATTTCATTCATCTCTAAGTAGCTACAGCTGAAAGTCAGTCTTAAATACTGAGGTACCTAAATAGACTCATCAAGAAAGTTGGCTTTACTGTTAATTTTAATACTATATTTTGCCCATGGCATAAGATATTTGCATTGGGGAAAAAAGTCAGTTGCCTGGTTTCAGTCAAAAAGTTTGGTACCAGGGAGTTTGGAAAGTACTGTTCCTCATTCAGAGCCCTCTGAAGTGAATGGAAGCCTTTCCTTTCGCATTAGAAATACCCATTGACTACATTAGCCTCTTGATCAGGCTCTGTCAAAGCCATTTATTTAAATGTATCTCTGAGTTTCTCATTCCTCTGAGAGTCTAGGAATATTCTATTCGTATATCAACTTCCCCTCTATCTGCAATTCTGTGACAGATACTTACTGTATAGAAATCCAGGGAAACAAAACCACGCTGGAGAGGCAATGTTTCCTTCAGGCCTGTGTAAGATCAAGAAAAAACAGGTTCTCTCCCTCCCCATCCCAAAAATATATCTATCTTTTCACAGTCTAATGGTGCTGAGATTATTATAGTACAAGAACAGAGGAGATATGACAGACTGAACTGAGGTAATGAGCCTTTTTCTTAGGCATCCTAAAGAGTTCAATATGTGGAGGGGAAGACGACACGAAAGAGGATATAAAGAAAACTCTGATCCTCATTTCCCTTCTCCTCCAGATCTTCTTGGAGAGCTCCACATCCTATCAGCAGCTTTTGACTAGTTTCCGCCCGCAACATTTTTTTCTTCTATGTAGAAATGTGTTGTCCTTTAAGGCTTTATCTGGTTTGAGCCAACACATTCTCCTCCATTCCCCAATCTCAGCCGGACCATGGGAAAGGGCAACATCTGAATTAAGAGACTGGAGGATCAAGGTGTGTCTCATCTGCTTAGGGAAGACACCACAAGCCATGCTTCCCCAGTGCCCCACACCAGCCAAGAGGGAAGATGGAACTCCACAACGGAGCACCATGGGGGAAGTGGAGTAATTTCTCAACACTGCTGTCTGGAAACTCTCAGATAGCAACAAAGCCACTTGACAGCAGCCCCATCCCGCCCACAAGGTCTAAGCCCCACAGCATTTAAGTCAGCTGATAGTTTAATAATACCAGTACAGATGCTCTGATCTGTCTCTTGGAGGAGATCAACCAGTGCAACTACAGTACCCAGGCTGACAAGGGATAAGGGAATCCAAGTCATATAGATACAGCATTGTATCATACATCATTAAAACTACAAACAACAGGCTGTAAGGGGGTTTTCACTCCCTGTGCCCCATGAAGGTATTGCCTCCAGGCACTGCGTCCCCTGGAAGCAGGGACAGGTGGTGTGGGGTAAGAAAGTATTTGGGCTGAGACACTCATGTTTATTAATTCAAAACATTATGGGAACCAAAAGCATGCATTGCCATCACAGCTATTAAAGAAGGAAACAGACATACAGAAAAAGAAAGTGGTCAGTTACTGTTCATAGGTGGAGCATGATGGATTTCTCCTGTGAAGCTCTATCCCCTCACATTAAGACATATATACACATCCAATTAGTAGTCTTCCAATCACCATTAAGTTTTCTGAATATTATGCATTTTGTGCAATTCCTACAAAAGGCATGTGTGGGCTTCGGTTTACACAACTTCTGCTGTTAAGTTATTTTCATATTCTCTCTCTTTTCTCATTGGTTTGTTAGCAACAACGTACTGATTGTGGCAAAAGCAATTTGGCCAAGAATGCACATATTAGAGAAAAAAGAAGGAAAGTCACTAGTTTCCCCTTTGCAACACATTGTGTATCTGTCGTCCTCGAATTGAAGCCCATCATGCCCATTGTCTTATACAGCGTCAACAACAAGGAAGTTTATTTAATGCAACACTACATATGTCAAAGCTGAAGCCAACCAAGTCAGCGACTTCTTAAATCGGTCCACACGTTTGTTCTGAATGGTCCATACTGACAGTTCCCAATAGTGGGGAAGATATAGAAAGGTTGACCCGGAAGGAACGTCAAGAAGTCATCCAATCCAGCCCCCTGTACTGAGGCAGGATTAAGTAAACCTAGACCATCCCTGAGAGGTATTTGTCCAACCTGTTCTTAACTGTCCTCTGGAATTGACTTTCAAGGGAGGTTGTGCTTAACTACCCTTACAGCTAGAAAGTCCATTCCCCTCCCATATCTAATCTAGATCTCTTTTGCTGCAGATGACTGAAGGTAAGTCCTGCACTTAGGACGGAAGAATCCCATGCACTGCTACAGACTAGGGACCGAATGGCTCGGCAGCAGTTCTGCAGAAAAGAACCTAGGGGTGACAGTTGACGAGAAGCTGGATATGAGTCAACAGTGTGCCCTTGTTGCCAAGAAGGCCAATGGCATTTTGGGAGGTACAAGTAGGGGCATTGCCAGCAGATCAAGGGATGTGATCATTCCCATCTATTGGACATTGGTGAGGCCTCATCTGGAGTACTGTGTCCAATTTTGGGCCCCATACTACAAGAAGGATGTGGAAAAATTGGAAAGAGTCCAGTGGAGGGCAACAGAAATGATTAGGGGACTGGAACACATGACTTATGAGGAGAGGCTGAGGGAACTGGGATTGTTTGATCTGTGGAAGAGAAGAATGAGGGGCGATTTGATAGCTGCTTTCAACTATGTGAAAGGGGCTTCCAAAGAGGATGGATCTAGACTGTTCTCAGTGGTAGCAGATGACAGAACAAGGAGTAATGGTCTCAAGTTGCAGTGGGGGAGGGCTCCAGCAGCGGGGCTCTGGAGGCAATTTAAAGAGCCTGGGGCTCCAGCCACTGCTGGGAGCCCCAGGCTCTTTAAATTGCCCCCTGGGGAAGCCGGGCTGCCCCAGTACAGTGCACTGGCTCTTGCCAGTACGCCGTACTGGTGCATACCGGCTTACTTTCACCTCTGGGTCTCTCTTCCCCCAGTCTTCTTTTCTCAAGACTAAAGATGTCTAGGGTTTTTTTTTTTTTTTTTTTTTTTTTTTTTAAACCTTTCCTCATAGTTCAAGTTTTCTAAAATGTTATCATTTTTGTTGCTGTCCTCTAGAGAGACAAATTTGTCCCCTTCTTTCCTAAAGTGTATCACCCTGAACTGGACACAGTACTGCAGCTCAGGGCCAACCAGTGCCAAGTAGAGCAGGAAAATTACTCCCTGTGTCTTACATATGACCCTCCTGTTAACATAGCCCGGAATTATATTAGCTCTTTTTTTTTTTTTGCAACTGCATCACACTGATGACTCATTCAATTTGTGACCCCTTATAACCCACAGATCCCTTTCAGTAAGACTATCACCTAGCCAGTTACTCCCAATTTTGTAGTTCTGCATTTGATTTTTCCTTCTTAAGTGAAGTACTTTGCACTTCTCCATATTGAATTTCATCCTGTTGAATTCAGACCAGTTCTCTAATTTATCAAGGAAGTTTCTAATTCTAATCCTGTCCTCCAAAATGCTTGCAACCCCTGCTGGTTTAGCATCATCACCTACAAAAGTTTTATAAGCATACTTTCTACTCCATTATCCAGTATTATTAACAACAGTATTGACTGGCAGTGTGTATCCAGTAGGGCCCTACAGGGTTCAGTCCTGGGTCCAGTACTAAACTAGGAGGGAACTATTGGTAACCACTCCGAGTATGATCTTGCAACCAGGTGTGCACTCGCCTTATAGTAGTTTAATCTAGACTGCATTTCCCTAGTTTGTGACAATGTCATATGGGCCTGTCAAAAACCTTACTTAAAAAGATGTGTTTTCCCCTAGCCACTAGGCCAGTAATCCTGTCAGAGAGAGAAATTAGGATGGTTTCACACGATTTGGCCTTGGCAAATCTATGCTAGCTATTCGTTATAATCCCATTATCCTCTAGGAGCTTACAAAATTGATTTTTGATACCTAGAAAGACACTAGAACAAGTTATTAAACTTAGGCTGACTGGTCTATATTTCCCCAGGTCCTCTTGCTATTTGTCTTTTTAAAAAGGGAAACAATGTTTCCCCTTCTCCGATCTTCACCAGTCTTCATGAGTTCTCAAAGCAATTGCTTCAGCAAAGTTCCCTATGATGACTTTCCTCAGGTCCTGATGACTTGGATTCATCCAGCCCTATATCAATATTCTTTAACCTGTTTTCCCTCTTTTGGAATGTGTTCTTTCCTGCTTGCAATTATATTGAGTTGCTTGTCACCATGAACCTTTTCAGTGAAGGCTGAAGCACAATAAGGGTTAACACACCTCCGTCTTCTTGATGCCATCACTTATTAGCTCTCCTTCCCTGCTAAGTAGACAGCCTACATCTTCTCTGGATGTGAAGAAAGATGGATCTGGGAAACAGTCAGGAGATCTGCTACCACAGACCAATGGCAAAAGTTCTCCCTCAAGCCTGGTGGTGGCTGCATCTCCCAGGGAGTTCAGAACAGCTGTATTGCTAGTCTTCAGGCAGAGGTGGGAATTCTGACCCTTCTCCCCACCTCGTCCCTGAATGGAGCTCCGCAGTCGCTCCCATGCAGAGTTGCAGGATTTTAAGCCAGCTATTATACTGCTGTAGTTTATTGGCTGACTTGAAATTTTCATTTTAATGTAGCATTTAGGGGATTGTGAGAACCATAATAAGGCATTCAAGAGAAAATATTCTTCAATTACGCCCTCCCTGTCAACATGAATTATAAACCCCACTTTATTAGTCTAGAATTCAAACTTCAGCACTTCTCCCAGAAGCGTCGCTAAGAGCCAAATATTCCACGCTCCATAATCGTGTCCCTTGTGATATAGTTAAAAATTACAGAAAAGCCGTGCAAGAGTTGGAACAAA
This sequence comes from Dermochelys coriacea, assembly GCF_009764565.3. Taxonomy (NCBI): domain Eukaryota; kingdom Metazoa; phylum Chordata; order Testudines; family Dermochelyidae; genus Dermochelys; species Dermochelys coriacea. The sequence continues at coordinate 8,607,833 of NC_050071.1, read as the reverse complement.
ATGCACGTCAAGCGTTGGCACTGGCGGGATACCGTTTCCTGGAATAGCATGACAGAAGTAGAATTACTCACAAAGGATAACATGGTTTGAATTGTCACTAAGATAAAAGCCACTGAAGCCATTGCACAGCTTGGAGACAAGAAATCAGGCCCTCTGTGTGTGACTTTCAACAGCATCAGGTCCACACCTCCATAGAAGGAGCATCATTTATAATTAGAAGCCAACTATCAAGCATGCCGACACAGAATCTTAGCGCTTCAGTAGCACTTAGTCAAAGATTGGAAAAAATGATCAGGTGATCCAGAGTGAATGCACTCTGCTGGTGTCAAGAGGCTAATTGTGTGCCTCAAGCACATGCCTATCTTAGAACAGAAAGACCTTAATCTGCACTTGCGGATGCTGTTAGCAATGGCACTTCAAGTATTTTGTGTTGCCTTATTTGCTACATATCCACCTGATTTCCTGGTTTCATGCCACTGCCCCCATCTCATCACCACATGAATTAGCTAGAGGACCTCTCTTAGCCCGCTTGAAATGGAAATTGTCATTGAAGAAGAAAATAGCTGCTCTGAATATCAGCAAGGAGTGGAGGGGCTGATAGAGCCTGTATGTTTTCCTCCAGCATAAAGATTCATGTGTCAGAAGTTAGGGGCCACAGATGAGTCTTCCCATGAAAAGAGGGCATTAATATCCCTAGGGCTTTTTTATGCTTGCATTTAATTGTTTATGAACATAATACAGAAACAAACTCTGGATCTCATTCAGGAAAAAGGTATTGCTGAAACAGAGCTGAAATCAACATTTTTTACAGGATCCATGCCCCTAGATCAGTGTGATGGGGTGTGTTTACATAAAAATGTAGTTTAGATGTATAGTGGCTGTATCAATGCTTCTTTGCTCCTATGAGCAATTGTTCTTAGAATGCATTAAGCCTAAGGCAGAATGCACAGCATACATTGGGAGTGGTAAATTCAACACAAACTTGGAACAAGGGAGCTACTGAAAGAAGGAATATTACTGAAATGAGGACACGGACGGTGAAAGAATTAAGAGTTTAATAGACCAGTTGGTAGGTCACAAATACAGAAAAGCCGTTTTCTCCTGATAGATATGAACCCCCTGAAAAGGTTAGTTTAGGAAAGAAAGCTTTCAGTCACCACTAGAAAGAGTGCTATCCCCTCATGATAGCAATATATTGGTCAAAATGTAGCCTTTATTCTTAAATAAAGTTTTGTGGATAGCTATGTTTTCTGGCTTGTCAACAAAAACTGGGAAAGGGCTGGAAACATTTCAGCTTTTGGAAAAATCAAAGCATTGTTTCTTTTGAAAATTTTCAAATAAAATGCTATGGTCTGACCACCAAATGCATTTGTTCTGACGCTGTGGTGCTTCTGTGAATAACTTGGATGTTCATTATACGGGGGCACTGTTAATACCGAGGGTGGATCACAGCTTAATGCTGTCCTGTGGATGCTTCCCATCCCATTTATTATTACCCTGGCCACTTCCCTTGTCATCCAGTCATACAACGCTCCTATGGGAACTGTTTTTTTTTTTTTATTTTGTACAATTGCTATACCATAAAGATCTGAATTTTTGCATGAGATAGGAGGTAACAGGGCTGTGATGTCTCAGGCATTTCCTTGCTTCTCATTGGATGACCAATATGTCCATCAACTCAAGTGTTACTCCTTTGAATGTTAATATTGCATACCCCCCCCCCCAGCTTCCTTTACAAGTTAGGATTAGAAGAGAGAAGAAAGTTAACATTTCAGTCAACAGAATCCTAAAGAGGAAAAAAAGAGGATCCAGAGTAGAAATTATGAGCTAAGGTCCTTGGAGGACCAGTAAAGAGAAAAGCAGAAGGGTAGGAGAGTCTAGGCTAGAAAGTCTGTCAGCTAAGGGCCAATTTCATTTGCACCTGCAGTTGATGGGAGCAGCACAAGTATTTGACCCTAATAATAAAAGGTGAAAAAGCTTCAAGGCAAAGAAATGAGACTAAACTGTATCCAAGGTGTCAACTGGAGGATTAGACACCCCCCAAGTGTAGCACTTAAGGGAACTCCTCTTCTGGAAGAGTGGCATTATGGGAGCCTACTGTCTGAGCGATTCACCATCATGCCTGCTCACCTTACAGACAAGATTCTAAGAGATTTGCATTACAGTAACAACTAAAAAGCCCCACCTGAGATCAGGGCCTTATTGTGCTTGTCCCTGCCCTGAGGAGCTAAACAGACAAGGCAGACAGAGTGTAGGAGGGAAAAACAGAAGTGAAGTGACTTGCCATGGGCTGAACTGGGACTAGAACATGTCTCTCCAGAACCCTAATACAATGGCCGGGCCACTGGAGTGCATTGCCTCTCAAGCTACAGTCAAGGTCAATTCTTTTCTTCATCCCCCATCACCAGTAATGAAGTTTCAGGTAGGCCGATTTAATCCCTCAGTCACACACCTGAGCAATGCTATTGTCCTCATGGGGTTGCCCAGGGGTAGCTCATTGGAAGCTAGGAGCCCATCTCATTGTTGAGAGCATGTGACAACATCACTTCTTGCACTCCAGTAGCGGGGCAAGCCAATAGAGGTTTATCCTTGGCAGCCACCCCCCTTCAGGTGTGGGGCAGTCCCATTCAGACCATAAGCAGGTCCCGTTTGGAAGACTAAAGAGAACAGCCCCATATTGGGCCCACCTTCACTCAGGGGGATTTGGGGCATTAGCTCTCTGGTGGGAGCCAGGTCCCCGCCAGCCCATCCTTCCAGAAGCTCGCACTCTCCCTCCCAACTGAGCTAACTGTTTCAACTGCCCCCCTCCCCCAAAGCCTGACAGCTCTTGCAGGTGTAGCAGGATGGGGTTGATTGTGTTCAGAGCAGCTTTTTAGCCCTTCCTGGACCAGTGTGAGGTTTCTACACCCCACTCCCCTCACAAAGCACAAGAATAGGACTTTGGCTTATTCCCAGCATTGCAGAGCAAACTCAGCTAGTGGGAGTCAAGGGCAGCAAGTCATGTGGGCAGCTAGAAGGGATTAGCTCTGTTGGGTAAGAAGCAGCCATTTGTGCAAAGACATTTGTCAGAGTAGAACCACGCTTCAAAATTAATTGAAACAAGGGGGGCTGATTTTCAATTGCCTTGTGCGGTCACCGACACCTGTGGACACTCACCCTCCAGGGCTTGCAAAGAGCTCAAACTCATTTCACGTACACCTCTGAGAAGCCATCAGAAAGCAATGACTTTCCTCGCTGCTGATGTGACCTGGATTTGAACCAACCACCTTGACGCTCTTCACAGATTCCCAAGCACCAGAACAGATTCATATTCGGAGCAAGCAGAACAGCAGGCTCGGCAAAGCACTGTGAAAAGGAAGGAAGAAAGAGTGAGATCAGTAAGTATATTGTAGTAGAGTAGGCAATTCAGTTTTGACTGCTGAATCCAGGTGATCGGCAGTGTGCAGAGCCTCAGAGGGGAGAGGTTAGCAAGCAAAGAGAATGAATTGGAGAAGCTCTGAGAAGCTTATGGAAAATTCACAAAAATCCATTTCTTCATCCAGCTTCTGCCCTGTTCTGATTAGAACGGTTGTTTCTATTTGCTGGAGGAGAGGGGAACCACACAGCAGACTGCCAGACACAGGGTTTTCCCCTCGAGTCCCCATCACCAATTGGAGGCCTCCCCAGCCAAGCCCAGAAGAGGGGATGGATCACCCAGCACATCCAATCTGAGGACAGAGGGTGTTCTAGCCTCTCACCATGCCGGGCAAGTTTTAGATACTGATCCCATAGCTAAGGTTAAGATTTTGTCCCGGATATTTTTCATAAAAGTCATGGACAGGTCACGGGCCAAAAAAAAAAGGAAAATTCACAGAAGCTGTGACCTTTACTAAAAATGTCCAGGACAAAATGGGGATCTGCACGTCCTCACACTGCCTGAAGCGGGGCAGCTTTGCAGGGGCTAGGAGCTGCCTGCAGCAACTGGAAGCTACTGGGTACCCCTGCTGATTGCAGCTCTGGGGGTCCCCCTGCTGCCTGTGGGGGCCAGGAGCTCAGGGGTTTCCCCATGGCAGCCGGGAGCTCAGGGTTAAAGCAGAGGCTGGAGTGGCAACCTCTAAAATGCTATTACCCAGAGCAACTTTGTGGGAAAGCACGCAAAAAAATAAATCCTAAGGACAAACATCAGGACAGGAGCATCTTTTTGTTGCATTTCTACAGCACTAGTCCCATTGTGCTGGGTGCATCTAGGTCGTTCTCCAGTGTCCATCCTACTAGATATCACCACACTGTGTCAAAGTATTTAAAAGCTGTTACACATGTGGTGGTAGAACCACAAGAACTTAAAATGATTCTCCAGGAAGGTATGCTTATCATCTAAAAGCTCGGATTCGGGAAAGCACTTCAGCATGTGTTTAGGTCTATCCCATATTCAGAAAAGCCCTTAAACACTGAGGCCCAGATTCTCAAAAAGGTATTTTTGGCTCCTAGCTTGGATGCATTTCAATGCAAATTAGGATCCTAATACCTTTGAGGATCTGGGCCTAAGCATATGCTTAAAGTCAAGTACATGTTTAAACTCTTTCCCAAGTCGGAATGACTACTTAGACTGCAACCTGAGAAAGAAAGAAAGATAAAATAACTAGTTGCAGTGTTAGTCCTGCCCTAACTCCTTACATGACTCCCATCTCCATCAATATCTTTATGGTGGGGCCCATGAGCCAGTGGGGCTTGTGCTCTTAAATTCCTGGGGCACTTCTAAAAACCTCCTCCTGAAAGCAATGGAGTCATTTTGCACATAGTTCAGACTAGGGAAACCATCTGCTGGAGGAATCTGGAAGGAGCCCTGGGACAGGGCAAAGTGAATCCTGCTGTTCTGTGACAAAGCAGCCAGATATCAGAAAAGTTTGTTTCACCTGGCTGGAACAACCAGGTCAACTCAGTCACGAGGCAGTAGATTAAATTCAGCTGAACTGGCAAATAGAGGGGTAAATAAGCTTTTCCCCTAGACTTCAAACCATTGGCAAACAGCTCACAGCAGGCCCACAAAGAGGAAAGGTAGGAGAGCTGAAGCAGAATTTCTAATCTCTTAGGACATATAACCGAGGATGTAAAAAGATATTTCATTACTATTTTTTTCTTAAAAAGAAAAGGAGTACTTGTGGCACCTTAGAGACTAACAAATTTATTAGAGCATAAGCTTTCGTGAGCTACAGCTCACTTCATCGGATGCATTTCATCCGATGAAGTGAGCTGTAGCTCACGAAAGCTTATGCTCTAATAAATTTGTTAGTCTCTAAGGTGCCACAAGTACTCCTTTTCTTTTTGCGAATACAGACTAGCACGGCTGCTACTCTGAAACCTATTTTTTTCTTAGCAGTTATCCCATTTGGGGGATATTGCTTGAACACCTATAGTCCCTCTGCATTTGTCAATTCTGTTTATTAGCTCCCCATATGTATTCAAAGATGTAAATGTAGACGCTAAACTGTCCAGGTTTCAAATTGAATAGGGGGAATCCAACTGACCAAATATCCTGCATTTATCACCTCTTCAGAAACAGATTTTTCATCATGCAGATGGTAACATTTCTCTTTGGCCGGGGGGGGGGGGGGGCGAACACTAAAGCTAATGCAAGTGACCACGTAACTTCAAGAAAACAGCTACTACTATGTATCTGGAAGAGATCTATAATATTTTTTTAAAAAAAACTCAACAGCAGCAGTTTCAGTTTCTCAAAATACAGCCACAAGCAACCCAAATATTAAAACAGTAGGAAATCCAGGAAATACATAATAAAATGGTCTATACAGCAACCAACCAAATTTATAAACAAACTACATCCCATCCCATGCCATCTGACATACTCATAAGCCAACATCCCCCAAAAATCCTCAACTCTGCCCCTTAGTAACACCAGCCTATTATCTTCATTTATTTGTTCCATCCTTTGTTAGATACTTGCTTTAAAAAGACATTGTTTGCACAATTAAGGAATTGCACGATTCTTCCCCTGCCTTTAAAAATCAGGGGTTTTTTGTATCTAGTAATTTTTCCTGAAGTGGGCAAGACTAAGGCACTTGAGGTACTAGTAGAGAGACTATACCACTGCCATACTTCAGTCTTCCTTTAGGGCTATGCTAAATTCCATAGCTAGCCAGAGGGCCACCATACTATACAGAGATTGCTGGAGCAGAGGGACATTCCAGCTATCCCATGACCATGGCCTGGGTGCCAAAAGCTAGAAGAGGGGAGGAGCCCAGTATGCCCGACTTATACTGTGCAAGGTGGTAAGATGTAATTTAGATAAGAACAGTTCATGGTCCAAAGATGAATGTATTTTCCCAGTAAACGTTAGAAGCTAATGCTAGTTATTCCTTTTCATACTGTACAAGTTATTACTTTATACAACTGGTGCAGTTATTCTCACTGGAAAGGTTTCCCCCCCCCCCCAATCAGAGTTCCTGATTTAGTCCTGGTATTTAAGTACTCCCCAGCTATAATGACATTGCATTGATAAATACAGACATAAATTTAAGCACGAGTCTGACTCTGTAAGACACTAGACTCATCCAACTGAGGGAATCAAATATGTTAAGGTCATATGGAATTTTTTAAAAAAGAAATTAGTGGCTTAAAATATAGTCATCTCAATAAAATGCAATTCTGTCATTTAGACAACTTCCCACTGAATTTACACATACAAAATGTACCAAAATAAGGAAGTTCCGCTTTTTAGCATTAAACCAAAGCTCTTTTCCTTTCTTGCTCAAATGGTTAGCACTTCATTTTACCTAGGGGCATGTGCATGCTTAACAAGTGTAGTCAGCTAAAAAGGTATACCCTGCTCATACAAGCAAATTAGGACTACCAAAGAGAAAGCCATCGGGCATTAGTCATTAAAAATTGAACTAACAAAGCATTCTGCAATCCTGCTGTCAAAGTATTATTTTTAAACAAAGGATTTAAAGGAAGCGTAATGTTCCAAATCCAGTAAGTGGCAAGCCTTCTAGAAGCATATCGTGTCATACTAGGCAAACAGCAGACACCACCATTTGATCAAACTTGACATACCTTCTTTACACACATGCACTTCATATATAAACTTGAAAGCATCTATCTACTTTAAGATGACAGCACCACATCATAGCTCAAGTGGTGTTACCACCACAGAAATGGGCATAAACAATGACACTATCAACATTTTAAAATGACCCCTTTGAAATATTAAGGTTTGTTGGCTTAATGACTAATTGAAACAAAATTAGATTTGTGACCTTAAAGCATCACAACCATCTAAAGGGTAAAACAAAATTTATAAAAATTGGTACAGGTTTCATTGAAAGGTACCAGGACTAGTGACATTTCTAGTCAACATAGCCCTCTTGTTCATAGTGATGATCCAAGAGTAGGTGGACGACAACAATCTTCAGCATCGACACACTTCTGATGACAGGCAGTTAACTGGGCAGCAACCCCTACTGGTACGGGCACAAATAAGGTCTTGTAGAAGCTCATTTGCTATTGAAGAACCCAGGAAATAGTTCATCCACATTTCCAATCCATGCTGCAATGGTGGCCCAGTATCTGGTTTGCCAATGTGAGAAGACATCCACATCTTTGTTTGTAAAGATTCTCTTTTGACTTGCTTTTCATAAAAAAAAAAGGGTCCTCACATGTGGGAGTTTGGCCAGTGACTTGTCCTTTTTGATGGCTAGGTTTAGATGCAAGCACTTCAGGTCTCTGCAGGTATTCTTTTGTTGTGCGCTCTGGTCAGATTGCACTGCTATCAGCTTCTTTGCTGCAGAAATTGCAGACTGTCTTTTTTGGGCAGGATCTCAAGCAGCAAGATCCCTTTGTTTTGACAGATTTCACCCCCTCCAATACCAAACAGGGATGGCACAGTCTCATCCTGTTAATGTGTGTACAGCAGGAAGTATGTTGCAGAAGTCAGGAATGAGTGCATCACCAGTTCATGCACATGTATGAAGCAACACTTGTCAGTTGTGCTGGTAAGGTGCCTGTTTCAGTCCATGTTATCTGTGTTCCATTTTTTGAAATTAAGAAACAGCAAGGATCAAAACAACTGGATCAGGTGACCTAATTACAATGGTTCCTTTGACACTGAGGCCCAAAAGCTATATTGGCACATACAGAATGCAGAAACATCCTCATGCCGGCTTCCTCTTCAATACTGTACAAGTCTTAATCTTCTTCAGCATCTCTACTAGCAATGCACTGTGCTACTTCACCGTTGAAAAGATGCCAGCCAGAAGAAGAGTTTGTGGGTCTGCTCCTGCACTCAGGTGCATTTGAATCATATATTCACAGGGGACTCTTACAAGTGAGTGCATGTTGGATGCCATGTTTAGAAACTTTTTCCATGGAGGTATAGGGCATCCAATCACCTCATATTTCTTGCATCCAACTTCAGAGTCTGTCAAGAGCTGTTTTTCTGCAATTTTCCCAGTTACTGTGGTCATATCTGTCACAGAGACAGATCACAGAATTAGCTTTGTTGAATCCTTTTAGGACCTACCTCAAGTACTCAGCAACCAAATTGAATGGGTCAAATTGATAATACAAATGATGGCTGAAGACAGCCATAGCATCTGTGATGTACACTGTGGCTTCTTCGTTGGTTTCTCTTAGCTCATGGATTCATTCAGCTTGAGCTTCCAGCTGATGTCCAAATTCAGCCTTGTCTGTTCTTCTCCTTCCATCAGCATGGAAGAGAGACATAGGCACAGGCTCCATTGGGTGACTGAGATCAGTTAAGAACATAAAAACAGTCATACTGGGTCAGATCAAAGGTCCATCCAGCCCAGTATCCTGTTTGCCAACAGTGGCCAATGCCAGGTGCCCCAGAGGGAGTGAACCTAACAGGTAATGATCAAGTGATCTCTCTCTTGCCATCCATCTCCACCCTCCGACAAACAGATGCTAAGGACACCATTCCTTACCCATCCTGGCTAATAGCCATTAATGGACTTAACCTCCATGAATGTATCTAGTTCTCTTTTAAACCCTGTTATAGTCCTAGCCTTCTCAACCTCCTCAGGCAAGGAGTTCCACAGGTTGACTGTGTGCTGTGTGAAGAAGAACTTCCTTTTATTTGTTTAAAACCTGCTGCCACTAAAGCATCTCTCATTAAGGACAGGGCTCTGAGGAACACAATTTCTTGACTGATTGCTGTTCTGATTGTCCCACCCTTGCCAGACTTAAGTTTGGTCTTCCTGGCTATCTTAGCAAGTGTTTTGATCCCAGAAGAAGCTACTTCCTCCCCACCCTCAGCAGAGTCAAGTGCTTTTCTCACAAATCTCTCTATTTGTTCTTCACCAACATCTATTTTCACTCAAGACTCTTGTATATCTGATGTTATATGTAGTTCAGTAGGTTGTTGTAAGCACCTTCAAATGTGATTCAGGATCAAATGGGTTCCTCTTATGGTTGAGGACATGGTTGGTAAGAGCTGTAACATGCTCTTCATCCCTCTACAGTGCAGAGGCAAGGACTTGTTTATGGAATTCATCTTCACTACTTTTTGTGAACCACTTCTCTCTCTCATAACTTTTGCAAATTCATAGTATGAAGCTGTATATTGTCATCTAACACCAATGCTGACCTATGCATAAGTGTCACTAAATCAGAAAGCTTTAGTTTTAGAATATTTCAAGGGCTAGTACTGCATGCATAGAGAATAAAAATAAAAACCTTCTACCGTAGACGGGATGCTACACTGTAAGCTTTTATACCTATAAATAGAGAAGAGTTGCACAGCCAGTAGATATAAATCTATGTGAATTCTGAATGTAGTAGAATGGATATAGATGTGCAATGTATGGCTAATGGTGTACAACCTTCACTGAGAGACTGTCCTGGTCAGCTAATTTCAATTGAAAAATATAGGAAACCATCACTTGATACATTGCATATTCTTAATTGTTGAGGTGAAAAGATTTCATGTTAGTATATTGCAAAGTGCTCATATCTGCCATTTTTGCCACATGCTAAACAGCTTCATCATTTCTAAAAATGATACTTGAGCATTCAAAAATATACAAATAAAAATAAAAAAAGAGGCAATAGAAATCTTTTAGCTTTGACCAATGAACACCACACTGAAGTGTTGAAATTAACTTAAACAGTAAGAACTATGGTCAGTGATGTTGCAGGGTTTCCAGAACTGTAAAAAAAAACCACACTCATTTTGCGTACCATTGATTCACCTCTCCTACAGGTTTACAACACCATCTGACAGATCCACACCATTCCTCAACTAAACATACATAAAATAAGGTTTCAAATGCTGTCTGATGTGGAGGCGGGTGTAGCATGGCTACATTAAACTGCAAAGATGTGGTCCTTTTTGGAGAATTGCCACACGCCTATAAGTGTTAGAGTAGCAACATGATGCAAGCACATTGAAGCAAACATGATCCTGCAGGGCTATCTGGGAAAGGCCAGAACTTTAATTATGCCTTTAGAATTCTCCATGCAATTTGGATATTAATTTGATCACTGAAGTATATTGAGTCTCTATTTTTGAGCAGACAAAGTGGCATTATACAGGAGGGAATTACTTTCAGACACTGCTAGCACCACGGTTGTACTTTGGTTCCCACACGATATGCATTAAAGGTGGAATTGCTAATCAGTTTGGAAAAATGCTAGCTAGCAGATCCGTGGATGATCTGAAACACTTTTTCCATGGGATGGAATACTTGAAACAGTAATGCCAAGACTAGGGGGTGATAGAGGCCAGCAAGTTAGACATGGATTTGCAGGGTGATATGACTGCTTAAAAAACATCTGTAAATGTAGCCCAAAACTCAACTGAGAAGCTTGAAAAACAGAGCAAGGAGGTAATCATCCCTCTCTATATGGCTCTGGTGTGAGCACAGCTACAATACTGAGGTTCCCAGAAATGAATGCGTAACCCACAGAGGAATGTGTGCTACAGGTCCTTTCTCTGTGCCCAGTCTAAAGGATATAAGTGTTACAGCCCCAGCTGGAGAGCTTCAGCAGCTAATACTTTTAACTTTAGAGATCCCCAGTTCAATACCTCATGTTGGCCAGTATAGTAACTGTTCCATGCCATCATGCAGCACACAATTTCACCCAGCTTGTAACAATGTTGTGTTGAGTTAAAGATTCATTGAGACTGATTGGAGGTGTGTGTGTCGGGGGAAGAGATGGAAGAGAAAAAAAAGGAGCATGAAGGAGCAGCTGAAAGCAGAGGGTGGCCCTGGTAGAAGTTTTTCGGTTGGGCTGCAGCTTGAGGAATGTTCTTGTTGCTGTGAACAAAAGCAGCTGTTTCTTGCTATTTGATGTCTTCTGTGATCAGAGACAAAGAATCATGTAAATTTTTTTGTAAGCAAATGAAACTGCATGACAGAAATACTGATCATCAATTTCTCTTCCCGACTAGAACAACCTACTATACTCTGAATTTTTGGCTAGCTGTTTGGATCAAGGATGGGTTCATAAAAGGCCTCCATGTCCTCAAAATTAAACTGGCTCTTTATTAAGAACTATTTACAGGGACGCTGCCATGCAGCTAGCATTCAGTCTGTGTACACATGGCATGACTTCCTGGTGCTACCTCCAACCTCTTCCCTCCTGCAACCTGCACTCCTCCCTCCAAGTTCTGTGCAGGTTGCTACAATGGCCACCACAAATTAGTTACAGAAAAGGTATTGACAAACTTGAGGGAGTTCAGACAAGATGGTTTATATTACAACAACACCTAGAGGCCCCAGCTGAGATCAGATACTCCGTGTGTCCTGCAGATGTACAAGGAGACAGTCCCTGCCCTCAAATGCAGACAGTCTAAATGGACAAGACCACCAGAGCGGGGGAGCCAGAGGCCACTTAAGAATCTGCCACTAGGCAAAACTTCAGTGTGCTACTCTTCTCCTACCCCGTACAACAGAGGTTCTCAGCTAGGGGGCATGTTGGACTTGGGGGGGGTGGGGTACAGTGAGCCTGCTGATGATTCAATAGTAAGGCAGAACTGACCCCCAGCACCAGGTTGCAGCACCACTCACTCAGGTTTGGTCCAGTCACCTTCCCATCATGAGAGAGTGAAGGGCTGGCCAGGCCAAATGTGAGCGAGTGAGTGGCATTGTGACCTGATGTGGTGGAGGCATAGAGCCACTCAGATTTGACCTGGCCACCCCTGCTGCCCCAGGCAGAACCTGCTGCCCCATTTAGCTATTGCGAGAGCAGTCCCTGGGAGAAGTGATTCACCCATGGTCGCATAGCAGGTCAGCAGCAGAACTGGGAGTAGAACCCACGTGACCGGACATGACATAGGAATCGGAATTGCCTCCAGGCATCTTTCCACTACCACCCTTGACCCATCCAGCTGCACTGGCCTCTACCAGGAAAGAGCAAGGGAAAGCAGCCCTGCTGTACCAGCAACCCTCTCTTGCTTTGCAGGTCTTTCTCTGTATTTGAGGAAAGCCTGCTCCCCCCACTCCATATACTCTTTAAATCAGGAGGACCACCTAAGTGACGGAGGCCTGAAGGATTTAATTGAATAGCAGTTAACATTAGGGACCGGTGAGTTGTCTAACTGTGCTGCAATACAATAATCAGACAATGCACCAGTTAAGATGCATGGGAAGTGACCTTATATGGGTTCTGGATCTGTGTGTGTGTACTCTGAACCATGCTGCTCTGAACAGCAGGTGTTTAGTTTACCCTGTCCAGCAGGGCTCTCCCTAAACAGACAGTGCACTCTATAGCTCTTTCTAAAGATGCAAAGAGCAGCATGGGCACAGGCCAAGAAAGCTCTGAGCAAATGACCCCATTCATTCCTTTGCAGAGAATGCTGAATGGGAGGCCATCTTCAATGGAATAGCTTGATATTGTAGAAATCAGGAGGGGGGGGGCATTGAATGAATGAGGCAAGGTGATACTACCACACTAGCCAGCAGATTTAATACAGCCTGAGCCCTCCCACAACAACACCTGCCTCCCAGAGAGCTGGTTACTGCAGTCCCAGCCTTCTCATTCCCCAGCTAGCTTTTCTCAATAACACCCATCTGCAACCACAGCAAGTACAGGAGGGGAAGCCCACTAACATATGACTGAAATTAATGATGCATACAGTCTCATCTATTTTAGAGAGGTTGTTATGGGGCCCTCAGTGCCATAGTATCCACAGCTCAGATCCTCAAAGGTATTTAGGTACTTAACTCCCCACTGATTTCAGTGAGAGTTAGGCTCTAGATTTTTGTGCCTAAGCACCTTGCAGTTGTGCATAGAATCATCATGGAATATCCAGGTTGGAAGGGACCTCAGGTCATCTAGTCCCACCCCCTGCTGAAAGCAGAACCAATCCCCAACTAAATCATCCCAGCCAGGGCTTTGTCAAGCTTGACCTTTAAAACTAAGGAAGGAGATTCCACCACCTCCCTAGGAAACACATTCCAGTGCTTCACCACCCTCCTAGTGAAATTTTTTTTCCCCTAATATCCAACCTAAACCTCCCCCATTGCAACTTGAGACCATTACTCCTCGTTCTGTCATCTGCTACCACTGAGAACAGTCTAGATCCATACTCTTTGGAACCCCCTTTCAGGTAGTTGAAAGCAGCTGTCAAATCCCCCCTCATTCTTCTCTTCCACAGACTAAACAATCCCAGTTCCCTCAGCCTCTCCTCATAAGTCATGTGTTCCAGTCCCCTAATCATTTTTGTTGCCCTCTGCGGGGCATCTTCCAATTTTAACCACATCCTTCTTGTAGTGTGGGGCCCAAAACTGGACACAGTACTCCAGATGAGGCCTCACCAATGTCCAATAGAGGGGAATGATCACGTCCCTTGATCTGCTGGCAATGCCCCTACTTGTACATCCCAAAATGCCATTGGCCTTCTTGGCAACAAGGGCACACTGTTGACTCCTATCCAGCTTCTCGTCAACTGTCACCCCTAGGTCCTTTTCTGCAGAACTGCTGCCTAGCCATTCGGTCCCTAATCTGTAGTGGTGCATGGGATTCTTCCATCCTAAATGCAGAATTCTGCACTTGTCCTTGTTGAACCTCAAATTTCTTTTGGCCCAATCCTCTAATTTGTCTAGGACCCTCTGTATCCTATCCCTACCCTCCAGTGTATCTACCACTCCTCCCAGTTTAGTGTCATCTGAAAACTTGCTGAGGGTGCGATCCACACCATCCTACAGATCATTATGAAGATATTGAACAAAACTGGCCCCAGGACCGACCCTTGGGGCACTCCACTCACTACCGGCTGCCAACTAAACATGGAGCCATTGATCACCACCTGTTGAGCCTGATAGTTTAGCTAGCTTTCAATCCATCTTTAGTCCATTCATCCAGCCCATACTTTTTCCTTGCTGACAAGAATACTGTGGGAGACTGTGTCAAAAGCTTTGCTAAAGTCAAGGAACAACACATCCACTGCTTTCCCCTCATCCACAGAGCCAGCTATCTCGTCATCTAACGCAATTAGATTAATCAGGCATGACTTGCCCTTGGTGAATCCATGCTGACTGTTCCTGATCACTTTCCTCTCCTCTAAGTGCTTCAGAATGGATTCCTTGAGGACCTGCTCCATGATTTTTCCAGGGATGAGGTGAGGCTGACTGACCTGTAGTTCCCTGGATTCTCCTCCCCCCCCTTTTTTTAAAAAAAAAAAAAAGATGGGCACTACATTAGCCTTTTTCCAGTCGTCCAGGACCTCCCCCGATCGCCATGAGTTTTCAAAAATAACGGCCAATGGCTCTGCAATCACATCCGCCAACTCCTTTACCACTCTCAGATGCAGCGCATCTGGCCCCATGGACTTGTGCTTGTCCAGCTTTTCTAAATAGTCCCGAACCACTTCTTTCTCCACAGAGGGCTTAGTCATCTCCTCCCCATGCTGTGCTGCCCAGTGCAGTAGTCTGGGAGCTGACCTTGTTCGTGAAGACAGAGGCAAAAAAAGCATTGAGTACATTAGCATTTTCCACATCCTCTGTCACTAGGTTGCCTCCCTCATTTAGTAAGGGCCCACACTTGCCTTGACTTTCTTCTTGTTGCTAACATACCTGAAGAAACCCTTCTTGTTATTCTCAACATCTCTTGCTAGCTGCAACTCCAGGTGTTATTTGGCCTTCCTGATTTCACTCTTGCATGCCCAAGCAATATATTTATACTCTTCCCTGGTCATTTGTCCAATCTTCCATTTCTTGTAAGCTTCTTTTTTGTGTTTAAGATCAGCAAGGATTTCACTGTTAAGCCAAGCTGGTCGCCTGCCATATTTACTATTCTTTCTACACAGTGGGATGGTTTGTCCCTGTAACCTCAATATGGATTCTTTAAAATACAGCCAGCTCTCCTGGACTCCTTTCCCCCTCATGTTATTCTCCCAGGGAATCCTGCCCATCAGGCATTAAGCACCTTGACTAATAGTCATGTGTGGTTCATTCTCCCCTCGATTCTCTCCCCAGGAGGAGAATTGTGTGTGGTGTAGTATTTGGTTACGGTTGGTGTTTTGTTTGTGTTTGAGAGGGCAGCCTTGCCCTTGCACAGTGAGTAGAAGCTAAGGACCATCACAATCCTCCCTAATTCCCCCATCTTCCATCAAGTCATTTAAGGAGACTTATTTTCTTCCCATGGCTAGTGCAGATTTAAAAAAAAAATATATATCAATACAGCCACTATCCCAACCTCTGTTAGAATGCATGAATAGCCAGACTATTCCTTAGCCTTACCCCCCCTTTCCCTTTTATTTTTATGCTAGGGCTCAAAAACCAACAGCCCAATATTCATTATGGGCTAGATTTTCAAAAGTCAGTACAAGCCAAGACTCAATTTCCAGGAGAGCTCAGCTTCCAATTAGGCACCCACGGGAAGTGGCCAGATTTTCAAAAGGGCTCAGCACCCATCAGCTCCTACTGCCCAATGCATGGCTGTAGGGTGCTGAGGCCCTTGGAAAGTCTGACCCAGAGTCAACAGGTTAATTCAATTTCTTTGAAAAAGAAAAGGGAGTGGTACGTGAGAGGCACAGAGATGTGAACTGAACAGCAGCTATAGATTTAAATAAGGAATAAACTGCACATTCCCTATATCAAGTCATATAAAGCCAGAGAACATGGTTACAATGGCCAGCAGTAGGGTAAAGAATTGATTGGCTGGAGGGAGTTCACTTCCAAAAGGAATTTCTACAACTCCTAATGTACTCAAGGAAATGGGGGTGGCAATACTGCCATCTCAGTTCAAAATCATGAACTGGGCCCCCCAAGTTGAGGGTTTTTTTAAAAAAAGCTTCAAGACTTAAGGCAATAGAAGTTTTAGTTCTTTTTCTTTGCTTTCTTGTTTGAGCCTTTAGGGGTGCACCAGCTTCAAGTTTCTCCACAAACATGAGGGTTGGAAAGATACGTCTTTTAAAAGGAAAGCAGAGATTTTCATGTCATCACATGACCCCAGTAGCTGGGGCTTTAAGAAAAACATCCCCATATTAAGATTAAAGTCAGTGAGAAAAATTCCAATGAAACATTCTTCTCTCACCCCAGCAATATCAGCCATTTTGATGAAAACCAACTTTCCCTGAAGATGGTTCAATTTTGATGAAGCCTCAGTAGGACCAAGGCAAAGGTCCCAGAACCACTGCCTATTTTCCTGGCAGCTTGCCTAGCTGGCTCCTCAAAACCCCAGCCGTTGGACTGTCTCAGTGTCCAGGTTTCATGGGTCCATGGCTCTGGGGTAGCCTGCTACATGGACAGCCTTTGAGGTCAGGGAAACCAGGGTCCATGGCTCTGAGACAGCCTGCCAGGTGGCCTACCCCAGTACCCAGGCTCTCTTCCCTTTCACAGGGAATTTTGAAGTTTTGGGGGTTTTGTTCCAAATCTGAACAGAACCAAATTGCTTCTCTTCTCCATTATAATGGAGACTCAAAACTGTGAGAGCTGGCAATACAGATTGTGTTACTAGATGAGCAACATTTACTTTTCTACCATCAGAAGAGACACAGTCAATTGTAAATGACTAGACCATCTCAAAAGCATAAGAGGCATAAAAACACTGCCTTTGGTCAGTACCTTTGGTCTCAGGAGTAATTTGTATACTGCATTCCTGGAAAATGTTTCATTGCCACATGTTGCTTGCTTGCTTCAGCAGGATATAGGAAAGGATCCAAAGCCCATTGAAATCAATGGAAGTTGACTTGAGTGGAATTTGGGCCAGCCCCATGTCATTTTTCAGTTGAGCGAGTCTGGGCCCTTTTTTCCTATTTGTACACTCACCTGGGAACTGCCAAAGGAGGGGTGATGGGAGTAAGAATGTTCCTCCTGGCTGGACCCTGCTGGCTTGAGCCCTGCCAGCTCTTGCCCACTCTACCCCCCAAATAGAAGTAAAACAATGCCTATGATCAAGGGTCCCCCCTCCTAGCCCAGAGCCCTGATTTCCCCTGCACCCCCACTGGGTCCTGGTGTTTTTAATAGCATGTTGAGGGGGACCTCAGCAAGAAAAAGGTTGAGAAC
Source organism: Dermochelys coriacea (assembly GCF_009764565.3). Taxonomy (NCBI): domain Eukaryota; kingdom Metazoa; phylum Chordata; order Testudines; family Dermochelyidae; genus Dermochelys; species Dermochelys coriacea. The sequence goes on along the minus strand of NC_050071.1, from coordinate 8,590,368 downwards.
CCTTGTTTTAGGGTATTCATGGTAAAGGTCTATAAGTCAAAAGGAATTGAAGGTTGTCAGAGCCACACACTATGCCACTTGCAGCAGATTTTATTTAACTAGGTGGTGGAAATAAAAATAGTTCTGGAGAAGTGGAAGGACAATTCCTCTTACAACAAGTACCTGGAAAAAAAAAAAAAAAAAAAAAGGTGAGTTATGGTTGGTTTGATTGTTGGAAAATTCTCATAGTTTTGAGTCAGTCTCCAAGATTTCAAATAAGACAACTGAACAATTCATCAACTAATCTTGGCTCGGATGAATCTGATGAACCTCTCAGATCTCTTGGTGAGGAATAGGTGGTAGTATTTGGGTATAATGCCCCTCCCTCCCCCACACACTTTCAATAACCGATGAAGAGCATGTTACGTGGGGATTTTCCATATGTTGAACACTTATTGTTCCCATAATATAATTATTCTGTAGGGATCTAAAGGCATACGTGATCAGAATTCTTTGTACAGGGCCTCTGCATGCTTTATGCCATTGCAGTGCTTTAAAAAATGGCCCAGCCTAGCCCTTGATTTGAGGCTTTATTTTATGCACTATGTATTGTATTTTTGGTATCAATCACAGCATTGATGCTGGGAAAGTTAATTAAATTAAAAGGAAAGAAGACGACAGCAAATATTGCTCACTTAATCAAAAGACTGGGGAGAGTGCAGAAAACATTGTTAGAATACGAGATGTTGAGTGCAGATAACTTCATAAAATGGCTTTGGGATAGGCAGGGAAAATTGTTATATGGGACTTTTTACATCATTTATGACTTTGTGGAAGCACCAAAAATGTAAAATCAGGATCATGTATCATTTTGATGCTCTAGCATAATTGGGCCAAGTGACATTAGAAGTGAGCAAGTATGAAACAGGCATTGGTGAAGGAAGGAGGGATTTTCCAGAGCACCTAAGACCTTTAGGAGCACCAGTCCCATTGATAGTCTGAGGGACTGGTGCTCCTAAATCCCCTGGGCTTTATTGGAAGTCTCCCCTTGTGTGTGAAAATATTCGGCCTTCAATGGAGCTATGCCAATTTACACCAGCTAGGGATCTGGCCCATTGGATCTTAAGCTTGAAATATGATGCCCCTAAATGTCAGACTCAGTCATTTCTACCAGCATTCTCCATTACTCATTCTGGGATTTAGATTTAACATGGGTACAGCTAGGGTTCACAGTGTGCTCTGTTTACTTGATTTGTTTTGCATTTAGTTACAGTAATGAGATTGTTCCATTGATTTTAGCAACCATTAAGTAATGAATGATCAGTTTTTAGCATTTTATCGGATATGTACTATTGGTGGGATGGGTTGTGTCTTTGTGGAGTTCTAACAGAACATTGAATAAAGGATTAGTTGGGAAGTAGATTACATGGATCATGAATAACCCTTAGTCATTGGGGCAGCAGGCCAAAGCAATGGCAATTGAGAGACAAAGTCAACCTACCTGTGGTATTTCTCTATTACTATAGTATCTCGGTGTTGAAAACGCAGTTTTAAAAGGAAGACTGGGGGGGGGGGGATAAGGAGCCAAGAGGGTGGAACGCAGGATCTGGTAAGTGAGGAGACAGGGACTAAGACAAGTAGGATGAACTAGGACTGGGCTAGGGACAGGACAGAAGGGGGTGAGGCTTGGGGAAGAACAGGAGCAAAAGGGTCTGTGCCCACTCAAATCTACTCCCCTCCAGTGCCTGGAATGGAACTCAAGATTCCCATGTGATCCTCTTCATCGGCCAGCCAAGGTCTGTGAAACCCACGGGCAAAATGTGCATCTCATCCCTCTCCAGTGGCTGGTGCACAGAGGACAACAGCCTATTATTGTTGTCAGTGACTCCATTAACTCAAGTGGCAGGTAACCATTTCATGGAGCTCAAGCTTCCAACTCTTCTGGTGAGCCCCACAGTGGGATGTGTTTTTTCAGTTTGCTTGTTTTAAAAAGCTAGCAAATTATACATGGAACTACTTTGAAAGAACATGAAGGTTGCAAAGTCAAGCACTCAAGTTGAGTGCCAGAATTAAGACTGCCCAGGCCATCTTAGTTCCACTCCCTTATAGGTCTGCATTGTGATCCGGTCTTTATTTGCATGGATTACATATACAGCTCCCCCTGCCTCTAGTTACAGCAGGGAGTGCTCAGCATTTCTGCAAATCAGAGCCCATCTTACACCCCCAAATCTTTGATGCCTTTAGACACTACTACAAATGTAATTTCTATTCTTCAGGAAAGACAAATGCAAGAAAATATTATGCTTTACTACACTTTTGAGAAAGGGTTATATTTACCTTATATATAAAATTGGTAGCGGCTGCCACTCTAATTTATCTGTGTCAGCCACATTGTTTCTTTCTTGCATGTTACATATTTGCCATGCAGATGGGAGCCTAGAATCAAGTCCTTAAAATTTAGCTCTCTCCTTTTAATCCTGAGATCTGTAGGAATTGCATGCACTATGCAGCAAGCCAAGATTCAGTCCCTTTTACTCTGCCTAAAGGGATTTTTCCTACTTAGCCCTGGTCTACACTAGGCGTTGAGGTAGAATTTAACAGCGTTAAATCGATGTAACCCTGCACCCGTCCACATGACGAAGCCCTTTTCTCGACTTAAAGGGCTCTTAAAATCGATTTCCTTACTCCACCCCCGACAAGGGGATTAGTGCTGAAATCGGTTTTGCTGGGTCAAATTTGGGGTACTGTGGATGCAATTAGATGGTATTGGCCTCCGGCAGCTACCCCAGAGGGCTCCATTGTGACCTCTCTGGACAGCACTCTCAACTCAGACGCACTGGCCAGGTAGACAGGAAAAGGCCCATGTACTTTTGAATTTCAATTTCCTGTTTGGCCAGTGTGGCAAGCTGCAGGTGACCATGCAGAGCACATCAGCAGAGGTGATCATGATGGAGTCCCAAAATCGCAAAAGAGCTCCAGCATGGACTGAACAGGAGGTACGGGATCTGATCGCTGTATGGGGAGAGGAGTATATTGTGCTATCAAAACTACGTTCCAGTTTTCGAAATGCCAAAACATTTGTGAAAATCTCCCAGGGCATGAAGGACAGCGGCCATAACAGGGACCCGAAGCAGTGCCACGTGAAACTTAAGGAGCTGAGGCAAGCCAACCAGAAAACCAGAGAGGCGAATGGCCACTCCGGGTCAGAGCCCCAAACATGCAGATTCTATGATGAGCTGCATGCCATTTTAGGGGGTTCAGCCACCACTACCCCAGCCGTGTTGTTTGATTCCTTCAATGGAGATGGAGGCAACATGGAAGCAGGTTTTGGGGACGAGGAAGACGATGAGGAGGCGGCTGTAGATAGCTCACAAACAAGCAGAGAAACCGGTTTTCCCGACAGCCAGGAACTGTTTCTCACCCTGGACCTGGAGCCAGTACTCCCCAAACCCACCCAAGTCTGCCTCCTGGATCTGCCAGGTGGAGAAAGGACCTCTGGTGAGTGTACCTTTTAAAATACTATAAAAGGTTTAAAAGCCATCATGTTTAATGATTAATTTGCCCTGGCATTCGTGGCTCTCCTGGATATACTCCCAAAGCCTTTGAAAAACGTTTCTGGGGAGGGCAGCCTTATTCCATCCACTATGGTAGGACACTTTACCACTCCAAGCCAGTAGCACGTACTCGGGAATCATTGAAGAACAAAGCATTGCAGTGTATGTTTGCTGGTGTTCAAACAACATCTGTTCTTTATCTCTGTGTTATCCTCAGGAGAGTGATATCATTCATGGTCACCTGGTTGAAATAGGGTGCTTTTCTTAAGGGGACATTCAGAGGTGCCCGTTCCTGCTGGGCTGTTTGCCTATGGCTGAACAGAAATGTTCCCTGCTGTTAGCCACGCGGGGGGGGGGGGGGGAGGGGGGGAGGCAAAATGCGACCTTGTAACGAAAGCACATGTGCTATGTATGTAATGTTAACAGCAAGATTTACCGTGAAAGAGAGCATACCCATTTTTATAGAGCAAAGGGTCTTTTAAAATACCACTGTCCCTCCCCCCCCCCACCAGCTGCATGTGTTTCAAGGAGCACAGGATCTTTTCCTTCCCAGAGGCTAGCAAAGATTAGAAGTCAAAAAAAAAAAAAACACGTGATGAAATGTTCTCTGTGCTCATGCTGTCCTCCCACACTGACAGGGCACAGACAAATGCATGGAGGTGACAATGTCAGAGTGCAGGAAAGCACAAAGTGACCGGGAGGAGAGGTGGTGGGCTGAAGAGAGGGCTGAAGCTGAAAGGTGGTGGCAGCGTGATGAGAGGAGGCAGGATTCAATGCTGAGGCTGCTGGAGGATCAAACTAATATGCTCCAGCGTATAGTTGAGCTGCAGGAAAGGCAGCAAGAGCCCAGACTGCCGCTACAGCCCCTGTGTAACCAACCGCCCTCCTCCCCAAGTTCTATAGCCTCCTCCCCCAGAGGCCCAAGAATGCGGTGGGGGGGGGCCTCTGGCCACCCAGCCACTCCACCCCAGAGGATTGCCCACGTAACAGAAGGCTGGCATTCAATAAGTTTTGAAGTGCTGTGTGGCCTTGTCCTTCCCTCCTCCACCACCCCTCCTGGGCTACTTTGGTAATTATCCCCCATTTGTGTGATGAATTAATAAAGAATGCATGAATGTGAACAATGACTATTGCCTCTGCAAGTGGAGATCTAAGGGAGGTGGGGAGGGTGGTTAGCTTACAGGGAGGTAGAGTGAACCAAGGAGGGGGGGTTCATCAAGGAGAAACAAACAGAACTTTCACACCGTAGCCCGGCCAGTCATGAAACTGGTTTTCAAAGCTTCTCTGATGCACACTGCACCCTCCTGTGCTCTTCTAACCGCCCTGGTGTCTGGCTGTGTGTAACCAGCAGCCAGGCGATTTGCCTCAGCCTCCCACCCTGCCATAAACGTCTCCCCCTTACTCTCACAGATATTATGGAGTGCACAGCAAGCAGTAGTAACAGTGGGAATATTGGTTTTGCTGAGGTCTAACCGAGTCAGTACACTACACCAGCGCGCTTTTAAACGTCCAAATGAACATTTTACCACCATTCTGTACTTGCTCAGCCTATAGTTGAACAGCTCCTGACTACCCTCCAGGCTGCCTATGTATGGCTTCATGAGCCATGGCATTAAGGGGTAGGCTGGGTCCCCAAGGATAACTATAGGCATTTCAACATCCCCAATGGGGATTTTCTGGTCTGGGAAGAAAGTCCCTTCCTGCAGCTTTTGAAACAGACTAGAGCTCCTGAAGACAAAAATGTCATGTACCTTTCCCAGCCATCCCACACTGATGTTTGTGAAATATCCCTTGTGATCCACCAGTGCTTGCAGCACTATTGAAAAGTGCCCCTTGCGGTTTATGGCTTGGTGCTCCGGTGCCAAGATAGGGATATGGGTTCTGTCAATGGCCCCACCACAGTTAGGGAATCCCATTGCAGCAAAGCCCTCTACTATGACCTGCACATTTCCCAGGGTCACTACCCTTGATATCAGCAGATTTTTGATTGCGTTGGCTACTTGCATCACAGCAGCCCCCACCATAGATTTGCCCACTCCAAATTGATTCCCGAGTGACCGGTAGCTGTCTGGCGTTGCAAGCTTCCACAGGACTATTGCCACTCGCTTCTCAACTGTAGGGGGCTGCTCTCATCTTGGTATTCTTGTGCCTCAGGGCAGGGGAAAGCAAGTCAAAGTTCCATGAAAGTGCCCTTATGCATGTGAAAGTTTCGCAGCCAGTGGGAATCGTCCGAGTCCTGCAACACTATGCGGTCCCACCAGTCTACTTGTTTCCCAAGCCCAGAATCGGTGTTCCACTGCATGAAACTGCCCCATTAGCACCATGATGCCCACATTGACAGGGCCTGTGCTTTGAGAGAAGTCTGTGTCCATGTCCTCATCACTCATCACCATGCTGATGTTGCCTGCTTGCCCAGTTTCACTTTGCCAGGTTCTGGTGCTGCACATACTGCTGGATAATGCGTGTGGTGTTTAATGTGCTCCTAATTGCCAAAGTGTTCTGAGCAGGCTCCATGCTTGCTGTGGTATGGCATCTGCCCAGGAAAGAGGCGCAGAATGATTGTCTGCTGTTGCCCTGACGGAGGGCGGGGTGACTGACAACATGGCTTACAGGGAATTAAAAAACAAAGGGGGTGGCTTTGTGAGAAACTGAATGGCCGCCTCAAGGATTGAACTCAAAACCTCAAGGATAGAACTCAAAACTGGGTTTAGCAGGCCGTCGATTTCACAGAGGGAGGGAGGAGAAAATGAATACAAAACAAATCTGGTCTATTTCTTGTTTTGAGCCACTTCATCTATCTTTATACATCATGCTGGCAGCAGACTGTGCAGTACGACCGCTAGCTTTCGTCACCTCCTGGGTGCTTGGCAGAAGACGGTGCAGTATGACTACTGGCCATAGTCATCTGCTGGCTGCAAATTAAAAGACAGTGCACTGCCGGTAAGACTCAATCACCATGAGACAAAACAAGGGAAATGACCTGGCTGAGTCACTCCCATGTTTGCCCAGGCGCCCGGTTAAAAGAGCACCCAGGACTATGTTGATGACTGCTACCAGTCATACTACACTGTCTGCTGCCAAAAGGCAATAAACTGCTGCGTCGCAATGCAGTACCATGTCTGCCAGCACCTAGGAGACATACCGTGATGGTTAGCTAAGCGGGCTCCATGCTTGCTGTGGTATGGTGTCACCACAGGTAACTCAAGAAAAAAGGTGCAAAACGATTGTTTGCCCTTGCTTTTATGGAGGGAGGGAATGGAGGCCTGACGATATGTACCCAGAACCACCTGTGACAATGTTTTAGCCTCATCAGGCACTGGGATTTCTACCCAGAATTCCAATGGGTAGCAGAGACTGAGGGATAGCTACCCACCAGTGCAAAACTCTGGAAGTTGACTGTTGCCTCGGTACTGTGGACACCGTCTGCTGACTACATGCACTTAGAGCATTTGTGTGGGGAAACACACACACGACTGTATAAAATAACCCTTTCGACAAAGGTGACTATAAATTTGACCTAATTTTGTAGTGTAGACATACCCATAGATGCAAAATCCAAAGCTAAAGGAAAGAATGCCTGCAGGGATATATAGTAAGATGCACTACAGTTAGGGTACACCCTATCTGATCACAATCTTGCCCCCTCAATGGGAGCTGAGTCAGAAACCAAGCGCCTGTCTCCTTACCTCTGGCTGTGTGATGTATTTAGGAATTAAACAGGCACTGTTATATCTATGCTGTAGTTTAGGTAAGGACCATTTATGCTTCCAAGCGGGCAAAGCTTCTTGTTTTTGAAGCCAAGAAGCACCTTCTGAGTGCACTCATTGCTCACTGCATTGCTGGTCAATAACGCACAGTTTACACCATTATGTAATATCCAGAGACTATGGATTCTGCTGTTATGTCAATAATTCACAGATTAAGCATCCTACTCCTAATACACATCTTGACATTAAACTCTAATGGTTCCTTCAAACGATATTGTGTCAATATGATGAGATAACAAGTTGATTAGAGGTTTAACTCCGACATATATTCCATGATGTTGTGAGGTGCTCAGATATTATGGTGGGGCGGGGGGGGGTCCACATAATCCCTGAATAGACAGAAGGAAGTGGTTAGAGTTTCAAGAGGTATCTGAACGCACCAGCTGCTGTTAGTCTCAGGCCTGACTGTGGGGGCCGAGCACTTTTAAAAGTATGACCCCCTAGGATTTAAATCTTGGGGCATCTAGGACTACTATTCCCCTTCCCCCCCCCCCCAACCAGAAGGCAACAACAGCAGCAGGGACTCTTCTAAAGCTGGAAGAAGTAGCAGCTAGTACAATACAGCAAAGTCCAAACTCAAACAATAGCCAATACAAGGGGGCTAGCACATGACACTGCATAATGGTTGGTGACTGAAAGACATGATGCTTAAATAGGGTGACCGGACAGCAAGTGTGAAAAATCAGGATGGGGGAGAGGGTAAAGGAGCCTATATAAGAAAAAGCCCCAAATATTGGGACTGCCCCTATAGAATTGGGACATCTGATCACCCTGTGCTAGAAGCGCCCAGTCAGTTGCTCCTCCTGAGAGGATCGGCATTTGGACACAGCTCCCTGTTGGATGGTACAGTCCTGGCAGCTGCCCTCTAAATATGAGAGGGCCCATGCAGCTAGCAAGCAGTAAAACAAACTTACAACTGAGCAGGAAGGAGCTATTTTTATAGGGTCATTTTTCCACTGCAGAACCAGTGAGGAGTGGCCACATCCTCTATCTGAAGAGACCATGGGTGAAATCCTGGTCCCATCAGAGTCAGTGACAAAACTCCCATTGACTTCTATGAGGCCAAGGCTTCACCCCATAGGGGTCAGTATTGTTACACAGTCCTAGTTTTCCATATGATGAAGTGGGATCCCAGGAACTTTGGAGAACTCTTGGTGTTCTGATTTTTAACTGGATCAATTCAAATAACTCCGTGTTATACGCAGAGCAAACATACTGTAGTTATAATTGCAAGATGTAATGCTACATCCAGTAGAAACTGCTGTGCGTTTATTAGCAACAAATTGTCCAGTGGCACAAGCATTCAGTGTGATAAATGGTGTTTTGAGTAAGAAATTGGACACTCAGCTGTTTTGCTAGGAGGGAAGTTAAGATTCTCAGGCAGTGTTTTATGATCACCTCATTCAGGACATAGAATATCAGGGTTGGAAGGGACCTCAGGAGGTCATATAGTCCAACCCCCTGCTCAAAGCAGGGCCAGTCACCAATTTTTGCCCCAGATCCCTAAATAGCCCCCTCAAAGACTGAACACACAACTCTGGGTTTAGCAGGCTAATGCTCAAACCACTGAGCTATCCCTTGCCCCCTAACATAGACCTCTTTAGGTAGCTAAAGTGGGCATCCCAACTCACTGCTAAGCACTTACAGAGGCTGGAATTCAAAAGGAGTGAGGTGCTAACTCAGACAATGCCCAGCCCATGTCTCTGACAGGGACAGGGGTCAAAGTGAAAACTTCTCCAAAGCAGAAGCAGTGTTGGAATGTGGTCCTGGTCTGCCCAGCCACTCTTCATGCCAAGACCAAGGACAGTTCCTCTCACACCATGGCAAGGTTTACCCTGCAGCTATGGGAGCAGATAGCATTTGTTCTTCAGCTCCTTGCTCTCCCACCAGTGCTGGAGGACACTAGCTTTGGGGTACAAGTGCACTTTCTATGCCTGAATCCGAGAACCCCTTAATATCTGCTTTTCTAAGAGGCACATGGTGCTCCCCGAGGGTTGGAGAGGGAACAAGGAGACTGCTAATGTTAGGTGACATTCACAGCAGATGTGATCTCTGGGCCATTCCCTACAGGCAACCTCTGATTTGCCAATGTTTCTGCAGCCTACCCCTCTTTGAGAGTGTTGGACCAGCATTACTGCAGGGCCAATGCATGGTCCTGATTTAATATGTGCCCCCCCCACACACACCTCAAAGGATGAGAACCTGGCACTTGGGCCACTGAGCTATGGGGAGATAGAAGGTATTTGCCTTCAGTGGTTTCTCCAGGCCTCTGGGGCCCCAGCAACACAAGCCAACAATGGCCTTTCTGCTTCTGTCACTTCTCCCCTTGTTCAGTCTGTTCCAGGCAGAAGTGTGAGGTGACAGCACCACTATGAGCAGAGGTTGGTCCAGTTCTGATGGAAAAAACCCTTAGACACCTCAGCATCCAGACTTTACCCACCACCCCATTACTTCACCTCCTGGCTGCCCCAGGCTTCCTGGGTGAGCATGGAGGTAAGTACTGTGGAGAGGAATGGAGGGCTGGAACCAGAGGACAAGGACAGTTGTGAAGAGCAAAATGACAATTCCCCCCTCTGCCAGAAGTAGCAGTGAGTATTTCAGGCCTTTAATAAAAAGCGCTCCACAAAACTGTCACTTGAGCCCTTCAGAACTTGGCAGCTGTGTAAATAGCTAATACTACTTCCTTACTCCCAGCCTGTCTTAGGTGGAGTGTTTCATCCACCATGTCTCTGCAGCACCCACCACAGCTGTGGTTGTGGCCAAGGGCTGCAACCATAACAGCTAACAAATTGAAGTCCACGGGAGTTTGGACTGAGAAAGAATACAGGATTTGGCCCTTAATAGGCAATCAAATTAAAGGTCTTGTGTTTACATTTTCTACTCTTAGATGAAACATGGTTGTACTATTTGATAAAATACTAGTAGAGGAAACAGTGGCTCCCAGAACAGACACAAGATGAGCGATGCTGTAGGATTCCAGCCTGCCTACTACAGCTAAAGATCTAAAGCAAAGTTAATATATTGATTATTCATTAGTGTAGCCATCTGTAGGCTGCTGCTTGAAATAAGCCTGTTGCTGGGATGACTATGGAAGTCAATTGCAGTCACACAGGCAAAGCATAACAGGCCAAGCTTTTCAGAAATGATTTTGGTTATTTGGATTCCTAAACTGAGACTGTTTCAAGAGGCCTGACTTTCAGCACTTCTTGGAAAAAAAAACCCCAAAGAGGCCTTTATTTAATATGGACCCAGTTACAGTTTTATTTGAGTGCCTCAACATCTGAGGTGGGATTATGCCATTATCCCCATTTTAGATAAGGGAAACTGAGGCAGAGGCTAAATGACTTGTCCAAGGTCACACATGAAGTCTGTGGCAGAGCAGGGACATGAACCCAGGCCACCGGAGTCAGTGAAGTGTTCTAGTCCTTGGACAATCTTTCCTCCCTACCTGAAAGGTAGAGATTTTGGGTGTGTCAGTCTCAAGAATCTCAGCCAGAGCTTGTGTATTTGTCTTTCCAAATCCTTCAATAGGATCACAACCATAAGTGACTCCGTGGGTGCTCCAGGGCTGGAGCACCCATGGGGGGAAAATGGTGGGTGCTGAGCACCCACCGACAGCTCCCTTATCAGTTCCCCCCCTCAGTGCCTCCTGCCAGGCCCCACTGATCAGCCCCTCCCCCTCTCCATGCCTCCTGCCTGCCACAATCAGCTGTTTAGCCACAGGCAGGAGCTCTGGGGTGGTGGGGGAGGGGAGTGAGGCCACACCACACTCAGGGGAGGGAGTGGAACTGGCCAGGAAGAGGCAGGGCAGGGGTGAACATTGGGCAGGCAAGGGGTGGATTGCGGTGGAGCCTGGGGCAGAGCACCCTGGCACCTTGGAAAGTGATCACAACCATGTTCAGGATATCCTATGTACCTTGGTCCTCTGCAAGGCTCAGAGTGCAAGTGTATTGTTATGTACAGGTTTGCCCTTATGGGGTTTTACCTTGCAATCCTTCACTTCCAGTTCAGCCCATAACTCATGTTTAGCCACTCTTCAAGAAACACCCTCAAGGTCCTGCTCACTTTGTGCCTAACTCTACATGGCCACTGCACTAAGCGGTCAAAGGTTATATTCTCACCCCCCACTGCAGCTGTTTTATGCTGAGTAAAAAGGCCTGGAATAGGGAGAGTCTGAAAGCCCTGGACTGGGCCAGGAGAGGATGCACCCAGCTCAGGGACTGGAAGGCCTCCACAGGACCCCAGGCCTAGAGGGCATACTAGAGGTGGTCCTGCAGCGCACACTGCAGGGCATATTCCAGGCAGCAGTATTGCTCAGCAGCATCTAGGCACAGGCTGATGCCACTTTAGTGCCCCCAAGAACTGAACCTAAGAAGGTATCCAGACCTGCTTGCCCCAGCTGTCTTTTGTACAGGTTTTGATCCATCCTCTAAGCAGAGCCATGAATTGGGCCGTGCTAGGGAGACTGGTGGGATTCTCCAACTAGCATCCCCTCACCAGGGCTGGGGCTTGAGCTCAGGCTCCAAGCAGCTTGTTAGCTGTGAGGCATCACCAAGACTTAAACCGCTCTGTACATTCCCCATGGGTGCTGGAGGTTCCACCAGTGGGCATTAGGCACCTACAGGATCAGGTTTTGAGAGTGTCAATTGCACCTAAAGGGACTTAGAGGCTGTCCCAACATTATGTGACACCTTTTCAATGATTTTTGAGACCTGCCAACCTCACTGACAATTAAGGACCTACCCACCCCCTCATACATTACATAATTTATGGACAGCTCTTTAGGTGCTGAAGTCTGCTATTTGTGGCTTGAGCTCTGTGTCCCTGCAGAGAGATCTGTTTGCTGTACCAGTACTCCAACTACACACAACAAGGAGCAATGGTCTCAAGTTGCAGTGGGGGAGGTTTAGGTTGGATATTAGGGAAAAAATTTCACTAGGAGGGTGAAGCCCTGGAATGCGTTACCTAGGGAGGTGGTGGAATCTTTAGAAGTTTAAGGTCAGGCTTGACAAAGCCCTGGCTGGGATGATTTAGTTGGGGATTGGTCCTGCTTTGAGCAGTGGGTTGGACTAGATGACCTCCTGAGGTCCCTTCCAACCTGGATATTCTATGAGTCTACCCTGGAGCAAAGGGAAAGGAGGCTTGTTCAGTGTCACAAATACATGTGTAAAATCCCAGCCACACTGAAGTCAATAGCAAAACTCCTATTGACTTCAATAGGGGCAATATTTTATCCCTTTATTTCCTCCCAGGTTAGTACCATTTAAAGAGGATTGACAGGTAAGAGGTTTGTAGCACTCTCCTCCCTCCAGAAGGATGGGTAAGTAGCATGGATTTGGTTCTCTGCCAAGCATTTCTGGTCACCCTTAATGTTAAGGTTCCATTCGTATGGAGCCTATAAAGGGTTAATAAGTCAATAGATCTTAAGAGTTATTGAGGTCAACAGGTTGCTTTTAAACTATGGTTTATAGCCATCTATATCACCTTCTATAACATGAGCTACGACTCATGTTCAACAGGCTTATACTACGTATTAATCAATCGATCGATCTTTAACTATTCATGGTAAATAGGCCCAATGGCCTGTGATGGGATGTTAGATGGGGTGGGGTCAGAGTTACTACAGGGAATTCTTTCCTGGGTATCTGGATGGTGAATCTTGCCCACATGTCCAGGGTTCAGCCAGTTGCCATATGTGGGGTTGGGAAGGAATTTTATTCCAGGGCAGACTGGCAGAGGCCCTGGGGGTTTGCCTTCCTCTGCAGCATGGGGCATGGGACACTTGGAGGATTCTCTGCACCTTGCAGTCTTTAAACCATGATTTGAGGACTTCAATAGCTTAGGCATAGGTGAGAGGTTTATCGCAGGAGTGGGTGGGTGAGATTCCATGGCCTGTGTTGTGCAGGAGGTCAGATGAGATGATCATAATGGTCCCTTCTGACCTTAATATCTATGAGTCTATGATTCTATTAGCCCTTTAAAGGGTTATTATAAATGAAGCCTTTAAGCATGATTGGGTTTCTTCAGGGGAAGCCCACTGAATGCTTTAGGAGTTCCCTTGGCATGTCATTAGAATTGTAGAAGTTAAATCAATAGTATTTCCTAGATTTCATGTAGTCTATGGGAAAATAGAAAAGATGGAGAATAGTGTTCAGTGACTAACCTTAACTCCAAAACTCAGAATGAGATGGAAGATATTAACAGTTTCCATTACAGGAGAAAGTCTAATCTTTGAAAACTGGTTTTAGTTGGAACTACAGAAGGGAACTGATCTTACTCTAGTCACATTCTCTTATTTCAGTCCCCTCTTAAATATGGGTTCCTATTCTGAAAGATGACCGGGTTTTCCAATTCCTTCTAGGTTAGTGCTAATGCTAGTTCAGTGTGCATTAGCCGACTTTAGTTTTTATATTAGAAAGAGTTTGGTAAGGTTTATACATCCTATTTTTAGGCTAGGGAAAGAAACTGCTATTTTATCCTAATGAAAAATTCTTGATACTGAGGCTGGATGTAAAATGATTTTTTTTAAACTACCAACATCTGGTGCTACCATAATGCTGAATGAAGATGCAGTCAAGATTGCAGCCCCATTGTGATAGGAATAGTGCCACACCTAGTAAGAGATGGTCCCTGGTTCAAAGGAAGGATGGGAAAGGAAATAGGCATGAGGAAGTGGCTTGTCCCAGGTCATAGTGAAATCTGTGGCAGAGCTAGGCACAGATCCTAAGACAGCTTGGTGTAAGTTGACGCCTGTGAAGTTATGACTATTTATACCAGCTGAGGACCAGGACTCAAGTTTAGGGGAGTGTCCTAGGAACTGAACCTACTGCCTCAGTTATATCTACCATAAAGGTCTCAGGTGTGAGGAGACCTGCCCACCCTAGCTTTGATTGAGCTCTCACACACACACCCCCACCCCCCATGGCCACAAGGGCATGAGTGATGAGGTACATACCAGGGCAGCTATCCTCTCCCATGGCTCATGTTGCCATGGTTATATTCCAATTTTTAGCATGATCCTATGACTTGAGTTAGTATAGGTATGTCTTCTTGAGCTAGGAATTCCTACCCATGCAAAGTGTAGACCCAACCATAGCTAGTTAACTGCTTCCTGCTAAGTAATTACTACTACCAGGGTAGACCAGTTGGATAGAAAGATAGCTTGATGAGCTGGCAAGAGATTTAGTTAGATTTTCATAGCTTCCACCTCATCCTCAGGGATTCTGCTCCTTTTATCTAGCTCTCTACCTTTCTGGCACTGAAAAAACTTCTAGAAAGAGCAATGAAGATATCAAGACCATAAAGGGGCTCTTACCCAGCACCTGAGTCACTACCTCTTGGTAGAAAGTGAACACATCACATCTATTGATCTCACTCAGGATCCTGATTCCATGCACAAACACAACTCATTTATCTTGCATAACAGTGTAGTGTTTTTTCCAGTTTGCCAACAGTCCCGCACATTTGGAGTTGTGGTAAATAGTAATGTCTGCATTTTTATTGGCCAATTGTTACAGAGTGGCATCTGCCATCACCTTCAGATATACTCACCACTGCTACAGCATCTGTTCCATCATTGATACTGAATCAGGAACATACACTGAACTAGCAAGGAACAGATCTGTTCCATTTTAAAATAAAGATCTCAGTGTTTCAGAATGAGAGCTGTGTAATTAAGAGGCTCACAGCTTCTGCATACATTTATTTTAAGGCTAGGTCTTTAAAATTGGGCTATTTTATAGCAGTCCAAGGATATAGATTTAGTGCCAGAAGGGACTACTCTAGCCAACGAGTTGTGTTATGTATGAGAGGTAGACTTCATACCAACAACATCAAGCACATTGTGGTGGGCTGGACCCCCTGGGATGTCACCTGATGTGCTGGGACACCACTAAGGCAGACTATTCTGCCCGCTTGGGCCCCCCCTTTTACCTGGCCTTGTGGGGCTAGGCACCCCTGCCTTTTCCAGCCAAGCACAGAGGCAGGGCCACACCCAGCTGCACAGATCTGCTTGGAAAGGCTCAGTTTAAGGGGCTTGCCACAGCACCTTGATGTCCATCCCCCACTCTGAGTACAAACCCAAAATTATATGAAATTCACCTCTTCCCTCCACCTGGAGAAGGGTGTACACAACTTCTTGCCCTCCCCCAGTTAGAAATCACATCAACTGGGTTATATACTGTCAACCAGAAACAAACTAACTATACCAGGAGTATTTTAAGTAGTTAAGGAGGTAGCAGACAGAACAAGGCAGATTACTATGAAAATAAAACAGAGCACACAATCTAAGATTAATACATGAAAGAAACTGGTTACATGCAAGTTCTCACCCTAAATGTGGTTCTAATCTTCACAGGCCAGACACCCTTCCAACCTGGGTCCAGTTCTTTCCCCCAGTCACCTTGGGTGGAGTAGCAGGGGAGAACTCAACCTGGGATTACCTCACTCCCCACCCTTAAATTGGATTTGCATAAGGCAGGATTCCTTTGTTTCCTAGTTTCACCCTCCTTCCCTTACAATGAAAAGGAAGGAAGTCCCAAGTAACGTTTTAGTATCAGGTGTGACAAGACAACCTGACTGTAGGGCATCCACAGGAAGGCCAAGCTTTTCACAGTGTTGTCCTTGCTGATGGGCCATCCACCCCGTCTGGCTTTTCCATTGTTGTACCTGAAGTGTTAGCAGTGGGAGTCACCCAAAGCAAGTGTAGTTGAAATACATATATGTAGTCAATATTCCTAACTTCAGATACAGAAATGATACAGGCATACAAATAGGATAATCACATTCAGAAAATCATAACCTTTCCAGTGATCTCACATGAGCCATCTTGCATAAAGTATCTCATATGCATATCAAGCATATTTTCATAAATATGGAATGACTTGTCACACCCATCCCTATGGAAACCCAAGGATGTCATGTTTCATAATGCATTTTTTAGATTCCATTCAGAGCAGAGCATCGAGTTTTAGTCATCCTATTTGAGGGAAGGCATTAAGATGAACAGTGTAAGGAAATAGAAATGATAAAAAGAATGGAGGGGATTATGATAGGTCAATGGGAAACAAGACAATTAAGAGGCAACAAGACTGAATTATGAACTCAAAGTTACTGCAAAAATTAAGACAAACCTAGTGGAGCGGTGTATTTGTGCTGTGTCAGAAGGGACCTGACACATAGAATAGAGGCCTCAGTGAGGAACAGGGTCCCAGTGTGCTATGTGCTAAGACCATCCATGCCCTGAAGACTCAATAGACAGAGTACTATCCCTAGTTTACAGATGGAGAACTGAACCCCAAGAGATTGAGAAACCTGCTCAAGATCAGAGGGCACACCTGTGGAAGAGCAAGGAACTGAATGTAGGTCACCCATTCACAGGAGAATGTAAGAGCAGAATGAGATCCAGGCAAAAAAATTTGGATAATTACAGGAATTTGCTACATTAAGGGCCACATTTTCTTCAATGGAAGCCTGGCTGCTTTGTTTAGGTGCCTAATCTACTCTATATAGGTTTTTACCACACTCATCTGAGCACCTGCATCAATGCAGTAAGCAATGTGACCAACACCTGTCACGTTTGTTCTCTCATCCTCTCCCTGGGGGAGCAGCGTGCAGTGGAGTGTTTTGGAATATTTTTATAATACATGTGTTGCTACCTTTTCATGTAGGGGAAGGCAAGGCCAAAGAAATGTACCCTGCCCTTACAGCAGAAGGTGGGAAGGTTTGTGATAGTTCTTCATTCTGGTCATGGCCCAGCTTCCAAAAACACTTTCTCCTGCCTAGATGCGAGTGGCTCTTTTGAGGAGCCCAATTCAAAGGTAATGGACAGCTTTTTGTGGGAGTAGCAATTCTATGGTGGCCCAAAGGGATATTTTGTTGCCTGTAGATTTCCCCCTCAAAATTAGCAATTTTTGGTGGGAAGAGGGGCCAGAGGTACTAGAGTACGTTTTCCAGCTTCTGGCAAACAAATGGCCTTTTAAAAAATTATATACATCTTGAAAGAGGTTCAGAAGCTTGAAGAGTTAATAATGGTTTTAAATGTTAGGCTAAAGATGTCATTTCCTGGAATCATTTGACAGGACAGCCTACCACAACACCACTATGGCTAAATGCAGGCCTGATAGCAAAACTGCAGCCATGTCACTACCCTTATTGGATAGGCAAGTCCAACTGTGGATGTGGAAGTGTTGATCCTGAAGCCTAGTGATAGTAATTTTTCCACTGTTAACTATTTCACTGCTGGTTATTTGAGCAGAAGCCACCAACAGACCCAAACCAATTCCTATATCTTTCCAGGCACCAAAAGCCCCATGCATCTACACATCTACCCCTTCCAGTTCTGCAATGCAGCTATGTAGAATCACTAAGACCTGTGACACATGAAAGTTAAAAGTTTAAGGACAGCAGAAAATTGAGTTTCCTGTCTAAACATAAGGAATGTAGAACAGATTGGGTTATTCTTCTGTATAGTTTATTAAATTAGTCTGTTTCAGTGAAACGCCACAGAATTTAGGTCAAGTTTGCTGTAGGTTATAGGGTCTTTTCTGGTAATGTGAAAAATACACAGTGTTTCTTTTCCCAGGAAAGGAATGGGTGGTTCACTTTCTGCATTCCCATGGAGGAAACACTGCTTTGCCCTTTCCCTTCTCATTTACACTTGTGTTTCATCCACCATCTTTCTAGCTTCTTCTACAGTCTATGCCCCCCTTCATGAGCACATTAAGCCTATACTCCAGTTCCTGCCTGGTTCCCCATTCATCTGCTGCCCATTTAAGCCTGTAACCTGTTGGATCCAAGTCCCAGCTACATTAAGAGCCAGCATCCTTTCAGTCCATGAACCACTTGGACAGTTGTGCTCTACCTTTGTTAATGTAGATCACAGAGCTCAGGGTAGAGTGTGAAATCCTTTTCAGTCAAAAGGATCTGGCTATGGAATGAGCTTTCAGGTTACTCCAGAGTCTGACCATCTTCAGGGAACCCCAAAACACTTTGGTAAAGCTTATTTTGGTTATGCAAGACGACACCTGCAATATCATCCCACCTACTCCTGCACGTCAAACAAATAGAAAAAACCCACCCCTGAAGCAAGGTTTCTCTATAATTTCAAAAAGAAAGAGTACTTGTGGCATCTTGGAGACTAACAAATTTATTTAAGCATAAGCTTTCGTGAGCTATAGCTCACTTCAGATGCTTATGTTCAAATAAATTGGTCAGTCTCTAAGGTGCCACAAGTACTCCTTTTTTGTGAATACAGACTTGCATGGCTGCTACTCTGAAACCTATAACTTCAGTTTATTATTTACCAAGGAATGCTGTTACATGGCAGCAGTCAGTCATGAAAAGCTTCTGTGGCACCACAAGATTATCACTGATGGACAAACAGAATATTCCACTGTGTCATCTTAAACTGCTAGCTAGAGATTAATCTGGGTGGTGTTCAATCTGCAAGAAGGCTGTCACCCTTTGGGATTTGCCATGATGTCACATAAGAGGCCACTTATTCTATGTTTCAGAGTAGCAGCCGTGTTAGTCTGTATTCGCAAAAAGAAAAGAAGTACTTGTGGCACCTTAGAGACTAACAAATTTATTAGAGCATAAGCTTTCGTGAGCTACAGCTCACTTCATCGGATGCATCCGATGAAGTGAGCTGTAGCTCACGAAAGCTTATGCTCTAATAAATTTGTTAGTCTCTAAGGTGCCACAAGTACTTCTTTTCTTTTCACTTATTCTATGTGTCCACACACTGAGTTATAGCAGTATAACTCTAGTAGTATAGGAATGCTAGTTATTTCCCCACGTAGACAAGATCAAAGGCCTAGATTCTGAAAGGTAGTTAGGTATTGCTCTGCCTTGCCTCAGCATATTGCACAATAGCTTCTCATGAAGCCTTCAAGTGTTTAAATACAGAGAGACCCAAGTTTGAGAATTTGGGCTATTAACCGGATGACTCTGCTAAGATGATCTGCAATGAAATAGTAAACAATGACACAAATTGTCATTAGATTTCAGAATCACCACCCCCTCCTTGAAATTGAATGGAGGGATTCATACCTCCCATGCAGCTATTATCTTGAATATGCAAACAGCTTCAGACAACAATATGGTTTACATCTGGCAAATTATCAGGGCTAAGTATTTAGGATGAAATCCTGGTCCATTAAAGTCAATAGCAATAGTCCCATTGCATCAGTGGAGCCAGGATTTCACCCTTTGTTTTAAATACCAAGCTTAGATATTGTGGCAATATAGCCAAGGGTGAACTCTGCAGCCAGGTTTCCAGTGGGGTGAATCCCATAGCATTTTAAGTGTCATGCACAAACAGCTTGTGAATCCTTCATTTTGAATCTTTCACACATGTCCCAGATTTAAGTTCTTGGCAGGTTGCATTAGCTACCTGTGCCACTGAGGACTAAATTTAAAGTCTTTTCTTTAGTTTTGTTCATTGATACAGTGATCTATATAGCACATCATTTCTAATAATGGCTAATCTTTTTGAACAGTTAAAAAAACTTTAAAAAGGTTATTCCATCTGGTTTTGTAACTGGCTAGAGTAGAATGATGTTGAGAAAAATACTTAGGGCATCTATTCAATATGTAAATGGACTAACTGTTATTTGAAAAGACAGTTCTTTTAAACAAGTTGCACTGCAGAAAGGATCTGTACAAGTCAGTGGATCCAAAACGGAGTTAACTGTTTTAAAATAAATGCTGAACAAGAAAACACATTTTAAATGTCATTGCATTACTACCCTCACTCTGGGCAGAATGTCTACGATGTGACCTAGACCAGAGACCCATTACAGATGTAGCCTAGAGCAGGATATTTTGTAATCTGATTGCCACCTCTTCCATTTATTGTGCTTGTTCCCCCATCTCCTTCACCTCTTGATTGAGTGAAATTGTAAGCACCCACTCTGTTTAGCTGGGGGCAGAATTTTGAAAGGCAAGAAACAGGATCAGCCAGAGCTGAAAGGTGTCTGTATGGGAAGAAGAGATGTACAAAGAGGAGGAACTGAAGGAGGGATGCAGTCAGAGACTGAAGTGAGGTTTGGATGGCAAAGAAAAGCCAGAAACTGTAGGAGGGGAGTTCAGCCATTTAGATCATCCAGATCATATGCTTTACATTTCACTGTGATCTAGTGCACAAAGTAGTATTTCACTGATGTCAAATGGCCAGTGTTATTTCTCTAGTACCTGAGAAGTCCTATGCAGAGTCTAAAGAAAAGGAGTACTTGTGGCACCTTAGAGACTAAAATTTGAGCATAAGCTTTCGTGAGCTACAGCTCAGCAGAGTCTATATCAGAAGGGCAGGGGAGTTGGTGCTTTAATAACTTTGGTTATATCTACACTACAGGTACAGTTGTATCGCTCTCCCATTGAGATAATTAAGCCACCCCCAATGAGTGGCCGTGGCAGTGTCACCAGCCTAGGGCTGTCCACACAAGCACTTCTGTCGGTGAAACTTATGTCAATTGGGAAGCCCCCCTCCACACAGCGACTGACAAAAGTTGTGTCAGCAAGAGTGCTAGCGTAGACATAGCCTTTGTTTCCCTTTGAAACTTTGTCTCCGTCTTTGAGACCCCAGATGGTTAATACCACTCAAGGAAAACAAAAATAGACTAACTCCTCAGGGTTCTCATTTAATCATGGAATACTTCTGTGCCAAGTTTTACCCCTGGACAGTTTGTCCCAGGACATTTGGCCCAGATGTTAGCTTGTCAACTAACTAAATGACGGAGGGTGACAATGCATAGAGAACCTAAATACTTTATTCCCAGAGCACTTTCTACATGAGTAGACATTGGAGTCACAAGTTAAGCACTTCCTTAAGTGTTTGGAAGACTGGGCCTAGCTAATGGTGTAATTTGAGCACTGCAGAAGGAGAAAAGTTAAACATGCAACAGTCTTCAAAATGCAGGAGCTGTCAATGGGATGGAAGTGACCCAAGGGCTATTGCAAAAAGAAAAGGAGTACTTGTGGCACCTTTAGAGACTAATTTATTTGAGCATAAGCTTTTGTGAGCTACAGCTCACTTCATTGGATGCAGTGAGCTGTAGCTCATGAAAGCTTATGCTCTAATAAATTTGTTAGTCTAAGGTGCCACAAGTACTCCTTTTCTTTGTGAATAGAGACTAACACGGCTGCTACTCTGAAGGGCTATTGCAGTAACCCAGATGTCACTTAACAGCAAAGAATAGTGTGTTAGTAAATGCTTGGCAATTTCAACTGCAAGTCTGAGATATGAATGAGTTACATGATTCAGTTAAGAAAGCATTGTAGGATGAATGACAGGCAAACATCAGACATGCCCCTGAATGTGCTGAGAGAAATCACACTGGAGTGTGGTCCACCACATATGAGGTATAGAAACTGGTGGGCCCAGAGTAGCAGCTGGTGGTTCCCATTAATAAAATGGGGATATCCAGACAGATTGCTCTTTGCCTTATTGATCTCAGTAGGAGAGGTTCAAATGGGACCACTGACAGCAGAGAGGTCATTGTGAAGTTATGATTGCATTGGCATCTTAAGAGGAAGTAAATGTAAGGAGTCAAGGACCAGAACTGACTGCTGACTTGCATCAGAAACTGCAACTTAAGTACACTAAAAGCTTGAACTACCGTGTGGAAAAAGTTACTGGAAAGAGCTGAAAAACAAAGATTGTCCAGTGATTATGGCACTAGCCAACAGCTTGCGAGACCTGGTTCAATTTTCAGCTCTGCCACTGATTCCATGTAGAACTTTGGGAAAGTCACTTAGTCTCCACACCTGACTTCTCCATCAGTAAAATGGGGGATAATCACATGTCCCTGCCTCACAGGACGGCAAGGATAAATACACTGAAAATCAGATACTAGTGACTGGGCCAGTGAGAAATCCAGATTAGCCTCATTACTACACATGGACACATTTAGCCTACACTGTCTCATGCTGCTCCTTATGCACGAGGAGCTCCCCAAATTCACCTCATTGCCTTGCTTAAAACTCTCCTCTGCTAGGATGCCTACAAAAATCTCACCAATAATTGGGCAGCTGGTGTTCTGAGAGTGCTGCTTATACTGACAAGTGATGTCTCATTGTTGCTTTGTGCCCCCTATATAAATTTGCTGATCCACCTGTTGTCGTCATCTACTCTCATACTTGGATTGAGAGACTAATCTAGATTTTTTGAAAATGGAAACTACTGTGTGCTGAACTCTTTCGGGGGGGGGACTGTCATGTTTCTACAATGCCTAGCACTGTGAGGTCCTGGACTTGAAGTGCTACCATAATTCAAACAGCAATAGAATATTTGCTAATGTGAGAATGCTGCCAACACCAAGTTGCTGTAGGGAATAACCTATCACCAGGACCAAGTGAGGGTTACAACATGGCCCATAGCAAGATGTGCCAGGCTGAAGTGTCACCCGACCTTCAAAGCATTCTCATTGAAAGTAGTTTTCTACACAGTGGGCCAAGTTTTCAAGAGAGCTTGGCTCTCAGTGAAGATCCTAAATTACGTGGTCACGTTTTCTAAGTGTTTCAGCACCCGCCAACTCCCATTGCAAATTCTAGCAGCTCATGTTCTCACAGGAATGCAACTATTTCCCATCTGTGCATTTCCCCTAGGTACCCTTGTTTTTGTTCACAAGCATCGTTTACTTGTATCCTCTTTGCAGTCTTTGCCATCCTGCGTATCAAATACGCTGTACTCTATGATTGAAAGGGGTGATCATTGTTATGCCTTGTCAGGCCAGAAGGGGGCAAAACTGCACTTGACAACTCCTTCCTCCTCAATAGTTTTATACTGGTGAAGATTTTCTCTAGCAGTTTGGGAGGATGAAGAGTTTAAGATCATTTCAGTTTCCATTGACCTAAGTGGATTTTCATTCTTTCTGAAGCCAGCTACCTACCAGAGATATTTGTGTTAAAACTAGAGGTTGCATTTTTGGAAGCTGACTGGAAAGAGACATTACAAGAACAAGTACAATCATGCCTTCAAATTATGGATATGTACTGTGCAAGTGTGGTCAAGTACATCAGACCTCCTATACAAACAGAAGATGAAAGTGGGGATCAGACAAAGGTCTTCATTCAATTTTAATATGCACTTGGCTCCTGCCGAGAAGGTAATGACCTTTTTGGGGTGGTTGGGGCCCTTGCGGAACAAGAAAAGTAGGGTAGTTAATAAGCTAGAGAAGGCAGTTTCCTGGGGTTCTCTAGTTTGTGTAATATTGTGAAGGTTTAAGAAAAAAGTTAGATGGCAGGTTTGGAACTACTTATGTGATTAGTTTACGGCATGCTTACCTATTATATGGGAGTGGAAGATGGAAGCCTTCACAGGGCCCACTCTGTTAAGTGAGAATTCACAACGAACGTCATCAACTCGGCAACCAAACATCGCTCAGCGATCTCCCGGTCATCAGAGCAACTCAACAATCCTAATGTTCCTCCTCTGGGCCATACAATTTGACTCCTGATGTAGGGATGTGTCTCAATCAACTTCAGGTGAAATTGTAGTTGCTGCTTTATACCAGCCATATGAAAAAAGGGCCTCTCCCATAAATGGAGTGAAAACATGACTTCAGTAGGAATCTGGTTAAATTTAAGTATATGCTTAATTATTTTGCTGCTCAGGACCTTAGTGGATGGGGAAGAGATGCTATGTCATTTAGATTTTAGTAAGGAATAATGGTAAAGGGCAATGCCTCTAGTTGCAGAAGGCAGGTTACTGAAGGAATCTGCTGGGGCTAATCTATCATCCTCTGGATGGTGGAATAAACACCCTCATGAAATTAACAGATACTGAAGAGTTAAGAGTTGCTAATACCACTCAGGACAGAAATAAAACACAGGAAACTAGAGAAAAGTAGCATGTGCAGAGAAAAAGTGTAATTCAGGTTGGAAAAAATCCACACATGCTAACATAGCTAAGAAAAATGAACTGAATCAACTCAATCAGAAGGAGACACTTTGTAAGTAGCAATACTGAAAGATCTATGAGGTTACAGAGAGCATGTTAGAGAGGAGTTGGCAGTGGCCCAGGGTGTAAAAAAGCCAATCCAATTTCAGGCCTCATAAACAAAGGTATTGTGACAGAGCTGGGATGGGTCTGAGGCAACAGTAGGTGGAAATTCCTCCTCCATTCTGGTCAATCATTACCAGAAAAACATTGGCAAGCTGGAAGGAGCTTAGAAAGCAGCAATAAATATAATCAAAGTCTAGAGGATTGATTTGAGAGAAAAGAGCTAAATATACTTAATTTGGCTAATCAGTGACTAAGTGAGGATGTGATACTCTGCAAATATTTGGGGGGCATAAACACCAAAGAAGGAGAGGAATCTGTGTGTAATGTGCAGGACATATCTAGGAATAACGGGAGGAAATTGAGAAAACAAAACAGATGAATATCAGGAGATGTGCCGTGACAATGAGATGAATTAGATGCATCAGTAGTATCAAGGGGAATTTTATAGCTAGTCCAGGCAATGCATTACGAAATATACTCCCTGGTTTGGCAGGGAGATGGAGTCCCTCCCTCACCCTGCTCCCCATCTGATTTCTCTGGCTTCTGTGGTCTACAGTCTGTTGAATTCTTCTCTGCAGTGTTAGGTTTCTTTTGAGAAAAGTGTTCATTCCTCATGTCAGGCTTCGGGACACTGCTATGCCTCAGGCAAGGGCAGCACTAAGTTATAGTAGGCACCTATTGTTGCCATCTCTATTAAGTAGCATCTAGAAGACAACCAGGACCAGAGACCCATTGTGCCAAACACCACACAAGCACATAGTGAGAGAGTCCCTGCCCCAAAGAACTTACCATCTAAGGGCTGGTCAGTCTAGAGAGATCAACCTAGCTACATTCCTCTGGGGTGTGAAAATCCAGACCCTGAAGCATTATAGCTGCGCAGACTTAAGTCCCCACAGACAGTTCTAGGTCTATGAAAGACTCAACCTAGCTACCACCTCCCAGGGAGCTGGAATACCTACACCAGTGGGAGAACCTGACCAACCTGATCGCCTTCTATGATGAGATAACTGGCTCTGTGGATATGGGGAAAGCAGTAGACGTGATATCTTGACTTTAGCAAAGCTTTTGATACGGTCTCCCACAGTATTCTTGCCATCAAGTTAAAAAAGTATGGATTGGATGAATGGACCATAAGGTGAATAGAAAGCTGTTTAGATTGTCAGGCTCAATGGGTAGTGATCAACGGCTCAATGTCAGATGGCATCAAGTGGAGTGTCCCTGGGGTCAGTCCTGGGGCTGGTTTTGTTCAACATCTTTATTAATGATCTGGATGATGAGATGGATTGCACCCTCAGCAGTTTGCAGATGACACTAAGCTGGGGGGAGTAGTAGATACGCTGGAGGGAACAGATAGGGTCCAGAGTGACTTAGACAAATTGGAGGATTGGGCCAAAAAATATCTGATGAGGTTCACCAAGGACAAGTGCGGAGTCCTTCACTTAGGACAGAAGAATCCCATGGATTGCTACAGGCTGGGGACAGACTGGCTAAGCAGCAGTTCTGCAGAAGAGGACCTGGGGATTACAATGGAGAAGCTGGATATGAGTCAGCAGTGTGCCCTTGTTGCCAAGAAGGCTAATGGCATAGTGGGCTGCATTAGTAGGAGCATTGCCAGAAGATTGAGGGAAGTGATAATTCCCCTCTACTTGGTACTGGTGAGGCCACATCTGGAGATCGCATCTAGTTTTGCCCCCCTCGTTCCCCCCTGCCCAGAAAGGATGTGAACAAATTGGAGAGAATCCAGCAGAGAGCAACAAAAATTAGCAAAAAGAAGAGTACTTGTGGCACCTTAGAGACAAACAAATTTGAGCATAAGCTTTCGTGAGCTACAGCTCACTTCATCGGATGCATTTGGTGGAAAAAACAGAGGGGAGATTGATATACACACACAGAGAACATGAAACAATGGGTTTATCATACACACTGTAAGGAGAGTGATCACTTAAGATAAGCCATCACCAGCAGCAGCGGGGGGAGGGGGGGAAGGAGGAAAACCTTTCATGGTGACAAGGTAGGCCATATCCAGCAGTTAACAAGAACATCTGAGGAACAGTGGGG
This sequence comes from Dermochelys coriacea, assembly GCF_009764565.3. Taxonomy (NCBI): domain Eukaryota; kingdom Metazoa; phylum Chordata; order Testudines; family Dermochelyidae; genus Dermochelys; species Dermochelys coriacea. The sequence goes on along the minus strand of NC_050071.1, from coordinate 8,564,005 downwards.
GGTGGGGTGGGGGGGGAGAAATACCATGGGGAAATAGTTTTACTTTGTGTAATGACTCATCCATTCCCAGTCTCTATTCAAGCCTAAATTAATTGTATCCAGTTTGCAAAGTAATTCCAATTCAGCAGTCCCTCCTTGGAGTCTGGTTTTGAAGTTTCTCCCCCCACCCCATCCCCCACTGTTCCTCAGATGTTCTTGTTAACTGCTGGAATTAGCTTACCTTGCTTGTCACCATGAAAGGTTTTCCTCCTTTCCCACTCCTGCTGCTGGTGATGGCTCATCTTAAGTGATCACTCTCCTTACAGTGTGTATGATAAACCCATTGTTTCATGTTCTCTGTGTGTGTATATCAATCTCCCCACTGTATTTTCCACCAAATGCATCCGATGAAGTGAGCTGTAGCTCACGAAAGCTTATGCTCAAATAAATTTGTTAGTCTAAGGTGCCACAAGTACTCCTTTTCTTTTTGCAAATACAGATTAACACGGCTGCTACTCTGAAAAATGATTAGGGGGCTGGGGCACATAACTTATGAGGAGTGGCCAAAGGAACTGTGTTTGTTTAGTATGCAGAAGAAGAGTGGGGGGGGGATTTGATAGCCTTCAACTACCTGAAGGGGGGTTCCACAGAGGATGGAGCTCTGCTGTTCAGTGGTACTGGATGACAGAACAAGGAGCAGTGGTCTCAAGTTTCAGTGGGGGAGGTCTAGGTTGGATATTAAGAAACTTTCACTAGGAGGGTGGTGAAGCACTGGAATGGGTTACCTAGGGAAGTGGTGGAATCTCCATCCTTGGAAGTTTAAGGCCCAGCTTGACAAAGCCCTGGCTGGGATGATTTCATTGAGGTTGGTCCTGCTTTGAGCAGGAGATTGGACTAGATGACCTCCTGAGGTCTCTTCCAACCCTAATCTTATGATTCTTCTAACCCCCTGCCCTTGAAGCGTTGGTAGTGTCTACACTTGAAATGCTATAGCGCTTCAAGCTTAGACAAGCCCTTAATTCATAAGGCAAACAGTGGGAGGAGATGTAGCTAGCTTTACTGAGCAGATCAATGGCATATCTTCCAGTAGACCTGTCAGAGTCTCCCAAGTCCAGCACCCTTTCTACTAGGCCCCACTGCTTCTCAACTGAGCACTCCGTGCAATAAGGGTGTGACTCCTCAGAAAAAGCCCATCTGTGACAAGTTTGAACACCATGCAGTGAGGGTCAGTGCCAGCCTGAGAGAGGTGACTGGAATCACTTTTCAAGTTTGGTCTCATGGAGTATGTCTGCACTGCAGTTAAAAACCCACAGCTGGCCCATGCCAGCAGGTGCAGGCTCTTGGGGCTCAGGTGAAGGGGCTGTTTAATTGCAATGTTGATATTTGGGCTGATGTGGGAGCCCAGGCTCTAGGACCCTGTGAGGTGGGACGAGTCCCAAAGCTCAGGCTGCAGCCTGAGCCCAAACATCTACACTGCAATTCAACAGCTGGCACGGGCCAGCCACAGCTTTTTAATTGCAATGGAGACATACCACAGTAAAAGAGCTATTTTTGCTGTAGCTTGGCTAAGCCTGTTTATACTGTTCACTCACTTTCAAGTGTCATTTGGGATAAATACCTAGATAGAGCCAAGTTAAGCTTATTTAACAGGTATCTTTCTGAACACCTCTCTCAACTCCTATGTCTGGTGGCACAGATACCCTCTAGGAGCCTTTTTCTTAAAGAGTATCTTATTAAATATAGCAGCCAGTACCTAGGTCACAAGCAGGCCAAACGAGAGTGTCTGATGAAGTGACAAATATACACAGTGATAGAATCTGGACCTTTGTTGCAGTTCTTAACTAGCTCATGAACTATACAAAAAACCCTCATCTGTTTCTCTTAGAAAATTAAGGTATCCCTAGTATATCAGCTGTAGTTTCTCCAATTTACAAATAAACCAGCCCACATAGACATCCAACCATCAAGTATTAGATGAAAACAAAGCTTTTTGTATAATTTCTATGAAGGAGAATCACCTGTCCAACCACACCAGTTCCTGTCTCTCAGTAGATGGAAGCCTCAGACCAGCTGGACTGTTTTTCCACATAAGCTATCCTCTGTATCATGAGGGAATGGTGGCAAGGTGCTGCTTGACCAGGTTTTCCTTCTTGCTTCTCACACCTTTCTGGAGCTCTAAGGGACGACTCACTAGTGACTCTTCAGAGACAGAGCAACCATGAAAGTGAATAACCCTAAAGGGCTAGTGACCTACCTTCCCAGTCTAGGAAGGACTAACACCATTTCCAAAGTCTGGTCCAGCCCTTCCATGAGGGCACAGTTCATTCTTCAAATCCCAGACTCACAAAGTAACACCAAAATAAAGCTTACCTGATCAAAGCAGAAACCCAGGAGCAAGTTCTGTCCTAGTGCAGAACAAGTTACAAAACCCTTCCTATGATTTTTCTTTCAAGCTGTGCTCTCTTCCCCCATTTATAGAATCCCCAGACCCCTTTCCCAGCTGGGTCAGACAATCCCCTCCCGCTAGGCCAAAGCACCTGTTCAAAAAAAGACTGTATCCAAACAGGGCTGGCTTGGGGCTTAAAGGTACAGACCAGCACACTGTTACAACCCTTCATTGTACTATCCTCAGTCTAAATCTTTGTGGTCCAGAGACTGGGGGGAAGAATTGTAATGTAAATACGTGAGTGAAATCCAGGCCCACACAGAAGTCAGTGACAAAACTCCCATTAACTTCACTAGGGCCAGCATTTCACCCATTGAAATCAACAGCTTTTGCATTATTGATTTAACTTGGAGTAGAGTTAGGCCAATGCTGAGAGCTTGTGAAAATCCAACCCACAGTATACACAGGGTGTGTGACATGCAGGCAGAATCATGTTAATCAAAGAACCATTTTTTTTTTTTCTTACTTTTGTTTAGTGTCAGGAGAGAGTGTACCTACAAGGCTTACAGGGCTTTGTTTTGTTATATTATTTTATTTATTAATCTTTTGTTGGTCTCCTAATTGGGATATATAGTCAAACTTTTCATCTCTATGGGCTTTTTGCCAAAGCAAAAAGCTGCCATAGGTGAGTGAACCTGGGGATCAATTGCAGATGCTCTGGTGCAGAAATGTAAAGTGTTACACATGGGTAGGGGCCAGGACTGTCTCATTCAGAGAATGAAAAAGTAGAAAATAAATATTTGAATGAAACAGTAGGCGCTGAAATAAAAGCTGTGCTTCTGGTGCCAATATCTTGGGAAGATTAAAAACAATCTGGGCATGCATCTTCAGTATCTTTGTCAAATTAGTAGCCATACCTTTTTTCCCCTATTAACCATTAAAATTGAAGGCAAAGGTAATGTGACAGGGTTGGGACTCACCATCGCAGCACTTCCTGCTGTTCACTCTGGGAATTAGCTCCATTCATGCAGAGCACCCTCTTTTGGTGGTGTCCCATCAGCCTCTCGCCCTAGATTGGCATCTCAACCCATGTTGCTCCCAGCTCATGGAGTCCTCTTCAGGACACTGCCTTCCGGCAGTGCCCAATGCTCCAGACTCATCCCCTTCCAGGGGTTTGGTGTTATAGGCAGTCCTTCTCTTTACCCCAGCCACAATGGCCAACCTCACCCCAAAGTCTAACCCCTTTTGGCAGGGGTCTGCTGCAGTCAGTGATAGCCACTCCTAATGGTCAGGTGGAAGTGCAAGGAGGGGAACCTAGGCCCACCCTCCACTCTGGGTCCCAACCCAGGGACCCTTTGGCAGCAGCCTTCCTGTCCTCCTTCTCTCCCTGGGCCATTTCCCCTTTGGCCCCTTTCCACCAAGTAGACCCTTTTTCTCAGGGCCTAGAGCAGGCCCTTCTACTGCTCCAGTACTAGTCTCCTCACACAGGAGACAGACCTTCACCTTCCCAGGCAGCCTTTATATAGGGCCTAGCTGAGCCCTGATTGGCTGGCTGTAATACTGGCCCTGTTTGGCTCTCTAACAGGCCCTCCCCGATTGGTTGCTGCCTTGTGCAGCCGCTCTGGCCTGTTGAAGCCCAATCTGGCATGGAGGTGGGGCAACGACCCACCACAGGTAAATATAGTGCAGGAGGTCAGATGAGATGATCACAATGGTCCCTTCTGGACTTATAATTCACAAAGCTTTATTAAATGCATCAGAATTAGACATAGTATCTGATGTTTATCATCATGACTGGGATGATTTTGGATATGACCAATGGGTAACAAATGTACCTTTGAAAATCAAACCCAGATCCTCCATGTAGATATTTTGTATTTCAGGCTGTCAGAGGGTGGCCTGCCCCTTTAAGGGCCAGTCAGCCCACCTGTGCCATAATTAGCTGCATCTTAATCAGAGGAGGCAGGAGACAGCTTGTGAAACACCTGGGTTGTGTGAAAGGGCTGAGAAGAGTAAATTTGAGGGGGGAGTACTAGGGTGTTGGTAAGGCCTGAGGGGATTATAGGAGATTATTCTAGAGCTACTGAGTGATTTAAATGAAGGCAAGAAGGGGTGGGGGAAATGAGCCTGGGGGATTGTTTGAAAAGCCCAAACAGGATGGGAGAATCTCTTATTTGTGTGAATTGTTGTTACCCTAGAAGGGAATCTAGACTAGATGTGACTTCACAGTTGACAGAAAGAGCAATTGTAGGGCCAAAGGTTTCAGAGTGGTAGCTGTGTTAGTCTGTATCAGCAAAAAAACCCAAGGAGTACTTGTGGCACCTTAGGGACTAACCAATTTATCTGGGCAAAAGCTTATGCTCAAATAAATTTGTTAATCTCTAAGGTGCTACAAGTACTCCTTGTTATTTTTGTAGGGCCAAAGGTGTTCAACAAGGGGTGCTAGAGGCAAAGACCTGCCTGCAATGTCATGGCTTGAGGATAGGGTGGGGAGTGGAACTGTTTATACAGGAGCACCTAAGCTTTTTGCCATAGCAACACTGACCAGGGTTTAATAACAGTGTCTCCTGGGCCCACCATCTCATCCCTTTGCAATTGTGTGCCTCCCCTTTTTTCTCAGCTGTGTTCATATAACACCTCTGTAGCAAGGGCACCAATCAATTACATGCAAAAGGGATGCTAGGGAAGTATTTGATCCATCCTCTGTTGTCTTTAATGCAATTTGTCAGCTAATAATGGGGCCACGTAAGTGACCAACACTCCTGCTTTTACTGCAAGTCTTATGATATTTGATGTTTCACTTAAAGCCCCAGATTGTGCAGGCAAGTGATTGTGTGAGACATTTAGCCTTTTAATAGTTGCAGATTTCTAGTCTTCAGAGTAGCAGCCGTGTTAGTCTGTATTCGCAAAAAGAAAAGGAGGACTTGTGGCACCTTAGAGGCTAACAAATTTATTTGAGCAGAAGCTTTTGTGAGCTACAGCTCACTTCGTTGGATGCTAGTCCTCACTGTTGTGGAGAAAAGCTTGAAAATGTGACCCGAGTGCACCGAAAGGTTCAAAGGAAAAGAACCCCAAATGTATCATTTTAAAAACATCATGTTATGCCAATCTTTTGACTGGGGGGACTAGACTTGTGACTCTTGAGTGTTATCGTCATATTGGGTTGGTAAAACTGCCATCTAGCTTGCTACAGCCCACCATCAAGTGCTCTGTGGCCCATGAGTGTGTGCCATAGGCAATGTTTTGAGAACCACTGACGTATTTGACTTCAGTGATACCCTTTTATTTTAAACCCCTCCCTGTTGCAGCCACCTCTGGTTCCACTCACCACCAATGCCAGTATGAGCTTGGGAGATGATGTTTCATGACATAGTGGAGGTGGGGGGAAGGAAGGAGAAGAAATGTCACAGGAGAACATGTTTCAGAGTAGCAGCCATGTTAGTCTGTATTCGCAAAAAGAAAAGGAGTACTTGTGGCACCTTAGAGACTAACAAATTGAGTCAGAGGGATAGAGTGGGGGGGAAGGGGAGACTGATGGGCCAGAAAGCCCTGATGGCATTCTTTGTTACAGGAATTTCCAGCGGGGGGAAAAGAGTGTGATATAAGCGGTTTGTCTGGTGCCAAAAGGGCCTGGCCAAATAGGCCAGATATATCCACTGAGTCAAGGCTTTCTGGACTCCAGCAGAGCCCTTGTGAAATGCTGCAAGAAGTTAAAGTATGAACCCTCCCTTTTGAAAATCCATGGAGGGCAGTGGCAAATATCCTGCCATGTGCAAAGCTGGGGTGCAAGGAGCTCTCCTAGCAAAATGAGGCACACAGCTCCTTGCACTGGGTTTGCTGAACTTGTCTCAATGGTTTAAATAATTTTTATTTCAACCGTGCTTAGAGACTCCAGCTGAGAGCAGGCCCCCATTAGGTGCTGTCTGTAAGTACACGGTCCCTACCTAGAAGAGCTTCAATTTAAGGCAGAGAGGATATGAGAAATAATGGTTTATTATCCCCATTTTACAGGGGGAGGTTCCTTAATCTCCGGGGTCACAGAGGAAGTCTGTGGAAAAGCCAGTGATGGAACCCAGATCTCCTGAGTCCTAAGCCTGTTCCTTTACTTCAACACCATCCTCCCTCTTCACCTGTAGGCGTCGGATGACTCCCATGTTATTACCCTTTGGCTACCAGTTTAAGAATTTGGGGGCTCATCCTGCAAATCCTTACTCAGCTAAGTCACCTGTACTTGAAGAGTAGCAGCTGTGTTAAGTCTGTATTTGCAAAAAGAAAAGGAGGACTTGTGGCACCTTAGAGACAAACAGATTTATTTGAGCATAAGCTTTCGTGAGCTACAGCTCACTTCATCGGATGCATTCAGTGAATTCCATGCATCCGATGAAGTGAGCTGTAGCTCACGAAAGCTTATGCTCAAATGAATTTGTTAGTCTCTAAGGTGCCACAAGTCCTCCTTTTCTTTTTGTACTTGAAGACAATGCCATTGCTGGCATGAGGAGGCCACTTGCCTAAAGGTTACTCTGAACACCCCACTCCCACTGGAGTCAGGGACAACACTCTCATTCACTTCCATAGGCTCAGGCTTTTCGCCCATACTGTACACTTATTTCACGTAGACCAGCTAGCCAACTCTCTCCAGTCCTTTCGTGAAGGTGATTACTCCTGGCATGACACAAAATAATAAGCTGAATATCAAATACAGTGACACGAACAAGCAATCAATAAAAGGTACTTTAAATACCAAATAGATCCACGCCAGCAAAGCCTATCGCCGACTCCCCACTCCTCAGAAACCCAAGGGGGTTCTGCAGGGAGCTGGAAAGTCCCGTTCTCCCAGCTCAACGATCCCGGGGAGGGGAAAGGTGCAGGGTGAGGAGGGAGGGTCCCAGGCACGGCCTCCTCCCTGCGGTGTGTGCGCGGAAGGGAGTTGCTTGGGAGGATGGGCTGTGGGCACCGGGCATCCTTCCAGCTCCAACGCTCAGGGGCCCAGAGCGGAGGCACGGGCTGTGTGGCGTCTTAGCTGGCCCCTCATTCTCCTTCCCGCGTCTCCCTGGCGCTCCGGGGGCGGGCCGAGCCCCACTTCGCGGCTAGGTGGCCGGCTGCTCCCAGCAGCCGGGCAGGGAAGCTCCGTGGCGCGGCTCATCCCCGCTGGCACGTAGAGCGGAGCGGGTCGGGCGAGGACGGGGGCGGATTCACACACACACAAGCGCGCAGCAGCGGCAGCCGGTGCAGATTCAGGCGCTCGGTCCATCTAGGGCGCACCTCTCCATCTCCATCTCCATCTCCCTCCTCCTCCCGCGGCTGCCCCCTCGCCAAGCCTCCAGCGCCGGCCGGGGCTGCCCCCCGCCCCCGCCCCAGCGCGCGTTGCTGGGCTCGGGAGCGCAGCCCGAGTGGGGCAGAGCGCGGCTGCCCCAGCTCCGGAGCGGGGAGCGCGGAGAGCCCTGGCCCGCCGGCGCGCACCCATGCGCTAGGGGAGCGGAGCGCGCAGGCAGGCGACGGCACCGGCTGCGGAGGAGGATGCGGGGCTCGGGCGCCCGGGCAGGGGCAGCGGGGCTCGGCTGGAGCCGCGGCGGCTCCCCGGCTCCCCTCTGGACGTGCCTCCTGCTGTGCGGGGCGCTGCGGAGCCTGCTGGCCAGCCCCAGCAACGAAGGTGAGAGGCGCCGGGGAGCGGGGGACCCTGCCCCGGGGCTGCTCGCCGCCGCGGGAGCCGGGGAATGACTCGGGCTCTCTCTCGCGCTGGGCTGGTGGGAAGGGGCTGGAGCATCCCCCCGCTGCCCGACTCCGCGCCCTGTGCCAGGGGGAGCAGCTGGTCCGCTGCCGGGGGGCGGGCGACTGCGCCCCTGTCGTGCTCTCCAGCCCCCTGGTCCCGCTGTCCAGCCCCCGTGCCCCTCACAGCCTCCTGGCCACGGCTCCCTACCCTACCCCTCGCCGTCTCCAGGTCCCCTCCGCCCCGTGCCCATAACTCGCCATGACCCTCCATTCCCCGGGTCCCCCCATAGTTCCCTTCCCCCAGCGCCCCACCGCCCCCCAGACACTCACAGCGCCCTGCCCCTCAGCTGCCCGGGTCCCCCCATAACTCCCTTTCCCTAGCCTCCAAGACACACACAGCGCCCGGCCCCGTGCCCACAACCTGCTCTGCCCCTCCGCTCCCCGGGTCCCCCCATAGCTCCCTTCCCCAGCACCCTACCGTCCCCCCCCCCCAGCGCCCTGACCGTGCCCACAACCCGCCCTGCCGCTCCGCTCCCCGGGTGCCCCCATAACTCCATTCACCAGCCCCCCTACGCCCCCCCCCCAGCGCCCTGCCCCATGCCCACAACCCGCCCTGCCCCTCCGCTCCCCGGGTCCCCCCACAGCTTCCCCCTACGGCCCCCCCCCAGCGTCCTGACCGTGCCCACAACCCGCCCTGCCCCCCGCCCCGTGTCCAACCCCCCCCCCCGAGGCTCCCCGAGGCTCGCTCCGCTCTTCCCCGCAGCAGGCTCCCGGGGCGGGCAGCCCACTGCCCCGCTGAGCGGCTGCGGCGGGGAGTCGCGGGGCGCCCCGGGGGGCTGCAGGGCTCTGGGCGGCTCAGGCAGGCGGCTCAAGCCTGGCGCCCCTGTGCGCGGTGGGGCGCGTGTGGTGGGGCAGGGGTGCAAGCCCGGGGTGGCGTGTCTGTGTCCCGCTGCGGTGGCGTGTGCGTTTGTATCACACGGGGTGTGGGCGGTTGCGTGCATGTCTTGTCTTTTGTGTGACGCTGTATGGGTATTTTGTGTTTGATTGTGTGTGTATGTGTGTCGGGCTGGATGCTGTGTATCGGGGTTCGGAGTGTGTTTTGTGTTGTGCTGTGCCTGTATTTGGATTGGGTTGTGCTGTGTGTGTGTTTGCTGTGCTGTGTGTGTGTGCGTATTTGCCGTTAGGTTTGTGTGGTTGCACTGTATGTTTTGTGTTGTGGGCTTGGTCTGGATTGTATGTTTCCAGCCAGAGGCTTAAAATCTCTCTTTAGTGTCGCATCTAAATTACCCCAGCTCCAGAGCCCAGGAATTAGCCCCCGAGTAAGGCTCTGAGACCCCAGCGCCTAAACAGAGCAAGAGGAGCAGTACAACAAAAATCCAAACCCAAATTAAAGCTAAACATGCCCAAGAGGAGAGAGGATGGAAATAGGAAATATCTTTGTCCCCTAAAGATATTTATTTATTTCTGGCGCATTTCAAATGCTGTCCAACGTTTATTTACTTTTTTTAAAAAAGGTGCTTTGTGAAAGAAGGAAAAAAAATACCTCGGAGAAATGAGAATATAAGAATTGTTACCCCGTTGCAACAAGCGGAATGGATACTTGTGCTAATTATTGCTGGCAATTTAAAAGTTTCATCTGCTTGAAGTCAATATGTAAAGACATATGACATGGTTTTCCGATTGGCAGGGATTCTTTCCAGGTTTTCTTAAACCTGTTTTTCAGTTTTGGGTTTTTTTTTTTTTTATCAACAAGGTAAATCATATTGAGGGGTTTTGTTGTTTTTTGGATCCACATGCAGGTTGTAATACACAAACTTTCAGGCCAAGAAGCCTGTTTATAAGCCAAGCTTATTACCCACAGTGATTTATTAGTGAAATTCCTACAAGGGGGGAGGAGGGGAAAAGGCACAGTGAGGTTTCAAAGCTGTGGCCTGAGGTAAATAGCTTGTCATAATATATTTTAGAAAATGGGATTAATGCAAATCACAGAAAAATATACAGAGGAAGGGACAAATGCATTCCAGTGGCTGTGAAGTTATGGAGTGCTCAGGGCTAGAGGATGCATAGATTAGGGGAGGGTGAGTGTTTCCTTAGATTTCTCTTCTACAAATCAGTCATTATGGATCCAGTCTGCAAACACATCCATGCTTGTGAATAACTTCATTGGGACTACTCACTCCAGTAAAGTCAGTTGGATTGCTCTCAAGAGTAAGCTACTCACTGGGCGTTTATATGAACAGTTTCTAAGTTGGGAGTATGTTGTTTTGTTCCGGTTTATCATGATTTGCACTGATCTATTAATAAACAGAGACAGACACTTTGCACCTTCAATCTCTTACTCACACATGGTCCTTACGCATGTGAGTATGTCCCACTGGAGTCAAAGGGACGGCTGCAAGTGAGTAAAGGCCACTTGTGAACAAAAACTTGCAGGATTGGGCCTCTATTGTATGACAGAATACTGGAATTTTTTAAACGAAATTGCCTTGTTACATGGTTTAGTGAGTTCTTCAGAGAAAGAAGAGATGGGGGAATATTACAATAAGTATTGACAACACATGGGTTGGCTTTATACCCTCTCACTCTCTTCCCCCTTTTATTCACAGTCTTCAACTTTTATGCTTTTCATAAGCCCAGGGCAGGAAGTGAAGTCTAGAGGTGGACCTGAACTTATTCAATAACAGCCACTCTACCATTTGTAGATTCATTTGTAAACAAGCATTATCTGACAAGTGCTTTTCACAGCATGGCTTCTTGGCCAATTACTGCTGAACAGTTCTACTTTGAAAATGATTCACCCTGCAGTGAATCAAGGCTAATTCATTAGAGCCTCAGTTGCTAAAGTCCCTGTGCCATATGCTGTTGACACTTGTCAACAGTTTGATTTTGAAAAGTTCAGTGTTGTTTCTCTCAGCATTCAAGGTGCATTCTGGGGGACAGAACCTCAGCTGGTGTGAATTGCCATCCCTAGCTCAGTTGACTTCAATAGAGATTTGAAAATTTACACTAGCTGTGAGATCATAGGTTTATTTGTAGCTAACTGTGGGGAGGAGGGATTGGACTTCTTGAAGATGGGAGGATAAAAAAGTTAGTCAAATTTTCCTTTTTTTGTTTGTTTGTTTTGTTTCCTTTGTAATTTTGTTTCTGCTGTGCCTAAAAAAGAACTTGGTCAGCAAAGAACGTGTACCACTTGGCTGTGTTAACGTAATAGCTTTTATTTTCCAGTAACAATTGTGAGAATTTTATTTCCACATATCTGATGAATCAAATGTTAGTACTGAGTTAAACTGAACTTTTGTTTTAACTGCAGTGGTATTGCTAGGTAGGAGATGTGAAATCCATTCCACGCACTGTGGATCGTGTTAGGCATCACTATAGAGGTGGAAGGGTTTGTGAAAATTTTGTTTGAAATATAGGCCAAATAAAAAAAAATAATAATTAGGCTCCTAAATCCATATTTGAGCAAAATAGCTGAGCAGCCAACAACTTCCATTGTTTTCAACAGGAACTGTTTGGGTGCTAAACACACTTTCTAATATGCCTAAATATGGGTTTAGGAGGATAAAAGTAGACTCCTGATTTAAAAAATTTGGCCACAGTTTCTGTTATAAGCAGAAAACCATTTTAGTAGCTGTCATACTATATCTTAATCTATAACATGCAGTAAAGGAAGAGGGCTCAGTACAATGGCATCTGTGAGTCATCGTGTAACTATTACTATTGAACTCCTTTGCAAATTTCACAAGTTAAAATCCTATTATTTGTATTTTTCCCCTTCTAATAATATACAATCAGAAATTCAACTCTATTGAGACTATTCAAAGGCCAGTATTTCAAAAGCAGTCCTTTACATTAAATGCATTACCCGTGACATATCCTTAGAGAAATGACTTCCCCTGAGTTACAGTCATGCATGTTTTATTTTTATTGACTGAATGAATATACTGGGCTGGAGTTATTTTGCACAGCAAAGAATACTGATAGCAATTAATCAGAAATATGTTGCCTGAGGCTGTAAGACAACAATGTTAACACAGTAATTGCCTGAGTTACGTTTTTCTGGAAGCTGCTTGATGCCAGAGTTGCTACATGATTGAGATACCATGTTGAGAGGCACAGAATATGAACCCAAATAGATACAGCCCACACAGGAACATAATCTCCTCCTTTTTCCCCTTGGCAGTAACTTCTGAACCATTACTTGACATTAGGGACTGCATTGTATTCGACTTTATTTCTTGCACATCCTTAATGGTAAAAGTGCACACAATTTAAATTCTGTCATAAGCTTTAAGGTTTTTGGAAGTGACTTGGCTTTTTTTTTTTTTTTTTTTTTTTTTTTTTTTTTTTTTTTTTTTAAAGGAATGGTTTGGTTCCTGTTTTCTGTAAATTTGGATTGATTTTCAGCTCTCATTTGGAAATAACCCAGTTGACATTAAAGAGTTTTATGGGCAGATTTTCAAAAGACTTGTGTGTGTATTTTCTGATTGTTTTTAATAATATATCACAGCTATCTTATTTGCATAATTACCACTAAAAATAAAGAATACATTAGAACTATTCAGCAGAAATAAGTTATGATCCGACAGTACTGTGAAAACTGCTAAGTAGATTGTTAAACAAATGAAAAGAAAAAAAACAAAACCACTTCTTTGAAATAATGACAATGTGGCTTAAACAGACAAAAGTAGAAAATTCAAGATTAAGGTCAACTCTTCATCCTTAACTTATCTCTGTCCGTTATTTCAGTAATTTAAGAACAGAGTAATAGGGTTAACTTGGAATTTCCAGGGATTTGTCCGTTTTAACTAACTATAGTTTGGAGGATTTATCTGGCTGGATTTATTTAATTGATTCATTTATAGTTTAAATTTATTTATTTATTTATAGGGACAGCGGGAACAGGCAGAGTTAGATGAAGGTTATAAAATGCAGATTGCTTACTCCAGAGACGGGAATGGTACTAGCTGTTCTAATGTCTTAATGGCGTATGTATTTATCTGATAGTGGCAGAACTCCCACTGACCTGGCCCATTGGGTAAATATATATTTGGGTATGTTATCAAAACATATGTATTTAACCAGTTAGAACTGTCTTTTAATGAGCGTTAAAAAGCAACCTAAATCTGTATTATATACTTCCATTTGAAGCTATTCCAGTTTATTTGGTAAAAGAAAGGATGTAACCAGGTTTCTTAAAAAGGTATTACTTACATAACCAGTACAGTCTCAGCTTCATAAATCACATAGTCAGACAGCTCTTACATTATTTTAACAATGCTATAGATTGGGAAACTATGCAAGCTGGTGATATTGTAATGTGTGTTGTGTAAAAATAGATATTTAACTTTGGAGCCATTCCAGTCTATTAATAAAGTACATATTACAAGCTTTTAAAAGTTATATACTCTTAAGTGGATGGCATTGGAACAGGGTTTTTTTTTATTTCTTTCCACAGTAAAAATTTTGGGCCCAATCCTGCGCATTGATTTACAAGAATAATCTTTGCTCATGCAAGTAATCCTGTTGACTTTAATTTGAGTTCAGTGGGACCACTGATATGAGTAAGGAGTAGTCAGAGGAAATAGGGTTTTCAGAATCAGGTCTTTAAACATCTCTGTCAGTTTTAGCTTTTTCTTTTCAAAATATTCAAAGCATTTATACCCTGTTTAATAAGAATCAAATACCAGTTTCAGTTTTAAATCAAATCTTTTTTTGCTTTAAATATACAAAAAGCAATTGAAACATAGCTTTTAAATATGACTTTAAAATGAGGCAACTTATGAATGATGTATTATGTATTTTTAAAAATACATAACAGTTGACCCCAAGACTGCATCTAAGCCAAGTTACATCTTAAAGCATGTTATCACAATGCCTATAAATATATGTAAATAGGCAAAGCATCTTATAATAGAAACATTGACAGACCTTCCTCCTACAGTATCATACACGTTGACACCATGATTTGATGTATAAAGCAGCTATTTGCGAATGAAGTTACAGTTGAATAAACTGACAGGTATTCCCAGTGGGAAACTGCAGAGTTAGTATGGTTGGCCCTCATCCCTTCTTATGTAACATTTAAAACCATAATATACTATTCATCTGCATGCCTTCAATTTCCTTTGTGTGGTGCAAATAATAAAATTAAATTTTAGGTCAGCCAAGGATGTGTTTCTGTAATTATATTTTGTATGGATTGCAAAATGCTTTTACGAATATTTTAATTCTCTGAAAAAAAGAACAACTTTCAACAAGTGTTCAAGAAGATGCAGACAACCAGATCGGTTTATTTTATGCCATGAGCCATGTCATGTTAATTTTTATTGTGCAGCCAAATAAACTTGTGTAAGTGAAATAAAAAAAACGGTGTCCAATGTTTGATATGATTCGTGCATATGATGTGTTTCTGTGACATTAGTTAATGAATTAAATCTTAGGGCTGCATTCTCCTCTTGCAGCAGTTTTCCACCAGTATAACTCCAATGGCTTCAAACTGAAGGGACTCCACTGAAGCCCTAATCCTGCAAAGTGGTTTGCTAGCACAGAGCCCTGCACGCGAGTCGTTGGGAGTCTACAAAGGCATAGAAAGGGGTCTATGCTAGTATACCACAATGCAGAATTTGGACAGAAGTGACCTGAGAATCAGGCCAATCAAAGTCAATGGTTTTTGAATTGAAGCTTGAAGAGGTTTACTTCTTTTCTCAAAGTTCAAGACATTTGAGGCCTGATTCCCTTCTTTACACCAGTGTAAATCCATTAACCTCTGCGAGGATTTATTCCTGAATTAGACTGTGTCTACATACAGACTTGCACCAATTTAATTAAACTGGTTTAGTTAAATTGGTGTAACTTCTGTGTGGGGGGACAGTCTTTCTTAGACTTAAGAGTGGCTTAGTTTGTTTTATCTTAAATTTGCTCCTGATTGATTTAAGCTAAACCAAACTAAGCCACTCTTAAACCTAAATAAGAGTGTCCACATGGATTTATGGAATCAGTTTACATTCCCACATCTAGCTCAATTGGTGAAACTCTCCACTATACGAGGCCCTGATTCAGCAGTTCATCCCTGTACAGCAAAGCACGTAAATACATGCTTAATATTAAAGTTTGTACCTGCTTGACTGCTTCACTGAATAGGGAGGGACTTACACATGTGCTTAGGTGCTTTATTGAAATAAAGCCTCACTCTGCCGTGAGAGGAAAATCAGCCCTTCTTGCAATCGGATTTCTTTTGTCCCTCATTTACAAAACCTAAAATCAAATTTCCCTGCATAAGGCAAAGAAAAAACGAGTGTACAAACCCCAGGTAAACGTTTCCTTAGAGTGTTGAGTCCTGAACATTTTCTTAACCATATTACAGGGCTCTGTTTCAGGGCAAGAGTGCTGTTTAGAATTCCTCTTTAATCAATGCTTCACCTTTGTAACCCTTATCAGTAGGCTTGGAAGGGTTTGATTTTTATTGGTAAGTGTCAATTTCACCACACCCACACAAACTGATGAAAAAGTATTTCCATCTATGATTGAAATTTACAGACAGGCAAAGTAAAAAATATGCTGCTTGAGAACTTAAGAGTTGGATGTATGGATATTTACTCTGTATATTTTGATATGTAATGTTGACAATTTGTGTTTCAATAGTTATAAAGCTTTAACATTTGAATCTCAGCATCTACTGTCACTAAATAATTGTCTGACTTCAGTGTAAAAATTTCCTGCCAGTGTAAAAATTTACATTGATAAAAATAGAGAAAAATGCTTAAAAATAAATTATAACATTAAATAAAATGTTATGGAGTGAAATTATACATAAAAATAAAATTCTGTCAAGTCTACTTATTGGGTAAACAAGGAATTCACAAACCTGACAATTTCCTGTGCTTACCCCAAATTCATTTTTTGAAATCATTTTTTAATCCGAGGCTGGCTATCTCATTAGCAATGTGTGCCTGATCCTGCTTTAGTGAGAGCCGGAGTTGACTCAGACACAGGAGAACTTGACCAGCAAGCCATTATCTGGACTCAAATTGTTACTTTTTTTCTCCTCAAAAATGAACCATTCCGTTGTTATAATTAGTCTCATGATACTTTCATTGCGTTAGTTACGTCTGTTTTTCTAGTGAAACTGGATAAGCAATTTGACTGTCAACGTATATGTAAGAGAAACACGCAAAAGTACCAGTTTAATTGAATTCAGCTAGAAACCTGGGAGAGGTTGAGGTGTTCTTCATTTGCTCGTACCACTCTTGTCCTCATCCTTCCCTTTTGTTTGTGTGCCCAGCTGAACCATTGGATGGCAAGCTTTGCAGACGAGAAAGCGCTTGGCTTTTCCACAGCTTTTGCAAGCAGTTGTATTGGCAGACTTAAGGATAGGCCCTTCAGTAGCTGAGATCTCTAGTTCTCCTGGTTGTTGACTTTCTTTGACTAACTTTTGACTTAGCCATTTATTTTCTGTGTGTGCGGGGCAAATGAAATAGTGAAATAATTGTGGAATGTAAGCCAGAAATTAGCAGCCCTATTTGTTTCTTAAACAAATCACAGCTGAGGGTAGTCACTGATCTGAAGTAATTACATGACTCTCTTACTGCAGAATCTGAGCACCTTACAATCCTGTGGAATACTTACCCTCACCACACCCCTCTGGGTAGAGCAGGGCTGAATTCCCCATTGTACAGATGGAGAACTGAGGATAGAGAGAATAAGTGACTTGCCCCAGGTCACACATGGAGCCTGTAGCAGAGCAAGGAATTGAACCAAGGTCTCTTGAGTTGCAGGCTAGTCCCCTAAACACGAGACTTTCCTTCCTCTCTGTAAGTCTAAACATTTAAATTCTCAAGGGACTAGAGAGCGGCACAAACCACCCACCCTTAAGTCTAGTCTGGTGACATCACTGGGTTTGCTGTTCTGTGCTAATCTTTCCTGAGTTATGTGATAAGTTCAGAAACACAGCCAAGCTCTGACTGCTTTATACCTCTTGCTGCCACAAAGCAACGATACATTTGGTGCATCAGGGCAGTGGAGAATGTCCTTCTGTGTAGGGAATGTTCTAGTGGCCTAGGGCTGCTGTAGCCGCGACTTCTCCTGGCAGCTGGCATGGGGCTGTGGCCAGGCAGGAAGGGGTGTGGCTGAGACACTGTTGCATCTGTCTGATCCAGGGCTGCCAGAACATCCCCTTGGTGCCCCAAGGCTGCTCTAACTCACACCAGGGACAGGACCGGGTCCCTGGTAGTCCCAGGATTGTGTGTGTCTGTATAGGGGGAAAGGAGTGGGACACAAAAGACTTTTAGAGCCACCTTTCCTGCCTTCTCACTGGGCTTGTGCTAGGTCCGATAACCTGGCCTCTGCATTTTGTTTTTCCTTCAAAGAACTGAGTCGTTTCCTTTAACTGGGATGATGCTCTCAGTTGTTGTTCCCACATCCAGTAGGCGTCCACTTTATTATACCAGTCTGCATCAAGGCCCTCTGCAGCCATGCCGAGTCCCATAGAGCAGTCTAGACCCCACTCTCAGGTATGCCTACATTGCAATAAAAGCCCTGGGACTGGCCTGTGTCAACTGATTCAGGCTGGGGCTTTGGGGCTATAAAATTTCAGCGTAGACGTTCGGGCTCATGCTATTCCCCCAAGAAAAATTGTCTGAATGATATAATGTTCACTGGGATCAATTTTCTTCTATGTCTCATATGCAAAATGGGTAAAATTACTAGCCGCTGTCTTCTACGTCGCTCTGCTTTACATGCCATGAGTTGAACAGTCAAGCAGCTTATGCTTCTATTATCATTACTGGCTTTTTCCGTGTCATTTTTTATGTGTTTCCCTATTAATAGTGTATTTTCAGAAGGCAATGGGAGAAAAATATTTTTGTTTTTCCACTACACAGAGAGAGAGAGAGAGAGGTATAAGCTGTCAAACATTAGAAAAGCCAATAAATCAACCTAACCATTCTTTGCTCCCGAGAGCCATCCAAACATAATGTCAGTTACTCTTTTCTACTTGAATGAATTCAAAGGCAGCAAAATGGTCATTATTGTGGATTGGAAGGCTCTGTTGGTGGTGGATAGGCTGGACAGCTGAAATCTTGTGAGTCTACTGAAAATGAGATCTGTCAGGGTAATTTGACAACTATAGTTATGTCTGTGCTGTGTCTCTTTATTTCTGTCCAGTTTAATAGTATGTGTAACATAATTTGTGTCTCTTTATTTCTATCCAGTTTAATAGTATGTGTAACATAATTTGTGTCTCTTTATTTCTATCCAGTTTAATAGATGTGTAACATAATTTGATATTCACATTCTAGGGGGAAAAATGCCTGTAAAGGATATTTGATGGGTGGACCTTCTAGGAGAAGTCTCTCCCCCACCCCCCCTTTGGGATCATAGGTATTTTAAAAGCAGAAATGGGATTTCTTTTTAGTCACTAAGGCCCTGATTCAGGAAAGCACCCAAGTACGTGCTGAACTTTAATCATTCAGTTAAATTCCATCGACTTCACTGGGATTTAAGCACATGCTTATAGCCAGTCTCCGAACAGGGATGTTCTGTTGATTCAGGGCCTCAAGTTTATATACAGCTCTCAGTTTGCCATGGAACTCCCAATGTTGCAAGTGGACAGAGAGCACTAATGAAATTATTGGGTGAAATTCTATTATTTGTGTTCTGGTCATTATGATAGCAATGTCAGGCTGGAGAGGACCTCAAGAAGCCATCAAGTATCGCCCTCTGTGCTGAGGCAAGACCAAGTAAACATAGATTCATAGATTCATAGATACTAAGGTCAGAAGGGACCATTCTGATTATCTAGTCCGACCTCCTGCACAGCGCAGGCCACAGAATCTCACCCACCCACTCCTATGAAAAACCTCACCTATGTCTGAGCTATTGAAGTCCTTAAATCATGGTTTAAAGACTTCAAGGAGCAGAGAAGCCTCCCTTAAGTCACCCATGCCCCATGCTACAGAGGAAGGCGAAAAACCTCCAGGGCCTTTCCAATCTGCCCTGGAGGAAAATTCCTTCCCGACCCCAAATATGGCAAACATAGACAACCTCTGACAGGCATTTGTCCAGCCTGTTCTTAAAAACTTCCAGTGATGGGGATTCCACAACCTCCCTTGGATGCCTGTAACTATCTTTACCACTAGAAAGATTAAGCTTCTTTCTTCTTGTCCAACCTTCAGTAGACATAGAGAACAACGGATCACCATCCTCTTTTATAACAGCCCTTAATATATTTAAAGACTATTTTCAAGTCCCCCCTCAGTCTTCTTTTATCAAAACTAACCTTTCCTCGTAGGTCAGGTTTTCTAAACCTTTTGTTGCTGTCCTCTGGATACTCTCCAATTTGTCCATAACTTTCCTAAAGAGTGGTTTCAGAGTAGCAGCCGTATTAGTCTGTATTCGCAAAAAGAAAAGGAGTACTTGTGGCACCTTAGAGACTAACAAATTTATTTGAGCATAAGCTTTCGTGAGCTACAGCTCACTTCATCATCCGATGAAGTGAGCTGTAGCTCACGAAAGCTTATGCTCAAATACATTTGTTAGTCTCTAAAGTGCCACAAGTACTCCTTTTCTTTTTCCTAAAGAGTGGTGCTCAGAACTGGGCACAGTACCGCAGCTGAGGCCTAATCAGTGCTGAGTAGAGCAGGACAGTTACCTCAAGTCCTTTACATATGACACTCCTGTTAATGCACCCCAGAATATTCGCTGCTGTTGTTGTTCTTTTGCAATGATACCACACTGTTTATTTAAATTCAATTTGTGATCCACTGTAAACCTCAGATCCTTTTCAGCAATACTACCAGCTAGGTAGTTGTTCCCAGTTTTCTAGTTATGCATTTAATTTTTCCTTTCTTAGTGAAATATTTTGCATTTATCTGTATTGAATTTCATTTTTGTTGAATTCAGATCAATTCTCCAATTTCTCAAGGTTGTTTAGAATTCTAACCCTGTCTTCCAAGTTGCTTGCAATCCCTCCCAGTTTGGTGTCATCTGCTGATTTTGTAAGCATACTGTTCACTCCATTATCCAAGTCATTAATTGAAGAGTAAGGGATCTAGGATTGACCCCTGCAGCGCCCCATTAGATATGCTCTCCCAGTATGACAGCAAACAATTGATAACTACTTTTTGAGTCTGGTCTTTCAACCAGTTCTGCACCCGCCTCATAGTAATTTCATCTACACCAAGTTTCCCTAATTTGCTTATGACAATGGTACATGGGACTATGTCAGAAGCTTTACTAATATCAAGATATCTACTGCTTCCCCCCAAACCACTATGCCAGTAACCCTGTCAAAGAAGGACATTAGGTTGATATGATATGATTTCTTCTTGACAAGTCCATGCTGGCTGTTCCTTACAACCCTATTATCTTCTAGATGCTCAAAAGCTGATTGTTTAATCATTTGTTTCAGTATCTTTCCAGGTATTGAGGTTAGATTGACTGGTCTATAATTCCTTGGGTGCAGGTACTGTGTTTGCTCTTCTCCAGTCCTCTGGCACCTCACCCATCCTCCAGGAGTTCTCAAAGATAATTGTTAATGGTACCGAGATTGCTTCAGCCAGTTCCTTAAATGTCCTAGGTGAATTTCATCAGGCCCTGCTGACTTGAATACATCCAACTTATCTAAATATTCTTTATGGTCCCTTCTGGCCTTAAAATCTATGATGCAGACTCCAGCATCTTGGGGCTTGCTATAAAGGAGATTATAGAAAACCTACAGCAGAAGTGAGTCATCATAATAAAATATCAATCTGTAGCTAATATCATTTTGTAGGTTCATTAAATTGAGTGTATTTTCTTCCTCTATTGGCCTATAAATAATAGGTGCTCTGCATAACTTATGTTTCTCTGGAGTTGGTCTCCACTAGCATATAAATTGATATTTCCCAGTTTTTGCATGGTCTTTTTTTTTGGTCTTAACTCAAGGCAAATAATAAAAAACACCTGCTCCATAATGGCTTTGATTTTTTGGGGGGGTTTAATCTTTCATTTGTTTTTGATATCCTGGATTATTTTTGACTGTCGCTTACTTTTAGGAGCACTTTTAGATTTACAACTTTGTAGAACTATTTAGCACAACAGGGAAAACAGCAGGAAAATGAATAGCGGCAGTGGTGCAATAAAACTGACAGCGATTGGTGGAGAAGAAAAAGTTTTGACTGTGACGATGGAGGGGTCTTGCTGTTCAGTATGTCTTGGTAGTGCTGTGAACTCCCATAAGAGGGAGGTGGGACTGTAGTGTAACTCTGGTTTCTTGCTATGCAGTGTATTATTTATCGTATGCTTTGCAAATATCTTCCCCATCTTGCGCTCAGGGAGACGGGAGGAGAGAATGGAATACTTCTTACTGGCTGATTCACAGAGTGGTGTTGTCCCCATTGTTGCTGGAGACTTCGGTGGCTGGAGGAATTGCACCTCTCTCAGAGCTATTGGGGGATAAAATGTTGGTTCCTGTAAAGAAAAATTTGGGGATCCTGACAACTACGTCTATCATATCAAACTTAGGCTTGCACATCACCTTTTCAGTTGCTTGGAAACTCGAAGAATGATGGAAGCGTATAATCCCGTTCAAACAAACTCCCCGGAAGGGTTCAAAGGAAAGTATTGTAATGTAACTCAGTACCTTCCTTTTTATTTTTTCCTCCATGTCCTCAGTCAGGGCTCGATCCTGCAAAGTGCTGAGCACTCTGGCCCCAGTCCAACAAAGCACTTAACCACATGCTTCATTTCATGCATGTGAATATTCCTGTTGCCTTCTGTGAGATTTCTCACGTGCTTCAATGTAAGCACTTGCTTATGTGTTCTGCTGGATTTCTTTTTGCTAATACAGACTAACATGGCTGCTACTCTGAAACTTGCTGGATTTGAGTCAGAGTGCTCAGCACCGTGCAAGACCTAGCCAGTCCTGGAGGAGGGGAAGCTAGATCAGGGTGCTTTCAAGGGAGGCTGAGAATCCTGGTGGGTGGAGCCCTCCAAATGTGGGGAGACTTAATACAGAGGCAACAGAGAAGAAGCAGAATGGAAGAAAATAACCTCCTGAGGAGCGTCACACTGATAAAGTTAGAGCCTTACTGTACTGAGTGTGCTTGGCATGCTAGAGGAAAGAAAAAAAGGGGTGAGCTGACTGGAAGATTTCTTGACAAATTGTCGATTGATAGGTCTCATATCTTAGACAGGAGGTCAGTTAGAGAGGGGGTTGCATATGTCACCCACAAGCTCCTCCATCTCTCTAGTGAGCGCCCATCACCGTAGTATCAGTGGTTGTTCTCACTTTGCCCACAATGCATGTATTGATATGAGCTAGTATGCCGCCCCACATCCCGTTTATCCAAAAATGCTCCTTCAAAATCCACTTTCTCACAATGCTGGCCCATGCTCCTCCATCAGATTAATTAGATCATTAAAATATTAATTATACATTAAAAAGCAGAGCTTACACAGCAGGTGGGTAACCACTGACTTCAATGAGAGCAGAGTTAAGTCAAGGCTGAGCACTCTTCAAAATCCAGCCATATAAAACCATGACTGTATTTCTCATGACTGTATTTGGCATAATTCTTATAATCTTTCCCTAACACAGCCTTCTTGTCTCCTGTCCTAGCTCTCTGTAGTGTTGCAAACTCTTCAGGGTAGTGACTGTCTCACCTTTTTGTCTGTAAATTGCCAATCACGCTTTATGCCCCCTCATGAATAATAATAATTATGTTAGAATATCCATAACAGAGGGAGTGGCAGCAGGATCTGTCAGTGGTATTTTCAAAAGTGGCAGCATGGGGTAGAGGGTAGAGATTGTGACTGTGTCACAGACTCACAGATCGTGCCCACTCTTGGCCCCGTGCAGTCCGTGGGGGAAATGCCCCTTTTAGTGAGACAGCCCTTCTCCCCGGGGATCCACTCTCTCTTGGGGTTAAGTCCCTCCACCTCCTGGAGCCGCACCTCTCTGAGCCTTAGCACACCTGTTTCTCGCCATGGACTCCCTCAGGGAGTCCAGTCACTCTGGACCCCCAGGGCCTCCAAAGGGGATGATGCCCCCCTGTTCTCTAGACCGGAGCGACTGTCAGCGTAAAACAGGAGGGTTTATTGAGCGTTGAACACAGCATAGGAAACTCTCAGGGCCTCCTTCAGCACAGCACATCCAAGTCTCTCCTGCATCCAGGTGGGCTCTGCCTGCTCCCTCTCTCCAGCACAGAGTCCCCCTGCTTCCCAGCTGGGCAGCTGAGATCCCCAGCCCCAAGTCCTGCCTCTATTGTCTTCTCTCCAGGCAAAGGGTGGTAAACAGGGTCCTCTAGCTGGAACTGGTTGGTTGGGTCCTCTAGCTGGAACCGGTTGGTTGAGTCCCCGGGGGTCCTCGCAGCCCATTGTTTTCTCACTGGCCAGAACTGGCTGTGACTCTGGAGTTGGGCCTCCGGGTCACCAGGTCATTGGCTGTGTTTCCACGCTGGTCCTCTGGAACAACAAACTCCCTCTCCCATCACCTTGTTAAACTGATAACCCCCAGAGAAGCTGAGTCCCACTCCCTCTACATGCATACCATAGGAAAACCAAGGGAAAAAAACCCCATAAACAAGGAAACCAGGAATCTCCCCCACTTCATCACAGACTGGGACTCAGGAGACTGGAATTCTACTCCCAGGTGTATCGCTGTCCTGCTGGATGATTATTTCACTGCCCCATGTCTCAATTTCCCATTTGTGAAAAATGGGAATAATGATGGGGTCTAAAATAGCTGTTAGCACTCGAGAAAGACCTTGCAGTCGTTGTGGATAGTTCTCTGAAAACAGCTGCTCAGTGTACAGCAGCCGTCAACAAAGCAAACAGAATGTTAGGAACCATTAGGAAAGAGATAGAAAGAAGACAGTAAATAGCACAGTGCCATTACATAAATCCATGGTGCACCCACCCGTTGAATACTGCGTGCAGTTCTGGTTGCCCCATCTCAAAAAAAGATATATTAGAATTGGGAAAAGTACCTCAAAGGGCAACAAAAATAATGAGAGGTATGAAACAGCTTCCAGATGAGGAGAGATGAAAAAGACTGAGACTGTCCAGTTTAGAAAAGAAATGAGTAAGGGGAGATATGATGAAGGTCAATAAAATCATGACTGGTGTGGAGAAAGTGAATAGGGACGTGTTATTTACCCCTTCATGGAACACAAGAACCAGGTGTCACCCAATTAAATTAATAGGCAACAGATTTAAAACAAACAAAAGGAATTACTTCTTCACACAATGCACAGTCAACCTGTGGAACTCCTTGCCAGGGGATGTTGTGAAGGCCAAAAGTATAAGTGGCGTCAAAAAAGAATTAGATAAGTTCCTGGAGGACAGGTCCATTCATTAGCTATTACTCAAGATGGTCACGAGCGCAACCCCATGCTCAGTGTGTCCCTAAAGCTCTGTTTGCCAGAGGCTGGGAATGGGTGACAGGGGATGGATCACTTGATAAATTGCCCTATTCTGTTCATTCCCCCTGAAGCACCTGGCATTGACCACTGTTGGAAGACAGGATACTGGGCTAGATGGACCACTGGTCTGACTCTGTATGGCCGTTCTTATGATACTGACCTCCTTTGCATAGAGCTTTGAGATGTATTGATGAAAAGGACTGCAGAAGAGCTGGGTATTATTAGGTGCTCAGTTCTGGTCCAGTTCTCTTCCCCTGAAGTCAATGGTTAAACTCCCATTGCTGTCAATAGACTGTTGAAAAATCCCATCTTGTGTCTCTTGTGTCGGTGCTTACTTCCAGCAATGGTCTCTACATTGTCATATTGATGAGATTGGAGAGGCCAGTCTATGTGGGAGTTCAAGACTTTGGAGCAGAGCCCCTGGTCCAATCTCCATCTATGGGATACAGTTTGTGTTCAGGGAAAATATTTGCATCACTTCTCATTTGGTCCAAACCGGATGACTCATCACGAGTAAATAGAGCCCATCTGAGAATGTGCAGTTTGAGCATATGCAAACCTCCCCCTGTGTGTTGTCCTAAAAAAATAACAGGCTCTGGTGTGAGTTTAGACTTAATCATCATTTATCCTACCCGGAAGGCGTGAAAGCTAATGATTATATAGATCCTGTGCAGTTTGGTATGTTTCTTTCGATCAAGCATTAGAGATAATTAGGGCTTGAGGGAAGGGTGCGCGTATGGTGAAGATGAGAAGTTTTGCATTTATTTGCTCTTTCATGTTCTCTATTTTTAAGTTGGTTGGCAAAATGCTGAGAATAAGTGTGTATGCCTGTAGGCTGTTGGGTTCTTGCTGCTTCTTTGAGACACTCAGCACATTCTTCTAGCTGATGCTGAGTAGCAGTGGTATAAATAAATCACTCCTATTTAAATGCTGTTAGGCTTATGGAGAAACCAGTTCCTCTACACATCAGGCATTAGTGATGGTCGCAAGTGATTGTTGGGAGTTCTATCAGTAGGAAGAACTCCCCAAGTGCACAAAATCTACAGGGCACAAACATGGGCATCAGATTTCTGAGCACTCAATTAGAGTGTAGGACCCTCATTCAGGAATCTTCCCTGCTAAGCACAGTACTGTGCTAAAGTTAAGCATGTGCATATGATTAAACGTGGACTGATATCCTTTTGACTTCAGCGGGAAAGTCAAATACATGGTGACTTCAGCGGGAAAGTCAAACACATGGCAAAGTGCTGTCCTGAACAGGGATGCATTTAAGTACATTTTAGGAGCATTCCTAAATGGGGGCTAATTTGGGATCTCACCCAAGTTTGATTTTAATTGTTTCTGATGAAAGCCTGGCTAAATGAGCATTGCTGGTTATTATGAATAATATGTGGGATGTTGCCAAATTGAGGCCTGGAGTGGTGTGTGTAATGAGTTGGTTAAAAGGTGTGTTGCACTGATGATGATTGTAGGATGGAATGTCATACCTGCTGAGGTGTGTGTCATGAGACAAGCCCCAGGACTACTGTATCTAAAGGAGAGTTCCCTTTAGTTAAAGCAGCAGGAGCATCTGGTTTTTCGGAGCAAAAGGATGAGCACTCTATCCTGGCTTCTGACTATGAAACAGGGTAGTAAGAAGGTCTGATGCTTATACAGGTAGAAGGGAGCAAGCAAAACCAATTGAAAATGGACACAAGGAGAAAATAAGTGCATTTATTTCACATCTTCATGGAGTGGTTATAATCAGTGCTTACATAAGCCATTTTGTTTGCAGTATTTTTGCCTTTTCAGGCAATGTAGACTGATTATTAGTTAAAAATACGCTGATCTACTTCAAAGAATATCACAGCATTTTGGAAGGTATAAGTGAAAGTGATGCCACAGGAATCAATATTAGATAAGCAGCTCTCTTCATGCAGGATTTGTCTGCCACACAATTTTTCTGCTAGTTTATACAAAACTCGGGTGGAAATCCTTACCCCCAGGCCAGCCCTTTTATGCTGGGTAAAAGAGCCATAGCCCCATAAAGGAGCCCTAAAATCCTGGGTGTGGCCATGGGATGATCCCCCACAGTGCTGGCACTGCAGACGACTGCCATAAGGCTGTGAGGACCCCATCGCAAGCCTTGATGTAGATAATGTGCTGGGGGTAGGGGCAGGAAAGGTGTTGGGGGCCACAGCGTGCGCAGCTGCAGAGATCTGGGGCAGTTCCTGAAAGCACAGCCAGGAGAGTCTGGGATAATTTAGATAAGCCGGGAGCCTCTCCATCCCCTGAAGCAGCCCAGAATCAGGAGGGCACAAAAAGGTAGCTTAAAGCCACCATTTCCCCCTTGCCCCCCACCAGTTGTGCATTCTGCAGTGTGCCATAATTTCAGTGGAATCATGGGCCAAATTCTGGAGATTTTGCTCATTTTTTACTTCAGTGGGAGTTGTACCTGAGGAAGGACTGAGTAGAGTTTTAAGATTTGGTTCCATTCATTTACCTCTCTAGAAGAAAGATTCACATTGACTTCAGTGAGCTCTTGGTGTCATTCTGTATGGAAACTTATTTTTTTATTGCAGTTGATAACTGCCTGGAAAGTTATTACTGCAGTTAGGTGTATCGCGTTCTTAGAAATTGATGTTGGATTAAAAATACCTTTTCGTACCCTTTTTTTGATATTTAATTAATGTCTTACAAAGCAAACTGTGTGGTATCAAACATTCCATCTATTTACACTCACTAGTGGCATCTCCAGGACAAGTAAGTTTTAATTAAGTTGTACAATGTAAATCAATAGTCATTGTGCCTCCATTGCAATTTACAACAAGAATATACTGTTTTGCACAATTTAATTACGGCAATTGCGGTATTGGGAATTATTGGTGACTCTGCCATTTTGTTTCAACAATCCTCTTCGACAATTTGCAACCATACAATTGGAAGAGTTACTTAAAATGTTCATATTTATGTATATTCTTCATGTAAGCTGTGACGGTGCTGCCCGTGAGAGCCAGCTGAGATCACTCAGTCAGGGTGAACTGCAATCAAAATGGGGCAGACAAACCTCAAACGCTGGTGGATTTTCCAATACTTAGATTTACCCAGCCAGCACAAAACAGCTCCGGTATTACCTCCCTGGTTACTCAGAAGTCTAAACAATGCAGTTCCCTTAAAATGCCCAGACTCAGGCCTCCCTCCAGACACATATGTAAGAAATGTTTCAGAGTAGCAGCCGTGTTAGCCTGTATTCACAAAAAGAAAAGGAGTACTTGTGGCACCTTAGAGACTAACAAATTTAGTCTCTGATGCATCTGATGAAGTGAGCTGTAGCTCACGAAAGCTTATGCTCAAATAAATTTGTTAGTCTCTAAGGTGCCACAAGTACTCCTTTTCTTTTTACATGTCAGATATGATGATGATTACTGCAAATCTTATCATAGAAAAGAAAAGGTTCTTCCAACCCCAAAGGGTCAGCCACACACCCAGGTCCAATTATAACGTAGGTCCGCTTATAGCCAATTCTTTTGAACTAAACTGAAATGTATTAAAAAAGAAAAGAGAGAGATCAATATACATACAGACTTGAGTTCAATTTTTGAGGTTCAGATACATAGCAAAGATGAGTTTATAGTTGCCAAAAATCCTTTTAGAAATAGTCCATAGGTTATAGTCCAATGTCCATATTCAGGGTGACTCCAGTCAGTGACTGGGAATCTCAATTGTTATGGCTCAAGGTTTCCCCTTCTTGAAACCCAAAGCAGCTCTGAGATGAAGAAGGATTATGTCCCAGGGTTTTTAAACATTTCCTGCACCCTTTTGTCCTGAGAAAACAATAGGCTTGACTTTCTTTCTTCCAAACATCGTGGCAATTAGCACAGGATAATTTATCCATTAAACAGTTCAAACACAGATTACCACAACTTTCAAAGAGACATATAGACAATAATACAATTTCCCTCAAGTGTCTTCCTAAATACTAATACTCCTCTTTTGATCTTTGAATTAAAGCTTTCGTAACAGACAAGACTTATTTGCTTACATCACAACACCTGAGCAAACATCTACCCTACTATCTCTAACAATTCAGGCTTGCATTTCAAAGCTCTATTCATTTATATGTCTTCCTAACCAGTTTTTTAAAGTTTGGCCCTGGGTCAGGTCAGTCTGTGAGTTAATTAACTCTTTCTGGCCTTGTCACCTTTCAATGAGATATTATATTACACTCATAACATCACATAAGCTTGCTGTGTATTACAGTGCAGAAGCTGCACCATTGTATAATAGTCCCTGGGTACTGGACTTTCTGTTCCAGGTATATAATGCTTCCACTGAAGTCAACGGGAGGATTTTTCCCATTGAATTCAGAGGCAGCAAAATCTGACTCTTACACAATAACATCCATATCATTGAAGAATTATTGGGTTAAATCATGTGGTTGGTTAAACAGGCAGCCGAGGGGAGCTGGATCCTAAAGATATGTTTCTTGTGACTATACCCCAGCATCCTCCAGGAAGCCATTCCTGGTCTTATGGCGCTCCAGGTTGGCAGCATAGCAAAGTCCCAATTTTGCCTTTGTTTAACCGGAAGGAATAAACCTGGAAGCAGCCCAGCCACACAGCAGCTGAGCTGCTGACAGGGGCTAGAGAATTCTTGCCACACTCTCATGGAAATGTATTCGCTTAGACACCATCTAGGTGCCTGCTCTTGTGAGAAGCCACCCAGGTACCATGGTGATTAGCATTGTATAAATGTCTAGATAAGCCGATAGTTTATAGGTCTTAACTGTGACTCCAGAGTTAAGGTTGGGGTAATTTTTTCACTTCAAGTAGGGGAATTTAGGCTTCTTGTTTAACAAAAGACATAGTGGGTCTCTCCCCAGTTTACAGCATATAATCTATGAGCAAAGAATTTGCTGAGGATTTGTTTCAGTTCAATCTGTATTTTAGTCATTTAAAAAAGTCTCCTCTGAGATTTTTTTTAATTGCTTTTTATTTTAATCTCATCTTTTTTGCACCCTTCTAGTTAACAAATGGCTTATTACTAAACCTTCAAGCTTCCCATAAATGTAAATCTCATTGACTGATCTGTGAATAATAGGCATATTTGAAAAAAAATTTTAATGATAGGACATAAACAATCGTAATTACTGACAAGCCAAGTACAACTGATCAGGTCATTTGCAAGTAGTGACATTGTGACGTCAAAGGTACTCAACCAATCATCAGTAGTCCTCTTGCATTAATTTGCACACTGCAGTCCAATTGGCTGAATTGAGTATGGGGGGCAGAGGCTGTACAGATGCCAAGAGTTTTCATTGGTCCATTACTTGATTGTCTGTGTGCAGACAGAAAGCACAATGGATTGATGGGAGAGCTATGGAGATAATGTAGCATATTATGACATGCTTAATGTTACATACCCATCTTGTTAGTTCCCCTTCAGAATGAATGTTTAGACTCCAAATAAGTGGCCTAATTTTCAAAGGGTGCTGAGAGCACAGCTGTTCCCATTGTCTGCAAGAGGTTCTTTGGAGCACTCAGTACCTTTTGAAAATCAGCCTTGTTTATTTAAATGCCTACCCAATGACTTAGGGTCCTAATTTTAGGTACTCGGTTTTGAAAATTGCAGTCTGAGTTTATTTTTATAGTCAGTATGGTGGTCAAGTGGCATTGAGGAGGGATTTGAATGAGGAAAGTGAGGTTGTATGGCATAAATATAAAATCTATTGTGAAAAGGACATCTGTTCCTGGAAGAGAAGTGATTCTCTCTTCCATTAAGAGAGAAGTTTCCTCTTTGTCTGCAACTTTGTATGACAAATTTCAGTCCCGAGACCATTTGTATCCTGCAGTTTTACAGCTCTAAAAACAGAGCTAATAATGCAAAGCACAACAGACTCTTAACTACAGAGACAGCACCAAGAGCTGCTGCAATTTTTCTTAGCTTGGCTAAGTGTGTGAAGATTTATTTTTTAATTACACTCACTATTTGGACGGCAGATTTTAGGTAATTCATGAAAAAATGTTATAAGCTTGGGAATAGTTTCTTGCTGTTTAATGTAAAATTGTTTTTTTAATTGCTTGTGTGGCTTGCCAGGGCAAAATTCAGTGAATTTAGCCACAGTCAAACAGCCTGCACTTTACTTCGGAGATGTCCAGTCTTTAGTGAAGAAATAGGCTGGAAGGTTTTCCGACAGCGTTGTGTAAGGATGATTCCTGCCCACCACCATTTTTACAAAACAATAAAGGGGCTCGCTCATTCATTTTTAAAGTGAGCTGCAACTTTATATAAACAGAATAACTTGCAGTCTTTGTTCCATTTATAAATGACTGGTTGTTTATTCTTTTTATTGGCGTAATCCCATTTGGGCATCAAGGCCCCACCACGCTAGGGATTGTACACACATCATCAAAAAGACTGACTTGTGCCCCAGAGAATTTAGTCTGAAGCCTCAATCTTGCAGATAGTTACATGGACATGTCTGGGTTTGTACAGCGCCTAGCACAATAGGATTCTGGCCCAGAGCTGGGATTCCCAGGTGCTATGGTAATACAAGTAATTGAACTGCTTACCTGAGTAACCTTAGGCATCTGCTTAAATGCCTGCAGGATTCTATTCTTAACACTGCAATAACTTGTCTTGATTGTATCCTATTTTAACAGCAATCAGATTCCCTTTCTGTGAATTGCCAAGTGCCTCTACCAGGGCCAGCAAAGCCTCATGTATTTACTGACGCTTATATCCATGCAGCCTCATTAAGGCTTTCTTCTTCTTGTTTCTTTTTAGTGAATTTACTGGACTCCCGCACAGTCATGGGGGATCTGGGATGGATAGCCTACCCGAAAAATGGGGTAAGTCTCAGACGTTTGCTTTCTCAAGCCGAGAGCAGCACTAATAGTTTCCATTTTGAAGGTAGATTTCTGTGTTGAAAATTCCCCTGAGGGAATTGTTGGCAATAGAAGAGGAAAAAACCAAAACAAAACAACAAGCTGCGACTGGAAAAAATGGAGCTGCGGGGTGAGGAATAGATTTATTTCTGCAGCATTGCCAGCCCCACATGTTCAAAAATCATGAGTCAGACCCCCCACCCCAAATCATGACATTTTAAAAAAGTGATAAACTCTGAGTTCTTTTTCCTTCTGTTTTTTGAGCCATTAGGATGCACTTGGGTCATGTTTACATGCTTTTCTCTGCAATTATGGAGGGCTAGAAACTTACTCTTTGTTTTAAATGAAAGCTGAGGGTCTCACATGACTCCAGGAGCTGGCACTTCAAGAAACCAAACTCTAAATCATCGTGTGATAAAATCCCAAGCGTTGGCAATACTGTAATGTCTTTATTTATATTTGGTCTTATTCTGCAGCTTGTGAGTAGCGATAGTGAAAACAATGGGCTCACCATGAGAGTGAGGAATGCAAGTAAGGGTTTTTTTTGTGATTCTAAGAGACCCATCATCCCCGAGGGTTGTTCTTTGTTGTGGTTTTGGCTTGTATGGATGGGGTTGATACTGCGACTGCACAGAGAATTTTGATGAAACAATGGGGGCTTAATCCTGCAAGGGGCTGAGCATTTCTGTGAGTTGCTGGGAATCCCCAGCTCCCACACCCGTCGCTGAGCGGGACTGACTGGAGCTCAGCATGCTGCAGGACCGGGTCTTGAGTCAGGAGAGGGTTCCGAAATACCATACCTGGAGTTGTAGACAGTCAGCAGCTGTAAATGACTGCAGTGCCATCTTGGAACCTAATTTTGATTGACTACTGATTGTCATGCAAATGACAATTATATATATATATATATATATATATATATATATATGGAAACAGAGACCTGGATCGAAAATGCATCCGATGAAGTGAGCTGTAGCTCACGAAAGCTTATGCTCTAATAAATTTGTTAGTCTCTAAGGTGCCACAAGTGCTCCTTTTCTTTTTGCGAATACAGACTAACACGGCTGCTACTCTGAAACCTGTCACTTGAAGATAGACAGATGAAAAGTGCTATATTTGAGCTAGGTATTATTATTACATGTGCGGGCATCTTAACGATCACATGCCAGCAGAACAACATATGGAGTTAAGATCAGCTGTGAAGGTCTGAGTGGAGAATGTCCCCCTAACTAGAAGATTTTTTAGGTACTGGATGAAATATTATTTTCTATGGTGCCAACCTTTTCTAGTATTTTTTTCCCCAGCATAAGAAAGCAATATTGTATTTTCAGCAATATAAACCACTATTACAGACATGAGTGCAGAAATCATAGGCGCCTAAATGTCCAATAGATTTGTATGTGCATGTGCAGACAAAGCAGGGAAGACGCTAACTGTTCTAAGTATAGGCCTCAACTTTCTTTTTCCATTACCCAGAGAAGCTTTATGTATTTACAGATTTACTTTCCAACTACCACCCTGGGTTTAAAATCATAAGCTAGACCCATGAATACCAAATCAACTTGTAATTGAGTCAGTAGAGAAGGATTTGTTTCTTAAATTAACTTGCCCAAATCAATAAAAAGTGAAGCAGGCAGTCAGAATTGGTTTTTGAATTGCCAGAAGTCCCTAAATTTCCTTCGTTTTCATGGGGCTTCATAAAAATTCATGATGTCCAATTAGCCCAATTGTCTGTTTGGCCTAATATATTGGCAGTATTTTTCAAGTGGCAAGAAGTATCTTTCTGATCTACCCCCACAACCCATTTATCACCTCTACAATCAGCAAAGCTCCAACCCTCTTGTATGTATTATGTAGTATTTCTTCTAAAGATCAGCCTGGTGTAAATATTTAAAATAACTCTCAGCTTGGCATACAGATTTAGAAGTGGGGAGCTTTATTTTTAAAATAAGATCCGAGAAAGGTGGGCTATTCCTCGGGAAACCGTTTCCCACGACAAAGGTAAATGACTGCAGTGTCATCTTGGAATCTAATTTTGATTGGCTACTGATTGTAATGCAAAGGTTCAGGGAATGGACACATACAAATCTCTGCAGGAAGCAAAGGAGAAACCTTCCCGCATGCAACACTTCCTGTCAGTGAGAACAGTGTCTGGATATAGTATATGTACTGGAATAACCCCTTTGCATCATATTTATCCTCCTATCTAATACTATCCTTCAGTTTCTATTCACTTCAAGTATTTTATGGCTACATTTATTATACCACTGTTGCAGAGATACCACAGTTACTATTATGATAATATATCCTCTTTAAACTCCTGCTTTCAGTAACTCATGCAGTGTTGCCAATTCTCATGATTTCATCATGAGTCTCGTGAACTTTAGTATTTTGTTAAAGCTACAGCTGTTAGAATGAAGAGATTGCACGAAAATCTCATCTTTCCTAAAAAAGTAAGCTTCTAGTCCTCATGCTTGCGTAGGAAAGCTTGGAAATGTTAAGTAAATGCACCCTAAAAGCCAGCTCAGATACCAGAAGGCAAATAAAAATAGGAACCAAATGTATTGGTTTTTTTAAAAAAACAAAACCTCATGATATTTAAGCTGATTTCATGATTTTGGGGCTGAACGTGATTTTTATGAACTCTTATGATTTTCTGGACAGCATTAGACTCAGATTGAAATTCTCAACGCTTGTCTTCAGTACAAAGATGAAAAATTTTAGGGTGGTTTAGCAAAATATTGTGTAACCATTATTAAGTTATCCTGAGAATGACAAATGGTAAATTTTCATGTTTGAAATCAATTGGGTTCCATGGGGTGGTCAGTATGGGCAATCATTTTGTCTACATCTTATTACAGACGCTCCATGGGTTACGCAAGACCTGATTTACGCACATTCGCACTTACGGAAAAAGTTCCATAATCCAGAAACAGAAAGATTGCGTAAATCCAGGGGTGTCTGTATTGCAAACGATGCTAACTTATTATTTATATTGTGGTAGCATCTTCAGTTTTGCTAATCTGTTTCCAGATATACAGGAAGAAAATTCCTGCTTGGCCTTAATTCAGTCTGCTCCTGGTCTCATTGACACCAGTGAAATGCAGAGCAGTGGCATTGGAGAAAACCACTCCACCTGCATGCAGCTTGAGAAATGAAATCTATGAAGGTGGAGGGCCAATCTAATCCAACCTGGAGCCAGGTCTCAGGGCTGTGCATGCCCTTCCCACAGCTATGTCTCCAGATACAAATAAGCCATTTTTGGCATTTCTTAATTCATTACAGTGGGTCAGACACACAGCTGGTGTCAATCAATAGAACTTCATTGAAGCTATGCCAAATTACCCCAGCTCAGGTTCTGGCCCATTGACTTTGTGGTTCTTGGGGAAAACACTATAGAGTTGTCTGTAGTTGTCTGTTGTCTTAGAGTTGTCTGTCCAATTTAGGTACTTACCTATGATAGCCAGACACAGAAGCCAAAAACTGGACTGTCTTGGTTAAACCTGGATGGGTAGCAACCCAGTCTGGCCCACATCACTGGGGCACTTGGCAATCATAGATGGATTTTATTCTCTGAACACCCTGGAAAGTAAGGAAGTTTTATCTTCATTTTACAGATGAGAAATGAGGCCCAGAGTAGATTAAGTGAC
This sequence comes from Dermochelys coriacea, assembly GCF_009764565.3. NCBI lineage: Eukaryota > Metazoa > Chordata > Testudines > Dermochelyidae > Dermochelys > Dermochelys coriacea. Next base: position 8,529,012 of record NC_050071.1, on the reverse strand, counting down.
GTACTCAAGGCTGCATAGACAGTCTGTGGCAGAGCTGGGAATTGGACCCACATCTCCAGATTCATAATCCAGTGCCTATCTCCTGGACTGTCCTTCCTGCTATGTATGGTGCTATATTCTCCCCCTGGCTTTCCTGCTCTGCTCCTGGCTCTTGGTAGCTTTGCTCTCCCTCTGTCCACTGTCCCTGGAGCCCCCTCCCCGGCAGAGTGCAGGGCCTGTGTGGAGCATTTCCTGTTCTTGTGTCTGTTAAAATCCTCACAAAGTTGTGGAGGGGGAAAGCACAGGAAGTGCCACCTGCCACCTGCTGAACTCTGGATCCCAGGGGGCCATGCGCAGAGTACGGGGTAAAGCATTGATGATGCCTCAGGTGCCCCTTTATGCAGCACCTGGGCAAGGTTTTTATCCTGTCGTCACCAGTGGCCAAGGGGACAGGTTTGCCTCTCAGATGCTGTAAATGGGGTTTCACTTCGCTGAAGTCAATGGAATTACCCTAGATTCACCTGAGAGCAGAATTATGCACATAGTTGTGCTCACGAGCTAAAAGACCTCCAGATAAGCAAAAAAAACCCCTAACGTCTGTGGTTGGGCTTTCTTTATTAAAAATGGGGCATGTCTAGCATGCTTGCACTTTATACCCCTCCTGGCGCATTTCCTAGGGTACTTTGTAGATTTCAATGAAGCGAGCCACATTAGAAATTTATGTAGATGTGGCTGTGACAATGATTAAGCCTGACATGCAGTAACTGCACTTGCTTTTACTAAACAGTCCCTTTTATCACATATAAAACTCACAGAAATCGAAACAATGGGAAATGGTGTAAGAGAAATATTTATACCAGATCTAGACAGGATTTCTAAACTAAGCAGCCTTATTTCCTCTTTTCTTTTTATTTCCTAGAGAGGGGCAGAATCTGGGTAGGAGACACCCTGCAAGGCTCTTAGGTCTGGGTACACCCCACCCAGAACCCCCTGCAGACACATGCTTTACATCTTGTTTGATTTGGCCCTGCAGAAATGCATGTGCTTGTAATTACATCCGGCTAATTGCAACAATTGCCTTTTAAAATAAACACTCCAGTTTAGTTGGCTCTATTTGTTCAGCAATTATGTCTGATATTTTTGTTTCGATAGTAACAATAAGTAGGGTTCTTGTTTTTAGAACTTTCCCTCATGTGGGTTTTTTTAAAACTTCCTTGCAAACACCTCTTAGGACTTTTTTTTCCCCCCAAATTAGAGCATGACACACCTGCTGTATTTTTGTATAACCAGTCTTTTTTGTTCCCTGTTGATTTCTCTGAACTTCCTGCAGCATACAGCAGGAAACCCTCTATGGTCCTTTGAGACATGGCTGTTTGCTGGGGCTCACTGCACAGCTACATGTTCTGGGTTTTTTTAAGCTCAGAGAGGAAAACAAACATGCACTAAGGAACCTTGTCTTGTGGAGATGTTGAGGATACTGGGTTTGCTCATAATTATATATTCATTGCAGCAGACACTGAAGAGTTGACTAATTAATTACATTTGTACCGAAAGAGAGAAAACAGTTGCCCCTGCTGATGAAAGCAAATCAGGGCAAAAAGCATATGCCATTGGGGAAATTTAGCAGAGTTGACCTTGCAGATATCTGTTGTTTGGGTGCGGGGGAGTGCTTGGTTTTTGATGAGCAGTGTTTCTGGTTCATTCTTCTGAGAGAGCTCCCCTTATGTGTGTGTCTTTTGAAGTTAAAAATAACTAAGGGTTAGATTAGTCAGCATGGTTCATGAATATATTATGCATCCGACGAAATGAGCTGTAGCTCACGAAAGCTTATGCTCAAATAAATTTGTTAGTCTCTAAGGTGCCACAAGTACTCCTTTTCTTTTTGCGAATATATTAGAGTTGGTCTCTCTTCTTCTGAGTGTAGCCTGAGATGTTGCTTTGAAATCCCTGCACTGTTGACTGATTTTGGGGTAGAAATAATAATAATAATTAATAATTTTTTTAAAAGGAGGGATGGAAGAACAAGGCAGATTTGGCACCGTTGAGCCATGTCATGTAGCTTTGATTGTAACTGGCATATTTAGGGCACCATAGTTGGAAACCTGTGTTGTTTCCAGTGAATGCGGCTGTTCAGTTGTGAACAATGTTGAAGGCAGAACAGAAAGAGACACTAAAGAGATGAGGCTAGAATTCATACTAGCAGTGGGGAGCCTAATAAAGATGAAAATAATACTGAAGTAGGTTAAAAATGTACATTAGCAGTTCTCCGCCCTTAATTTGGCTAGGAATGCCAAAAGAATTATGATACAAGGAGAACAAATATGATAAGTTGTACACATCTTTGGAGGAAAATTGAGGCAATCTGAAGCAACATTTTAATAATTTAAAAGGAATATTTTAAGGGACGATGTCAAGTTTAATAGGGACAAAATATGACCTACCATTTTCACAAGATTACATGTTGTATCCTTTGGGAACTGTAGCCCTGATTTTTTACATACTTACTCGCTTAACTTTACACACTTGATTGGTTCCATTGACGTCAGCTGGGCTACCCATATGTGGTAAGTTAGATTCGTATATCAGTAAAAAGAAAAGGAGTACTTGTGGCACCTTAGAGACTAACAAATTTATTTGAGCATAAGCTTTCGTGAGCTACAGCTCACTTCATCGGATGCATCCAATGAAGTGAGCTGTAGCTCATGGAACTTATGCTCAAATAAATTGGTTAGTCTCTAAGGTGCCACAAGTACTCCTTTTCTTTTTGCGAATACAGACTAACATGGCTGCTACTCTGAAACCTGTCGTATATAAGTGTTTCCAGCATTGGGTCCTGGTGCCATACTTAGAGATGAAAGAGATCGTATAGCCAACTTCTGTCATCCCATTCTCTTGCCTAAAGGCCATGGTCCCATGGTAGCATAATTTTCTTTTGGGCATCACCTTTTTTAAGGGACCAGTGTGGTTGGTTTACACACGTCCAGCACTATCTTTTAACAACAAAGTTTGCAATCTTGTATTACATGATAACGATGACAAACATTAATCACATGTTTGTTATGCGACACCATTGTAACCATTTAAATAAATGGCTGGGCCCATTGTGTGTGTGTATGTGTGTTTGTATGTGTTTCTCTCTCTCTTTCTCTCTCTGTGTATATGTGTGTATGTATATGTGTGTGTGTGTGTGTATGTTTATAAGCTTTCTTTGGCAAGGTAACAAGCCTTGTGGATGGGGGGAAGTGGTAGATGTGGTATATCTTGACTTTAGTAAGGCTTTTGATACTGTCTGACATGACTGTCTCATAAACAAACTAGGGAAATACAACCTGTTCCCAGAGAGTAGTTATCAGTGGTTCGCAGTCAAGCTGGAAGGGCATATTGAGTGAGGTCCCTCAGGAATCAGTTCTGGGCCCGATTCTGTTCAATACCTTCATCAATTATTTAGATAATGGCATAGAGAGTACTTTTATAAAGTTTTCTGATGATACCGAGGATTGCAAGTGCTTTGGAGAATAGGATTAAAATTCAAAATGATCTGGACAAACTGGAGAAAAGGTCTGAAATAAATAGGATGAAATTCAATAAGGACCAATGCAAATACTCCACTTAGGAAGGAACAACTAGTTGCACACATACAAAATGGGAAATGGCTGCCTAGAAAGGAGTACTGTGGAAAGGGATCTTGTAACATTGTTGCAAAAAAGCAAACATGATTCTGGGATGTATTAGCAGGAGTGTTGTAAGCATGATGCAAGAAATAATTCTTCCGTTTTACTCTGCATTGATACAGCCTCAGCTGGAGTATTGTGTCCAGTTCTGGCTGCCACATTTCAGGCAGGATGTGAACAAATTGGAAAAAGTCCAGAGAAGAGCAACAAATATGATTAAAGATCTAGCAAACATGACCTATGAGGGAAGATTGAAAAAAATTAGGTTTGTTTCATCTGGAGAAGAGAAGACTGAGAGAGGGCATGTATTCAAATACATAAAAGGTTGTTACAAGGAGGAGAGAGAAAAAATGTTCTTCTTAACTTCTGAGAATAGGACAAGAAGCAATGGGCTTAAATTGCAGCAAGGAAGTTTAGATTGAACATTAGGAAAAATGTCCTAACTGTCAGAATAGTTAAGCACTGGAATAAATTGCCTAGGGAAATGGTGGAATCTCCATCATTGGAGATTTTTAAGAGCAGGTTGGACAAACACCTGTCAGGGATGGTCTAGATAATACTTAGTCCTGCCATGAGTACAGGGGACTGGACTAGATGGCCTCTCGAGGTCCCTTCCCGTCCTACGATTCTATGATATACCAGTGTACGTCAGAGTAACTGTATGAAGTCTACAGCTGCAGAGGTATAAGTGAGATCAGAATCAGTGTGTTGTTATAGGCTGAATCTTTGCCCCACCTAAATACACAAGCCTTGTGTGAGATGTCCCCCCTACAAACTTATTTATTCTGAGTTTGTTCAAAAAGCTACTTTCTGCTCATTAGAAATCCCTCCTCAAGACCAATTTCTTCTGTGATGCTTACAAGAAATTAGCCCACCTTAGACTTTTATTTAATTTCTATTTGCCATTGTTTAAAACATAATAATTTCTGCATCATGCTACAGAGTACTCCTTACTATGTAGCTTTATAATGTTATTGAAGACCTTCCTCTCTAGCTCCTTCTTTCCATCTGGTTATCACAACTAATTTCATGCTGCCTGAAATTAGGCCCCGATCCTTCCCCATGCTCGGGGACCCCTGAAGCTGTATGGCATCGTTAAAATCAGTGGGCCATCGCTCAAGCAGAACAGCTTGTAGGGTGATGCCTTAGGCCTTGATCTTGCCTAGGCTTATGGGCGTGCACTGTGGTCCTGATCCAAAGCCCGTTGAAGTAACTGAAAAGGCTTCCATGTTTTCAGTGGACATTGGATCTCGTCAGTGAATAGCTGAGTTCAATGGGACTGTTCACAATGTGTAAAGTTAAGCAGATGTGTGAGTCCCTGTAGATTTGGTCCTTAGTCTGTTGGCAGGTTGGGGCAAGGATCGTAACTTGTTAACTGTGTATGAAGTGCCGAGCATGCTCTGAGGTGCTATAAAATAAATTACTCTTAATAGTAACGTGAAAATAAATCTTTTTCTTTTCTAGCCTTATATATTAATTTCTTGAGCTGATATCACAGAAGAACTTGATGCATCTCAGTAAGTGTAGTTGTCAGAATTAGGTTCCTCTGTATGGGCACATTGAATAAACAATCTCATATCATGCTGAAACTCGTTCCTTTTTCTCCCAAATTCAGAATTAAAATTCAGGAATCAAAGGGCTTTGAATAATTTTATCTTGGAAGAGCGTTGTGTTCTCTTTGTCTCCTGCACAACTTCAGGCATTTTTGAATCTAATGTTTTTTAGTAATGCCATTCTCCAAATATATACAGTTAGTGCGATCCTGAATCATATTAAATCTTGCTGGATTAAGCACCACATGAGAAAATGCAGGTCTTGAATTAGAGTTTATAGCTTTTGTTGCTCAATTTAAAGCATGTACCCAACTCTTCACATACCGGGCATTCCACGTAACGTGTATATCACTTACCCACATAATCCATTTATATGGCCAAGAAACGCATAGTCCTGGTCTTGCTCCATTAGCTTGCATGTGTTTTTGCTTTGGATACCTGCATTGTGGCTAACAACTAATTCAAGATTGCAGTAACTTTGCTTATTTTTATAATGGAGGAAATTAGTGGTGGTTTTTTTGTTTTGTTTTGTTTTTGGTGACTAGTTCTGAAAGGCTCTGATCCAAAGCCCACTGAAGTCAATCAGAGTCCTTCCACTGACTTCACTGAGCTTTGGATCAAGACCAAAAAACAGCTGGGCTATTTTTTTGCTCAAATTTAAAACCCTGACCACTACAGGCAGGGATAAACCCTGTAAAGTTCAGTCTGGAAGGTCAAAGTTCTGGAATATTATAAACTTTTGAAAAAAGGTGTTAGAATAGAAACCATGAGAGGTGGGATTTTCTGAAGCTCTAATCATTAGCCTAATGCTGCTCCCCTTCAAGTCAGTGGGAGCTAGGGTGACCAGATAGCAAGTGTGAAAACTTGGGACGGGGGTGGGGGGTAATAGGAAAGTCCCAAATATCGAGACTGTCCCTATCTGGTCACTCTGGTGGGAGCAGAGTTAGCTCAATGCTGCATGTTTCTGAACCCCCTTTCCCACATGTAAGAGGAGTGAGCCCTTTGAGAGATGTTTTCAGTTGACCGTCTTTGAATAACTGCAAATTCCAGCTATGTGACTGATCAGGCAGGGGATGTCCCGGTCATTAAGTATCTAAGTGTGCCTCTAATAAACTTTCTGCTTCAGCTTCATATTGATATTCAAATTCAGCGATTTAAGTAATGATTTTAATCACCAAGTGGAAAGCCTTGATTTAAATCATTTATTTTAATCAACTTTTCTATTTGTACTTCAGTTATTTCCTAAAGAAAGATGGAGTCTCACTGGTTGATATAACCATTAAAACTTGTTGATTTGCAACTAAATAGAAGCTTTAGACTAGATTTGATACATATTTTTGCTACCTATATACATTTATTTAAGCAATTATATACCTTAATAGTTTCATTTTCTTATTAATTGTACATTTTATTATGTTAGAAAGTAGTCAAAATATTTCTTATTTATGAAATAACTTTTTGCTCATTTGCATCAAGATGCATTGGATGATAACTGGAATTGAAACAACCATAAAAGTTTTGGATACATAAACTTCTCTTATCAAAACATGTTTCACATTTACAACTATATTATAATAAGTTTAGGCTTTGCCATATTTTGTCATAAATTCAGATTTCATTTTAAACAGATTCATTTTTAAAAAGAAAAACTTATTATAAACATACTATAATTTTAAATAACAAAATTAAAATAACTCCAATTCAAATAAAAAACTGAAAACTGAAGGTTTTTGTTTCAAATGCTGAAATCCAATAATCTGTTGGGTTTCGGGTTTCTTTCAATGAAAACTCAAATAGCTTAGTTGAAAACACTTATTTCCCTCCCCAAAATTTTGTTTGCAACAAAACCTCATTTTTGATTGAAAAAAAACCCTGATGGCTCAGCTCTATTATCTAGTGTATGGCCTCCGTCTTCCACTGGGACAAAAAGTTATAGTGGTACGAGATTATTGTTTCTTATTACCATTCAAGATATAGAAACAGTCTGACATGAAGTACAAGTAACCCAAGGGATAAAAATAGCCACTTTTGGTGGTCCTATGAGTTTGTTTATTTCAAAGCACCCACCACGGCGATAGGCTCCCATCACTTCCAATGCCACAAAGAAAATTGTTACGGCTACTAACTAGTATTTAGATGGATCCACATTTGCACAGAGAGGTATGGCAGTAGCAACATTAGTGACACCACTGCTGTCAATCATCTCTGCTTGTACTGCTGTGCCATCACATGCTGAGATGCCTTTGTGATTTATTGTAAGCCTCCCATGGGCTGTATGGTGAATATAAAAGCATTAAAGAGCACCATGGGGATCAGGCTGCTGCTGCAGCTTACTTTGCCCTGTCAGGTAACAGTGTGCTTTAAAAAAAACTCCTGCTGCAGACCTGGAAGAGTTATAAGCATTTGCTGGAAGAGAGACTACCGACTTTCCTATGTATAATTAAGTTTGAAATTACTCTTCTATTTTTATTTAAAATACAAATACATTTAAGTGGACATGTCCCCTGTGGCTGAGCTCAAGGTTAGATTGAGAAGTGAATGAGAGCTAGAGATATGAGAGAGCGTTCTTTTTTCAATCTGGCGAAGTTCATAGCTGCCTTTTTGCCAGTGTTACCCCAGTTACGTAGGAGCTATGGGGAAGTTTTGCTACAGATTGATGCTGAATTTTGTGGGTACATGTGCTGGCAGGTATTGGAAAAATGGAGTAAGGAAGCTGTGTCTCCTTTGTGTCTTTCCATGCCTATGGCGGAGCAAGGCAAATCCGCGTAGGTACTGCTTTCGGACGTGTGCTTACTATAAATAACTGCTTTCCTGCAGTCTCAAAGACAAGGCTTTAACAAACGAAATACTTTGGGACATGTTTATTTATTTATTTTTTTAAAAACGCGTGTGTAAGGGCCTGGTGTAAATAAATGGCAAGACTCCCATTTGCCTTGAAGGAGAGCAGGGTTGAGCCTTTGGCTTGTAACAGAGATCTTGATCTGAAGCCCATCAGTACTGATGGTCTGTCTTCTGTTGCCATTAATGGGCCCCGGGTGAGCCCCTCAGTGCATTGCCATGTGGAATACCCCGGTGGTGTTTGGCAAGAGCTGGGGATGATGAGTGATACCCATTCCACAGAACAGGATCTCTGTTGCTATGATTTGTCATATGTGGCATGCTGGTCTGTATTGATACATGAATTAGTATAGTTGTGGCAGCTACTCCTGCTGTCCAGGGAGAGCAACTGCTACCTAAGGATTCAAGCCTACTCTCATTGCATGAATGAATGGCTGTTCTGCCTCGGCCTTTGGATCAAGCCCTAAAAGTGAGGGGTGAGAATTCGGGGGTTGGGGGGAAATACCATCATGTCACCTGACTTGCCATAATCTAATTTTTCACTGCTTAAGGGTCCAATCCTTCAAATGCTTGAGCATGTCGGTAGCATTACTTAAGTGAGTAGCCTGAATGAACTCAATGGGACTGCTCACCTGGATTCAGTTACTCATGAGTGCATCTGCAGGATCGGGCCAAAAAGATAGTGAAATCCTTAAGCCTTACCTTTGTTGTCTGACTGTTAAGTGGGGTGATAGAGGGTTCTGGAGCTTTTGTTCTCCTGGAACTGAGTTTCTTTGTTTAGTCTGTGTCTCATTCTCAGGCTGTGAGCCAACTCTTCATTCTGTGATGGCAACTTCCTCCCATGCTGGGCATGGTTCTCTCTCCTTTTCTGAGGCCCCTTGTGGCGTGTGCTTGTAGACAGTAGTTTGGGGTGCTAATTACATGACACTAACATGTCTACACTACTGCTGCAGGTATAATTTCCAGCTCGAGGAGACATACCTGCAAGAGCTCTGATCAAGCTAGCATGTGAAAAATAGCAGTGTAGCCACTGCATTGTGAGACAAGAGATACGTGCTTGGGGTAGTTAGCTGCTTGCAACCTGCAGCTAAGCTGCTATTTTGGCCACACTTTCTCAATCAGAGCTAGTGCGGGTATCTCTCCTCCAATTAGAAATTACATTTCCAGCTCCAGTGGAGACATGCCCTGACTCTGTTACATCCGAGTCGCTCCTGACTTCTCCTCGCCTGATGTGTGAACATTTCAAGATCATTCTGGAAGTGGGGCCATCAGTTCAGTAACTTGCTTCCTTGCCAGGGGGCTAGCAGAATGGTCCCTGGAGACAGAGCACTTGGTCTGTTTGCTCCGATATGGAATTATTAGTCTCCACTTAATCACAGCAAAAATTCAGTCCTGGGTGTTTTGTTTAATATACACATTGTTGTTCAATTTTATTTCATTAGCTTTATTTTCTTGAAGAGCGGAAACCATGCACACTTCAGGTTTCAAACCTCCAAGCTGTTTATGGTTGGCCAGCTGTCAAAGCTCATTGCAAGATGTATAATTTTAAGTGTTGTTATGAATTGTAGGGCGTGCACTGCCTATTCTAGCTGATTATAACATGCAAATGTATAATAACCCAGTAAATCATAGCCAGTGCTATGATTACAAATCATTACAATAATGCAAGATTAGTCAGTTTATGTCCCAAATCCTTCTAGACTGTACAATTAAAGTCATAGCCACAAGTATAATCCGGTGAGATAAAGTCACTTCATTACCAAACCTTCTCCTGGTTTACTGTTTGCTTTATTCTGATGCCAGATTGAAAAACTGAATGTGTTTGTGCAATTAACCTTAATGGTGGCAGATCTGCTTTTTGTCTCTCCACTAATTCTGGCGTGTATTTTACATCTTAAAAAATATGGATTATAGTTAAGATAATAATCAGGCAAAGCCCTGATGATTTCAATCCCGGCAGCAGGAAAATCAATACAAATGATTTTTAAGGAAAGTATAAGGAAGCATAATTAGTCATCGGTGCCCATCAAAAAAAATGTATTGTCAGGTGATTTAAAAAAAACAACGTGCAATTTTCTGTACATAATACTAATGTGGTAGGATACGTGACTGGACAGATCAATGCCTTCATGAGAGAGAGGGAGGAGGTATAATTCGGGCTAGGCAAACTACTCCAGATAAATCAAGACCAACCCTCTTCACTCCAGACTCCACCTGATCCCAGACTAAACCTTTTCAGGCTTGGAAATACTTGAGTAATCCCCATCCCCATGGCCTCCTTGTATTTTTCACTGTTGCATAACTCTGGACTTCCTAGTCCCATGTGAGAACAGAAGCCAGAGATCCAAAGCAGTGTGAGAAGAGTTATTCCCCTGTAAGGTCCAGCTTAGGCTGGGTGATAATAGGGGTGTGAGTGCATCTCACAAACATCCAGAATGGGATAATCCAAGTTGCCTAGGGGATTTGGATAAAACAAGGTGGGTGAGGGAATATCTGTTGGTCAGAGAGACAAGCTATCTTACACAGAGCTCTTCTTCAGAGCTGGGAAACGTACTCAGAGAATCACAGCTAAATACATATCCCAAGACTGACACAGCTACAACCATACTGCATACAATAGGGGATTTGGATGTCCAATTCCTGTTAACTTTAATGGGATTTGAGCAACCAAATCCATGAGGTAGGATGGAAAGCTCACAGCTCCTAGTTTACAAGGCCATGTGACAATCTGCCAATAACAGCTTCTGGTGTTTCAGCCACCTTGGGACAAATATAAATCAAAGTTTCCACCTGCCATACATATACATTTATTTAAGAATGTTTTGTTTACTCGGAACACAGGGAATAATTTCGTATTCTCTGGGTATGCTCGTATTTATTTGTGTTGATATGACATTTTCAATTATTTTTAGAGAATGCTAGGACCCCAGCTAAGTGTATGTGTTTTAAACCAGAGAAGCTATGCAGCTCTTAAAGAATTTGTTTATGATGCTGAATATATAAAGGCTGTAAAAGGCCAGCACTGTCCAGAGTACTGAAGAGAGACCAAGTTCTCCAGTGTCTGACAAGTATAAATGGCCCTAGCTGATGTTCAATTGACAAAGCAAAATACTCTTTGCATGACCTCGGCATTCACCCTGTTTTACTGTCAGCTAGACCAGTTCTAACAGCTGACTGGAACTCTGTACTCCAGCAGGAAACAGTAACTGATTCCAGAAAATCTGGAACACACATGTTACAGAAAAACAGCCTTTTCTTAAGAGAAGAAACCTGCAGTGTTATCATAAGAATTGGCAACACTTTTTGGACTCCACTAAAATCGTCCAGCTTAAAAAATAAAAAAAATCAAATTTGCTGGCCTTGGTTTTGCCAATGTAGAACTCTCTTTCTGTATCCTATAGTATATTTTCTTTATACAGAGAGCAGTGCGAGTGATGGCCCTATGCCACACCCTCCTTTTGTCTTAAAGAGTAGACCAAGAATAAATTATAAGACACTTTCTGTTTACATATTGTTTGAAAACTTCACTGCTACAACAATCCTTATGCTAGGCTGCTATTGGCGGGGGAACTGTTGTGTTTTGTTATTTTTATTTATTGTAGTACCTATGAGAGTTGAGTAGTGATCAGTATCCTAGCGTTTCAGGTGCAGTACAGACAGAACATCAGACAGCCCTTGCCCCAACAAGCTAACAATGTAAACAGACAAGACAGGAAAAGGAAGTGAGTGTGATTACACCTATTTTGTAGATGGGGAACTAAGACACGGCCATGGGAATTGACTTACCGAGATCACACAGGGAATCTGTGGCAAAGCCCAGGAATTAAACCTTAATCTTCCGAGACCTGGTTTCAGTCCCATAAACACAAGATTGTCCTCCCTACACTCTTCTCTCTGAGTTCTATTTTTAATCTTTTGAAATTACTTTCTTGTTCTTTGCTTTTATCTGTTCTTCAAAACCAAAAGCAACATTCCTACTAATAGAGAAAGGAGTCTGATTCAGTCACTGCTGGCACATTTCCTTCCACTGTAGCACAGTCCTCCCCTGCCAGGTGTACATCTTTAAATTTCTAAGCACCTCACTATTTCGTTGCTCTAATTGTGTTTTTTTCCCCTTCATTATGAATGAATCAAGAAAAGTGTAATCAAAATAATAATAATAAAGAGGAAACTCAGCAACTCCACACTGTTTAAAATTGTTAATTAAAAATCATTGTTAATTAAAAATCAACATTCTTGATGTGCTGTTTCATTTTGAATTATAATTCTATGTTCCTACTTGGGTAAATCAGTAAAATAAAATAAAAATAATAGTTTGGTAAGCAACAGCATGTGTCTGGTTTTTATTTCCATTTCAAAGTAAGGGCTGGGTTGAAGGTTGCTGCTTTCATAGATTCGTAGGTTTTAAGGCTGGAAGGCACTATTGTAATTATCCTCCCGCATTATAAAATGAAGTGAGCTGTAGCTCACGAAAGCTTATGCTCTAATAAATTTGTTAGTCTCTAAGGTGCCACAAGTACTCCTTTTCTTTTTATTATAAACTGAGTGGCTCTACGATAAAACCAGTCACTTCTGTTTGAGCAGTAGTCATCATTTAGATATAATAATGACACGAAGGTCGTGCTTTTCATCAGTAGATCTCAAAGTGCTTTACAAAGGAAGTTTAGTATCATTACCATTGGAAAGACATCCCATTTTGGTTTAAAGATTTCAGATAATGGGGAATCCCTCACATCCCTAGGGATTCCAGTGTTTAACGACCCTCCACTGGAAGAAGTCTGCACCTTACTTCTAGTCTGAATATGTCTAGCTTCAGCTTCCAGCCACTGGTTCTTATTATGCCTTTTCCCTGCTAGATAAAAGAGCCCTCAACTGTCAGTATCCTCCTGCCCACATAGGTACTTGTAGCCTGTAATGAAGCTACCTCAGAACCCTCTCTTTGTTAAGCTAAATAGAGGGAGCTTCTTTTGTCTCACTGCCGGTCAGGTTTTCAAAGGCTTGAATCATTGCAGCTCTTTTCTGAACCCTTTTCAATTTTCAATATCCTTTTTGAAATACAGACACCTCAACTGGACAGAGCGTTCCAGCGATCTTTGCAAAGGGTTACCTTTGCTCTCTTAGCTGCTACATCGTTCTCCAAGCTCATGTTGATTTGGTTCTTCCAATAATGTTAGAGAAACCAAAGGGTAGCTGTGGAAAAAGCTCCCATGAAAAAGGGAGCAGAACATTTTCATTGCAGTGGAAACCAGCTAGAAGGTTTAGGGTACTTCTGAAGCAACAAGGTAATAAAGGAATGCATTGGAAAGAGAGGCGTGCATATTGCTGTTGTGTAAGAAGATAGGGAGCCATTCACTACTTGGGCATGTAAGGGAAGAGAAACAACATCACGGGCCTATGGGTGAGTGTGGAGGAGAGAAGAGACCTGAGGCTATGTCTACATCATTTTAAAAGAAACCATGGTAGCGAGTCTCAGAGCCTGGATCAACTGACTTGAGTTTGTGGGACTCATGCTATAGGGCTAAAAATAGCAGTGTAGACGTTCTTCCTTGGGCTGGAGCCCAGGCTCTGAAACCCGGCCAAGGGGGTGGGTCTCAGAGTCTGGGGTCCAGCCTGAGTGGGAACATCTAACACTGCTAGACCATAGTGTGAGCCTGAGTCAGGTGACCTGGGCTCTGCCAGTTGCCATGTTTTAGGGTTTTTTTTTGCAGTATTGATGTACCCTGACATTGCTCACGGGGAGAAGGGTGAAGGGGAAGAGTAACTGGGAGGGGAGACTATTCACGGTTCAGAAAAGCTGATCCACCTTCTGTACAGAGCGGTCAAACACACAGGTACAGACTTCCCAAGTGGTGCAGCAAGGACTGGAATCCTTCTGTCCTGCGGGGAGCACCTCATCCCGCTCTCTCAGCCCAGGAACAGTGCTGTACTCTCCAGAGACAGCCACTGCTCTCCTTAGCTGGGAGAATGGAGCAGCCTGATGGGGTGAGAGGGGCAAATAATGGAGGGAAATGGATAGGTATCCTGGAGAGCCCTTCCTTGATGCTCACATCTGCCTAAAGCCCAGGAATGGCAACGTTCATTCCTGGGCCAGCAACTGCTTTATAATAAATATAAAAGCATCATGTCTGTAAAGTCGTTACAGACATGATGCTTTTTACTCCTGGGGGAATTCTGGGCCACCACAGGGGTGCAGAATTCATATCTTCTGCAGATTTCTTGGCTCCCCCGCAGAAAAATGGGGGAGCAAAGAAATCTGTGGGGAACACATGCCCCTTTCCCAGCAGCCCGCGTGCGTGTGCTGGGAGCATCTGCCAGCAGAGAGCAGATCACCACAGGAGGGAGGCTGGGCGTGCCTGCATCCGTGGGGAGATGGACATTAAGGGGGTGGGGCTGCGTGCGAATGTTGCTGCATCCCGCGGGGGCTTTGAGGCGTAGCGCTGTGTGAAGCAGGCTCTGTCCCTGAGGCAGAGCAGAAATGTAACAACTACGCAGGCAGGCTGCTGATGTTCCCATTGTTAGTTAATTGTTCCCATTCTTAGTCAACTAATGACAGGTTTCAGAGTAGCAGCCATGTTAGTCTGTATTCACAAAAAGAAAAGGAGGACTTGTAGCACCTTAGAGACTAACAACTAAGACTCCTTTACCTTGCCAGAGTGGGGTAAAGGATCCTTATTGTAAATGACAGTAACAGAATGCTCAGCTAGGAAGGTCTATGTACTTTTTCCCTTTTTCCCCTGTGCCAGGGAGGCAAAATGGGGTTATACTAGAGTTTAGGGTCTATTTTACTTATCCATTTAAAAATACAGGATAATGATTAGCAAAACTATATAACTTTCATGTATGAAAGTCTGAGCAATTTAAAGCAACATTCTACCTTATAGGACACCAAACACCAAAATAAAAGTAATGTAATTTCAGTGAAAATCCAGGATTATAACTGGAATGCGGGATATTGTTTACCAAGTATTTATAACTTAACTTTCATGTGTTTAGGAAATACTGAACAGTTATTATGATTTTTTTTCTGTATGGTTGTTTAAACAAAATTACCAAAATAAGTGAAACTGGTGTGATTATATTGCATTATTTTGAAAAATAAAAAGCGCAGAATTTTGCAGAATTTGGGATTTTTTGGTGCAGAATTTTGGAATTCTTCACACAGAATTCCCCCAGGGGTAGCTTTTATATCTCATGACACATTCAGGGTCAGAAATGGGATCTTCATACCACTGACAAGGGGAGACTCCCAAGTTTCCCAAAGGGACCTGCCGCTCACTTCCTGCCTTGGAGGATCCATAAATGTATCACTTATCTGTCCACATTATCACACGGGTATAAGAAAATCACCTTTGAGTATGTCTGCATACACAGAATAGAAATAAGGCAAAAGACTATAGCATAGCCTTCCTGGAAAGTTGTGTGATTATAATATAGAGCAAAAGAGTCCAGTCTCACAACCCCTTATCCAAAAAGTAATCATTGCCCAGAAATGTAGTACCCTTGACTTATGGGACAGTTTAAGGGCCTGATCCTGCAAAGGATTTGTATGGGAAAACAGTTATGCTGTCATGGAGTCCCATCTTTGTCTGTGGAACTCTGTGTAGGCATCTGTGTCCATCCATGCAAGTCCCCTTGCAGGGCTGAGACCTAAGAACCTGATCCAAAACTCATTGAAGTCAGTGGAAAGACTTTCATTGACTTCAACAAGCTTTGGATCAGGCCCTAAGTGAGCAAGCCGCTGAGGAAGGGTTTGAAGATTTGGGATCACAGGGCTTGTGTGCAGCTAAATAAAACCAACGTGAGTGGACAACGCAGGTGGCTCAAATTAGTGCAAATGTCAAATTGCGAAGTTGGTGCGATTATCTTCAATGTACCGTCTGTATCATATCGTCCACCTAGCTGATGTGGGCTTGCAGATAGACAGCTTGGGAATAGATCTGGGAACATAATTACTGTAGAAATGAATTAGCGACGAGATAACTACTGTTGGAATAAATCAATGGATTAATTACTGTCTACTTAAAATTGTGCAAAAGGTACCTATAGATGTATACACGTTCACACAGACACATGCTGCACAAGGACAAGTGACAGCTTTAAAAAGTATGATATGATAAACAGGCAATTTGAGGGGGAAAAACTAGACAGATGCAGCAACAGGGTTTTCTTTGTGTGGCTTTCTCCTGAGCAGTTTATTGTTTTATTTAGTATGAAATTTCTTCCACAGCTTAGCACTTTAAGTTCCCTTTGTGTTCAATAATTTATGGATGAGAGCACACATTATTAGAAAGCTTTATGTATTATACACTATGGAGGCAACTTTTCAACATCTGAATACCATTTCTTTAGTTCTCTAATCTAAATTTTCATTGGATATGTATTTTAGTAAGAAGAATGTCAATTAAATAACATAATTGGCAGTGCTGGTATTGCCTATTTTAATTAGTTCTTTCTACCAGAATGGCAATTTTTTATATTTAAATTTTCCCCAGTATGTTTATACACCTCCTCTGATAACAAAGTAAACATTTCGGCATTTTACTGTGATCACTTTGGTGAAAAAATCTGAAGTTTGAACAGCCATCAAAGATTGATGTCCTAGGGGTAAATATGCTGCTTAATAATAATAAACCCAACTTCTGACTTCATGTGTATTCAGCAAATTGGCAATCCATCTGTTCATTTCTGTAGTGAATCAGAAAAGAATACGGTCTGGTAAATGATAAGTTTCATTTTTATGCTGTAATGCCTTTCTGACAACAGACTCCTGCAGATTTTAAAATCTTAGTCTGAGATACAAACTAAAGCTAGGGATCGCCTTACCCACCAATGAAATGCTGCCAATCAATGTTGAGATGATGCAACTGTAGCTCAGAGCTACACAAGATGGCTTAGATTCTGCACTGAGACCTTTTCTCTGCGTGCAGTTACAAAATCACATTGGAATTTTGCATGGCTGGGGTGGGCATGCTGGTGGATCCCAGCACAAGATCAAGGCCAGTACAGGAGAGGAAATGAAGAGTCCAAATGGAACTCCATCTGGAAGTGAAGAAGGTGGAGTGATTAACTGTGCTGGAGCTTTACCAGAGGTTAACACCCCTTCTTTTCTGAGTCTTGTGGCCAGTACTAGGAAGTTCTTAATGACCACGTGTGGTCAGGAGCAAGGTATTACGTCTTCCCTGAAAGGTGGCACATTCTGCAGCCTGGTGCTTGTTGCCATGCTGGAGAATTGGTTTAATATTGGTTCACGAGGACAAATTCTTTCTAGTGAATCACCAGCACCATTCGCCTGCCACACCTATGTGCTTCTTGGATCCAACCACTGATCCAGACTAGCTTGTGAGATCTCCTCAGATCACAACACAAAGTGGCAGGGCTCTTAACCTCAAAAGGTTCAGATAGGCCCTGAGAAGATTCTCCCTGCACTGCTCAACCCAACCAGATTCTTCTTCTTTCCCCTTGACTCACCATCCCTTTTTTCTGCTGGCTGAACTCCTCTGCACTGCCAAATAAACACCGACGCTGAGCTCCCGCAGTTCTTTCTCTTAAACACCCACTTCCAAGCTGCTGCCCTAGTCACCAGCCCAGTGTCGGTCCAAGTGGAATGGAATCTTTGACCTATTTCATCCCTGGAGTTACCACAGCCCCCTGACATTCCTCGTCCAGTATGTTAGCCTCTTGAGCGTGGTGCAGGCACCTACAGATGGCTCATTATTAGAGAGAAGAATATAGGGTTCTGTTATATCTTAGTCAACATTGACACTATGGGTGCACATACAGTGCTGTAGTACCATAGAGTAGACACTTTCCTATGGTGATGAAAGGGGCTTTTCTGTTGCTGCAGTTAATCCACCTCTTCAAGCAGAAGCATTCTTCTGTTGACCTTTTCACGTCTACACCAGGGGTTAGAGTGGCTTAACTACGATTCCTTGGTGGTGTGAATTGTCCACACTGCTGAGTGACATCACTAGGTCGATTCAAATTTGAAGTGTAAACTAGGCCTAAGGTTCTTCTCCATCATTATTTTGTTAGCTCAGCAGGAGAGTGGCCAGGTAGAGAGAGAATTGTCAGTATGACTCAAATGCCACTGAAAATAGGAGTGTATAGTAATAAAAACTCGAGTCTTTAATAAACTACTTTGGACACCACTCTGACAAGATCGGCGGAGGAAGGAGAGAGGAGTGGTAAAAGAAACTGAAATACAAAAATGAATGAAGTTAAAATTGTCAGAAATTGGCAGCAGCAGGCATACGAGCATGATTACCCCTCCCTCTGATAATCATACCAGCTGGAGGTGTAGGGAAAAGGTTAGTATGTTAGGGTTTTCCCACAATTGTTTTGTAGGTGGGTGGGTTGTTTCCACTTCTCCTGTACACAACAAACAGGGAGCAGCCTTCTTCCATGCAAAAATTCACAGGCCCTTGGCAGGGAGCGCGCACACACACACACACACACACACACACACACACACACACACACACACACTGTAAAAGGTTAAGAGAGCAGTGCTGTACGAGTAGAAGGTGACTCATGTAATGTAAGCTTTCTATTCATATGTTCCCACCTCCAAGAAACAAATGTGGAGGACTTCAGATAGCCATTTTAGATCAAATAAATAAAAGGCTGTAAGATTAATAGATTTATGTTTTTTAAAGCCAGAAGAGGGACCATTATATCATTTGGTCTGACCTCCTGTATACCAGGGGCCAGAGAATTTCACCCAATGATTTCTGCATGAAGTTCAGTGTCTTGCAATTGGTTAGAGCATCTCTGTTGGAGACATCCAATCTTCATGTAAAGATTTCAAGTGATAGAGAATGCACCACATCCCTAGGGAAGTTGTTCCAATGGTTAGTTACCCTCTCTAAAAATCTGCATCTTATTTCCTGTTTGAATTGGTCTTGCTTCAGCTTCCTGCCACAGGATCTTTTTATGTCTTTGTCCGCTAGATTAAAGAGCCACCTATTATCAGTAAGATTATGACTATGTCCCAGATGTTTTTAGTAAAAGTCCAGGACAGGTCGCAAACAGTAAACAAAAATTCCTGGAAACAAAAAACCTGTCCCTGATATTTACTAAAAATACCTTGGGGGAGGGCACGACAGTCAGAGCACTGCTGGGAGCCTGCAGTTGCTCCTGAAGCAGGGGCTGACCCAACCCTGGCCGCTGCTCCGCAGTTGCAGTGGCCCAGGGACCACAGATCCGGTGGCCTGGGACCACTGCTCCAGTGGCCCTGGGGCAGGCCACTTCCCTGGTGACTCTTCGGGACCCACTGCTCCTGCTCCAGTCGCACCAGGGCTGACTGTCAGAAGCTGCTCCAGTCCTGCCGCTGCTCCTGCAGGAAGGGCTGACCACTACTGATCCAGCCCGAGGGGTGCTGACCCACCCCCAGCTGGTGCTCCAGTGGCCATGGGGCTGCTGCCCCAGAAGAAGTCCTGGAAGTCCCTGAAAGTCACAGAATCCATGGTTTCAGAGTAGCAGCCGTGTTAGTCTGAATTCGCAAAAAGAAAAGGAGTACTTGTGGCACCTTAGAGACGAACAAATTTATTAGAGCATAAGCTTTCGTGAGCTACAGCTCACTTCATCAGATGCATTTGGTGGAAAAAACAGAGGGGAGATTTATATACACACACAGAGAACATGAAACAATGGGTTTATCATACACACTGTAAGGAGAGGTTTCAGAGTAGTTAGTCTCTAAGGTGCCACAAGTACTCCTTTTCTTTTTACTGTAAGGAGAGTGATCACTTAAGATAAGCCATCACCAGCAGCAGGGGGGGAGAAAGGAGGAAAACCTTTCATGGTGACAAGCAAGGTAGGCTAATTCCAGCAGTTAACAAGAATATCTGAGGAACAGTGGGGGGTGGGGTGGGGGGGAGAAATACCATGGGGAAATAGTTTTACTTTGTGTAATGACTCATCCATTCCCAGTCTCTATTCAAGCCTAAGTTAATTGTATCCAGTTTGCAAATTAATTCCAATTCAGCAGTCTCTCGTTGGAGTCTGTTTTTGAAGCTTTTTTGTTGAAGGTTAGCCACTCTTAGGTCTGTAATCGAGTGACCAGAGAGATTGAAGTGTTCTCCAACTGGGTTTTGAATGTTATAATTCTTGACGTCTGATTTGTGTCCATTCATTCTTTTACGTAGAGACTGTCCAGTTTGACCAATGTACATGGCAGAGGGGCATTGCTGGTATATGATGGCATATATCACATTGGTAGATGCGCAGGTGAACGAGCCTCTGATAGTGTGGCTGATGTGATTAGGCCCTATGATGGTGTCCCCTGAATAGATATGTGGACAGAGTTGGCAACGGGCTTTGTTGCAAGGATAGGTTCCTGGGTTAGTGGTTCTGTTGTGTGGTGTGTGGTTGCTGGTGAGTATTTGCTTCAGATTGGGGGGCTGTCTGTAAGCAAGGACTGGCCTGTCTCCCAAGATCTGTGAGAGTGATGGGTCGTCCTTCAGGATAGTTGTAGATCCTTGATGATGCGTTGGAGAGGTTTTAGTTGGGGGCTGAAGGTGATGGCTAGTGGCGTTCTGTTATTTTCTTTGTTGGGCCTGTCCTGTAGTAGGTGACTTCTGGGTACTCTTCTGGCTCTGTCAATCTGTTTCTTCACTTCAGCAGGTGGGTATTGTAGTTGTAGGAATGCATGATAGAGATCTTGTAGGTGTTTGTCTCTGTCTGAGGGGTTGGAGCAAATGCGGTTATATCGTAGAGCTTGGCTGTAGACAATGGATCGTGTGGTATGATCTGGATGAAAGCTAGAGGCATGTAGGTAGGAATAGCGGTCAGTAGGTTTCCGATATAGGGTGGTGTTTATGTGACCATCGCTTATTAGCACCGTAGTGTCCAGGAAGTGGATCTCTTGTGTGGACTGGTCCAGGCTGAGGTTGATGGTGGGATGGAAATTGTTGAAATCATGGTGGAATTCCTCAAGGTCTTCTTTTCCATGGGTCCAGATGATGAAGATGTCATCAATGTAGCGCAAGTAGAGT
Organism: Dermochelys coriacea; assembly: GCF_009764565.3. Lineage (NCBI taxonomy): Eukaryota > Metazoa > Chordata > Testudines > Dermochelyidae > Dermochelys > Dermochelys coriacea. The sequence continues at coordinate 8,507,976 of NC_050071.1, read as the reverse complement.
AGGGGCATTAGGGGACGAGAGCTGAGGAAGCGTTGTTCTAAGTCAGCCATAAAAATGTTGGCATACTGTGGGGCCATGCGGGTACCCATCGCAGTGCCGCTGATTTGAAGGTATACATTGTCCCCAAATGTGAAATAGTTATGGGTGAGGACAAAGTCACAAAGTTCAGCCACAGGTTAGCCGTGACATTTTCAGGGATACTGTTCCTGACGGCTTGTAGCCCGTCTTTGTGTGGAGTGTTGGTGTAGAGGCTTCTACATCCATAGTGGCTAGGATGGTGTTTTTAAGAAGATCACCAATGGACTGTAGTTTCCTCAGGAATTCAGTGGTGTCTCGAAGATAGCTGGGAGTGCTGGTAACGAAGGGCCTGAGGAGGGAGTCTACATAGCCAGACAATCCTGCTGTCAGGGTGCCAATGCCTGAGATGATGGGGCGTCCAGGATTTCCAGGTTTATGGATCCATGATCTCTATGACAGAATTGTATCCTTAATTATCAGAGATCTTCTCTCCATGTAGGTACTTATAGACTGTGATCAAGTCACCCCTTAACCTACTCTTCGCTTAGCTAAATAGATTGAGCTTCTTTAGTATCTCCCTGCAAGACAGGTTTCCCAGACCTTGAATCACTGTAGATCTTTTCTGAACCCTTTCTAAAATGTGGACACCTGACCTGGACTTAGCATTCCAGTAACAATGTTAGCAAAGGATTGTTCTTTTAGCCACTACATCACACAGAAAGGTCATGTTCAGCTGGTTCTTTAAATAACATTTTAGACCAAAGTGGGTCAGAGGAGATTGTATTCAACTGCAGGACAGGAAAAATATCTCTTATGATATAAAACATCTCATAAATCCATGCTTACTCTGATGGGTCAGTGAATAAAGTGTCCACCATCAAATAAAATATCCCAGTGTTTCTTCACATCCAGATTTAGAGAGACATTTAAGGCCAGATTCACAACTGCATTACTTCTTTTACACCAGTGTAACTCCACGGCTTTCATTGGTGTTACACTGGTGCAGTGCAATGGGGAATTAGACTTCAAATAATACAAAAGTAACTAGATTGTGGAATAACAGTAATACATACTCATATATAATTTATCACCTACATTGGGTAAGTACTTAACAGCAGTCATAACAAACTCATTCATTTTCAGATGTTATTCAGTACAGTGAATCAACTCTTTACTGAAAGAGAATGTACAATCACTGTGAGGCGTTTTATATCGTTTAAATAATATAAGATTACTGAGGATCTTTTAATTAAATAATTGCTCTTTGTTCTATCAAGATGGATTGCTTCATTATTGGGATCACAGGAAAGAACATGCAACCCATCCTGAACTATTCATGCTTTAGCTACATATAACCTTTGGGACATGATAATCTCCTCTGTCACACCTATGAAGTGAAGGCAATCCAGAAAGGAAGTGCAGAGTTAGCCATTAAAAATATAATACCCTGCACTAAGCTGATCAAAGAAAGCCACGTGGGACCAGATTCAAAGGTGGTGTGAACAAGTTACAGCTGCCTGACAGGTTTTGAGGCCAGCTTTTCCAAAGAGGTACGCACCCAACAGTTGCCATTGTTTTCAATAGCAGCTGCTGGGTGTGGAGCCCTTTTGAAAACATGCCTTCCGCATTTAGCTGCCTCAGTGGGAGCTGAGCTCTTTAGAAAATCCAGCCCTTGTTTTACTTCTGACGTCCTCCGGTGATAAAGATGTGGCACTCAGGACAGCTAGAAAGAGACTGAACTTCATTTCTGTGTCTGTACAGCACCTAGCACCTGATCCATGAGCAGGGCCCCTTGGCGCACTGTGGTAATACTAATTACTTTAACATTTCTGTTGCTGCCCACAGTTGCGTGACATTGGCAAGTTACCAAAGGTCAAGATCCCTGTACGATTGCATGGGTCATTCTCTACTGTCTGAATAATTTTACAGGTGCACCCCTAAAGGGAGATAGAGGGATATGCGAGAGCCCCCTTCCAATACACTGATCGTGCTGGCAAGGGGAGTAGGAACAGGCATACATTTCAGTACCCGCTGGAGGTGGACATGGTTCTGCCCTAATCCTAACACAGGGCTGTGTCGATGGGTATGTCTATGCTGTGGTCACGAGGGTAATTGCAGCTTGAGCTGACATACCTGAGCTAGCTTTAAGGGTGCTAGCTTGGTGAGCTAGCAGTGTGAGCTTCAGCTGCCCAGGACCCTGGGTAGCTAGTTGTGAGGCTGGCCTGCACTGATGGTCACACTGCCACGGCTTTACTTTTCCAGGCCCCATCCAAGCTGCAGTGACACCCCATGATTGCACTATAGAGACACCCTCTATCAAGTAGCTATACCAGTGCAACCCCCTAGAGTCGATGTACTACACTCGTGTAAAACGCTGCTTGCATTAATGTGAATTACTGCCAGTAAATCAGTGGATTAAACCGCAGACCCCATTTTTGCACTTGTGCCTACATTGCGGGGAGGAGGGGGGTGCATCATGTACTGAGATTGCAAATTTCCCTTATTTATGCAGGCCCTTATTGGCACAATATAGCCCTGAATGTTTGCTACCACGTGCATGCACAACACACAGGCACAGACCCACACAAGTGTGCATGTGCCCATGCACATTTACACAGCTGCGTACTTTCCTCTTCCTGCTGTCTGGGAATAACAGAGAAGTCACACTATGGCTCGCTGTGAAGGCACCTGGCATTGGCTTCACACAATGCTGCCTTTCCAGGGCCTCTGCCGAATGTCGTGAATGTCGTTAATGCAGCTCACGGCAAGCGGACTGAGAGGACTTCACCATTTATTAGGGGAGTATAATCATTTAAGCCTGAATAAGCTTTGAGGCTTAATGTGGCTGTTTGGCCAACAGAAATGAGATGTAAATTTGTGCTGAATAGCCACTGATTACAGGAAGATGATTAATGCAAGATCTGAAATTGATTTATGGGTGCAGTTGTTAAGGCCTAAGCCATGAATGTAATATTGTGTGTGTGAAAAGCTTCGGACAGATTAGAGAGCAAGGGTAAAATAGTACATTCTCTGCAAGGTCTGATACATTGTATAGGCTTGCTATGATCTGGCCCTGCAGATTGTATGCTGTGACATTTGGTTTGGCCAGTGTATGTATAATTGTATGTCTTGCCTGCAACATAAGGAGAGCTAAAAGGTTAATAATCTGTTTTATTTTCATTAAATGCACTCTTTGGTCAAAGAATTTTTCTCACTGGAAACTTTTAAACCATTTTTTAAAATTTCACTCTCAGAAAATATGAGGTAGCTGATGATAATTATTTAGAATTTGAGTTGATCTGATTAGTGATTTCACCACTTTGCAAGAGCTAAAGCTTGGAGAAGTAAGGTTTGTTCTTGGGGGAAAAGTATCTTTCTCAACATAAGCTTTACAAAGACCCCCAAAGAGTTAATATTAAAAAAATCAAATACAGATTTATTTACTCAAATGTCAGAATATATATTAGAAAAATAGATTTATTTGCTAAATTTCACTTTTTGTGCATTATGGACCAGATTTTCAAAAGTGTTCAACACCCACCAATCAGGAAGCAGATTTTTAAGAGCACAGCTCCCATTTAGGTGCATAAGTGAAATGGCTGATTTTCAAAATGCCCAGTATTCAGCAGCTTCCCTTATTTCCAGTAGGAGCTGATGGATGCTGAGCACTTTTGAAAATCTGGCCATTTTAGATTTTCAAAGCCTAAGGGAGTTACATGCTTAAATCCCATTGAATTTTGATGAGCTTTTCAAAGACACAGCCAGGAGTTAGGTACCTATCTATCCTGCTGAAATACTTTTCAAAATCCCACTAGGCACCTATTTGCATCTTTAGGGATATTTGAAAATCTGGCCCTGAGACCTTTTGAAAATCCAGGCACTTGTTTAGATGCCTAAAATGGGCATTGCTGTATGGCTGAGCTCTTTTGAAAATCTGGTCCTAGAGTTTTTGTGTATTAATCTGACAGGTGTATGCAACACATTCACTATGTCATGTATTTAATTGTTCTGCAATTATCTTTATAATAAGCAAGGAAATGTAATGTGCTTGGACTGTCTTTCCGACTGTGTGTCTGGTGCTGATCACCATGGTATCTGAGCCCTGGTGTTGAATTGTTGTTAGGATCGTACCTTTAATCCAAAGAAGGTGCACACAGGTTTTCAAACCTTTTTACTTTTTTTAAAGCTTGGGTTGACAATAATGTACTGAGCATGCTTTGTTCTTGGTCTAGGTTAGAGCCTTCTCTGATTAGAGATCCGGCACTTCTTTTGTTTTGATTACAGTAACCTCCAGTCGGGTTCACCTCCCATTTGGATTATGGTTCTGACAATCTTGATTGCACATATAAATAAGCAAAGTGTGAGAGCAAAGCTTTCCGTCTCAGGACTAAAGCACCAGAAGAAACCTTCCTGGAAAAACTGCATTGTTAACACCTGGGTGTAATGTTACTGAGCATGTATCTCCCAGATGTTATAGTTTATGGTGAAGGTGCCTTAAAAAAACATTGAGGTTGTACACCTATCCTTTCTTATTGTAGGTTTTCTTTTGGCAAATTATTATAGTTTGTTATCTACATTGGACATCTAGACTCTGCATGTATTTGTATTGCTTGTTATCTATTCCAGGGGTGGCCAAACCATGGCTTGTGAGCCACATTCGGCTCTTTTACAGTCAAAGTGCAGCTTGCAGGGCCCTCCACACCTCCACTCCACCCCATTCTCCACCTATCAGACTGGGGCACGGGCTTCTGCCCTGCAGCAGTGTGGTGGGGTAGGAGCTTCTGTCATGTGTGGAGGAGGGTCTTGGGGCTTCAGCCCTATGGGAGCTGCCTCCTGGGAATTGAGGCTTCAGTAGGAACAAGGCTGAAGCTCTGAGCCCCGGAAGGCATGCTTGACTCTCGAACTTCTGAAGATTATTGTATGTGGCTCGGAGGGTCAGTAAGTTTGGCCACCTCTGATCTATTCAATGACACAAACTAGATTCGATAGCTGTCAAAATTTCTGCTCCATTCTACATGTCTTACTTTCACCCTCAGTAGTATTCACATGAGAAGAACCTCTGACTTCAATGGAAATACTTGCATGGGCAAGTGCTACTCAGTGTGAATAGGTATTGCAAGATCATCATGAGTTGGTAATCTCTGTGAGCCAGTTTTAGAGCCACATTAGTTTAATCATGTCTTTGCTGGTCTTGTGGCTCTTGAGTTACTCAGCTGGCATTGCTACAGATACATATGATTTGCTGTATCATTTTCCCTTGGTTCATGTGTTTGATCAGATTTTGTGAAAGAAAGGTTGTAAGACAGTCCCTGAAATGGGAAACTTGGCAGCTATGGAGAGGAACAAAAGAATCAGAACTACTGGCTCCCTGCTCATCCGTACCAGCAACCAACAAAGCCAACGATGAAGAGAGAAAGGAAACATCTCTTGGAGAAGCCAGGAAGAGGGCAAGGAAGGAGAAGGGAAAGAAATCTCTCCTGCTCCCTTCCAGCAGTCAGAATGAGGGGAAGAACAAAGATTTTGGCCTGGATTCTTTAATGTACCATTCCAGTGTGTAGCTGAGGAATGGAGGGGAGTGGGCACAAGGAAATAAATGTCCATAATTGCATTTAAAAAAAACAACCACCACAGTCCAGTGTATTAGAAGAATATTTAGGTTATAAAATCAAGCACTTAGTGGCCAGATTTACAGTTGCCATTGTAACCTTAATGCTTCCATCCTGTGGACTGAGTAACGTAGAGATAGTGTTGCCAATTCTTACAATTTTTTTGTATGAATTTTGTAATATTTTGTATTTTTTAAACTCCCAGCTCCTGGTGTCATGTGATTATAAGAAATTCCCATCTTACGTTACAAAGAAGTAAGTGTCTAGTCCTCATGGCTGTGGAGAAAAGCTTTAAAAATGTGACCCCTGTGCATCATAAAGACTCAAAAACGAGAAGGCAAAGAAAAAGAACCCCACATTTCAGGGTGTGTGGGGGGGAGGGATGTTAATCTCATGATTTTTAAGCTAAAGGCATGATTTTTGCAGGAACCTGATTCACAATACTTAAACATTTGGGGATGACGATATTGTAAAGGTCTTGTGGAAAAATTAACAAGTAACCATGTAATTAAAGACTGTGTAAAGCACGTGCCGAGAGAGGGGCGAGTTGGTTGCGTGCCATCCAACCCACATACAACGTGGTTCCATGTTGTAGTGGAAATGGGACATGAACCGTTCCCCCAGCCTGTGCTAAATTTGGTTTGTCCAAAAGTTCAGCATCATGTAGGGACATAAAAGAAGGTCTCTAGTTAAAACCTGCCTTGATAAATCTCAGCGTGAAGTTGGGTAGCCTTTAATGTGGATTAAATCTTGTTTTCACAGCTACTTTGCCACCCTTATGTTGAAGATGTCTTTTCAGATGCAGTTACATTACATCCCTCCCCCCCACACACACCCTGAAATGTACAGTTAGAGCCCCATAAAGCAGCCTCAGTGAGAATTTACTCGGGAACTTGAATATATGCCTCTCTTTGTTTATTTAAGTCTGCTCTCTGCCAGGCAAGCCTTTTCCCTTTGAAACCTAGCACACAAAAGATGGCAGGGAATATGTGAGCATTCGTTAGTTAATATAGATATCAGCTCTGAGGCTGACAAACTGTATCTGAGGGAATGGTGAAACCCAAGGCACTGTCATCTGGCAGTAGCGTTGGCTTTCTTTGTAGCTGCAACTTTGTCTTTCCTGTGGTGGAACTGCCTGCAGGATCCTGTGCCCAGCCTTTAAATCATGTTGTGTGCATCTCCTCGTCGGAACGTGCAAAAGAAATAGTGTGGTTGTGTTAGCCGTGACCTTTTTATCCACACTGGTCTATAAGAAGCAGCTTGGGAGCAAAGGACAAGCGTACCACCAAGGTGGCTGCCGAAACGCCAGGCGTGTCTGAAGGTGTCAGTCGTGTGGGAGTGTTGGTAATTGCTGAAGTGATTACACAAAAATCGGAATCTCCTGCTGAAAGAGCAGCGCTACTGAGAAATGTGGGGGATGGCAGGGGAAGGGTAATGAGAATTCTAAGCTGCAGGCTGTTTTCAGCATCCTTCTGAGTCCTGACTGAAATGCTAAACTCCTTCCCTGGGTGATTTTTGAGATGCCACTGGCATGCCATGAAATTATAAATGGAACACAAATTTTATCAAGCACTTAGGATCGGTTCTTACTTACCAGATTTTTTTAAAAAAACGTTTTGGGGAAGATTAATCCAAATTAAAAAAAAAAAAAACCATGGCCTGAGCTTCTGCAATCTTTTTATTTAATTTAAATTGTATATATTCCAACTGATTAATATTTTATAAAGTTGTTTGTTATGACTCTCAGTGTGCTGGATGTGAAAATATTACGTGATCCAAATCCAGTGGTATTTCAAGCTAGGCGTTTTGGATTCCGAATTCATTATCACCCCCTTTTCCCCCCACTCTTTTCAATTTAAAGATTTTGTGTCCAATTTCTTTCTTTAGGAAAAATAATCTTTTGGGGGCTGATCCAAGTCACAGTGAAGTTAATGGAAAGCTTCCCATTGACTTCTGTGGGCTATGGATTAGGTCCTACCTTGTTTTGAGTACAGTATGTATTACACATGCTTTGTTTCTTTGACTATAAACAGAATGGCTCTAATGAAAGCCATCAGAAAAGTGCAACCAGGCAGAAAAGGGTTAGGAAAATAGCTCAATTTTTGATATTCTCTTCTTTTAAACTACAGAACTTGAGGAGAACATGCCAAACCACCATAAAATATTCTGCTGCTGACTATTTGTCTTTACACAATTTTTTTTTAATTAGGCCAAATTCTTACCTGAGTGAAGAAATTAATTAGATCCTTTCTTTACTGTATGCCTTTTGTGCATTATGGCCCTTTGCTGTAACTAAGTGTTGTCAGCAAGAAGAGATAAGAAAGTTAATTCCTGAGTTCTAAAGTTTTTTCCTCAATATCAGACCTTGGAAAAAGTGGTTGGAAGCTGTTTGACTTTAGGGTTGAAAGGATTTGATTTTTATCAGTAAACGTTGATTTCACTTTGCACACACAAACCGATAAAAATATTTCCAATGATGATGATCGAAATTTACAGATAGGCAGTGCCAGAAACTCTTTATGTACTTCATATAAACTCTGTAGATATGTTTACATGTGGTTTTGACAAGTGGTGTTTTAATGGTTATAAAGCATTAACTTTGTGGATCTTAGTATCAACTGTCATTCCATATCATAATTTTTCTGCAACTGTAAAAACTTAAATTGATGATAAAAAACATCCCCAAATGCTTAAAGCCTGTAATGTTGTACAGTAATGAAAATTTATACTGATAAATATCTTTAAAAGCTGATAAATAAAATTGACATTGTCCATCAAAATTATAGACATATTAAAAAACAGAATTTTGCCATGCCTAAGGATCTTGTATAATTTCTGTAAGATCTTTTACAATTGCTCCTGTTCCCATTGGACTCAAGGGAATTTTGCCACTGGTTTGACAGCTTTTATATAAAGGTGCAGGATAAACAAAAGCTCTGTAAGACCCTGTGTAGCTTGTGTGTTGTAAAGGAACAGTAAAGGAACACATGGATATTGTAAAACATGATGGCACATATCATAGAATCATAGTACTGGAAGGGACCTCGAGAGGTCATCTAGTCCAGTCCCCTGCACTCATGGCAGAACTAAGTATTATCTAGAGTCTAGACCATCCCTGACAGGAGTTTGTCTAACCTGCTCTTAAAAATCTCTGATGATGGATATTCCATAACCTCCCCAGGCAATTTATTCCAGTGCTTAACCACCCTAACAGTTAGGAAGTTTTTCTTAACGTCCAACATAAACCTCCCTTGCTGAAGTTTAAGCCCATTGCTTCTTCTCCTATCCTCAGAGGTTAAGAAAAACAAAATTTCCCCCTCCTCCTTGTAACTTTTATGTACTTGAAAACTGATCATGTCCTCTCTGTCTTCTCTTTTCCAGATTAAACAAACCCATTTTTTTCCAATCTTCTCTCACAGCTCGTGTTTTCTAAACCTTTAATAATTTCTGTTGTTCTTCTCTGTACTTTTTCCAATTCGTCCACATCTTTCCTGAAATGTGGTGCCCGGAACTGGATGCAATATACTCCCCTTCCAGTGCAAAGTTGTGCAGGATCGACTGCAGGCTGCTCTAGATCTATATCTTTAAGGAAGCCACTAGTCCCCATGGCTAGTCCTGTTTAGCAGAACCCTTCCACAGAAGTTTAACTTTAAGCCAAGTAGTCCCATCAGCATAAATGGGACCTATGTGCTTAAAGCTAAGTACATGCCTACGTTGTTCTGAACTGGAATCTGTGATCAGTGAGCGAGTGGTAGCTCAGAAATGGAAGGGAGAGGTGTCCAACATGTTTTCACCTTGCCTGGGGATCTACATTGTTTATCCTGCAGATCTTTAAGCCAACTGCATCTGTGCTCCTTGCAATCCTGTGATTGGCTACCATATTTCCATCCATCACCTCGGCAGTGCCTAGAAACCATACAAGGGGCATTACTGCTATCCAGAGCGTTTGCCAGTTTAAGCAGCACACTTCCTTGGAGAGAGGAAATGGCTCCCAACCCCAGCATTCAAAAATGATGACCCAGGCCCCCAAAATCATGAGATGTATAAATAGGATAAATGTCAGGTTCTTTTTATTTGCCACCTCATTTTTGAGCCTATTTTGAAGTTTTTCTCCAAAACCAGGAGGGATAGAATCTCTCTTTTTATTTTTTTTTTTGAAAGCTGAGATTCTTACATAAGCTTATGCTCAAATAAATGTGTTAGTCTCCAAGTTGCCACAAGTACTCCTTTTCTTTTTGCGGGTACAGACTAACACGGCTGCTACTCTGAAACCTGTCACATAATCACGTGACCTAGGAACTGGGGCTTTAAGAATAGCATTAACTCTCCTTGACCTCATGACAAAATGGCAAAACATGGCAACACTGCACATTGGTGTCTGCCTGAATAGCAGGGTGGCAAAGCGAGCTCAATGTGTCTATGCCTGTGCATTGCTGCAGTCAATGGGAGCACCCAGAAACAGTTGTGTTATCACTTCCACAGGGTTCTGCAGTGCGGGAGGCTATGTATTATTATTTTTTTCAATAAAGATTTCCCCTCATCTAACCCCAGTGAGGTTGCACAGGGTATACGCCGGAGGAGAATCTGCTTGGACAGATTTCCTATTTTTTGAACTTTCTAATTCGGTAGCTGGAGGCAAGTTTGTAGATGGCTGGAAAGGTATGTTTTTGCTTTTGATTCTGGAAGACCTGGTTAGTGCAAGTGACATTAGAGCTACATGGCTGGTAGCAGGAATAGGTGGCATACCTGGTAGGGTAACCAAGGTCTAGGCCAATTTCAAATGAGTCTTGAGAGATAGAGCAATGTTGGACTAAGTTGTCTTACAGTGAAGTAACTGAGAACTAACGAAAGAATAATTAGGTGATACCTACACCTTATTTGGAAGACACCGCTTGCCATTTAGCATTTAATTGCGACACGTAGGATTGTCACGTGCCTTCCCAGGTGTGATGTTCTGGAAGTGATGTACAGTGTCCTTGTAACAGTGTTCACAACTCTCTCAAATTGGAATAACTGCACAGAATGACAATCCCGATTGCAAAGGGGGGGAGAAAGGAGCAGTTTGCCTGCAAAAAGTTCTGTGCTAGGAAGCAGTGCTTCTGTCTTGCCAGTGTTGAACTGGAGGCTATTGATCGGTAGCCAGCTCCTAAGGAAATGATAGAGATTGCCCTACATTATCTGCCTGAAAGCGCAGAAGTGTTGTGACGCACCAGGCTGTTCAGCTCCCTGTGGGGAGGGAATGGGTTTTCTGTTTGTTTTGAGTGCAGGAATTCACATGTACCCAAATTCTGCTCTCATTTGCATCAGTGCAAGCTCTCTGACGTCACTGTGGCTGCATTGCTATAACCCAGGGCAGAATTTGCCTCACTCTAGGGTGGGTGTGAACATGTTGGTTATCTTGGCGGCTTTCAAATGTTCAAAGCAAGGGATATGAACCTGGACTGGATCCTCCTTTGCAATGGAGAGAACCTCAGGAATGGCTAAGGGTGCAAGAATTCCCGTGGAGCTTCCTTTGCCAGCAGCTGTTCCATCTTAGGCAGGAGAAGATGGGGTTGGGTGGGAGAGGTTAGATCCCAGGTATCTGTAGGAAAGGAGAGCCCCAAGCTGGCATGTCCAGAACTGGCCTCTTGTCATCTCTATGTTCCTTATTCCTCATGGCCCCTTTATGAGCTTGATGGATGCAATGCAGCCTCAGCCGCAGAGAGTGGAACCACTCCCAACTTGATCATGACTCGGATATCCTCAGGGTCAGCAAGGGACAATGGGGAGAGGAATGTCTGGTACCCTGCTCCAACCCACCCTGCACCCTAAGTCCCATGTGGATCCAACCCCACAGATCTCTGGTGGAGGCGAGGCCCCTTACTTTCCATGGATGACCAAGATCTGCTGCAGGATTGCTGCTGGCACAGTTGACTGAGTTTACAGTGCCGCATGAGGTGAGAAGGAGCCTAGGAACATAGTAATTGCTTTACCAGATAAGAACAGTGGTCCATGTAGGCCAATATCTGAGACTGATGGAAGTGGTCCAGCTGCAGCTGCTTGTTATTTTTAATTATTATTTTATATAATTTAACTGGGCACTCTCTGTTTGTTAGCCTTCCAAGCAGGCTGCAAGGCCCAGAGGGAGTTCGAGGTTGGTTTTAGGTAGGAATCTGATGGGTTATGTGGAATGCCTTTGGTTTCTATGGGGGAGTATATGATTGGGAAAATATATAACTCGATGGCTGAGAATATTGTCCTGATAAATGTGAGGTTTTCTCATGGTGTGGGTTACAGTTTGGGAGGAAACTGTAGCTCTGGGTATGTACCAAACATACGGGAAAAAATAATTTATTAGCCCTTTTCCTATTGAAGGCCGGCTGCACTCAGGGCCTGTAACTGAGAGCCAGCAGCATGGGGTGTGAGTGGAAGCAGACCCATCCATGGAAATGGAATGCCCAGGCGGGGAGGGGACCGTGCATCAGGGAAGGATGTGGAGGAGGGGAGAAGGACCAAGCGACAAAGTAATGTGTGCAAAGGAGTAGGGTGAGTGAGGCGTGGATAGAATAGATGGGAGAGGGAGAGAAAATGAAGCGGGAATAGAGACAATGTGATGAATTATTTTTCCAAATGGACTAAACCCTGATCTCATAAGACTCAGTTTAAAATACATCAGTACTTTCCTAATGTTACGTTTCCATGTAAGCAAGTCACTGGGAGGCCATATGAATGTGGCATAATCACCACATGGGAACTTTGGCGGTCCCTGAGGCAGCCCATGGGAGGGAAGGTGTCTACTGGGATGTGGTTCACACTCTGAAAAGGTTTGAGATCCCCTGTCCCATCTTAGTGTCCTTGATCTTGTATGGCAGCCCTCCCGCTACAGTGGTAACATGTTTTCCGGTTTTTCTTTTAGCTTCTTACTTCTCACTGTTAAGCAGTAAGGAGTCTTGTCACGTGCCCCTTGGCGGTTTTAAATGAAGAACCTAAGGGACCAGTGTCTAAAAAAGTTTCTCATGATACTTTTCTTTTTATAACTGAAATTTTGAACCCTTTTCTCACTCTGTAATTTTTTTTTTTTTAAAAGTAGCAACCCATAGCAGTGAATCATCAAGCGGTGACTGCTGAAATGGCACAGATTGAAAGAGGTATTGCCTGTTTGTGTATGTACTTTAAAATTAGCATTTGAACATGAGGCTGAACTGTCATGAGCTCTTTGGCTTGTGTTTTGACTTGGATCCATGGTATCTTTTGTTCTTTTCCTTGGCAGTCTGTGTGAACTGAATGCCCTCGTATTGATGGAGGAAAGGGCAACTCTAGCTTCTGTTAACTCACTAGCTGAAGCCTACTGAAAATTTCTCATTCAGAAACAGGTCTTCTATAAATGATTTACCATGAGGCCATTGCAATGTGTTTGTGTTTTTCTTCTTAAGGCTATTAAAGACTTAGAAGAAACATTTAGCACCAAATTAATGTTGCATTTTTGTTTTAATCCTGCAGATAGCATTGATTTATATCTCAAAAATGTGTACTGCAGAGAGGAATTAAAATGTGTAATGCAATTTTTCAGTTCTGCTGTACTTAATTTTTTCATGCAAATATGTTCAGCTAGATGTTGTCATATTAATGTGCCAAGGTTTCTTTTTCATGAACCATTACGGCACATATTTCATCAGCTAGGGTTTCTAGTTTGTTTTTATTATTTTGCTGTTTGAAGTGCTTTGTATAATGTCTAAAATATTAATCAAGAAAGTCAAGACCAGGCTGAAAAATGGTGATTAGCCCCTTACGCTTTTTCAGGGATGGATGTAAGAACCAGAACAGTAACAGAATGATTACAGTCTCCAGAGTAACAACAACAACAAAAAAAGTGGTTCATCTAATCAGAGGAGAAATAAAGGGTCCTCTCCTACATTAAGATAGGAATAAAGAAGATCAGATTAAATGGCAGGACAGAGCCTAGTGTGAAAGGTGGGAGGCCTTGATAAGATCTGGATGCTTTTCCCTTGTGAATGTACAGAGATAAGCAGCCTTAGCTCATTAGCACCTCCTTTTCCTTTCCATCTCTGATGACAGCTCTATTTTTGATGGCAGGTGATGCCACAGATTCTCATCTCAGCTACAGTGCTGTAAATTGGCATATCCTGACTGCAGTCAATGGAGTTATGCTCCATTTACTTGCTGCAACTGAGATCAGAATCTGGCTCAATTAATCTATTTCTGCGTGTTTCTGCTCTCTTACATTTTTTTTAGCACTTGGAGGAAACAGGAAATATTGGTGGATTTAATTTTTTCATCTAAACAAATGAGCCTTCTATTTCTGTATATTCCCACAACCACAAATCCTAGATTTGTTTTTATGAAAATCACCTTAATTTCACAGTGGTGGAGAGCCTGAGACTTGGGTGTTCTGAACACCCGTCTTGTGCAGATAGACAATAAGCAACATCATTCTGCAAATTTTCCACACTCCTTTAAGTAGAGCAATTGTTAGATATTGTCAGACGGCGTAATGGTCAACTATAACAAAGTGTAATTACTTGGAAATGGAGCAAATTATATGGAGGGTCAGATGCTCTCTAAATATCGTATTCGGGCCTCTACCATGCATCCACAGAAGTAAAATGCCTTGCTCTTCTATACCACTTTTCATCGGTAGTTTTCAAAGTTCATAAAGGAGGTCAGAACTAGTGCACCTCTGGGAAATGGGCATCTTGAGGCACAAAGAGGCTTATCCAAGGTCACTGGCAGAGCTGCGAATAGAACTTGGGTTTTCCAAGTCCTAGTCTAGGGTGATAGCCGCTAGGCCACACTGCCTCCCTAACTTCAATGACCATTGTCTTCACAAAGTGTAAGGTCAGCCCTTTACAGCTTCTGCTCCCGGTCAAGGGAACAGTAAAACTTCCACTGATTTCATTGGTGCAGGATCTGACTCACCAGCACTGTGCATTCTCATACATTCTCATGTGGGCATGCACCCTGGATCAGACAATTCCCACATAGTAACTGTTTGTTGTCATTCACAGTCTTTTCTAACTCTGTATAACTCAAAACCAGATTCAATGAAAGGGACATCATCAACTCGATACTTGCACTTTTATCGGCTGCAGTGCCAAGTCACACCTGATTTACTAGTGCCGAGAGAAGGTGGTAAAAAATCTCACTTTAATAATATGTCATGCACGTGTAAGGCTTTGTCAGATAGAGGCCTTATTTAGGGGGACTACTTACAGAGTGAGGTGCCACTCACTGAGAGAAAAGGGGCTGACTCTGGTCCTGTAAGTGTAGATTTGATTGTGTCATGAAAGCCACACCCTCACCAGGACAGGGGGCCCCAGTTTGCAGCTCCATGTGCCTAGGAGGGTGAAGCAAGCCCTTCATTCATGTTACCAGCATTCCAGCCTTTCCTCCCAGATCGGTTTTGACACACAATGTAACCAGAAATAAATTGCCCTGATTCTAGGGGAGACTGTCAACCTGTAGGGAGGGGAGTGGGGCCAGGAGGTGAGGGGAAGGCTAGAGAGAACCGAACAAGAAGAGAAAGTGCAGCGGGAGTGGGTATGTCTACACTGCAATTGGGAGGTGTGACTGCACATGGGCAGAGGCCACTCAGGTATGTACCCAGGGCCCCAGGTGGCCAGTACAGCCTCTCACGCTGCTGCGGCTTCGCTGTTGTTATTACCCAACCTAACTTTCATCTAACTGGATGAAAGCCAGCTCGGGTATATCCACACCTGCTGCACTCGCCCACCGGACTGCCAGGTAGACACAGCCAGTGAGGGAGTGGTTGGAGGAGGGTACAAAAGGAGTGGTTTTATGGCTTCTCCTTTCAGCAGCCCGGCAGCCCATTGTGTTTTCCTGTCATTTATTTCCTTCTCTTTCATTTAAAATGTGTGTCAAAAATTTCATGAAAAAATATCAGCCTGGTGATTCTAACTTGAGGGTGGTTTCTGTCACCTCTGCCCTGAGATAATACCCTGATGCTGAAGGCTTCAGACAGTATTTGTTATAAACAGACCTTTAGCCTTAAAGTGTATTCAGCCCATGATGTGGCTATTACTTTGTTACCAGGGTCTGCCTCATGTTCACACTATACTCTATGTACTTTGATGTCTCGCAATGATGCATTGGCCAATATAATCCGAAGCAAACGTCAAAACTGCACAACCCCAAGAGTAGATGAAAGAGATCTTAGGAATTAGATCCTTACAAGTGAACACATTAAAAGTAGGAGAAATGAGCAACACTGAAAACATGTTAGTTCTTCCAAGGCTCCCGTCTGCAACACCGTACCACTTAGTGGGTTGATTGGGTCTTTAAAAGTGACACTTCAGTTGTGAAAAGCAGAGAGAACTTGGATACTAGTGGAAAGCAGACTTCAGCGTTGTAGGGTGTTATTCTAGGTGATATCTCTGTGCTTCTTGCAGCTGTACAGTTGACTAACATTCCTTCAAAGTGGTACATTTAAAAATAATTTGTAATCAGAAATGTTGCTAGACAATCCTCATTAATGGCTTGATTGTGACAATACCTGGTACCCTGCATAAGAAGCAATGTGTAGTGCACAATCCCTGGAGTAGTCCGGGGTCACAATTCATCCAGTTTTGCTCTAGGGGAAGTAATCTGCTATGGATTTATATTGATAGCAGAGTACTTCTCTCTTTGCTCTGACTTGCCAAAGCTCCACATATTCCATGCCCCTCTCTGCTCGTTCCCTGCCCACCTGGAGGGGAAGAGTGGCCCTGAGGAATCTGCTTTTCCTCCTATGCACTGTTCAGTGATGCTGTGGAGTCATGCAGTGAATAAATGGGGGACCCTTATACGACTTCACTCCACGGCCTGTCTGCATAGAGTAAGTCACAGTCTTGCCTTAAATACTGCATCTCTTTTACTGCGATTGCTTAACAAACCAATAATTAACAAAAGCAACAATAAAAAGGAATTTTGGACCTGTTCTCACTTGTTTCCAAACAAAAGGGCTTACTCAGTGGCCTTTATGTTCAGTAGGAATCTGTGCTCTGACTTTGTGGGGCATTGGGTCAGGCCTAGGGTATGGAAATCTCTGTCATTTTAACATTCTCATTTCTTCCAGCGGTGCAGCTCTCTTGCAAGAAAGTTAAGATTTTTAAGGATTTGTGGCTTGCTTGCTTTTTTTGTTTGTTTTTTAAAGTAATCCTCTCTCTTTTTGCACAGTGGGAAGAAATTGGTGAGGTGGATGAAAATTATGCACCAATACACACATATCAAGTGTGCAAAGTAATGGAACAGAATCAGAACAATTGGCTTCTGACTAGTTGGATCTCCAATGAAGGAGCCTCCCGGATCTTCATCGAACTCAAGTTCACTCTGAGGGACTGTAACAGTCTTCCAGGAGGACTCGGGACTTGCAAAGAGACTTTCAATGTGTATTACTTTGAATCAGATGATGAAGATGGGAGGAATGTCAAAGAAAACCAGTACATCAAGATTGACACCATTGCCGCCGATGAGAGCTTCACTGAGCTCGACCTTGGAGACCGGGTCATGAAGCTGAACACTGAGGTCAGAGATGTTGGGCCTCTGACCAAAAAGGGATTTTACTTGGCTTTCCAGGATGTAGGTGCCTGCATCGCCCTGGTTTCCGTGCGAGTGTATTACAAAAAGTGCCCTTCCATTATCCGTAACCTGGCCCTCTTTCCTGACACCATCACTGGGGCAGATTCCTCCCAGCTGCTGGAAGTGTCGGGCTCGTGTGTGAACCACTCTGTGACCGATGAGCCTCCAAAGATGCATTGCAGTGCCGAAGGGGAATGGCTGGTGCCCATTGGAAAATGCATGTGCAAGGCAGGGTATGAGGAGAAGAACAGCACCTGTCAAGGTAAGAATTTGCAAGGGAAATTGATGCTCTGGTTTTGCATTACACACATCTTGGGTCATATTTGAGTACGCTCGTTCATGCTGCAGAGTACCATGTGTCATAGATAGTCTCACTGAAGTCAATGGACCTGGTTCTCATTTACCAGAGCTGTGGAAAGAGGCTGTAATCAACTCCTCATTAAAGGACTCTTTCCACTGCCAGAGTGCTGAGAGTGTTCAGAATCTGGCCCAGTGGAAGATTAATGATTTTGCCGCCCCTAGGCCCAGAAATAATTGCCAACCCCCTCCCCCCTCAGCTCACCTCCGCTCCGCCTTCTCCCCTGAGCGCGCTGCCGGGTCCTGCTTCTCCCTGCTCCATGCCAGTGCTTGTGTGCGAAACAGTTTGGGGAAGGGGGGGAACGCGGCACGCTCAGGAGAGGAGGCGGGGCTGGGATTTGGGGAAGGGAACCAATAGGGGCAGGGAAGGGGCGGGGAAGGGGTGGAGTTGGGGCGGGGCCAGGGGCAGAGGGTGCAAACCAGCACCGGGGGAAGCAGCCTCTGGCTGCTATTATAAATTTGCCCCGCCCTGCAAATTTGCTGCCTTAGGCCTGGGCCTTGTTGGCCAAGGCGTTAATACGCCGCTGATCTGGCCCAGTGGTACTTCTTGTGGCGTAACATGCTGTTCAGTGTGAATGAGGGATCAGAATCTGGCCCATTATAATAGTTATATATATTTTTTGAACTTGGGCATTTTCGGATGGTAAAATGTTTAAAGGTTTGTTTTCTCCCTTGTGGACTATTGCTTGGAAGCCTTACAGTTTGTTTTCAAAATCAAGACATAATTTATTATATGTAAATTAATACAAATGTATCTCTCTCCTTTTAGTTCTCTGTTAAAAGCAAGAAAAGGGAAGTTTCATATCATGGGAATTGTCTGCTTTGTCTTGCAGTTGCTTTGCTACTGCGGTGCTCAGCTCTTCAAAGTTAAAATATTATCTTAGACTCTGATCCGGAAAAAACTTCCACATGTGCAGAACTTTGCACTTGTGAGCAGCCCATTGAGCTCACTGCAAGCATAAATACATCACGGGGTCAGGGCCTTAGCTAAGACATATATTTAATGGCAAGTAAGTATCCTAAAAAAGAACTTCTAAATAAATCAGTATAAAACAATTTTGAATTTGCTGGAACATTGTTGTATTATAACATGCTTGTTTTTTAAAATTACACTTCAATTTTAAGTGTACAATAGGTGGTTTATTAGAAAACTATTTGGCGATAACAGACAAAAGGCCATTTCAAGGCAATTTGTGTTTACTAATGGCTTGTTTGCATTATTATTTGTAAATTGTAATTTGAATGCGCATATTCCCTTGTAACTTGAAGATATTTTCTCATGCTGGCTTGTGGGCCTCTGGCTGTATGTTGTTAATAGTTTGTTGGTGTGTAGGGTAGTCTCCCTTTGAGTGTATAGACCATGTTGAGTTGGCTTTCCTCCTGCCTGAAATAAGTGTGAGTTTGTGATGAGTAAGGAGAATAGGACATGTGCCCATGGTGGGTTCTCGTTGGGTATGTATCAAACTAGGGTCCTGATCATGCAGTTGTTGATCACACAAAACTCCACTGAAGTCTTTGGGAGAAAACTAGAGATAGCCATTGTCCCTTTTACAAGTCTCCTAGGAGGGAGGGAGTAGGGAAGTTGACATTTTGGGGAGAGGTCTTTTGTTATAAAAAACCTGCTTTTACTAGGATGTTCCTCTCTCTGAACACATCGCAGATACTGACGGACCTAGCCGGTTTGTTCCTCCCTTGCCCTGATAATGAATTCCCCACCTGTGGGGGAGGTGCATCTGTCTTAGCATTTGGCACAAGAGGAACCAACAAGCACCAGCCAAAACGGAGGAAATCTTGATTGCTGCAGGCAAGGGAATGTAGCCCGACATACTGGCAAGAATCTGCCTGCCTGCTAAACATAAATTGCCCCAAAATAGCAAATGTAAGAGGACTGTCCTTACTAACATTCAGTGGGGGTGTTTTGGTTGGCTAGCTCCCAGTACCAAAAGGGAAAGGGTCAATGGGAAATCCGGACCCTGAGACCGGCAGTCCCCAGGGGCAATAGGGAGAGGCCAATGCTCCAGGTCAGCCTGATTGACAGGGCGGGCAGCTAATCAGGGAGTCAGGAGGCCTGGGGGGTCTCGTCCTCAGTCTGAGCTGGAATTGCCTGGGTCAGACAGTGGGGCTGAGCTAAGGAGAAAGCAGGGGCCTGAGCTGAGCAACGGAGCAGGGTCGTGCCAGATCCAGAGGGGCCAGAGACACATCCCAGGGAGAGCAGATTCTGTGCTGGGAGCAGGGCTGCAGCCATAGAGCCAGAGGGGCCAGAGCAGCAGCCCAGGGGGCTGGAGGCAGAGCAGCAGCATCAGTGCTGAGGCAGAGTGGAGCAGGAGCTGGAGCCGGAGCTGGAGCAGTCTGGAGCCAGGTGTGGTGAGCAACTGGGGCAAGCTAAGGGGGGACCCTGGGCAAAGGGCCCAGCACAGAGAGACACCCCCAATGAGGGTCCTTGCAGGCCAGACTGGGAAGGGGATCTTAACCCGACGGGGGGCTGATGCTGGGAAGAAGGGTCCCACCACCCAAATCCCGGAGGTGTGTGGCCACCACCAGAGCAAGTGTCCAACCTGCAGCATCCTGCAGCACAGCCAGGGCCTGAGAAGAAGGCCTGGGACTTACAAGGAGCAGACTGTGAACTGCCCGGACGTTCCAGAGACGCTGTCTGTGATGTTCCCTGCCACAGAGCGGGGTGACGTGTTTCCTTTAACCTTTCCCATTATTCCTTATTCTTTTTTAAATTAATTGTTGATTAAATAACTTGCAGTTGCTTTAAATTGTATGTAACAATCAGTGGGTCAGGGAAGTGCCCAGTGCAGAGAGAGCACCCCGGAGTGGGGACACCCTAGCCCCTGTCCTAGATGACCACAGCAGGGTTGGGGGTCGAGCCCCCCAGGAATCCTGGGCCCCGCCTTGTTGAGGTTACAAGGACTCTGCCAGACAGGAGAGTGGAAGGGGAGTCCTCAAGGGCAGGGAGGTAAAGGAAATGGGAGCGAGGACACAGATCCTTTCACTAGCCCACTTCACCGGGGTCGTGCAGAAGCCAGGAAAGTTCCCCACAAAAGTGGGACCATTTTCCTGCTTACACAAGCATTGATTGGGCGCCAGGTGATGGTAACCCAGGGCAGTTGGGCACTTCCACTGGTTAC
Organism: Dermochelys coriacea; assembly: GCF_009764565.3. Classification (NCBI taxonomy): domain Eukaryota; kingdom Metazoa; phylum Chordata; order Testudines; family Dermochelyidae; genus Dermochelys; species Dermochelys coriacea. The sequence continues at coordinate 8,487,287 of NC_050071.1, read as the reverse complement.
CGAGCCTCCCCTCCCGCACTCACTGCTCTGTTGGCTACCAGAGCCGCTGCTCTATTCTGCTTTGGCTTTAGTGGATCTTTCTGGGCTGTTGTCATCAGCAGCTGCCATGAAGATTATCCAGACTGACAGCTACCGACTTTAAATAAACCACAAACTTGTCACGGCCCTTGAAAAGCTGGCCACGGCCACAGAGAAGCTGTAGACCAGAGTAACCTCTCGTGTGGGTGCAGTACAACAGTATTCATATTATAGTGCCCCTTCCTGTAGAAGAATATCTATGCCAGTATGAACACTTTTATGCCAGTGTAACTGAGTCACACTAAGGGGGTACTCCTTTCACTATACTGGTATAATTAAGCAGTGCAGCTCTTGGGTGTAGTGCTAAATCCTTAATTCACTTGCAAGTCAGAGGCATTTAGGATCCTTGGGGCCAGATCCTCAAAGGTATTTAGGTGCCCAACTCCTGTTGAAACCAAGGGGAGTTGGGTGTCTAAATATCTCTGAGGAGCTGGGCCTTAGGTACTTAAGAAAATTTCCCCCCTGAGCTTTAATTTTGGCTTGAGCCTCGTAATGCAGATTATTTTGCAGCTATACTTGGCCCTGCTGTTTTTCTAGCACAAAAGAACCTGAATTTGTTTATTGGCATTTCCCTTGCAAAGATAATGTTCACCGAGTCATAACATCTTGTCTGGACAATAGCAGACTACATTCTTTTATTAGAGGTGATGCAAATGTCACTCACCCTCACAAACATAAGGGAACAATTGAAATCCCTTCTGTCTAAAAATCATTAATTGGCTATGATATCTTCAATTCATCATCTTGTCATCAGGATGTTTTATGAAGGAGGCACCGACAGCAACAGCCGAGCAATTTGTATCACTTGGGACATTCAGGCGATAGATATGACATGGCTTAATCTCATTATATAATTCAGTTGTTATTTCAAATAACATGGGCAGTCAAATTGTATTTATCTAACAAACAAAACTTCTTGTATTTTACACCTCTTTCTGCAAGTTGGCCAATGTATCATCAGCTGTCATGAGAGAACCAGTGATAAATTGTGACCATGCTCGTGAAAAGCCCTGTGCACAAGGTTCATTATTCACATGAATAAATTGTTGCACATGCTAATAATAAAAATTAAAGGTAGCACTCCCTGTGTAGGTACATTGCTTTCCACAGTATTGATTGGGCACAGTATCCTATTATTTTTGGCTCAGTTATATTTGCCCTGGTTCAGTGGGTTCTTAAAAGCATCTCTGACAATATTCACTTGCCTGTCGTTTCATGTTTCAGTTTTGGTTGGTGATATTTAGCCACTCTTGTGCAGGCCTCATCAGGGATTGCATTTCAGTTGGCAAAGGGACAGATCCTAAACTGGTGTAAATTGATGGTAACTCCACTGAAATCAATGAAGCTTCGCTGATTTACACCATCTTAGGATCTGGCCCAAATGACACTTTCTAATCTTTTTTTTTCTTATCTGCTTCCTGCATCTGAATATCTGTATTTTTTACTGTGACTGCAATTTTGGATATATTTACTGCATGCATCTGGGCTCCCTATTGGGGAGTTACATAAGGAGCTGATATTCCTTGAAAAGTGATTATGTAAAAATGGCGCCTTCTGGTTCAGCAGATCTGTTCCCTGCGTGTATTCAGCTTTATTGTCCCTTTTTAGTAACAAGCAATATGGTTTTGCTACTTTTTACTGCTTTAAACACTGCAGAACCAACAGAGCTAAAAGGGAGAGAGCTTCTTTCCTGTCTTCCTTGTGTGCTGTCAGTAGAATTGTCTACCAAGTTCCAGTTATGCATCCTGCCAGTTAAACCTGTGTTATCCTACTGGCAACAATGGGGTTACACAACTGTAATTGAGGACATGGGCCCAAATCCTCAAAGGTATTTAGGTGATCTAACACTGGGGATTGAGCATCTAAATACTTTTGAAAATCTAGGCTTTAATCTGGGCTACAGAACCTTTTTTTTTTCTGGTACACATGAGGGGGAGAAAACCCAGCTTGACTTTCAGATCCCAGGGTAAATTTGGGAGGCTGCTAGGTAGAAAAGACATGTTTTTTACCAGTAAACCCTGAGTAACCAGAATGGAAATGATTAGAATGCAGTGAACATAAGCCCTGCAATGCCATTTCCTTACCATCAGTTTTCAGAGTAGAGTCACAAATATTTGAGAATTAAAGAAGTGAAATGAATTAGAAACTGAACTACACCAAGAAATAATAACGAATTCAGAGGAACACAATGACCTCTTTTCCGGTTTCCAGTGTGTACTGCAGTTCTAAGTGGCATGAGACAGTGGTAAAAGTTGGAAGCCAATTTTAGCCAACTTGAAACACGAATGCACTGTAATTATACAGGATCTTGCAAAATAATGGAGGAAAATTTAAGCCAAATCTTATTTAATGCCAGTCTTTACAAGGGAAGAACTTCTTTGGAAATGAGTTGGGGGACAATGTGTGTGTTTTTGAAACAAATTGCCAACTGAAGAAATATTTTGTAGTTTAATTTTTTTACAGGAATGTTTAAACAGCATTATTTTCTTGAAATATGATCTAATCCAATTATTATTTCGTTGTTTCTAAATCAACTTGCTGAATCACTATTTTTATCCAAACTTTTTTCTTTGCGTACTGTTCATTATTTCTGTTGAAATTCATGCTAGTTATTGCCAAGCAAGAAGTGGATTCTAAGTCAGAAACAAAGTCCTCAGCAAAAAAATCCATGTTGACAAATTTCTGCTTTGGATTTAATTAAGTCATTGACAAAGGTATCCAAGTATCCAACTATCATCCATAGTTCAAAAGTTTACCTGCTGAATCAACTCCCATGTGATTTTGTTGCTGGCTTACTCAGAAGAAAAGCAAAGTTACTAATCTTCAGCAGACAGTGCTGCAATTGAGGAGCAGTTTGAAATAACTTCTCTGTGCCTTGCTTATTGAGTAGTGGAAAGACATACAGCCAGAGATTGGTTTCAGAGGGGTAGCCATGTTAGTCTGTATCCGCAAAAACAACGAGGAGTCCTTGTGGCACCTTAGAGACTAACAGATTTATTTGGGCATAAGCTTTCATGGGCTAGAACCCACTTCATCAGATGCAGCCACAGACTGTGGCCTTTGCAGCTGTGTTAGAAGGGAATTGGTGCAAAGTGGAGTGGCTGCAGCAGTGGTATCAGAGGGTGCATGCAGTGCCTATGGAGGGCTGAGGCATACAGCACGCATGCAGAGGCAAGTGTGTGCAGTGTGCGTGCTTCTCATTAGGGCTGAAGTTGGATTGCTAATGAGTATGACCCTCTACAGCTAGGTTCTCTTTGGGTGTAGACCACCCATGTTGAGCTCAGTGAGTGGATACAGGATATTCTGGGTAAAATCCTTGCCCCAATAAAATCCGTGGGAATTTTGCCCCAGATCAGATTGGCAGAGTTCCTGGGAGGTTTTACCTTCCTCTGCAGCATGGGGCAGGGTCACCTACTGGTTTAAATTAGTGTAAATGGTGGGTTCTCTGTAACTTGAAGTCTTCAAATCATGTTTTGAGGACTTCAGTCACTCAGCCAGAGGTTAGGTGTCTATTATAGGAGTGGGTGAGGTTCTGTGGCCTGCAATGTGCAGGAGGTCAGACTAGATGATCATGGTCGTCCCTTCTGACCTTAAAGTCTATGAGACTTCAACGGGGCCAGGATTTCACCTTCTCGCCACCTCCAGTGCAGCAGTGAATATGGAAGGGAAAGCATTTTCTCTCTCTCCTCTCTTGCACCACCCTTATAGGAGCTGCTACATTCTGGCTTTAAAGTTTAAATGGATCAATGTGGATCATTGTCAAAGCTAAAAACACTGACGAATGTGGGAGTATTCCCATTTGGGACAACTCACGTGAGAAAGGCAAGCAAGATTTCCCCCTCGAGGTATAATGGATAGCAAGCAAAGTCCAGTGGATTAAAAAAAACCAACATGTTTTAATTGTCCTACTGGGAGGTGATTGTATAGCAAGGAAAAACAGTGATGGAAATACACAGTACATGGAAAATACTGAATTCGGAAAGAGTGCTGAGACTACAGGGACTTCTGTGCTTATCATTTATACTTCTGGTGCATTTTTGTGATTAAAACAAAATTGGCGGGGAGTGCAGCATATTAGGTGTTCATATAATTATGAGCTGAAGAGCCTAGTTAATTTTAATTAGGCACACTACCAGCCAACATCAAAGTAGCTGAGCTTTTGGCTGTGTTGTGTGTTTTCTTTTTTTTTCAACATGAAGAAAATGACATGAATGTCGCTTTTCAGCAAAGTGGCGGTTATCGCTGAAGTGGGAACGGTTTGTTCTGTAGAGTTGTGTGCGTTCTGGGGTTGATATATTCAATAAAAGCAGTGGAGTGTTTTCCTGAAATTAAAGTTGTATCACAGCAGGATTGATTAAAAATTGGTTTATTCTTTGCTTTATTTTGCACATGAATAGGTCTTAGTTATAGGAAACGTGACTGGAGTACACACACTATATCACAAATGTAGTTAGTAGGGTAATGACTCCTAATTACTTTGAAGATCTCTTTCTCATTCTGTAGTAGCACACCCTAGTAGAGGAGATTTGGAACCATTACTTTGTCTAGCTTAACTTTATTGTTCCATGCAATCTGATTACTATGCAAACACCTCCTGGTAGGACAATTAGCCCCCTGCCCCCACCTTGTTGTTATCTATTGGATTTCGATTGAACAATACAATTACAATAGGTGAAGTGAAGGATCAAAATTTACTCGGCAAGTTTGAATTGCAAATGTCATATTTACTTATTAACCAAAAGACAATTTACTATCCTCAAATTGGGGCAGATTCCAGGTTATGTGTTTATGTTTGTTCCCAGATAAACAGCTTATTTTTAGTTGAGTACAGATCTTCGAGAAGACTTGAATGAAGGCCTCCTTGTAGCAAAGCAAAATTCTTTAGAGTGTATTGTGGCATAGGGAGAGGCGATGTGGAAGACAATATGTGTCAGTCATGGTGCCTGCCAGTTCATATGGCTGTGATCTTCCTTGACTATTCAGCTGCTTTGTCAGTTACAGTATTCAAGAACAATCTGACTCCACAAACTTTACATCAGGTATTAAAATCAGTGGTACTATTGTATGTTGTGTTGATCATAAAGCAGGTTTTCAGTTTTGTGCTTCTTATTACAGTAGCGCTTAGCAGTAGTTAATGACGTGTTGACATTTCAATTATAAAACTTTCTCTTTGCAGGGCTTTATATCTTGGCCATTTTAATGTGCATTGGGCCCACATTGGTGCTGGAATCCTGGCTCTGTTGAAGTCAATCAGAGTTTTGCCATTGACTTCACCGGGGGCAGGATTTTGCCCTGAGTGAGAAATTTTGCAGCTCGAATTTTATTTTGTTTTGTTGTACAAATATTGCTTTAAACAAGTTACACTGTTTTATAGGATGACCATGTAATATAGACACTCTCAGCACACAATGGATCAAATTGTCTTCTGATGTAAATAGGCATAATTCCAGGACTTCCCTAGAGTTTTGGCCTTTTTGATCATCAGAGAAGTTATCCCTACATAAATATGGGGGCAGTGATAGACAATTCAGAGCTAAGGTTTCATTGAGAAACATTTTTACTCACTTTGGCACTGGAAAAATTGAAACACAATTCCCTTATAACCTTGGGCCCAGACCACATTTCTTTGGCTCCCTGTAATTAACTAAAACAGTCGCCACAAATTCTAAACATCATACCTCAGAACATGCTGATCATTTCAAATGTTAAAATTAAACACAAGAAATGGCGTTCCCCTTAGTTATTATTATTGTTTTATTTGTATTGCAGTAACACCTCTGAGCCCCAGTCCTGGGCCAGGACTTCATGGTTGTAGGTGCTATGCAAACACAAAACATATACCTAAAATGGAGCTAAAAAACAAAGTTGACACAACTGCTCAGATCCACGAGCTACTTCCCTTTTCCAATCCCCACCCCCCACCCCGAGCCTGCCTCTATAGTCATTTATTCAGGAAAAAAAGAAGTTTGAGGGGTTAAGACATAAGGAGGCCACATCTAGCAGAAAGAAAGTACAGTAGTCAAGACAAGAAGACAATAGTGGGACAAGGTGGGTGAAGTAATATCTTTTATTGGACCAAATAACTGTATACATAGAGAAGCAGGCACAATAGAATTACAGGTCATATATCAGAGCAGTTAGTAGGCAGATTTCTAGACGAGGGTGATACAGGAGAACATAAAGGGCTGGTAAAGTCAAAGCAAAGATGAGATGTATGTTGAATAGGTGCTAACTGTGGGCCTTGGTTGAGAGTGATCTTTGAGCTGTTTAGTAGCATGTTGGCATTTTAGATTAGTGACATTTCAATTTAACTTGACAAACAGTTAATACAGACTGTTAAAAAAACTTGCTAGTTAACATAAATCAAGGCAAATATACTCTGTATACCACATGTGACTGCAGTAGGGGGCATTTTCATAATAAGTGCCTAAGAAAGTAAAATGCCTTCAATGCTGAAACTTGGACTGCAGTTAACCATATCAGAGAGTTTTCTAGCTTTGAAAGTTTGACTGTTATTTTAATTTTTTTTTAAACTGCATAATATGTGCTAACAGGTATAGTCAAACAAAGTGTGACTGAAACACAAGATCTTTAAAAATAGGAGCCTAAAGCTGGGTTCTTAAATCTTTACATAGGGCTTGTCTACACTGCCACTTACAGCGCTGAAATTTGCCTTGCCCGGGGGTGTGAAAAAACATGCCCCCACCAGAGCGATGCAAGTTTCAGCACTGTAAAGTGGCAGGGTAGACAGTGCACCAATGCTGGATCCGCAACTACACAGCCTCGTTAAAGCGCTTTAATGTCAGCTGTGTAGACATATCCTTAGGTCTAAACTTGGTCTTCCAGGTGTGCCAAACACCCAGTAGCTCCCACTGAAGTCAATGGGAGCTGCTGGGAGCTCGGCACTTCTGAAAATTGAACCATTTATGTGCCTGAAATCAGGCTCCTATTTTTGAAATTCTTACCCTAGATGTGCATATTCTAAGACTGTGTCTCATTTATACTAAAGCCTGTTTATAGCACTCTGGCAGTATAAAGGCATCTGCCCGGCCAGAGCAATAGAAAGAGGCCTGAGGGTAACAGAGAGTCAGGTGGTCAGTGTATATATGCAAATATATATCCTAAATCAGAATCAGTTATATCTGCCCACAGGTGGTAAATGACCAATACAGACTGCATGAAATGGGTGTCTATAGGAAGGCAATGATGAGTTTATTGTACTTGTGAATCAAGGTTACTGTTCACTGAGTGAAGGGCATGCCTGCCATGTGGTTCTAGGGTCCCTTTGCTATAATGCTAATTCCACAAATGATATATTTGTTGTATTACATGAGGTTGGAATGGTCTGTCATCCAGTTGCAAGCAATAATGGAGATCGCATCATCATGTTCCAAAGCTGTCTGGAAGGGAAGCGTTTTAATTACTGCAGAGGGAATGGAAAAGCTGGTCCCTAGGACAGAGGCGGGGATGTGACAATTTGGCATTTGGTGAAAGTACCCTGCGGGTCGTAGCTTCCCAGTTGCGAGTGCTTTTGCAGATAGCCGATGGCCCAGATCGCATCAGAGGCATGACTGTGGACTTTCTGATAACAGGAGTACTGTGCCAAATCAATGATCTGTGTTAAAGGGATGCCAAGGAGCCTAGAGCATAGGGCAGAGACCTTTGTTACATTAGTGGAAATCAGAATCAACCCATCACAGTAATTACTATGAGGAATCCATCCAGTGAGGTGGGAGGAAATTCAAGGTGATGAACGCAACTGAAGGATGGGTGGGACTGTGATTATTAATTGTGAGGTCCTTGAACACTGTGACACTGTATCTCTGCATATATTTGCCCATCACAGAGGATGCTGTCCACACTGGATAAATAACAAATCAAGAATAATACTATCTCAGCGAGAGGGAGCATTGCTACGCAACCATGATGAGCAGCAAGCGTGTGTAAAAGTTACCAAGAAATTCATCAGTTACCATGACAAAAGTGAAATCAGATTAATTTCCAGTGTACCCTGATGTATATTCCAGATCTCATGGTTATACATAGGTATATGAAAGTCTGGTGAATGTGTTTTTAATGCAGCACAAGGAGATCTTTCGACAATAGAGATCTCCTTGAATTCTATGAAAATTGTTAAAATTTTGCTTTTCCTCCACAGACCATTCTATTTTATTTTGATCTGAGCATTGGTGCCATTTCTCTGCTGGAGGGGTGCTAGCAGGGGGCACACATAAGGAGAAATGCCTGGGAAGGACTTCAGAGCTCAGCAGAGGAGGATGTGTGTGTATTTACTGTGGAGACAGTCTCCTTTCCTCTCCCTTTCGGCTTATTCAGTTTCCTATGCGCTCCTTAGATAAAAGCTTTCTCTCTCTCTCGCTCTCTCTCTTTTTTTTTTTTTGGTCTTTTTCTGCACCACACAAGGCTGGCCTTTATTATTTATTTATTTTTGTAAGACTTTTTAGAAGAGTTTTTACATTATTTTGTGCCCTCACAGTTCAAGCATGATTTAATATGTCAAAAGTAGTTTGCTTAACTGGGCTTGATTGTTTTGCACACTTCCACCAAAGCAGGGCGATTGGCTTCCCAGGCATATTCTGCTGCCCAGACAAATGAAGTGTTATGGCTGTTAGGGCTTGCTCTTGTATTGTGACAGCAGTAGCTTCCCTGACAAAGCTGGCAGTAGGGAATTTAAACAGTAGTAATACCAACGGACAGATCTGAGATCAGTGCAGTGTGGCCCGCCCACCATCAGTCACCACCAGGTGCACAGGCAAGCTTATGCTTGAGAGTTTTAATCGATCATTCATGTGAAAAAGGAATTTAGGCCAGGAAGGAGAAATTTTGATAGCACCAGAGAAAAGAGACTTGCCCATTGGCGGTTGCCCACATATAGGCCCGCAGGAATAACACCTGGAGTTTGTACCTCAGATGCATGCAGCGATAGGCACACCCCAACCCCTGACCCCTCCAAACGTCTCCCTGGAGCATCTGGCCATTGTTCCACTGGACACTCACATTATTCACAGATTGGGTGCTTCCAAGGAAGTAATATACCCAGCTTGCCAGGAGCACCTCCGCTTAACACCCAGCACCGAGATATGTTTATAGTGAAAACCAATATAACAAAGGAGAGAGAGACTCTGGTAATGGCAAATGAAAATATTGGAAACAAATGGCTGCATATAAATAAATTCTAGATCCTAGACTTATTTAACAAGATACTGTTATGTCTGGTAGAGCAATGCCCACCCAAAGCCCTTGTAGTGCTTTACAGACAGGCTGGCTTGGACCCCTTCATTCATGAGACAAACATATTGTCTGCTTGGCTCTTCAGTGAATGATCCCAGATGTCTGTTTGCACCCCTAGATAGATCAGATCAATCCATTGTCCTTTTTCATGGGCAAGGCACCATCCTGCTGGTTGTTTTTTCCTTGTATATCCTTCTCTTGTAGATTTTGCACTTTCTTGATTAACACTTGGCTCACTGTGCAAATAGCGCATATTGCATTGTGAGGCACACAGTTCATCGTCTCCATATGACCAGACAGGGAGATTGGCATCTGTTACTTCAGCAATGTTCCTTGGAGGCAGTGGGTATGTCATCTCCTGGTGTCCTGCCTTGGTTTCAAGACCTTAAGAACGTAATTTTCAGTATAGACACATAAATTCTTCAATATTAACCATACACACATTTCACAATTATGGTGATGACCAGTGGGCTACAGGTTCTTGGTAGAGATCTCACCTGTCCCCTTTGGTGAGCTATTATTCATACATCTGACCCAGGGGATCCGTGTAAAACCCTATGCAGCCCCTGTGCCCTCTGCCAGTTGTCACCAAGGGATCCCTGGATCACACTCTTCTACGTATGCAGGCATTTAGCATGTAGGTCATGTGCAGTTTTTCATTCTGCTCCACAGATGTGGTATGAGAGGTATTCATTCTGCTCTTAAGACTGAATACTAAGGGCCAAATCCTGGACCCTGTGCATATCCAGAGTAAGTGGACTAGATGTAGGAGTACTCTGTAAGGGTTTGAGTCCTTCCCTAGGCTGTGGAGCAGCTGTCTACTCCTCCCTCCCACCCTTGGCATCTGCTTTTCTCTTGCACACACCCCCCCACACACGTTTGTTGGGAGTGATTGGCATAGCTGCAGATCTACTGGCCACATCCCCCAGAATCCACCGCCATAGTGGTAAGGACAGAACACCTGTGTAACATTGCTCTACAACATGGATCTCTTGCATGGGGCTTCCTACTTCCTGCCCCTTGACTATGTAGCAGAACCACAAAACTGGCCGGGCTTCTTGTTGGTCTTTCTGTTTCTGTGAAGGTGGACAAAGGGATGAGTTTTGTTCCAAGAGCTGAGTTTTTAAAGCAGCCTCCTAAATTTGGACCATGAATATTATCCCATGTGTAAAAAGAAAAGGAGTACTTGTGGCACCTTAGAGACTAACAAATTTATTAGAGCATAAGCTTTCGTGAGCTACAGCTCACTTCATCGGATGCTTCCATGCTCAGAATCCCATATTTTTGGTGCCTAAATGCATTTTTACATGCACAAATAGGCACTTATGCTTGTAATTAGCCATTATGCATAACTAGACATATATCTGCAGGAGGAAGAAATTAGAAAGGAGCACAAATCAAGTGTAAAAGTATAATTAGGCAGGCCAAAAAAGAATTTGCAGAACAACTAGCAAAAGACATGGAAATTGAAAGCAATATTTTAAGTAGGTCAGAAGCTGCAAGCCTGCCAAACAATCAGTGGGGCCACTGGATGGTCAAGATGTAAAAGCAGCACTCAAGAAAGATGAGGCCGTTGCAGAGAACTTAAATGAATCCTTTGCATCAGGCTTCACTGCAGAGGATGTGAGGGAGATCCCCAAACCTGAACCCCATTCTTTTTAGGTGACAAATCTGAGGAACTGAGGTGCCAGTAGAGGAGTTTTTGGAACAAAGTCTTAAATTAAACAGTAATAAGTCACCAGGACCAGATGGTATTCACCCAAGAGTTCTGAAGGCACTCAAATATGAAATTGCAGAACTGCTGACTGTGATGTGTATTCTATCACTTAAATCAGCCTCCATACCAGACGACTGGAGGACAGCTAGGTAATGCTGATATTTCAAAAAAGGGTCCAGAGGTGATCCTGGCAATTATACGCAGGTATGTACTAACTTCAGTACCAGGCAAATTGGTTGAAACTATGGTAAAGGACAGAATTATCAGAGACACAGGTGAATACAACATGTTGGGGAAGAGTCAACACAGCTTTTGTAAGTTGAAATGCTTTGAGGGTGTCAAAAAGCATGTGGACAAAGGTGATCCAATTGATATAGTGTAGGAGTCGGCAACCTTTCAGAAGTGGTGTGCCGAGTCTTCATTTATTCACTCTAATTTTAAGGTTTTGCCTGCCAGTCATACATTTTAACGTTTTTAGAAGGTCTCTTTCTATAAGTCTATAATATATAACTAAACTATTGTTGTATGTAAAGTAAATAAGGTTTTTAAAATGTTTAAGAAGCTTCATTTAAAATTAAATTAAAATGCAAAGCCCCCGGACCGGTGGCCAGGACCCGGCCAGTGTGAGTGCCACTGAAAATCAGCTCACGTGCCATAGGTTGCCTACCCCGATCTAGTGTATCTGGACTTTCAGAAAGCCTTTTCAGAGAGCCTCACATATTTTGTCCCAGGGTTTCATACAGTTGTTTTGATCAGGCAGCTGCAAACATTCTGCCAGTCAGCTCAATGTAAAAGGAAAATGATGTCAGCGGAGGCAGGAGAAAGGCTCCCAGACAGTCCCTTTGTCACCATTGAAAGATTTTGTTTTTTAAACCGAAGGACAAATTCTGCCCACAGACATGCGTGTGACTCCCATTGAAGCTGCCTGGCTCCTGGAGTTTGGGTAGACACGCCATCTCTGGGGGCAGAACCTGGTTCCGTAGCATTCATCTGATTGGAATTCAGCAAACAGTTGAAAATAAAGCAACAGCACTGCAATACGCGGAGATGCTTTGTAAAGTACTAATGGCAGCAGTAGGCTCGGTGCTGCATTTAAAGGATGTTCATGAGAGCAGCTTATGCTTCATCTAGTGGCCACCTCCGATGGCATAAGAGACAGCGCTGTAGCATCTTGAGCCAAATCCTGGAAGCTGCCCCAGAGACTGAGAGATGGTGCCGTGGGGAAGGGGCCTTCAGTCCCGGAGGACACAGAGCCAGTGGAGTCACTCCATAGCTATACCCAGCACAGCCAGGGCTCGCCCTCAGCTGAGGGCAGTAGCCAATGGGTCCATGTAATTTCTCCCAGTCCTCCAGTGGCTCACCTTTGCTGTTGAATGACAAACCCCCATGGTGTGCGGTCCCCAAAATGTACCATCCCCAGGATCTGAGTTGGATCTACTTATATAGCATAATAGCCTGGATTTAGTCTGTAGACACAGATGCTTAGACATGGACAGACCAGATCAAAGCAGAGGTCCACCTTGCCCAGTATCCTCTTTGACAGTGGCCAGATGCTTCCTGCAAAGATTCCCCTTTTGAAAGATACAATCTGACCCCCGAGCAAATATTGGCATGCTTCTCGTTTACTTAACTCTAAACTTGATTGACTCCAGACACATATACCGGACACACTGTAGAAATGTGGCTGAATTGAGTCAAATGTGCATCTTCTCTGCCTCTGTCTGCGTGTGCACATGAGGGCATGTGAAAAGCAGGTCTGACAGTTTTGATTGTCTCGTAGCTTATGAATTTTCTGTATATACATACAGCAAACAATTTGTACCGAACATGTGAGAAATATACAAAAAAGTATGAGCGGCTGAGCAAATCTTCCTTGTTTAACAGACTCACTTTTTCCATATTCCACAGTGTGATTGCCAGATGCCACTGGGAAAAGTGTCGGGACACTTTCAAATTGGCCTTATTGTTCCATAATTTCTTACTAGAGTACAAGGTTAATTAGTACCATAGGCAATATGCATTATTCATCACAGTAATCAAGCTTTTATTCTACTGGGCCTTTATCTGCAGCAAATGGTTTCACTTTCAATAACAAAACCTTGATATGCTATTGTCATATTTAATCCTGCTGAATTGTATTTATGATATACAGTTCACATTGTGTGCTTCGCGTAGTCTGAAAACAGTGTTTCAGATATCAAAAAGGGGCTGTGGTTTTAGGTTAGAATACTGATTTATTTTTTTGGTTGGGGCAAATGCTTCCTAGAGTGTATAAAATACAAGATTTCTTATTTAAATCAGTACAACTCCACAGAAGTCAGTGGTTCAATGTCGATTTACACCAGTGGTGGATCTAGTGCTGTGTTTTCAGGAGCATCTTACTGCAGGTGTAAGCTGCAATGTTCATGCTGTTACTGGTGCATATTTGCTGCATATGGCATCCCATCCTGCTTTAAAGCCTGCTTTTCTCTCTCTCTCTCTCTGTGTGTGTGTGTGTGTGTGTGTGTGTGAGAGAGAGAGAGAGAGAGAGAGAGAGAGAGAGGATGGGGGGCAAGGAGGATCACACTCTCTCTCTCTTTAGGTAACATAAACACAGTCTTAGTTCAGAGGTATGGTAATTAGCATTCCCTGACACCAGTATAGCATTATGAGTCATCCAGCAGCAGGAGTTTTACTATACTGTGATTCATCTGATCCTTCCTTCCTCCAGAGGAATAGCACTTTACCTCTGTAGTATTCTGTGACCTTCACTGAACCGGTGTCCAAGAATCTGAATCATTTCCTGCGCCCATAGGGTTCAGTGCTGCAAGATTTGGAGTGCCTGGAACTCCAGTTTGAGTCTGTGGCATCTGAGAATGCTCCTTGCCCTGCAGAATCAGGTCCTGTGTTTCTAAGCTGCAGCCTGAAGCTCTCTCTCTACCATGAGGCTGGCCTGAAATTGTTTTTTTGTTAGGTTTTATTTTTTAAGGAAAAAACTTGGAAAGTCTTTTGGGAGATGTTTATTTTTCGAGTTATATTTCTTACATTTCCCTTTAAGTTGCTTTCCAGGGGGAGACACGAACAGTGCTTTTCTGACTGAAACTTGCACATGGTAAACTATATACAATGTAATTTATACACTCCCTGGCATTTCCATATGCAAGTAAGTGGCAGGAGGTTACTTCTTATGGGAACTATTATAATTATTATTGTTATTTGTGTTGTGGTAGCACCTAGAGGCTCCAACTGAGATCAGGACCTCATTGTGCTAGGTGCTGTACATCCAGATAGTGAGTGACCCTCCTTGTCCCAAAGAACTTATAGTCTAAACATACAAAGTTTGTAGGGGTAACTGAGGCACAGAGAGGGTATGTGAGGTGTCCCACATCAGGTCAGTGGAGGAGCTGGGAATAGAACCCAGGTCTCTTACGCATATGATCTTCGCTCCGAATAGAAACAAGTGCTTCACGAGGCTCCTTTTCCGTTTTCAACAAGAATTTGGTTTTGCAGTCTTTTTGTATCACTTTGAATGCAAAACAGGCATATAGCAGACACCATTGCAAAGCGTTGCCATACCATCAGGGATTTGGGGAAGATGATTGCACTGATGTCACTGGAAGTTTTCGCAAAGTAAGGACCACAGAATTTGACCATATGTAGCCTATATTAACTAGCCCTCCTCTGCAAGTCTCTCTGAAATTATTATGGTGGAATTTTCAAGATTTGTGCATATTCAAAGCTGCAAGTAAATATTTCCCAGAAATCTTGACTCATTTCCCTACTGCCTGTCTTGTTTGGCATGTGTATTGTTTCCATTTGCTGAGTTTCCTTCTGATGGAAATTAAGCTCTCCTGTGTAGTGAACCAACTGGGTTGGGGACAGGGAACCTGCAGTTTTGGGATGTGTGTAAGGGAAGGTGGAATTTAAAACACACTGCCTAATCTAACACACAGCGTAACTTGGGTTTCCCATATCAGACAACAATAAAAACTCAGTGTGATGAAACCTAATGTCATGACATGTCTGGAGACCTTTAGAGGATTTGGGGATGTTGTCATAACCATACAGCTAAGGGTAGCCTAGAATTCCTCCTTACTTGTAAGGGGTTAAGAAGCTCAAATAACCTGGTTGGCACCTGACCAAAGGGACCAATGGGGAAAGAAGATACTTTGAAATCTGGGGGAGGGGGAGCTTTGTTGGTGTGTTCTCTGGGGAAAGCAGAGATGCATCAGATCAAAAAAACAACTCCTCCTTCTCCCATAAACCATCCTGTACAAGTCTCTGATATTACAAAAAGAGTAAGTAAATAAGGCAAGGCGCGTTAGATTACCTTTTGTTTCCAACTTGTGAATTTTCCCTTTGCTAGAGGGAGGTTTAGCCTGTTTTTTTTGGTAACTTTAATGTTTTGCCTAGAGTGGAATCCTCTGTGTTTTGAATCTGATTACCTTGTAAAGTATTTATCATCCTGATTTTACGGAGGTGATTCTTTTACCTTTTCTTTAAATAAAATCCTTCTTTTAAGAACCTGACTGATTTTTCCAAGACCCAGGAGTTTGGGTCTTTAATCATTTTGTAACCAATTGGTTAGGATATTATTCTCAAGTCTCCCCAGGACAGGGGGTATAAGGGCTTGGGGGGATTGCTGGGGGAAGAGGAACTCCAAGTGGTCCTTTTTCCTGGTTCTTTGTTAAATCACTTGGTGGTGACAGCGTTACTTAAACCCAAGGTCCAAGGGAGAATTTGTGCCTGGGGGGTTTTTAACCTAAGCTGGTAGAAATAAGCTTAGGGGGTCTTTCATGCGGGTCACCACATCTGTACCCTAGAGTTCAGAGTGGGAAGGGAACCCTGACAGATGTATTCTCAGTGAGTGCAGGAATCAAGCAGAAAGAAAGGGTATACTCATTATTTATTGAAGGGGATAGCTAGAATTATAACAACAACAACAACAATATATGTAGTCCCAGAAGTATACGTGGTGCGTTGCAGACTGATCAAAGGCATGGGGCCAGATTCTGCCTGTAAATACCCAGTGAAGAATGCCCGTAGTGGAAGGGAACTCCCTGCCAGTATAAAGCCAATTAAGCCAGTGCCATGCCATCTATCTCTTTGTAATGGGTGGGCCAGGAGAGGGAGAGGGCTGCCAGAGATGGGGAAATGAGCTTGATAGTGCTCTATGTTATTCCACTGCTCCTTCCCTGGCATAGGATTGTTAGTGACCTTGCACCAAGTGATGTAAATGAGAGCAGCCCCTAGGCTGCTGTAACTCATGCCAAGTCAATATAGAATCACAGACTTGTAATTAGCTCCCTGGTGGCCTGGGCCCCATCTAATGTGCCAAGCAGAATATTGAAAAGTATTGTACCTGATTCCTCCAGCAGTCCAGAAGTGAGTGAGGATATCACACTCTGTGCTGATAGTTAAGATATAGGGGACAGGGATCATCTTTTTCTTATATGTGTAGCCCCCCCTCCTCTTCACTGGCACAGTATGAGGTTGTTCAGGATAGGGGAAATCTGCCTTGTGACTCTTTACACAACTTTGTGAAACTGGGCCTGGGGCTCCTTTGTGTGCTCTGCATTGTGTGTCAGTGTCAGTGTTTGTTCACCTCAGACCAGACCCACTCTCACAAATCACCAGGAACAAGCATGTAAAATGACTAGCATGAAAGAGCCTTGTTGGGAACTTCCAGGCGCTACCACAGAACAAACAATAAATAACAGGAGTGAAAAGCTATGGGTTTAGTTCCAACAGTGATTCATAACCTTTAAAGTGAGAGCCATACAAAGATCCAACCCTTTAAAGATAATTTCCCAGGCAAACACACAGGTGTGTTGTGGATACAGTGCTCCCCGCTCCTGCTGCCCCAGGCAAAAACATAGCAGCGCAGACTCTTCACTTGCAATTGCAAATTATAGCCCTTTGGCTTTTTAAGGGTGCCAAGATTTTAGAAAAAGAAACAAAGATGATTTTTTACATTTGCTATTATGCACTCAGTTAAAAGAGGTAGTTTAGCTGTCTTTCAGCGGGCCCTGGTGATCCAGTCATATGTTAAATTGTGTTATGGAAGTAATTTAATCTGTTTCAATAAAGAATAATGGTATACATTCGGTATTTGCTTCAAAGTTGTTTAAAGGGAGTGGAATAATAAGTAAATTTTACCTAAATTATAATTGTGCAAATGATCAGAAGTGGAATGGGTTTGTCTTCTATGTCTCTAAGCAGCTCATCAGTTACTTACGACCCTCAGTAAATGTGCGATAACCTATTTCATACACTGCTTTGTCTTAAAGCAAGTGTTCTATTAGCTTTGTACATAGAGACTGTGCCATTCAAACTGATGGGCATAAGTAGCAAATTAAAGGTGTCATCTGTTTGCATCAGTCATTGGGTTGCAATATGTATTCCCAGTTCACTCTCTGCATTGGAGTTTATGTACATGTGACCAAGGGGATGTGCTGTTGCTTATTCTCTGAATGGATTCACTTTTAGTAATAAAACTGATGGATCTGTGGCAGGTTGATCCCAGGGGGAAAAGTCTCCCTTCCCAGGCTCCAATTCCATAAAAATAATGATAATTTACTATGTTATAGTACTCAAAAGTGTACTCATAAACATGTAAGCAGGCAGATTCTTGTCTCAAAGAGCTTACAGCCTGAATAAATAGAGATGGGTCAGAGCACACACCAGTCAAAAGATTGACGTGACGTTTGGCTGGCATCTTGTGGACTCCACAATTTTTGTAGCTTTATTCCTTAAGCCTATTGCATATACTGAGCCAGAAATAAAGGTTGATCATTAATGGTAGGATTTCCAAAATCACCAGGTGCACAACTCCCATTGACTTGCAATGAACCAATGAAAATCCCTATCCTTACAAATACCAAATTTTCATACCTGGCTACAAAAAATAAACTTCTAAAATCCATATTTGGGCGTTGAAATACAAACTTTTATGAGTTAATAAGTCTAGCTGTGGACACCTAGCCTAGAATATTTTGGTGTGTAATAATAATGTCAGGGCAGTGGCACAATGTATTTACGAGAGGGATGATTTTACCATTCCAAAGACCTACCCCTGCTCCTCCTGAAGTTCATGGGAATTTTACTATTGACGTTGAGGGTAGTAGGATCAAGCCCTTACCCTTATCTTGTCACACAGTTGTTATTATTTTTGATTACTTTGATTACTTTGGAGATTGGGAAGGGAGACTTTTCCCTCTTGTTTCAGAGTAGCAGCCGTGTTAGTCTGTATTCGCAATGCATCCGATGAAGTGAGCTGTAGCTCACGAAAGCTTATGCTTTAATAAATTTGTTAGTATCTAAGGTGCCACAAGTACTCCTTTTCTTTTTCCCATCTTGGATAGATCAGCTTGCCAGAGATCCATCATTTTTATTGCTAAAAGAGTATCCATTTCAGAGAAAAATAGGCAACAATATATCCTCATGTCACACAGTTCCCTTTTTAGGATGGATTAATTAGACTTGTTCTTATATGATTAGATAGCCCTTTTCATCAGTTGATCTCCATTACTGTACAAAGGAGGTCAGTATCATAGAATCATAGAGATGTCAGGCTGGAAGGGACCTCGAGACCAACCCCCTGGGCGAAGACAGGACTAAGTCAACCTAGACCATCCCTGTCAGGTGTTTGTTCAACCTGTTCTTCAAAACCTCCCATGATAGGGATTCCGCAGTCTGGAAAACTTTCCCAGACCTGAAGAAGAGCTCTGTGTAAACTCGAAAGCTTGTCTCTCTCACCAACAGAAGTTAGTCCATAAAAGATATTACCTCCCCCACCTTTCAGAGTAGCAGCCGTGTTAGTCTGTATTCGCAAAAAGAAAAGGAGTACCGGTGGCACCTTAGAGACTAACAAATTTATTAGAGCATAAGCTTTCGTGAGCTACAGCTCACTTCTCTAATATCCTGGGACCAAAACAGCTACAACGACACTGCATATATCAGGTGTTCCCAGGTTTTCTCAAGGCTAAATGTGCCCTGCTCCTTCAACCTTTCCTCATAGGATAGGTTCTCTACATTTTTTATTATTTTTGTTGCTGAGGCTTCAGCAGTGCTGAGCAGAATGGGACAGTCACCTCCCATGCTCTACATATAGGGCTCCTGTTAATACACCCCAGAATGATTTTAGCCTTTTTCACCACTGCATTATACCATTGACTCATATTCAATCTGTGGTCCTTTTCAGCAGTATGTTATCCTGATTGTACACATGGGGACATTGAGGCATAGAGAGGGGAAGTGATTTGCCCATTGTCACTTTGCAGGTCAATGGGAGAACCAGGAACAGACCGCAAGTCTCTCAAGTCCCAGTTTGGTGGTATCCACTGGGCCATAACTGCTTCATATATATGATTGCTCCCTATAAATATATCAGATAAATACTGGAGAGGGAGAGGAATTATTTAAGCTCAGTACCAATGTGGACACAAGAACAAATGGATATAAACTGGTCATCAGGAAGTTTAGACTTGAAATTAGACGAAGGTTTCTAACCATCAGAGGAGTGAAGTT
The DNA here is from genome assembly GCF_009764565.3 of Dermochelys coriacea. Taxonomy (NCBI): domain Eukaryota; kingdom Metazoa; phylum Chordata; order Testudines; family Dermochelyidae; genus Dermochelys; species Dermochelys coriacea. The sequence continues at coordinate 8,467,735 of NC_050071.1, read as the reverse complement.
TTGGAATAGCCTTCCAAGGGAATCAGTGGGGGCAAAAGACCTATCTGGCTTCAAGATTAAACTCAATAAGTTTATGCAGGAGATGGTATGATGGGATAACATCATTTTGGCAATTAATTGATCTTTAAATATTCATGGTAAATAGGCCCAATGGCCTGTGATGGGATGTTAGATGGGGTGGGATCTGAGTTACTACAGAGAATTGTTTCCTGGGTATCTGGCTGGTGCCCATATGCTCAGGGTTCAGCTGATCACCATATTTGGGGTCGGGAAGGAATTTTCCTCCAGGGCAGATTGGAAGAGGCCCTGGTTTTTTTTTTGCCTTCCTCTGCAGCATGTGGCACGGGTCACTTGCTGGAGAATTCTCTGCTCTTTGAAGTCTTTAAACCATGATTTGACTTCAATAGCTCAGACATAGGTGAGAGGTTTATTGCAGGAGTGGGTGAGTGAGATTCGGTGGCCTGCGTTGTGCAGGAGGTCAGACTAGATGATCATAATGGTCCCTTCTGACCTTAATATCTATGAATCTATGAATAACAGGTGCACGCTGGCTATTGTTCTAGCCTCTATGTTAGGGAGTCTGCCGGGGTGGATCTGCATATTTGCTCTTATTAAGTGATTCATTATCCTAAGGTGTAGTTGATTACAATAAGAATAGAAATAATGTAATGTATAGGCACCTCTCAGCAAATACATATTTTTTATACATAATTTGTGTGTGAATTTAAGGAGGTGGATTTTCAAAGGTACAAATAGTAGTTGGACACCTAACTGACTTTTGTGCCATTGAAAATCCCCCATTTAATGCTCATGAAAGATGCTGAATTATCAGCCGTGGAGCCCAAAGTCCTTTGTTTATCCACAGAACAGGCAGCTGAGCACTTTCCTTGCACTGTCCTATCACAGCACCTCCCTCCTGACCGCCTCTGGGGATGAGACAGCAGTTCAGTGTCGGTGCTCATTAAATCCTCACTCTCTCAGCTGAATGTGTATGCAAATGGGGTGGTGGTTTTGGCCAGGTGGGCATCTGTCTACTGGAAGCTGGACTGGGGTCATGTTGTGACAATAAGCAGAGGCGCATAACGTGCGGCTTGGCAATGCCTGCATTTTCTAAAATTGTATTTGTAACTGTTTAAGGAAAAAGATTCAATGGCCAGGATGTCTGATATAGTACAAGTCTGAGTACACAGTTCTTCCCTCTGGTCACACAGTGAACTTCTGTGTGACATTTCTTCTCTACTCCCTACATACACAGAACTCTTGTTAGTGCCAGTGGGGGTTCTGCACTCATTGGGAAGATAGAATAGCCTTGAAAATATCACCTGGATACACACAGGGACTTAAGTGTTGCAATGCTCAGCATGATGCAACCCCCAAACCAACACGCCCGCCCTCTCCCCCGCGACCCGCCAGGGCTGTTTGGTGTGAAGTTAGGCATGCTCAGAGCAAACATACTGAATCAGATGACATCGGTGGTGCGATGCTTATCTCCCCCTGGGTTGTGGGTTGCGGACTGGAGCTCAGAGGTGTGATGGGCATCCGGGCGGCTGCCTGAGGCACTAGTGCACATGCTCAAAGGCAGGAATGTTGGCATCTAGTGATTTTCTACAGCAGAAATGTAGGCACTGAGTTAGTTGAACTTACTGTGTGAGTTGGGCACCTACGGGGTTAGATGGTAACTGAGGGGGGAATCTCAGTAGTGCCTAAATCTGGAACTTAGTGACCTAAGTCCCTTAGTGGATCTGGTCTTTGCCCTTATCTGTCTTTGGTTGGTTTTTCAAATCAGTCATTTTATTCACTGAAAATATTTATGTCATAAAATGGGCTCTTTGCCTATGCTCATTCCCTTTGAGGGGGGAGGGATAGCTCAGTGGTTTGAGCATTAGGCATGCTAAACCCAGGGTTGTGAGTTCAATCCTTGAGGGGGCCATTTAGGGATCTGGGGCAAAAATTGGGGATTGGTCCTACTTTGAGCAGGGGGTTGGACTAGATGACCTCCTGAGGTTCCTTCCAACCCTGATATTCTATGATTCTGCTTGATCATGTACAAGGGTAACTAACCTTGCTATGTGCAGTGTATGATCCAGCAAAGAAGACATCAGCAAGGACAAGCAAAGTGCCTTCTGCTGTTAAATATTTTACATAATTAGTGACATAGTATGAGCACTGTCAATCCAGAGACAAACAGGAAGTTGTTTGGTTTCAAATTGACCTGCTTTGTGTTTGTCTTCTAAACCTTTCCAAGTAGTGGGATTCCTCATTTGTTTCCTTGTGATAAGATAATATTCTTATGAACTTCTTAGGACTGACACAGCTAATTGCTTCAGCTATGGTTCAGTTTAGACATGTGCTTAAATATTTTGCTGAATTGGGGCCTTTTGGGAACTGGGAGAAGTCTTGAGCTGAAGGTTGTGAGGGAGAACAGAAGAAATTATTGTGACAATGACAAAGAAATAAATGAGTGAAATTCTGTAGCGTGGAACTGAGTGCATAGAGTGAAATCCTGGCCCCACTGAAGTCAATGGGAGTTCAGCCATTTCCTTCAATATGACCAGGATTTTGTGGGTAATTCAGTGAATGTTTCATTGAATTTTGTATGGCATGAGGCTGAAGTCCAAGGGACATTTTCTACTGGGTTAGCAAAGCAAGAGGCAGAAGAATAACCTAGATTTATTACATAGGTATCTCATTAGTAATGTCCTGAGATGTTTGAGAAATAGAGTGTATTCAATGTCCTATGTAAATTCCACTGTGAAGGGAGTACACAATGGTACCAAGCTACAGACTCCATCCTCCATCTTTGAGAAAGGATTGTTAGGCTCTCTCTTCTGTGCTGAGTTCTTAAAAACTAGAAAGGATTATTTGAAACCTGTTTTTCTGTTTTGTTGAACCACCAGTGCTCCATGCTGCAATGTTTGGTTTAAAATAATATGTTACTGTGGATAAATATGCTATCTGTTTAATTCCATCTCATGAAAGAAAAAGAAAGAAATTGGATCAGTCCTTTACAAAGCAATAGGCCTCAATCTTTATATCCTGTAGTAAAATGGCTAGACCTTCCCCTTAAAGTTCGGTGGAGGGAAGCACTTAGTACCTTCATGCAAAATGGACAATCTGCTGTTTAAACAAAACCTCTCAGACTTATAGCTTGTACAGTCAAAAGACGAAAGAGCTAAGATGTAGCGTGACTGTAGTCTGGGTAGAAGCAGTGCATGTCATGAGCTGTCAGTGTTTTGTAGTGTTATGCTACCCAGGAACTTCATTTTGGGAGACAAGAGAATACTAATCAGAAGATGTAAGTAAACATTCACGTCTGCTGGTGGGTTTCTTTAATTTATCAGGCTTCCTGGTGCTGAAATGATCAACAAAATGATCTTCAGTGATTTAATTATGCTCTGACAGAGCTTTGCTTTTTTAAAAACTACAGATTGAATTTGTTAGCCATAAATGTTGTTAATTTGTTGAAATAAAAATATTGTCACCTTCAATTTTTCTTTCTATCCTTTTCTCTTTCTGTTCCTCTTTCATACTAGCCCCCCAGCTTTGGAATAGTCTCTTTCTGCATCAAACAACCACCTTCTTTCCATTCAAATCCCACCTCAAAGTGCCCTCTTTCTGCTAAACCTCTCTGTGATATTACTCCTGGGGGAATTCTGCATCATTGCATGAATGCAGAATTCATGTCCCCCACAGATTTCTTTGATTCCCTGCAGAAAAATGACTTTCTGATGCGGAAGCAAAGGGAAGTTGCAAGAACAGTCACATGCCCCTCCCTAGCAGCACAGGCACGTCCTTTTGGGTGCCCAAGGGTCAAGGGAAGTGGCTGGAGATGACCTGGCTGGTGCTGGGTCAGACCCACCCTCTGTCTGCCTAACCCCTGTGCATCCAGATCCTGCCCGCCAGGCCTCACCCTCCTGCAACCAGAACCCCCAAGCTTGCCAAACCAGACTTTCTAGAAATGACGGTTCATATACTTTGCGGCTGGCACCTTTATAAAAACAAAATAAAAACACAAACAATCAAAACAACTGTGCACTGATGTATGAAATCCATTCTTTTGTCTCATTGGCAGAAGAGAGTCAGTCACTCTACAACAAATATCAAAACTCCTTTTCTATCCTGATCGTAATAAAAGTTGTATAAGAGCTATAGATTATAAATGGTTTTCTTAATCTCTTGGCAAGTTTGTGGAAAGCGAAAGAGAGATTATCTTGTTTGTTAACAGGGCTAAAGAAAACCCACTTGGGAGATTATTTCATCCATTATGGCTGCATTTCTGCTTAGAAATGAAAGTCTAGCAGAAATAACCAAATGTGCCTGGTACAACGAAAACAAGAGTCATGATACTGGTTTGAATAATACAGTACTGTGAGATTTTGTTGGAGGTGAAATACAATATAGCATGGACAAATCAAGATTGATTTATGAATGCTGAAAACAAGAAGGGAGGCAGAGTGAGATGCATAATTGTATAAGAATATTTTTAGTTCATCTTATCAGAAGGCTTCCCTAGATCCGAATCTTGCCTGATCCATTTCTAAAAGTAGTGCTTGTCTCTCTCTTTGTTTTCATGGGAAGTAATGAACTAAACACAAGCTGATTTGTTTCAAGAAAGCTCCTGTGCAGTTAACTAGGGACATAAAGAATTTATGCTGAAAATAAGTTATGAGCTAGAATTGTATACAACTCACACTTTTCCTATTAACCCATCCCTCAACTTCAGCTTTTCTCTGGTGCAGCGCATGGGGGAGGGAGAAGAAAGAAGTTTACATCTGTCAAAGGTGTATTAGGTGTTCATAGGAGAAAAATAATAGTCTGTTTGAAAAGCTATTTATTAAAAAGAATGTTATTAGGTGTTGAATCAGTAAGACAGTAGTTCATTACCCACCTTGGTATAAGGGAGATAAGAGTGGCAAAATACTGAGAGGATCTAGGGTGTGGGTTGAGTAGTACTAAGGAGGAAGAGTTTAATTTTTTTGTTAATACAGACAAACCCCAGGAAGAGGATGAGCTTTTGACTTTATTCATTGGCTGGACTTTGTTTTAGAGCAAGTTGGGAAAGGCACCTCAAAATGATATACACTCTTCTCCCCTATCTTGTCTTGTCTTCTAGAGCTTGTCTTCTAGAAAATGAACTCTGAGACTGAGTGGTTAAGGTGATTGGTAATATGAAAGTGAGATTTTCCATTCTGGACTGATGAGTTCAATTTATCTCAAGCCAGCAGTGACCAGAAGTTGTTACCATTTGGTGGACTATGTGGAATTATTTTTGTGTGTGAATGGGGTTTCTTAGTTCATTTCCTAGTTGACAGATGTCAACATCACAATATTGTCAACCCCAAATGTGCACAAATCATGAGTCAGGCCCTTCAAAATCATGAGTGGCTTAAACATCTCAGGTTTCAGAGTAGCAGCCGTGTTAGTCTGTATTCGCAAAAAGAAAAGGAGTACTTGTGGCACCTTAGAGACTAATGAATTTATTTGAGCATAAGCTTTCGTGAGCTACAGATCACTTCAAGTTTTAAAAACTAATAAATGTTAGATTATTTTTATTGGCCTTCTGGTTTTGGGGCCTTTAAGGCATCACATTTTCAAGCTTTTCTCTGAAACCAGGAGGGCTAGAAACTTATTTTTGTTTTTAAATGAAAGTTGAGAGTCTCTGTAATCACATAGTTCCAGGAGCTTGGGCATTAGGAAAAACACCAAATAAGGCAAGACTTGGGAGAATGGGAAACAGTGATAACATTTACCATCACAGCACTAATTGTGTCGGAACGACAAGTTATGGGGCTTGATGTGAGAATTATTGGTATAAATTCTCTGGCCTGTTTTATGCAGGAGGTCAGACAAGATGACCATAATGGTCCCTGATGGCCTTAAAATCTATAAATAACTGGTATCCTTGATGTTACTCAGAAGACAGACTAAGGGATGGAATGAGCCTGAAGACTAAATTAACTTCCCACTTCTAGAAGTGGTGCCCGGAAGAGTGTTTAGATAGGAGGGCAGGGTTTGGAAATCTGCTCTGCCATTACCTATGCTATATATATTCTCCTTGGACAGTGGACTTCAATCTCCAAGGCTGCAGCACTAAATAAATAAGTAAAAATAAGATCTTATCCAGGCTCTGGTAAATTATTTAAGAGCAATACACTGTGAATATTCTTGTTTTGTTAGAGATGCTTAAGATGAAACATTGTACGATATTATTCACAAACTACTCATTAAGCTGTGCTTCACAGATGACAAACCTACTAACACATTAGTGGATGTTTGTGTGTAAACAAATTCATAAAGTTCCCAAGACTCAGTGATTATTTTGCCACGGAAGGGTGACTTATTAAAATAGCAGACCTTCTTTCACAAAGCCAGTCCACAAGTCCTGAAGGAGAAACCAAAGAAAAGGGGAAGCCGGGCACAGAAATAAGTTGTGCTACAAATGCAGAATTACAAATGAATTGGGTTACTGTTGGCAAGTGTGTATGGCTCTCATAGCACTTTAGGTCTAGGCTATGTTTGTGAATTTAATTGATAGTATTAAGAGTCCAAATCACTTAGGCACATACTTAATGCCAGTATGACTTCAGTGGAATTATACATGCTTAATGTTAAACATATGCTTAAGTGCTTTGCTGAATCTGAGCCTATGTGTGGATGTTAGCCCTTTCACTGTGATTCTTAGGAAGATCCTCATTGGAAAATTTTTTGCAGGGCTTCCCAGTAGCTATTTGCAACTCCCAATTGGGGATTTCAGGGATATTTGCATTGTCACAAGGAAATTCTTGCCCTGAGATGAAGCAGAATTGTCGCCTCATACATGGTTTAGATAATCCAGTGTGTATTAGTCCACTGCATGTGTGGTACTTTGGATTTGTCCATGTGATGCTATCTCCTTTTGGAGTCTGATTTCAGTGAGGATAAGAGCCCGCTATTTCCTGACAGCAGTAGAGTGGCTCCTTGAACTTAGTTGGTGATGGCTGGGACTTCTGCAGCTGAAGGTCTCAGATCAGATCTCAGCTTACAACTAGGGTTTGGGCATATACGTAGCCACAATTCATTTTACGAGCATAGCTGAGAATAGCTTTCTGAATGGGATCTTTTACTCAGTCCGATTTGAGTGCTGCTGATGAAATGGTGAAGGCCGTCCCCTGGACCGGCACCTGGCATATTCAGTGTGTATTGGTGGGGGGCGGGATGTGGGTGTGTCAAAACAAATTCTTCATCTGGTACTTCCTGTTGTTGAAAGAAACAAAGCTACAGCCTACATACAGTAGGTGGCTGAATGTTTTATTACTAGGGAGAATGATGAGGGCATGCCAAATATAATAATTCGGTGTGGCCATTATAATACACGCTTAGGAGAGGACCTTTGTGTGTTCTTTGAAGCAAACTGTGTAGAGGAAGGGTTATGGAAGAAAAATATCCTTCTGATTTTACTAGCGTTGTCAAGTCTTGCAATGTTATTGCAAATCTTGCAATATTTTGTGGGGGGTTTTTTTAGCCCCAACTCCTGGAGTCATGCTATTATGTAAGAGTTTCAGTTTTGTTTAAAAAAGTTGGTTCTTCTTTGAGTGACTATCCACACAGATTCCATTTTTGGTGCATATATGCCTCATGTGAATGAGATCGGATTCTTTTAAATAGCAGGTTTCAGAGTAGCAGCCGTGTTAGTCTGTATTCGCAAAAAGAAAAGGAGTACTTGTGGCACCTTAGAGACTAACAAATTTATTAGAGCATAAGCTTTCGTGAGCTACAGCTCACTTCATCGGATGCATTTGGTGGAAAAAACAGAGGAGAGATTTATATACACACACACAGAGAACATGAAACAATGGGTTTATCATACACACTGTAAGGAGAGTGATCACTTAAGATAAGCCATCACCCACAGCAGGGGGGGGGAAAGGAGGAAAACCTTCCATGGTGACAAGCAGGTAGGCTAATTCCAGCAGTTAACAAGAATATCAGAGGAACAGTGGGGGGTGGGGTGCGGGGGAGAAATACCATGGGGAAATAGTTTTACTTTGTGTAATGACTCATCCATTCCCAGTCTCTATTCAAGCCTAAGTTAATTGTATCCAGTTTGCAAATTAATTCCAATTCAGCAGTCTCTCGTTGGAGTCTGTTTTTGAAGCTTTTTTGTTGAAGTATAGCCACTCTTAGGTCTGTGATCGAGTGACCAGAGAGATTGAAGTGTTCTCCAACTGGTTTTTGAATGTTATAATTCTTGACGTCTGATTTGTGTCCATTCATTCTTTTACGTAGAGACTGTCCAGTTTGGCCAATGTACATGGCAGAGGGGCATTGCTGGCACATGATGGCATATATCACATTGGTAGATGCGCAGGTGAACGAGCCTCTGATAGTGTGGCTGATGTGATTAGGCCCTATGATGGTATCCCCTGAATAGATATGTGGACAGAGTTGGCAACGGGCTTTGTTGCAAGGATAGGTTCCTGGGTTAGTGGTTCTGTTGTGTGGTGTGTGGTTGCTGGTGAGTATTTGCTTCAGATTGGGGGGCTGTCTGTAAGCAAGGACTGGTCTATCTCCCAAGATCTGAGAGAGCGATGGCTCGTCCTTCAGGATAGGTTGTAGATCCTTGATGATGCGTTGGAGAGGTTTTAGTTGGGGGCTGAAGGTGATGGCTAGTGGACTGGTCCAGGCTGAGGTTGATGGTGGGATGGAAATTGTTGAAATCATGGTGGAATTCCTCAAGAGCTTCTTTTCCATGGGTCCAGATGATGAAGATGTCATCAATGTAGCGCAAGTAGAGTAGTGGCATTAGGGGACGAGAGCTGAGGAAGCGTTGTTCTAAGTCAGCCATAAAAATGTTGGCATACTGTGGGGCCATGCGGGTACCCATCGCAGTGCCGCTGATTTGAAGGTATACATTGTCACCAAATGTGAAATAGTTATGGGTCAGGACAAAGTCACAAAGTTCTGCCACCAGGTTAGCCGTGACAGTATCGGGGATACTGTTCCTGACGGCTTGTAGTCCATCTTTGTGTGGAATGTTGGTGTAGAGGGCTTCTACATCCATAATGTATAATAATAATAATAATAATAATGTACAATAATAATCCAACAATCCAACAATTTCCATCCCACCATCAACCATCAACCTCAGCCTGGACCAGTCCACACAAGAGATCCACTTCCTGGACACTACGGTGCTAATAAGCGATGGTCACATAAACACCACCCTATATCGGAAACCTACTGACCGCTATTCCTACCTACATGCCTCTAGCTTTCATCCAGATCATACCACTCGATCCATTGTCTACAGCCAAGCGCTACGATATAACCGCATTTGCTCCAACCCCTCAGACAGAGACAAACACCTACAAGATCTCTATCATGCATTCCTACAACTACAATACCCACCTGCTGAAGTGAAGAAACAGATTGACAGAGCCAGAAGAGTACCCAGAAGTCACCTACTACAGGACAGGCCCAACAAAGAAAACAACAGAACGCCACTAGCCATCACCTTCAGCCCCCAACTAAAACCTCTCCAACGCATCATCAAGGATCTACAACCTATCCTGAAGGACGAGCCATCGCTCTCTCAGATCTTGGGAGATAGACCAGTCCTTGCTTACAGACAGCCCCCCAATCTGAAGCAAATACTCACCAGCAACCACACACCACACAACAGAACCACTAACCCAGGAACCTATCCTTGCAACAAAGCCCGTTGCCAACTCTGTCCACATATCTATTCAGGGGATACCATCATAGGGCCTAATCACATCAGCCACACTATCAGAGGCTCGTTCACCTGCGCATCTACCAATGTGATATATGCCATCATGTGCCAGCAATGCCCCTCTGCCATGTACATTGGCCAAACTGGACAGTCTCTACGTAAAAGAATGAATGGACACAAATCAGACGTCAAGAATTATAACATTCAAAAACCAGTTGGAGAACACTTCAATCTCTCTGGTCACTCGATCACAGACCTAAGAGTGGCTATACTTCAACAAAAAAGCTTCAAAAACAGACTCCAACGAGAGACTGCTGAATTGGAATTAATTTGCAAACTGGATACAATTAACTTAGGCTTGAATAGAGACTGGGAATGGATGAGTCATTACACAAAGTAAAACTATTTCCCCATGGTATTTCTCCCCCGCACCCCACCCCCCACTGTTCCTCTGATATTCTTGTTAACTGCTGGAATTAGCCTACCTGCTTGTCACCATGGAAGGTTTTCCTCCTTCCCCCCCCTGCTGTTGGTGATGGCTTATCTTAAGTGATCACTCTCCTTACAGTGTGTATGATAAACCCATTGTTTCATGTTCTCTGTGTGTGTGTATATAAATCTCTCCTCTGTTTTTTCCACCAAATGCATCCGATGAAGTGAGCTGTAGCTCACGAAAGCTTATGCTCTAATAAATTTGTTAGTCTCTAAGGTGCCACAAGTACTCCTTTTCTTTTTTTAAATAGCAGTGTCCATTGGGTCCTCACCTGCACCCTGGTGCTCACCACCGTGCAGGAAGTCATGTGTCTGTAGGATTAGTGTATCTGTTATCAGGTCACACTGGTGGCCTTTCACCCTCCTGGCCTGCAGAATACCCTGACAGACATATTCAAGTTAGGTGAGTTCAAAACTGACTGCAAAGAGTTAGAAGGGATCTCACGAAACTGGGTAACTGGGTAACAAAATGGCCGATGAAATTCAATGTTGATAAATGCAAAGTAATACACATTGGAAAACATAATCACAACTAGATCTACAAAATGATGAGGTCTAAATTAGTTGTTACCACTCAAGAAAGAGATCTTGGAGTCATTGTGGATAGTTCTAACAATGTTAGGAACGAGTTAGGAAAGGGATAGATGATCAATAAATGCCATAATGACACTATATAAATCTGTGGTACGCCCACTCCTTGGATACTGCGTGCAGTTCTGGTAGACCCAACTCAAAAATATATATATTAGATTTGGAAAAAGTATGGAGAAGGGCAACAAAAATGACTAAGGGTATGGAACAGGTTTCCTATGGGGAGAGATTAAAAAGACTGGCACTGTTCAGTTTAGAAAAGAGATGACTAACTGGAGGATATGATAGAGGTCTATAAAATCATGACTGGTATGGAGAAAGTGAATCAGAAAATTTTATTTACTCCTTCGCATAACGCAAGAACTAGGGCTCACCAAATGAAATTAATAGGCAGAAGGTTTAAAGCAAACAAAAATAAGTGTTTCTTCACACAGCACACAGCAAACCTGTGGAACTCCTTGTCAGGGGATGCTGTGCAAGCTAAAAGTATAACTGTTCAAAAAAGAATTAGACAAGTTCATGGAGGATAGGCCCATCAATGGCTATTAGCCAAGATGCTCAGGGAGGCAACCCCATGCTCTGGGTGTCCCTAAACCGCTGACTGCCAGAAGTTGGGACTGGAAAATGGGATGGATCACTTGATAATTGCCCTGTTCTATTCATCCCCTTTGAAGTATCTGGTCCTGGCCATTGGAAGACAGGATATTGGGCTAGATGGACCAACGGTCTGACCTTTATGGCTATTTTTATGTTCTTACATCTTCAGCAGAGATTTATCCAAAATCATGAGTTGCCCCATCCAGATCCCAGTTTCCCACAGCATCTTTTGCAGATGGGGGTTCCCATGCGTAACACATGTTTGTGACATGTCACAACAACAAACGTTCCAGAGGAGGCATGAGAGCAGGATTCTTCTCAGATGCACCTGGACTAGCCTCCTTGCACATGACAGCCTGGATGATGGATACAGAGAGAAGCCGTTCTGTAGCAGTTCAGGACTTCTTGAGACAGAACAGAAAACTTTTGACTAGGCTGGTGTACCAGGCCAAATGGAAAAGGTTTTCTGTCTGGGCAGTTTAGTGACACCTCTAATTTCCACAATACTGTCCTATACTTCCCCTGAAACAAAAGGGCTTGTTCCTCAGCTCCATACAACTGCTCCTCAGGTGGCCTCTCCTAATCATCCTACCATCTAAGGCCATACTATTTCCTTGCATGTGACGGCGGAGGAGTTTCTAAAAAAGCTCATCCATGTTTTCTCACTGGTCAGGGAACCCCCTTCTTCATGGGATCTTCACCAGGTTTTGCCTGAACTGATGGGTTCCCCATTCGAGTCAGTGGCTACCTGTGTTCTTTACCAGCTGCCTATGGAAATGGCCTTTCTGGTAGCGATCACATCAGGAAGGAGAATAGGGGAGATCCATAATTGGCTTCTCTACATGGTGTTTCATGAAAACAAAGTCACCCTTAGTGGTCACCTGAAGTTTCTGCCCTAAGTAACCACTAACTGCCACATCCATCAGTCTATTCACCTCCTGGTTATCTTCCCTAAGCCACACTCTACCCTGAGTGAAGTGAAACTCCACAGGCTGGATGTCAGAGAACCTTGTCTTTTTATTTATAGCTAGGAGCATGCCTTTCAGCTGCACGCCTAGACTCTGTGCTGTTTGCTGAGAGAGTTAAGGGACAATCCATATTATCTCAGAAGCTGTACAAATGGGTCTAAGGCTGTATTAAGGCTTGTTATGATGTGGCTAAGAAAAATCTGATGGTTAGCTCCGTGCAACCATATGAAAAAGAACATAGTGAGGTTTTTTTTTGTTTTTGTTTTTGTTTTCCACCAAATGCATCCGATGAAGTGAGCTGTAGCTCACAAAAGCTTATGCTCTAATAAATTTGTTAGTCTCTAAGGTGCCACAAGTACTCCTTTTCTTTATAGTGAGAACAGTTATTTTTTGTTTCCTAAGGGCTTGTCTGCATGGGGACACTCACAAAATTTCTCCTGAATTAACTTTCACAATTGATTAGTTAAACCACATTAAACCTCTGTGTGGATACCCTTAGTCACAATTAAAGCAGCATTATTTTAGTTTAATTTAATTATGTTTAAATAAACTAAACTAAATTAAGGTGAAAAGTGATTAAGGAAGTGCTATTTAATCCTTCACATAACACAAGAATCAGAAATAAGCCAATGAAATAAATGGGCAGATGGTTTAAAACAAACAAAAGGAAGTACTTTTTAACACAACACACAGTCAACCTGTAGAACTGGTGATCAGGGGATGTTGTGAAGGCCAAGAATATAACAGGGTTTAAAAAGAAACTAGATAAGTTCAGGGAGGATAGGTGCATCAATGGCTATAAGCCAAGTTGATCAGGGATGCAACCCCATGCTCCGGATGTCCTTAAACCTCTGACAGAAGATGGGACTGGACACAGGGGATGGATTGCTTGTTCTGTTCATTCCTTGTGAAACATCTTACATTGGCTACTGTTGGAAGACAGCATACTGGGCTACATCGACCATTGTTCTGACCCAGTATGGTCATTATTATGTTCTAAGGCCACTTTAATTCTGAATAAGAGCATCCACAAGGGTTTAACGCAGTTGATCAAATCCACTCTATCTTCACACTTTTAGTTAATTTGGATTAACTTTCCTGAGTGTCCCCATGTAGACAAACCTTAAGAGCGTACTGCAAGCAGTGGAGAATGAAAACTATTAAAAAGCACCTTAATATGTCGAATGAGCCAATTTATTGCCTGGGTTAGTCTTTGCGAGTAGAATGATTCACAGTAATTAGTCCTGCTATCAGTTGCAATGGAGTTTGTTCAAGCTACACGGTAGCAAACAATGCTTCTGCAACTGACAAGACTGGGCACTGCTAACTGGCAGATGTTCCTAGCCACTTCAGTGGCACAGGGCTCCCTACACCCTTCACTGCTGTGAATTAAATTGGAGTAGCACTGCATGATCTATCAAAATTTCAGTGAAAAAAGAGGAGCTGATAATTGTGTTAAATTGATTCTGCAAACATTAAGAAATGCACAAATGTCATTTTCCACATTTTTCCTGTGACTGATGCTTCTGTAACACAGCCTTCTGGACAACTGGGATTCCTGCTGGAAGATTTACTGAAATGCTACCCGATGCATTGTAGCTGGAGATGCGGCACTTTTTGTGGAACCTATGATACATCTAAGTAAATCTGCCTGAGAGTATTATGTGTTTAACAGTTTAATACACATCGAAGTCTAATGCATTTAGACTGTTGGTATATTGTGACATGTCTGCTCTTTGTTTGCTTGGCATGAATAGAATGGCCAAACAGATTGTTTTGGATGCTGTGCTGTCATGAGAAAGAGTTGCAGGGCTTGAATGACTGCATTGAGATCTTTGAATAGGTGTTGAAGAGGTCACACAGGTCTTTCTATAATGAAAGAGAACCCTTTGAAACATTTTTTTTTCCAGGATAAAGCTAGAAAGATTTTTAAAGAAGCCCCAGGTAAATATAAAAGTACAGTAAAAGTCAGTGCGCTAGATTCCATTTCAGTTTCATCAGTGGAAATCAGCAGTAACCTCATTAAAGCCAGTGGAGTCATTCTAAATTTACCATGGTGTAACCGAATTGAATAACTAATCTTGAGCACTTTTTGATTTAATTTGAGAGAGAAAGGAAATATTCCAACTGAAATTGTAAAACTCTAGAAAAATAACACAATTCTTAAAATAAAACCAGCAGCAACTTTGTTCCTCCCTTTATAAAAAGGATTGCGTGTAATCAATGTGTTCTTCACATCAGATGTCATCCTCTCATTCTCTGGAACTATAGTATAACAATGCTAAACTGTTCATATGAATAATAATTAATGTGCCAAATTGTACACCAAGATCCGGTCACAGAGAGTGCACTATATATAGATCTCCCCTTCCCACAACGCTTTGGCAAGGTTTCCCTTTCCAGCTGACCCCCTCCTGGGTTTTATTTTGGCACTGATGTTTGGGCCCATTTAATCTAGAAAGGCTTTTCTTCACTGAGGACAACACAACATTATTATTAGTGTCAGTGTTATGATTAGTATTTAACAATAAACATTTATATGGAGACGTCCAGGAAGTTTTTGGAAAGTGGAGGGGACAATTTCCTGGTGCAAGTGCTGGAGGAACCCACTCGGGACAGAGCTCTTCTTGACTTGCTGCTCACAAACCAGGAAGAATTAGTAGGGGAAGCAAAAGTGGATGGGAACCTGGGAGGCAGTGACCATGACATGGTTGAGCTCAGGATCCTGACAAAAGGAAGAAAGGAGAGCAGCAGAATATGGACCCTGGACTTCAGAAAAGCAGACTTTGACTTCCTCGGGGAACTGATAGGCAGGATCCCCTGGGAGAATAACTTGAGGGGGAAAGGAGTCCAGGAGAGCTGGCTGTATTTTAAAGAATCCTTATTGAGGTTACAGGGACAAACCATCCCGATGTGTAGAAAGAATAGTAAATATGGCAGGCAACTAGCTTGGCTTAACAGTGAAATCCTTGCTGATCTTAAACACAAAGAAGAAGCTTACAAGAAATGGAAGATTGGACAAATGACCAGGGAAGAGTGTAAAAATATTGCTTAGGCATGCAGGAGTGAAATCAGGAAGGTCAAATCACACTTGGAGTTGCAGCTAGCAAGAGATGTTAAGAGTAACAAGAAGGGTTTCTTCACGTATGTTAGAAACAAGAAGAAAGTCAAGGAAAGTGTGGTCCCCTTACTGAATGAGGGAGGCAACCTAGTGACAGAGGATATGGAAATAGCTAATGTACTCAATCTTTTTTTTTGCCTCTGTCTTCACGAACAAGGTCAGCTCCCAGACTGCTGCACTGGGCAGCACAGCATGGGGAGGAGGTGACCAGCCCTCTGTGGAGAAAGAAGTGGTTTGGGACTATTTAGAAAAGCTGGACGAGAACAAGTCCATAGGGCCGGATGCGCTGCATCCGAGAGTGCTAAAGGAGTTGGCAGATGTGATTGCAGAGCTATTGGCCATTATCTTTGAAAACTCATGGCGATCGGGGGAGGACCCGGACGACTGGAAAAAGGCTAATGTAGTGCTCATCTTTAAAAAAAGGGAAGAAGGAGGATCCTGGGAACTACAGGCCAGTCAGCCTCACCTCAGTCCCTGGAAAAATCATGGAGCAGATCCTCAAGGAATCCATTCTGAAGCACTTAGAGGAGAGGAAAGTGATCAGGAACAGTCAGCATGGATTCACCAAGGGCAAGTCGTGCCTGACTAATCTAATTGCCTTCTATGATGAGATAACTGGCTCTGTGGATGGGGGGAAAACAGTGGCCTTTTTTCCTCTGATTTTAGCAAAGCTTTTGACACAGTCTCCCACAGTATTTTTGTCAGCAAGTTAAAGAAGTATGGGCTGGATGAATGGATTATAAGGTGGATAGAAAGCTGGCTGGATCGCCGGGCTCAACGGGTAGTGATCAATGGCTCCATGTCTAGTTGGCAGCCGGTATCAAGCAAAGTGCCCCAAGGGTCGGTCCTGGGGCCGGTTTTGTTCAATATCTTCATTAATGATCTGGAGGATGGTGTGGATTGCACCCTCATCAAGTTTGCAGATGACACTACACTGGGAGGAGAGGTAGAGACGCTGGAGAATAGGGATAGGATACAGAGGGACTTAGACAAATTAGAGGATTGGGCCAAAAGAAATCTGATGAGGTTCAACAAAGACAAGTGCAGAGTTCTGCATTTAGGACGGAAGAATCCCAGGCACTGCTACAGAGTAGGGACCGAATGGCTCGGCAGCAGTTCTGCAGAAAAGGACCTAGGGGTTACAGTGGATGAGAAGCTGAACATGAGTCAACAGTGTGTCCTTGTTGCCAAGATGGCCAATGGCATTTTGGGCTGTATAAGTAGGGCCATTGCCAGCAGATCGAGGGACGTGATCATTCCCCTCTATTGGACATTGGTGAGGCCTCATCTGGAGTACTGTGTCCAGTTTTGGGCCCCACACTACAAGAAGGATGTGGAAAAATTGGAAAACATCCAGCAGAGGGCAGCAAAAATGATTAGGGGACTGGAAGACATGACTTATGAGGAGAGGCTGAGGAAACTGGGATTGTTTAGTCTGCGGAAGAGAAGAATGAGGGGGGATTTGATAGCTGCTTTCAACTACCTGAAAGGGGGTTCCAGAGAGGATGGATCTAGACTGTTCTCAGTGGCAGCAGATGACAGAACAAGGAATAATGGTCTCAAGTTGCAGTGGGGGAGGTTTAGATTGGATATTAGGAAAAACTTTTTCACTCGGAGGGTGGTGAAGCACTGGAATGCATTACCTAGGGAGGTGGTGGAATCTCCTTCCTTAGAAGTTTTTAAAGGTCAGGCTTGACAAAGCCCTGGCTGAGATGATTTCATTGGGGATTGGTCCTGCTTTGAGCAGGGGGTTGGACTAGATGACCTCCTGAGGTCTCTTCCAACCCTGATATTCTATGATTCTATGATTATATCAATTCACATAAGGATTTACAGAGATTTTTTTAAAAAATAAATAAGTTTCTTGCCAAAAAAGTCTTCAACTTCAATAGCAAACAGGAAATGGAGGTATCCTAGCAAGGAAGGGGACTAGGGAGGAGATGAAATGTAACGGTAGTGCAAGTCATTGTGAATGGAGTGTATACATTCTGGAATCACTGGGTGAAACTATGGCCTGTCTGGAGCAGGAGGTCAGAGTTAGATGGTGTAGTTGACCTCTCTGGTCTTAAAATCTGTGAATCCATGAACATTTTTAAACAGAGACAGAAGTAGGGTGGAAGGGGCAAGCGAACTGGAGCAGGAATGAGAACGTGAGGTGTAAAGCCAGGGGAGAAGTGGGTTTTGCGGAGGGAGTTAGAAGAGTGGGGATAGTCTCAGAGGACTTGATCCAAAGCCCAGTGAATTCTGCCAAAACACTTCCATGGCATCAGTGATGTTTGGAACTGGCCTTGGATGGGACTAGAGGACAGAATGAAAAAACGTGAAGATGACTGTGTGAGGAGGCGGAGGTAAAAGTCTCCTGGCGTTGTGTTAAGGCTTTATGGGATGTGTGTGGATGTGCATGGCCCCAGTGGGAGCATCAGGAAGCCCAGACTGGATTCATTGTGTGTTTCTCTCAGGGTATGTCTACACTACAGGAGTTTTTCTGTGTGCCTAGGAAAACCAGCTCCCCAAGCGACGGCAGCTACATCGATGGACACATTCTTCCATCAACATAGCTGGGTCTACAATGGGGGTGAAGTTGACATAGCTATATAAGTCAGGAGTATGTGGGTCTTTTTACACCCTGACCAATGGAACTATGCCAATAAATTTTTTCAGTGGAGACCATACCTCAATGGTCATCTCCACAGGCCAGTGCAAATTCCTGTCTCCTCCTGGCCCCTTTCAGGATGGCTAGCACTGCCAATGACCATTGCACAGCTGTGGCCATCTCCTGCAGTTGGTGCTATGTAGAGGAGTGTGTGGTCTAGCCCAGAGCATGAGTACAGTAGGGCAAGGAGGAACTCTATTAACAAAAATCCTGATGCCTCTATGTAGCAGTAATACAGAAGCTCCCGAACTTATGCAAGCATTCCATTCTGGAACGCCTTGCGTAAGTCAAAATTTGTGTAAGTCAGAAACGTATCTCTGGCCATTATGCAAAAAAAAACCCAAAAAACCCAACAACCTCCTATTTCTAGCTTACGGAAGTTTTTCCAAAAGCTTGGATTTGTGTAAATCAGGTTTGCATAACCTGGGGAGCATCTGTATTGCTAGGCTCTCTGCGTCTGTGAATGTATCTGTCCAGAATGTATCCTTTGACTAAAGAGCACTTTATGAAGAGGATTTCTGAAAACAAAGAGAACCCACCTTTTATGAGTAAAGTAAGAGGACTCCACCTTGCCCATTAAAACATGCATTACATTATCTCCTGTTACCTGCGTCTCTGGCTTCTCTTTACTGCATTGGTACATTTTAAATTAAAATACAACAACAGACATTAATACAGCTCTGCAAAATTGTCATGACAGTTTACCAGCAAAATCTACTCATGTATTCTTATAATTATAGTGCTGATCATAGTGACAAAAACTAACGTTGTTTTAGGCTTTGTAAAATAATATGCTTGCCCTATATGAGTGGGAAAGTAATATTTTACAAGGCTACATCAGTGCAGTGTTAGGGTTTTGAATGTCAAATCTGAGAAGTCAGAAAATGAAAAAGTGGAGGTTGAACAAATAACCTTAACTCTACCCGCTTCTGCATAGGTATTATAATACAGTCTTTAATTACATGGTCATACACTAAATTTTTACATAGTACAGCCTAGTGTCTTACTATTTTTTTCCACATCCTTACATAGGGAAGGTCATAGTTAAGGTTCCAGAAACAACCTGAACTTTGATCCTGTCTCCATGTTCACCATGTGCTCATCTTATGGTGCAATATCTGAATTATATCATGAGATTAAAAATGCTTGTGATATTCTAATCAATGTATACTTTAGAAGGTGGCGGAAGTCTGTGCTTTTTGGATAATAGTGGAATAGGGACTGTGAGACAGTCAGACAGATCTTGGCCACCACTGTGACTGCTTTGTGATGCTCTGTCTGCATAAAGCATCTACAAAGTCAACTTAGGCAACTCTCCATAGATCCCCATCTGAAACGGAATCTCTGGAGAGCTAGGAGCTGCTTTTGCTTCTTGCCCTATCCATTCTTTCATTGATTCATGGATTCTAAGGCCAGAAGGAGCTATTGGGATCATCTAGTCTGATCTCCTGTATAGCACAGGCCAGAGAATTGCCCCAAAATAATTCCTAGAGAAGATCTTTCAAAAAATCATCCAATCTTGATTTAAAAATCGCCAGTGATGGAGACACCATTTGGGTAAATTGTTCCAATGGTTAATTATTTTCACAGTTAAAAAATGTACCTCTTATTTCCACTTTGAATTTGTGCAGCTTCAAATTCCAGCCATTTGATCATGTTGTTATAGCTTTCTCTGCTAAATTAAAGAGACCATTATTAAATATTTGTTCCCTGTGTAGACACTTAGAGACTGTAATGAGGTCACCCCTTAACTATCTCTTTGTTAAAATAAATAGATTGAGCACCTTGAACCTATCACTATCAGGCTTTCTAATCTTTTACTCATTCTCTGAACCCGCTCCAATTTGTCAACACCCTTCTTGAATTGTGGGCACCAGAACTGGATGCAGTGTTCCAGCAGTGCCAACTACAGAAGTAAAATAACCTCTCTACTCCTACTCAAGATTCCCCTGTTGATACATTTCAGAATCACATTAGCACTTTTTGCTGCAGCATTACATTGGGAACTCATGTTTTGCTGATTATCCACCACTGGCTCCAATATTCCCCCATCCTGTAAATATGGCCTGTGTTCTTTGTTCCTTCTTCAGATCCTGCACCAAGTGGAGTTCAGGATCCATCCATCCCAGTGCTGCAGAAGGGTTTTGTACGGCAAGATAAGGGAGATGACATTGATGTTTCTTGAATTCAGTGGGTGGTTGATCTAGAAGAGATCCGTGTTCATTTGCTAGCCTGCGTGTGATGGGAGGCGGTGGTATGGAGTTATGTAACTATAGCATGATGATTGATGGTGTTTTCAGTCTGAACTGGAGCCAAAATCAAATAACTCTAGTACTAAGATAATCCCCCTGACTGCACTGAATGTGCTTACAGTATGGTAATTGAGTGGGTTTTGCTCTATATTGGAAATTGGTGGTGGGCGGGGGGAAGGAAATGGGTCCCTAACTTAAGAATGATTAAAAGAAACGTGATTTTCAGAAAGTGTGGAGCAGCCATCCTCTTAAAATCAGGCCTCTTTCAAGCTGGGCATCTCAAAATGCAGCCAATCACTAGTTACCTCTGAAAATCTTGCCCTTCATTTTTTGAAAGTTCCTTATAATAAAAGGCTTATAAACCTCCACATTTTCCCTGTATTCTCCTCTGGCTACAGCCAACCTGTGCAGAATTGCATTCTTTTTCTCCCTGCCCTCTCGGGTGGAAGTTGGCAGAGGAGTGGGTACCCAAATTAGGGCCCAGATTTTCAAAAGCGCTCAGTGCCCAGTATCTCTGCCCACTGAAAATGAGATTTCATTTCGGGGCCTGAGAACCGGGGCCTTTTGTCGATCCAGCCAGTTATTTAGGTGCCTAAACAGAAAATGTTGAGTGCAGAGTGGTTTTGATCCCCTGAATCTAGGTGTATACTGTAACTGTAGAGTAAATACTATACTTCCATAGCAAGACCCTCTGTCCTTGTGTGTTTCTCCATTGATCTCCGTAGACATTGCATGTATGGCTCAAACGCAAAACATATTCCTTTTTAAGGCCTAAGCATGCCCTCAGGTGTGTAGAAGACTCCCATTGAATTCAGTACAAGTGTGCCTGCTCATCCTATTTATAAAGGGGTATTTAAAGTCGCTTGTTTCCTGTCAAGGTGTAGCAAATGAAGTCGGGTTAGAAAAGTGAGGACGAGGGGGAGTGGAAAGAAAATGCTTTCTATTCCGGCCATTAAATATGCAGTGTTTCCACATGCTGAGATCGAAATGGTATTTAAAGAACTAAAAGCTAATTATAGCAGGTGCAAACATTCTCCTCTCTCCCTACCGCTATTATGAGCTATTGACGAAATTGCCAAAATAGTCAGAACGGATCTTGGTGTAAAGATCAAGGGCAAGAGTTTCAAATGTAGGGGCCCCAAATCCATACTGAGGGTCCTCCATAAGTGGCCCAATTTTCAAAAGTGCTGAGCATCCTGTAGCAGCACCTGGTGAAATCAGCAGAGGCTGCAGGGTTCTCAGCACTTCTGAAAATCAGGTTATTTACCTGGGTGCTCACATGAGAGTGCAGCAGATTTACTATAGGCACTGAAGGTGGGATTTTGAAAAGAGCCTAAGGGAGTTAGGTCCCATTTCCCACTGAAAAACCTAGCCCTAGTTTTTAAATTCCCAAATTTTAAGCCCAAATTCCTAATTGAAAGTAAGGGGGAGTTTTAGGAAGACAGAAAACATTTAATTACAGAGGCTGTGAGGCAGAACATGTCCAGTATTTATTAACAGCTGGCCTTCCCTCCCAATACAGTTAAGAATTCAAATGAAATTTAGAATGAACATTTTTAGGTCTGGAAGTATATTTTGGGTATAAAACAAGACATTATTTGACTCCTGAAGGAGGAGTCATTGCAACAAACTTATAGTATTTATGTAACCCTATAGTATAGTTTAGTATGGAGGCCATGTGGCCAAGTGGATAAGGCCCTGGGCTGGGATGCAGGAGATTAGAATCATAGAATATCAGGGTTGGAAGGGACCTCAGGAGATCATCTAGTCCAACACCCTGCTCAAAGCAGGACCAATCCCCAGTGAAATCATCCCAGCCAGGGCTTTGTCAAGCCTGACCTTAAAAACCTCTAAGGAAGGAGATTCCACCACCTCCCTAGGTAACCCATTCCAGTGCTTCACCACCCTCCTAGTGAAAAAGTTTTTCCTAATATCCAACCTAAACCTCTCCCACTGTAACTTGAGACCATTATTCCTCATTCTGTCATCTGCTACCACTGAGAACAGTCTAGATCCATCCTCTTTGGAACCCCCTTTCAGGTAGTTGAAAGCAGCTATCAAATCCCCCCTCATTCTTCTCTTCCGCAGACTAACAATCCCAGTTCCCTTAGCCTCTCCTCATAAGTCATGTGCTCCAGCCCCCTAATCATTTTTGTTGCCCTCCACTGGACTCCCTCCAATTTTTCCACATCCTTCTTGTAGTGTGGGGCCCAAAACTGGACTGCCACTGACTTACTATTCAAGTCACTTCCTCTGTGCCTTTGTTTCCCTTCCCGCCCTTTGTTCATCATGTGTATGTAGAATGTAAGCTGTCGGGCAGGAGCTTGTGTATGCACAGTCATAGTGGAGTGAGTTCCCAACTTCAGTTGTGGCCTATAAGCACTCCTGTAATGCACAGAACACTGATAATGGGCATTGGCTTTTCTCCCTTGTGCCCATGCTTCCTGATCAATGTTGATCATTAATCTAGAGGCCAAGTATACTTTTGCTGCCATCTGGGCATTCACAACTGTAAAGATACCAGCAGTACAAAAGAAACCTGCCAACGGTTAGGAAATTGGTTTGTAATTAGTATTTTGTTGCTGCAAGGTCTGGAATTTGCTGAAGCTGCTGGGAGAGACGCACATGGCATACATGGACGCACGCAGACCGGGGATGCTGCACAGACGGCTCAGATGGCTGCTATTTATTGAAAACGAACAGCCTGTGAAATGACTGTGAAAACAATGCATTGTTGGGGGACCACAGAAGGACCTCAGGGCTGCTGTAAGGACAAGACATCGTGGATGCTCCTTTTGAAAGAAATGATTTGCTGCTGAAGAGCAGCCGGCTCACTTGTGGCGTGTGCCCTCCAAGCTACCCAGACAGAAAATCCATTGTGGTCTCTGCCTGTGGTACAGCTGCACAGAGCTGACAAGTTAAGTGTTGCCCACTGAGTTTTTACAATAGGACTTTCAAATGCTTCCAGGCAATGTAGAGTCAGTGAGTTGATGATAATAATGTCCATAATCACCGCATTATGTAATGGTGCATTGTCACCGGTGTATACCCTGATCCTACATTTTTCTGTATTTCTGGACCAGCGGCGGGGAGGGGTTGACCTTTTCTAGGTGGATGGGCTGATGCTAGAGCAAAAGTGAGAATTTTGCCTGGGTGAAAAAATAACAAATGCATTCTGGGGGTATATCACAGCTACAATAGAAATAATGTTTAAGTGTTTTTATGGCTGCTGCTTCCTTGTGTTAATCCCATCAAATGGGGTCCACTGTATAAGTCCTCTCTCTCCAGTGAGTGGGGAGGGTTTCAGTGCCCGGGTCCCAGCCTGAAACCACATGCTCATGCTGCTATTTTTAGCCCCGCAGTGTAAGCCCTGCAAGACCTCGTCAGTTGACCCGGGCTCTGAGTCTCGTTGCTGCAGGGTGATGGTTGGTTTTTTTTGCTGTGTAGTCGTACCCTATCACTCCTCATGCTAACCTTTTCCTTTATGACCTCTCACCACTTCATCTTGTGTTGGCTTCTCTGTCTTTTCCCTTCAGCTATGAGCCACTGGACTCATAGCTGTCAGGATTGTGCTTTACATGACCAGATCTCTGAGTCTGCACTCCCTCATTTTTCTGTTCATAGGTTTTACTTGGAGCGTGTCTCTAACAAACACTTTCCTTGTGTGGTCTCTTGTGCTGACACCACTCATCCGTCTCAGCAGTCTCACTTCTGTGGAGCAGATCATTGATTTCCGGGGGAGTTGGCACCTTTGAGGATCTGAGCACTGAGTTCCTAAGTCACTTTTCCTAATGGGATCCTGAGTCACCTAGGCATTAATGAAAATTATATCCCAAGCATTTGATTGGCCATTATGGTCTGAATGCTTTGCACTGCTCCAGCATAGCACAAGCAGACAGAATCTACTGGTGAATCTGTCCCTCAAAGTTTCTTACCCATCATTACTGGTTTTTACTCTGAACCTTAACTCCAGCTTAATATTTATTTTATCTGGGAATTTTCAATGCCTAAAATAGAAGAGATACTGGTCTGAGACTAAATAAAAATGTGTATTGTGATAGTTAGTTGCACCTATGGGTAGGTGTAATATGATCTTTAAAGTCAGGTCAGCTACGGCTAAGAAATATACTACCTCAACTTTTTACTCTGGTAATTTTGACACATAAGGGGACTCTTCTGAAAACAGCTGTCTAGCCTTTTCAACAAGCTTGTAACTCACTAACATCAAGCATGTCTTCTTTATTTTTCCCATCTTTGGATTGCTGTAATAAAAAAATAAAATAAAACAAAACAACCTGGCATGGTAAAAGATATCTTCTGGTCTTCGCAGCTCAATGCCTGTCATATAAGCTAGACCAGCAGACTTATGGAATACATGGGACAGAGGAATAAACTTCATTTTGTACTTTTACAAAATCCTTAGATGCTTTCGGGGACAATAGTGCTTTGTATTCTAATATTACTCATGACAGTGTGACCTGTCCTTGTGAGATACAAAAAATCGTGGGGGGGGGGTGAGGGAAGGATCCTGTATCTGTAACAAATGATGGTGACATATATATAGACACCATGGTCATCAGTGGGGATATATCTCAGAACCTTGAGCATCAGGACTTTGCCACATGGACTGAGTAGCTATAAGGATGTCACAAACTTTTATAGTCAGTAGGGCCATCGATCCATTTTCCTGTGCACTAAGCAAGAGTACATTGAGAACAGAACATCAGAACACGGCCCTCAAGGTTAGGCTAACAAGCCAACCAACAGCAGCAGAAAACCCCAACAACAACCCACTACTACCAACGACACCACCATGCTAGAGCCTGCACCAATGCTCTAGTGAAGGATTAACAATGTATTTGTCTAGGAGGAGATTTTTCAAAAGCATCTCCAGCATTTAGGAGCACAAGTGCCATTGAGATTACACGGACACTTTAGAAAATCTCCCCCTTAACTTTATAAGGTCTCCGGGACAGAGACTACTTTGCTTCTCCCTTCTGTGCTGTGTTCAGTTGTGATCACACCAGCACCTTACAATTATTATTATCAATTCAGGGAGACCTCAGAAACCAGCTTCTCTAGCTTTGTGTGGGGTGCGACGTGGTGTGAGCAGAATGAATAGAACCTTTAGTTTCAGCATGGTAGCCATGTTAGTCTGTATCAGCAAAAAGAACGAGGAGTACTTGTGGCACCTTAGAGACTAACAAATATATTAGGGCAAAAGCTTTCGTGGGCTAAACCCCACTTCATTGGATGTATGCAGTGGAAAATACAGTAGGAAGACATATATATATATATATATATATATATATATATATATATATATACAGAGAACATGAAAAAATGGGGGTTGCCATACCAACTCTACTGAGACTCATCAGTTAAGATGGGCTATTATCAGCAGGAGAAAAAAAAAAACTTTTGTAGTGATAATCAGGATGGCCCATTTCAAACAGTGACAAGAAGGTATGAATAACAGTGGGATAAAATTAGCATGGGGAAATAGTTTTTAGTTTGTGTAATGACTCATCCACTCCCAGTCTTTATTCAAGCATCATTTAATGGTGTCCAGTTTGCAAATTAATTCCAGTTCTGCAGTTTCTCATTGGAGTCTGTTTTTGAGGTTTTTTTGTTGAAGGATTGTGACTTTTAGGTCTGTAATTGAGTGTCCAGGGAGGTTGAAGTGTTCTCATTTTGAATGTTATAATTTTTGATGTCTGATTTGTGTCCATTTATTCATTTGCATAGAGCTGTCCGGTTTGGCAAATGTACATGGCAGAGGGGCATTAGTGTAAGTCAGGCTTTTCTGTATCTGCCTACCTTCTTATATGGCCTCTCTGACTGCAGCATCTGAGTGTCTTATGTACAAGACTTTTCACTTGCCGGTTTTCCTCCTACCAGTCCCTGCGTATCACGTCAAGTGATTAAAAAGATTCTGTACTATAAAGCTCGAAGACTTGTGAATTAATATCCTGTTGAATGAAAATGCAGCCCTATGGATCTTTCTCATTTCCTTCCAGCTGTAGTGCCTTGGATAGACTTTATACAATTTCATTTTTTTATTTTATTACCTTATTCTTTTTTTATTATTTTTGTTCATAATGAAAATATAGCATACACAGAGCAGATCGTGATCAAATATATGTCTTACGATAGAGAACTTTTTAACATGAAAAAGGAAATGTCAAGCTATTAATATTAAATTACATGGTGGGGAAGGGAAAGATTTTTTTTAAATCATTCTTAATATAAATGTAGAAAATGGACAAGGCTGGGGAAGCTTTCTGATTGGCTGATGGAGGTTTCAGCTCATATCGTCCTGCAACAACATCTGCACTGCTAGGAATTAGCTTTACTCACATTTATCACCATTGTAAAAGTAAATTATCCTGTTTTGTAAGTGGAGTAACACATGGCAGGTCTTGTGATTGTTGAGTCAAGTGTTTGACAAATTTGGCCTGTGGCCTCCTATCTCACCACAAATCCAGGGAGCGAGGTTATCTCTCAACAACTGCAGAAACTGCTGTATCTCATCCCTTACTCATCAATAATCTCCTAACTGGGATATGGGCTCTACAGAGTTGCATAACACAGCATCAGTTGTTGTTTGGTCTTTAAAGGCACACAGGCATCGCGTGATCTAATAGTGGAAAGCCATGTTGTGTCACCGTTTGAGATCCCCATTGGATTTTTTTTTCTAATCCTAGCAAAACATGCCCATTTCCTGAAGAGCAAAGTTAAAATTTAATTTTTGCAGCAGTATAGTTGCTGTCTCATAGCCAGATTGTGTCCAATTTTGGGTGGGTTTGTAGAGGGTCACAGGGAATCTCCCTTCATTCTGCCCTTAAGGCAGAATCTAGGCACATTCCCATTGGGAATTGGTAGGCACTGTGTCCTGTGAATGCCACTGCTCATGTTAGCCATCCAAAAAGGGATGGAGAGGGACTATGGCTTTTGTCCCTTAGCACTGGGCAAAAGAGCTAGCTAAGCACAGGGAAACACACTCTGCACCTGATTCAAAGAGAGCAGAGCTGCCACTGTGTGTGTCCTTCAGCATCCTGTCCAACGCAGGAGCCAGAACCCATCTCTTAGGATATAGCAATTCACAATCAGGCCAGGAGAGCAGGGGACCGTCTTTTAGTTCTTTGTTTACACAGCCCACAGCACAATGGGGTCCTGGTCCCGGAGCAGGGTCCTACGTGCTCTAGTAACACTGATGAAAAAAACAGTGAAATGTCAAAGTGGAGATCTTCACAAACACCCACTGAATCAACCCTCTCCTGCAAAGAGATGGATTTCCAGAGGGTTGTTTGTACATTTGTATTTTGTATTAACTAGAAGCCAACTCTCTGCACCATGAGTCTGAAATACTGCAACCATTCAATGTTTCCATGAAACTTGTCTTAATCAAGATACAATGCAGAAAAATAAAGAAGGATCTGAATATTAAGATGGGGTATTTGGGACTTTTGTTCTGAAATCAGGAGTGGTTTTGTGGAGGTGGAGGCGCGGGTGACCATCTGAGGCTGTGACTGGGGATACATTGACTCTACTTACATCGCATCTTGTTGTAGTAAACATGGTGAAGCTGCAGGCACTGTTAACTTTCAAGTTGCTCAGCATGGGAAGGGAATGCATGGGCTGCTGGGTAGAAGAGCAAGGAATTCTCTTTTTCCAAAGGCCTTTACAGCACTTGATCTACAACCCAATGAATGGCATTGTTAATAATCTTTAGAGCTGCACACAGCTGAGCCATCTGTCAACATCAATCTGGGAATCGGTGTGTTTTCAGTAACCTTTTGTCTTGGTTTGCATAATGTACTTTTCATTTGGATGGACAGTACTGTACGATTGTGGGAGTCTGAATGAATTCCTTAGCTAGTGTCATGTGGTGGTGCAGGCAGGAACAAGGAATGTACAGAGGAGGGTCTGGTGGTTTCAAGAAGGAAGGGTGTTTGTTAGCAATCCCTTATGGCAGTGATACAGTAGAGTCAGCACTAACTTGTTCACTTCTGATCAGCACCATTAGTAGCCATGTCGCTTGACCCTGTAGGGATGGGAGGAGGCATGCAGGGATGGTGGGGAGAGTGGGCAGGGAGCAGCTGCCTTTTTCCTTGCCATAATCCTTCCTCGAGGACTCAGATTAAAGCCTGACCCTGTGCCCCAGTGTGGAGAGGAAGGTTTTGCAGGTGTGGGCAAAGGAGCCAGTTAAATCGCATGTTCTTATGGTTCTGGTGCTTGGGTGTGGGGATTGCAGAACAGAGTAAACAGGGGCACATGGGACCTCTGTGAACCAAGAGGTTAGGAGCAGCATTCCCAGTAGATCCACTGAATCAACCTATTCAGAGGTCCACATCCCTTTCTGGCCTCCCCAGTGCCTGAGGGAAGATGCTGTGGACTATGCTCTGGTCTCTCTTCCATGGCTGTGTATGTCAGCAGTGACCCACAGAAGTCAGTGGAGTTAGAGCAGTATCGTACCTGGATAAGTGGGAAGGCCTTGTGTGAGGTGAACTTTGTGGAATTGCCTGGTCACTCCACTCCCATCTAGGGGGTTTTGTCTTGAGGAGATATGATACGCCCCTTTGAGGAGAATCTCTGGCTACGCTAGACACAATAGGTTGCCAGTGGAAGATGGTGACTTTCTCAGATGACAGTAATACACATCCTTCAAGAGTTCTTAGGGTGTGATCCAAAGCTCACTGAAGTCAACGGAAGCCTTTCC
The DNA here is from genome assembly GCF_009764565.3 of Dermochelys coriacea. NCBI lineage: Eukaryota > Metazoa > Chordata > Testudines > Dermochelyidae > Dermochelys > Dermochelys coriacea. The sequence continues at coordinate 8,438,627 of NC_050071.1, read as the reverse complement.
ACTGACATCCAGCTGATGCTGGATCAGACCCTTAAAGCTTCTGATTTTTCACTCCTGTTGAGCTCAGAATTAAACAACTTGCTTGTTTCTTCTTCTTCTTCTTACTTGAATGTGACAAGGTATTATGATTAAACTCCTGCAGGATTTCCACTTTTAAAATTATTCTGTCTCTTAGGTGCAACTGTTCAAAGTAATGCTTTTTTGGCTGCTGACACCTTAAAATTGGCTAAATTACATTAAGGTATTGTTGCAGAAGGGGGGAAATCAGCTCTGGGCCAACAGCTTGTATGTCAAGTTTTGAGTGAAAACAGTTCTGGACAATATGACTAATTATGGGAAGGTCTGTTGACCCTGCCTGTTAGCAGGTTGCTAATGGGCACAGAGCCAGTAGGAATTTCTTTGTTGGGCAGCAAGCTCTCTAAAATCTCTGCGGTATGTTGTATTCTGTGTTGCTCATGCTCTTCTTTTTACCAATGTGTTTTTCTCTCCTGAACTTGGTTGGTTTAATTTAAACAGCTCTAATGTACATACTTTACTGAAGCTCTTGAAGTCATTAAGTTGAGTGATCTATGCAAAGTGTAGTACCAGTGGAGGATCTGACTGACATCCAGAGGGGTGTTTTTCACAAGCTCCTGTCTCTGCACTGTTTGACATGCTGTAATCCATTTTAGTACTTTACTAGTTTATTTCATTAGCTTGGCACTCCTAGTTGAAATATAAAAGTGCATGCTAAAAAATCGATTACTGTCAATTTCCAGTGCGCTCCAATTACACTACCTCTTACATGCCTGGGGATAATTGCCAGTCACTGAAAAGTTAGTAGGATGCCTTGGGCAATCAGATACACTTCATCTCATGACTCCTTTTCCCATTTATATGGGGTCAGAGGTGCCCATGATTCTTTGCCATTCCATAGCACAGATTCATAGGTCTTGGAGTTCCAGTCCTTTTCTCTTCAAACTTCTCCTGACAAGTCTTCCCATCATATCCTCAGTCTTCCACATCCTTTCTGGCTGTCCTCTTCCTCCCATGCTTTCTTTGCTGGTCGTTCTCCCTTTCTTATCCCATGTCCAGCCCACCTCAAACATGCACTCTCCAGGCTATCTGACACTGAGAGTGCCAAGTTCACATTCCCCTTAATAACATCTTAATTTCTACCTTCCACTTGCCTGCCGTTCTCAGTATATTATTTTCTACTACCAGTGTCGTCTTTTCTTCCATTTCCATATGACCCACTGTTTCCAAACCACAGAGCAGTCAGGGACAAACGCATGCAGCATAGGGCATCCAGATAGTCAAAGTGAAGAACTGTGGCTCCTGCCCAGTGGGAGGTGGTGGCAGTGGACAATTTTGGTGGGGTGCTGGAGAGGTGCATTACAGAAGGGCTTTGGAATGCAGCTGGATAGAGTGAGAGAAGAGTGCCCTTTGCACACCCTTCCATCCTCAGCCAAGCACTCCCTCTTCCCTCTCTTCTCCCATCATCCCTATTCCCTCCCCTCTTTCAGAATAAAAACAAGGAAGGCACACCATTTTCTCTGATTCCAGCTGGGTAAATCCAGTTCTTAAACAGCTGCCAAAGCAGCCTCTTGGGCTTTGTTTGGAGATTTGATCCAGGACACAATTGCACAAGTGATGCCATAACATTTTCTTCAAAGATATGTTGGGCATTCGAGAAGGACTGTGTGTGGATATTTCCAGCTGGAGATCCTGCCTTCCCCATCCTTCACTTACTACCTGCTTATGCATGGACTGTTCTCAGCCTTTGCTCATATTCATCTGTTCTAGGTAGTCCTTCACCCCGATATTGCACAATGAACAGTCATTTACAGTAAGCTTTGCCTGGGGCACAATGAAGGTCAAATATATGAACAACTCCCCCAAGAGGTACCAATAAAACAGGGCACCTGTGTTGCAGAGAGTGGATGTACTTTCATCTTGACTGGGGCCTTTGCATCCAGAGATTTGGCTCTAGGCACATGGGTGGGGAGAAGAATTGAAGCTCTGTAGCTTACTTTTGGACCTCTCTTGGCCTACTTGTGGCCTCCCAGTTTACAATATTTCAAATGGTTGAGATGGTCTCGTTTGTTTTGGTGCAGTCAGCATTAGATATAACAATCACCACAAGCATTATTTCAAAAATCTTAGTATGGGCACTGTTGATTACCTGCTATTTTGAATGTCTAAGTAATTCCTGAGTAAATGCTACCAGCATAATAACCAGCATAGATCTCATGAAATCATTGGTCCAGGTTCTGTGGTAATCGTGAATCAGTGTAGCTCAGTCAATGGGCTCATACTTCAGCAGAAGTAATTCATTGTAGCTGAGTCAATTGTTGCTTTAAGCCATCTGAGAATCTGCTTATTATTATGATTGCAGAATATTAATCGTAACATTAAAAACAGATTGGACAAACACCTGTCAGGGCTGGTCTAGGTTTACTTAGTCTTATCTCAGTGCAGGGGGGCTGGAGTAGATGGCCTCTCAGGTCCCCTCCAATTTTACATTTCTATGATTCAATAATAATTAATAACTTTATACGGTAGTCTGGATAGACATTGAAAATTCACTCTTTTGAGGTTTGCCTATCGGGTGTTATAAATAATATACAGTTTGGAAACTTTTCTGTTTTTTAACAAATGATTTCAGCAGTGCATACTGCCCTGACATTCTTGGAACATAATGAACTGTATACAGATTATCACAAGTTAAAAGTGAAACAGTCATTTAAACAAGCATAGAAATAATTGTTCTTTAAAGTATTACTTAGATGTCTCTTTTCTGGGCTTAGTTAAAAATGCAAAAAACCACTGCAGTACTTTTATCTTCTGCTAAGTACAATAGAAAATAGCCAACAATACACAGGGAGAAAAACTCTTCCATTTTAGCATTGTTTTAAAGAAACAAAACTAATGTCCTGAGCTGACACTGAGAGACACACTAATCATTTACATGTATTTTTGTCTCTCCATGCAAATTAATTACTGATTGTCATTTATGTGATGTGTTGAAATTAGTTCTTTCTTGCTCGTCATTGCCTTAGACGTCTTGCCTCCCACTTCTTAAGGAGGTCAGGGCTTCAGCCACCTCTTGAATCCCAAATGAGGTTTGTCAGTCAAGCGTAGCAAAATCTAATCTCTTCCAGAGAAAAAGAAGAAAACAGACCAGAAAATGATCTGATTTTCCAATTTCATGGCCAAGGTTACCCTGGGAAGTGCCGAAAGTGGCATTTAGAGCCCGTAACTAAGGTGGCATGCCAAACTAAGCACTAATAACGGCGCAGCCGTGTGGAAAGATACCGCTTTAAACCATTTTACAGTGTGCCTAAGTGTGAAAATTGTAGTGTGGGCAAGCTGCTGAAATCTGCAGCAATTGGTTCAAAGAGCTGGAACTGATGCTCGATGAGAAAACATTCTCGGGCTCTGTAACTCTTAACCACTGATGAAGCCGGCGTCTGCTTTCGCTGTTCAAACCATAAGGCTGAACAGCTTCATTAAAGATAGAGATCTTTTTGGTGGGAATAAAAACAAGCCACTGCTGCCCTGCAAGACTCCCCCTAGGTTTTATTTTGATCAGTTTAGCATATGTTAGCACATGTTATCAAAACACATTCTAACATTGGACCTGGTGGACGGGCATTGTTGATGTGATGCTGGCTTTTTGTACAGCTCTAAAGGAGGGGGAGAAATAAGTGACTGACTGTGGTTTAGTAATGATACAGTTCCCTCCATAATGAGGAAAAACTAGGAAAATACTTGAGAGTCCTGTACCAGATGAAGAGATACTGTGGTGATTAAAAATGTTTTTATAGATCAGTGTAAGGGCTCACCGGTTCCCAAACAGCCCCCACAAACTGGCCACCACTGGGCAACTCACCCAGAACTCCTAGAAGAGAGGGAGTAGCAGAACTCTGGCCCCTACCGGAGGTACCATCCACGAGGATCCTGATTGGAAGGATGATGACCAGCCCCAGTGAGTGGCCACACCAGACTGTTTAAACCAGAAGAAGGCACAGGAAGTTGTCTGAGCAACTGGGAGACTTCCTGCTGTGGCAGACCTGACTCTTGCTGATTCCTGGTTTCTGATTCTGGGTCTTACCGAGGCTTGGTTCCTGGGCTCTGATTCTGGCTTTTGCTGTCTTGGACTCTGGCTCTGACCACTAGGGCTGAGCGCCCCTGCGCCGACTACTAGGTCAGACTGTCCACGTACTGGTCCTGACAATCAGTGATTTTCCAGCCTTGTCATGTTGTGGGCTACTCCTTAAGCGAGAGGATTTCTCTCAGAAGCTGCTTTCCCCTTTCACTCAACATCCCTGCACCATACAGGCCTGATCCTGCAAAGGCTTATGCCTGTGTTTAACATTACATACGGCAAATAGTCCCACTGAAGTGCATATAGTTAAGCGGGTGCATAAGGCTCTGCAGGAGGGGGGGACTTAAAGCACTTGATCACATGACAAAAGCCGTATTAAGGACAGTATTGAAAAACAAGCCGGAGATGAGTGTGTAATTTCTCTAGGCTGCTTTGCACTAGAGCCGGTGTAAGATTTTTTTAAAAAAATTCTGTTTCATTTATTCAAATGATTATTATTGTCTTTTGTCAAATAAATTGATGTCTCGTATCCGACCACATATGGAGCCAGTCAAACCCAACCACAAAGATTAATCAAATAAATGGTTCAATAACCTCTCCATCCCAAAGGGCCAGGTCATCTCCTGTGTTAAAGCCCAGCACAGGGGCTTTTGGTAGGAGGCAGTCTCCTTACACAGATCCCCTTCCTCCCACTCTGTTTCATCAATGGACTGGAGTTTGCTCCATCCCACAGAAAATACACCAGACCCATCCCGAAGCCATGGAGTTGCCACATGATGCCTGAGTGATCTGCTCAGAGGCCCTGTGCCTGCAGAACACCTCAGGTACCCAGTCAGCCCTGTCCCTGCATGGCCCCATTGAAGACTGACATACAGGCCTCCAACATGACTAAAGCAGCATTGGCAGAACTCCTGCAAGTTCTGGAGAGACAGGTTTGAGTACTGCTGCCTCAAACTGCAATGGACATATTTTGACTTCAGATGACATGTCCCTGTGCATCTCAGCTGATGCCCCAGGAGAACACATTTCATTTCATACTGCTGCTGTTGTAGCTGGTTAATGGGCCAGAGGCAGGACTCACTGGATACAATTCTGTGGCCTGCATTCTGTTGGAGTTCAGACTAGATGATCATGAGAACCCCTGCTGGCTTTAGGCGGGAGAAGAGCTATTGAAGCTTGAAAAGCAATGTTGGCACAAGAACAAATGGAAATAAACTGGCCATGAATAAATTTAGGCTGGGAATTAGAAGGAGGAGGGGGGATTTGAAACAACCTCCCAATAGGAGTACTGGGGACAAACAACCTCACTAGGTTTAAGACGGATTTTGTTTCTGTGTGGGATTATATGATGGGGCTGCCTGCGATGGCAGGGGATTGGAGTCCATGATCCAGGAGGTCCTGCCAATGCTATATTCCTTACAGCCTATGCACATAGGAAACCTTTGGGCATAAGGCACCATAGGTTTGATCCAAGACCCACTGAAGTCAAGGGTAGTGGCTGCATTTTTCCAGCAATTTTGGAAAATCAGATCATTTAAGTGCCTAAGTATGGATTTAAGAGCCTAACTTTACGTGCCTATTTTTGAAAATCTTGTCCTGAGTCAGTTTGTATTGCTGTGTATCTTGGTAAATTAGTACTGCAGGTCATGGGTACTGACGAGCCCTAACGGTATTTGAACATTTGTTTCTAACCTCTGGTTTAAAGGAGAGCACTGTGTAACAAGCTCAGCTAGGGAACTCTCAAGAGTTAGTATAATTTTTTTGTTGAGATTTCTATTATGGGTTTTTAATGCATTTCTGCCATCGCATCTTTTCTCCTAACGGCTCAGAGTCTTGCCTTTTAAATGTGAAGATCCGAATGTAATAACTTTAGAGAGACAAACTGCTGAGTTGCCAGCAAAGCAATAAATCACATTTGCACAAATTCATTGCATAGAAATAATCACATGCAATGTCCATGTGTCACATTTGCAGAAAGAGAAATGCATTGTGTTACCTTCCTTACTGTTGATTTTAACAGAAGAATGAAAACTGGCATACTCTCACAGAGTGACATGCTCTCCCGTCTCAAGGGAAATCAAAATAGATCTCCCAACATATTGCAACACACGCCAGAGCATCCATCACAAAGCCTGAGTAGAGTCTGGAGCAGGAGGGCAGGTGATGTCCATTGTTGTAGCAGCTGCATCCTTCTGTTCCAGTTGTGAATGGTACTCATACAATTGTGAAGGGGATCTGTGTAAACGCCCTGACTTGTCCCCCTGCACGTTTCCACTGGGGCCTTCCATGCCGGTCTATGCGGGACTGAAGCAGATACCTGTGCTTGCGGGGGGGCTACCCGACTACATACTCTACACACTGCCAAAAGAAGTTTGCAGTGTAGACAGAGCCGAAGAGGTATGTCTACATTGCAAATTAAGGTGTGATTGTAGCATAGTTAGGCATTCCCATGCTAGTGCAGGTAACAGTAGCAGGGAAGACATATTCAAGGTGCGAGCCCATCTGAAGCACATGGCGCTGTGTCTTCACTGCTGTTGTTACCAGTGCTAGACAGCAAAATTAAACCTAGCATGGGTATGCCTACTCATGCTACAACCACACCTTGATATGCAGTGTAGATCTACCCTTAGAGCCTGATCCTATCTCTCCTAAATATGCAGGGCGTCCTGTGAAACGTACAGGAGTTGTATGTGTATAGAAGTTGCAGAATTGGATCCTGCTGTATATGACTGTACCATAAAACAATCTCATCCCTTTCCATTTTTGAAGAATGGTGGACCATATTCTGCTGCTACCTGTGTGCCAAAAATTGCAGAAACTTGTTGGACCTGCCTCTAAATCAGGGGCGGGCAAACTTTTTGCCCTGAGGGCTGCATCAGGTTTCGGAAATTGTATGGAGGGCTGGTTAGGGGCAGCTGTGCCTCCCCAAACAGCCAGATGTGGCTCGCCCCCTGCCCCCTATCTCCCACCCCTGCTTCTCGCACCCTGACGCTCCCCCTCCCCCAGGACTCCTGCCTCATCCAACCCCCCCGTTCCCTGGTGGCCTCCCCAGGACTCCTGCCCCATCCACCACCACGCCCGCTCCCTGTCCCCTGACTGCCCCCCGCCACCGCATCAACCCCCCCCTTCCTGACTGCCCCACCCCAGGACCCCTGCCTGCATTCAACCCTCCCGTTCCCCGCCCTCTGACCACCCTGACCCCTATCCACACCCCTACCCCCTGAGCACCCTCCCCTCCCGAACTCCCCTGCCCTCTATCCAACTGCTCCCCTGGGCTCTCTGCCCCCTTACCGTGCTGCTTGGAGCACCAGTGGCTAGCGGCACTACAGCTGTGTGACCCGGCAGGAGCCAGCCACGCCACCACGCAGAACAGAGCATCGGGTCCAGCTGGGCTCTGCAGCTGTGCTGCCCCTTGAGCTCTCAGCCCCGATGCCCAGAGCATTGCGCTGGCAGTGCAGTGAGCTGAGGCTGCGGGGGAAAGGCCGGGGGCAAGCCTCCCGGGACAGGAGCTTAGGGGCCGGGCAGGAGGGTCCCACAGGCCGGATGTGGCCTGTGGGCCATAATTTGCCCACCTCTGCTCTAAATGCTACACAGATGTTAAAGCCTTTTCCAGGGTATGCTGTGCTATCAGCTTAGAATTGGAAAACAATTGTCCCCCAGAGCAGATGTGCCACCCATTCCCACAAAACAGGTCCAAGGTCTGCGGAAATCTGGGAAGAGTCAAGTCAAAGCCAAAGTACTATGCATGCTGCCCTGGAGGAGCAACACTGGCCACTTCTGAAGACCTCTAGACAACATTTTTTGCCTTCTTTTGCAGTATGGAGCATGGGTCACTTGCATGTTTAAATAGTGTAAATGGTTGATTCTCTGTAACTTGGGGTCTTTAACTCATGTTTTGAGGACTTCAGTAACTCAGCCAGAGGTTTGGCGTCTATTACAGGAGTGAGTGGCTGAGGTTCTGTGGCCTGCAATGTGCAGGAGGTCAGACTAGATGATCATGATGGTCCCTTCTGACCTTAAAGTCTATGGCAATATTAGGATTTCAAAATCTGTCTGCAAAGGCCCTTGGGCTGCTTTTGGATTTGTCTTCCATCACAAGGGGTTTGGAAAGGTTTGCCGCATGTCTCCATTCACCATGAACTCTGGTATTTGTAATGAAGCTTCAAGAAGAAGTTTCTAAGACCTAGTCCAAAGTCTGCTGTTGTCAACTGAAAGACTATCACTAGTTCAGTGGGTTTAGTATCAGAGTCATAAGGTTTAGCATGGGTGTTTCTAGCCATGTCCATCATCATTTTTCTCATGTCTAGATGAGAACATTTTTTCTCATGTCTAGATAGTGTGATATGTATTAGCTGGCACAACTGTTTTTCTGTCTAGCTTCTTCAAGCTACCTGATTTACTTAGTTGATGTCGTTGTGCATTGACTGGGCCATGAGAATCAATCAGGACATGATTTTGACATTCTCACCAATGAACTGTGGCATTCCTACAATAGGAGCAGGCCAATGACAAAGGAGGAGACTTTTCCCTGCATTTGAATATGTCTGCCCTTTGAAAAACCCCTGGGGAGGGTGAAACTGAAGTTCAGAAGGGGGCTCAGTGAGTTTCCCGAGGGTGAAGAGGACACAGATTCCACGAGCCAGCTGAACCCCATGGGAAAAGATGCCTCTTGCAGAGAGCCATGGCTCTGGGTGTCCTTCAGAACCCCTCCTCCTGGCAGTTCCCTCGCAAGCCGTGGGGCCATTGCCTGACCACAGTGTACCTGCACCCTCCATGGGGAGAGGATCAGGTGGGACAGAAGTCAATGTTGCTTTGATGAGCCTTCACTGAAGCTGATAATTCTGATGGAGGCATCGTTGCATTCAGATAGGAGCAAGCAACACAGAGCAGCTGTTCTCCAAATCCGTCTTCCTTCATGCCCAGTGGTAATTGTATCTGTTCTTGGCATGGATTCGATACCCCACCATGGAAGCAGCAGTGTAACTTTTTAAATGACACCCCCGCTTAGGGGGTCTCATAGCACTGGTTCTCCCAGGGTGGAACGTGCTGTGTGTACTTAGGACTATGTTGAGTTTAGCTGTTTGTCCATATTTTATAATGCTCTGGTGGTCAAAGCATCTTATTTTGAAATGCCCAGATTCTTTGACATCATGAGTCCCAGCCCTAGCAGGGCTAACTCAGCCCTTCATCATTCGGACATAAGTTGATTGGGATCCATGCAGTTGATCCTGTGTGTGGAGCCTTCCAATGACAGCTTTACAGAATGAGCTCCTTCCTGTTTGTTTTGAGTAGATGAGAAGTAGGAGATTTTTCAAAAGCTCTCAGCGCTGGCCTCGTGCTGCCCCCATTGAAGTCAATTTGCTACTTTTGTCTTTGCACAGCACCACATCCAAGATCCAGTGGAGCATTTTAGGAAAGCACTGGCTTGCTTTGTGCCTTAGGGGAAAAAATCCCCTGCCCTCTGCTGTTGTGTATTCACTGTGCTGGCATTGCTTTGGCTGCTTCCTGCCTTCTGCCCTGGGAAGGTCTGCATGTCAGTAGTGCATACAGTGTATGCTCTGTAAAATGCTCAGTGAGTCTTGGGGATGACAAGTATTCTACACAAGTAAAATGTTACTAGGGCCAGATCCTCAGCGGCTTGTGGCTTCACTGAAGTCCGTGGAGCTCAGCTGATTTAGGCTGAGGCACTGATCCTTAGTTCTAATTTTAAAATGCGCTAACTGGAATTAAATGCAGGCTGTCAAATGAACCTTTCTGGCAACTTTTTGGGATAAAAGAGGGAGGGATGTTCCATCTCTAATGCCATGACCAGCTCCTCAAATTCTATTTTCTAGAACCTCTCTGAGTTCTGTAGTATTCTGTGGAACACAGTCTGGGAAAAGAAATATAAATGTAAGGTGCTGTGTTTTCTTTGGCTGCCTTGCTGTCTCTTTCACAGTGCAGGGAACGAGCAGGTGTAGGCCTAGGTGAAGAGAAGCTGAAGACCAGTATGTGGAAAACCATGGTTTTTGTTCATGTTTGTTGTGTTTTAATTGTGAGTGCAGCATTGGTGGTGCTGGGGAAATCACATCAGCAGCAATGTGATATACCCTGTATGCAGAGTTAGATCAGCCGAATGATGTTTTCTTTCCATCTGGAAATCACCAGTTCCATGCTCTAAAAAATAGTACTCTAGAGCTTTAGATTGTGAAACCTTTTCTTGAGCAGCCACCCCAGAAAAGAGCAAAAATAAATAAGGTGGGATGAAACTGTACGAATTGCTGGGGGTACTTTACTTGGCCATACATTTACAATGTGGGGAAAGTTCCCAAGGGCCATTCTTATTGCAGGTTTCTCTGTGTTATTAGCCTGCAATATTATAATTAATACCATTTCATTTGTATTACCTCAGCGCCTATGAGCCCCAGTCATGGGCCAGGGGCCCATTGTGCTAGGGACTGTACAAACACAGAACATAGAGACAGTCCCTGCCCCAAATAGCTTACAATCTAAATAAGCTTGTTTGTTTAAAAAAAATCCTTCTGACACTACAGCCTGCTGAGATTGTCAAAGTAAAATATCACTAAGCATTGACTTGGTTTTACATTTTCAAAAGTTCATAAGTTGTTTAGGGGCCTAAATCCCAAGGATTTAGGGACTTAAACTCCTAAGTGAGTTAGGTGCTTTTGAAAATGTTGCCCTAGGTTGGCACAATATTAGAGTAACTCTCTGCAGGGTCAAAAAAAGGCAGTGACAATGTGTTAATAGTACTGATTTTGCAGGGACATATTCACTATTAAAACCCTTCACCCTGCAAAATTTATATTTGCAGCTAAATTAATGAAAAGCTTCTGAAGCCCAGAGGAGAGACCCAACTATCTTCAGAACTGATGTGGTCCTAGCATGACCCTGATGGGCAGAGATACAGACTTCAGGAAAGAAGGCGTTTGTCGTAGTCTCTTTCTCTGGGTTGACTTCGTGTAATTGCGATCATTCAATGAGCACAGGACACATGAGTAACAGCCGTTTAAAAAATATTCGCAAATAATGAGGCTCCTAAACCACCTAGAGAAGCAGCATCTGTTCATTAAGCCTCGTGCACTTGAATTCAATACAAACAGCATAAAAAGACAGGGCAAGTACTAATTAAGAAGCCCATTGATAATAAAATTTGACTCCTCTATAGAAATGAAATTGATCCATACTGCAAATAAAGTCTATTTTTAAGAACAAATTGTATTCCTCTGAACTTTGACAGGTTTCAGAGTAGCAGCCGTGTTAGGCTGTATTCGCAAAAAGAGAAGGAGTACTTGTGGCACCTTAGAGACTAACAAATTTATTTGAGAATAAGCTTTTGTGAGCTACATGAATTCGATGAAGTGAGCTGTAAGTCACAAAAGCTTATGCCTCAAATACATTTGTTAGTCTCTAAGGTGCCACAAGTCCTCCTTTTGTTTTTGTAGGTGCTGTATTGACACCTTAGCTTAATTTCAGACATGCTCAGTAAGGTATTGTGTGTACCCTCTTGGAGATTTTATCCAGTCACCAATTAATCTTGTGTTCTGAATAGGGCCGGATTTACACCTTGTGCACCCATAGGCGCAACATCTTCAGCACCCCCGCCCCCCCCCCCCCCCCCCGCCTACAGCTGACTTTCATGTTGCACACAGTTTTAGAGCGGAAAGATGCTCCTAGAATGCAGGCGCCCCTGGGCACCTACCTACTGTGCCTTACTGGAAATCTGGCCCTGGTTCTGAACCCACTTTGTGAGAGTCCATTCCCTGGGTAAGAGATTTCCTGGTTACCAGGAACATTGGACATTTGATTTTGTATTTCTGGACATTTTTCAAACTGATGGAGCACCTCTGGCAGGGAATAAAAAAATGTTTGATCAGACTGGGAAAAATATATAAAAATGAAGCTAGCTGATATTTAATACATGACACACTTGAATGACTTCTCAGTGCTAGGGGATGAGATGAGGGTCAGAATATATATATATATGTGGATGATATAAATAAATACATCTCATCGAAATGACAGAGCAGCACCATGTGGTTAATACTCTGTTAGGGAAGGACGGATTTCAGTACTATGGCATTTTACCCTACTTATTTTACATTTTTCTTTGATGGTGATTGTTAATAGATTCATAGATATAAGGTCAGAAGGGACCATTCTGATCATCTAGTCTGACCTCCTGCACAATGCAGGCCACAGAATCTCACCCACTCACTCCTATGAAAAACCTCACCTATCTGAGCTATTGAAGCCCTCAAATCGTGGTTTAAAGACTTCAAGAAGCAGAGAATCCTCCCTCAAGTGACCCGTGCCCCATGCTACAGAGGAAGGCAAAAAACCCCCAGGGCCTCTTCCAATCTGCCCTGAAGGAAAATTCCTTCCTGACCCCAAATATGGCAATCAGCTGAGCTCTGAGCATATGGGCAAGATTCACCAGCCAGATACTATAGAAAATTTTTCCTGGGTAAATCAGATCCCATCCATCTAATATCCCATCTCAGGGGATTAGGCCTATTTACCCTGAATATTTAAAGATCAATTAATTACCAAAATCACATTATCCCATCATACCATCTTCTCCATAAACTTATCGAGTAGAATCTTAAAGCCAGATAGATCTTTTGCCCCCACTGCTTCCCTTGGAAGGCTATTCCAAAACTTCACTCCTCTGATGGTTAGAAACCTTCGTCTAATTTCAAGTCTAAACTTCCTGGTGGCCAGTTTATACCCATTTGTTCTTGTGTCCACATTGGTGCTGAGCTTAAATAATTCCTCTCCCTCTCCTGTATTTATCCCTCTGATATATTTATAGAGAGCAATCATATCTCCCCTTAACCTTCTTTTAGTTAGGCTAAACAAGCCAAGCTCCTTAAGTCTCCTTTCATAAGACAAGTTTTCCATTCCTCGGATCATCCTAGTAGACCTTCTCTGTACCTGCTCCAGTTTGAATTCATCCTTTTTAAACATGGGAGACCAGAACTGCACACAGTATTCTAGGTGAGGTCTCACCAGTGCCTTGTATAATGGTACTAAAGCCTCCTTATCCCTACTGGAAATACCTCTCCTGATGCATCCCAAAACCGCATTAGCTTTTTTCACAGCCATATCACATTCGCAGCTCATAGTCATCCTATGATCAACCAATACTCCAAGGTTCTTGTCCTCTTCCGTTACTTCTAATTGATGCGTCCCCAGTTTATAACTAAAATTCTTGTTATTAATCCCTAAATGCATAACCTTACACTTCTCACTATTAAATTTAATCCTATTACTATTACTCCAGTTTACAAGGTCATCCAGATCCTCCTGTATAATATCCCGATCCTTCTCCGAATTGGCAATACCTCCCAGCTTTGTATCGTCTGCAAACTTTATTAGCACACTCCCACTTTTTGTGCCAAGGTCAGTAATAAAAAGATTGAATAAGATTGGTCCCAAAACTGATCCCTGAGGAACTCCACTGGTAACCTCCCTCCAGCCTGACAGTTCGCCTTTCAGTAGGACCAGTTGTAGTCTCCCCTTTAACCAATTCCTTATCCACCTTTTGATGTTCATATTGATCCCCATCTTTTCCAATTTAACTAATAATTCCCCATGTGGCACGGTATCAAACGCCTTACTGAAATCTAGATAAATTAGATCCACTGCATTTCCTTTGTCTAAAAGATCTGTTACTTTCTCAAAGAAGGAGATCAGGTTGGTTTGGCACGATCTATCTTTTGTAAAACCATGTTGTATTTTGTCCCATTTACCATTGACTTCAATGCCCTTAACTAATTTCTCCTTCAAAATTTTTTCCAGGACCTTGCATACTACAGATATCAAACTAACTGGCCTGTAGTTACCTGGATCACATTCCCCCCCCCCCTTCTTAAAAATAGGAACTATATTAGCAATTCTCCAATCATTCGGTACAACTCCTGAGTTTACAGATTCATTAAAAATTCTTGCTAACGGGCTTGCAATTTCAGGTGCCAATTCCTTTAATATTCTTGGATGAAGATTATCTGGGCCCCCTGATTTAGTCCCATTAAGCTGTTTGAGTTTCGCTTCTATCTCAGATATGGTAATATCTACCTCCATATCCTCATTCCCATTTATCATGCTACTATTATCCCTAAGATCCTCTTTAGCCTTATTAAAGACTGAGGCAAAATATTTGTTTAGATATTGGGCCATTCCTAGATTATCTTTAACCTCCACTCCATCCTCAGTGTTTAGCGGCCCCACTGCTTCTTTCTTAGTTTTCTTCTTACTTATATGGCTATAGAACCTTTTACTATTTGTTTTAATTCCCTTTGCAAGCTCCAACTCTACTTGACTTTTAGCCTGTCTCACTTTATCCCTATATGTTCTCAATTAGGTAGCTTTCCTTGCTGATCTCTCCCATCTTCCATTCCCTGTATGCTTTCCGCTTCTTCTTAATCACCTCTCTAAGATGCTTGCTCATCCAGCTTGGTCTACAACTCCTTCCTATGAATTTTTTCCTCTTTCTTGGGATACAGGCTTCCGATAGATTTTGCAGCTTTGATTTAAACTAATCACAGGCCTCCTCTATCTTTAGATCCATAAATTCTTCAGTCCAATCCACTTCCCTAACTAATTTCCTTAATTTTTGAAAGTCAGCCCTTTTGAAATAAAAAACCCTAGTTGCAGATTTATTTTTCTTAATCCTTCCGTTCAGTTTGAATTGAATTAGCTCATGATCACTTAAACCAAGATTATCCCCTACAACCGTTTCTTCTATGAGGTCCTCACTACTCACCAAAACCAAATCTAAAATGCCATCTCCTCTAGTCAGTTCAGCAACTACTTAATGAAGGAATCCATCAGCTATCGCATCTAGGAAAATCTGAGCCCTATTATTATTACTAGCACTGGTCCTCCAGTCTATATCTGGGAAGTTAAAGTCTTCCATGATCACACAGTTTCCATTAGTATTTACTTTATTAAAAACATTAAAAAGGGCTCTATCCATATCCAAATTAGATCCCGGCGGTCTATAGCACACCCCAAGCACTATCATAGGAGAGACTCTACTAGTTATCTTCCCCAATGTAATTTTTGCCCACACAGACTCTGTCTTATCCATTGCATCGCTTCTTATTTCTTTATATTCTACCTCATCATTGATATACAATGCTACTCCACCACCTTTACCTTTATTTCTGTCTTTCCTAAACAGCACATACCCTTCAATACCTGTAGTCCAGTCATGACAACTATTCCACCATGTTTCCATTATCCCTATAATATCTGGTTTCACTTCCTGCACCAGTAGCTCTAGTTCCTCCATTTTGTTACCTAGGCTCCTCGCATTGGTGTACAAACATCTTAATTTTTGCTGTTTGGCCTCGCTCACATTTTGTACCCTATTAGGCACAGTCATTCTACAGCTAGTATAACCTATTAGACTAGTATCCACACCGCCCTCGCTCCTTATATACATTCTCCTACCCACGGCTGTATCCTTTCTTACTTCGTCTTCTTCCCTCTCAATGCTAAAATCTGGCGTGGTGATTACCTCGACATCTCCCAACCATCCCCCCCCCCCAGATTCCCAGTTTAAAGCTCTCTTTTATCAGGTGTGCCAGCCTCCATCCTAGAAGTCTATTTCCTTCCCTACTCAGATGAAGTCCATCCCGAGAGAACTGTCCTCTGTCCATGAATGCCTCCCAGTGGCCATACATCCCCCTCCTTATAGCACCACTGCCTAAGCCATCTGTTGACAGTCATAATCTTGACACACCTTTGTTTCCCTTCTCTAGGAACACGCAGAATCTCACTAAAGATCACCTGAGCCTCGATTTCCTTAAGCGTCTTCCCCAGCCTAGTATAGTCTCCCTTAATACTTTCCAGCAAGAATCTAGCCGTATCATTTGTTCCCACATGAAGGATAATTAGGGGATTCTTTCCCGTTCCCTTTAGGATCCTTTTCAACCTCAGGTCTACATCCCGTATCTTAGCACCTGGAAAACAGCACACCCTTCTATTCTCTGGATTCGCTCTAGTTACAGACCTGTCTATTCTTCTCAGTAAAGAGTCCCCAATCACATAGACCTGACTTTTCCTGATGACAGTGCTATTCTCCAGTCTCTCCCCTGTTCCCTCTGGCTGCAAGTTCTTTCCATTCCTATTTTCCCTTATAATCCTCTTCAACCCATCCTGTATCCTCCTGGGGCTCATATTTGGTGTCGTCTCCCTTGACTCTTCCCCTTTTCCTATAGGACTAGCCTCCCTTCTCTTCTTCCTTGCCCTTCCATCTTCTGTGACTACCTGCTGAGCCCCTTCATCATTTTCCAACTCTGCAAACCTGTTCCTAAGCTCTACTTCTCCTTCACTAGCCCGTCTTTTCCTCTGCCTGGTTCTTTGAGTCACATGCTTCCACTGACCACTTTCCTCACCCAGTCTCCCCTCAAAATTCCCCAGCCCTGCTTCCATCTGTAAGTCTGAGCTTTTCCCTTCAGATACCTCATGTCTTTGCTCCATCATCTGCTCATACCCCTTCCTAAACTCAACCAGACTTTCCACCTGCATCTCCAAACCTCGGATCTTTTCCTCCATCAGCTCTATCAGATGGCATTTCATGCAGACAAAACTCTTACCAGGTCCCCCCTCCAGGATCATGTACATACCACAGCTTCCACATCCAGTCATCCTCAATGTGTCTTCCACTACAGGAGTCACTCCCACTGCTGCCTCCGTATCTGTCATAGCCTTCCCACCTAAATCCTATTAATCTGGGAAACAGAAGCCACACCAAAAGACCACCCGCCCCAGCAAAAACAAATCCCAAACAAGCACCACAATACAAACTCCCACTCAAACCCCCCTGTTTACAGCTCTGTTTGCTAGCTCCTGTGCCACTACAACTGTCTGTGGCACTGCCTGGCTGGCTGGCTACCTTTATAGGACCCCTAGTCAGAGAAGCCCCACTCCTTAATCAGGGCTCAGCTTCTCTCCCAGCACAAAGCCCCTACAGGCCTCTACACACACACACACAAATACAAAATCAAGTACAGACACCTTCTCCTCCACCAGAACTCCCACTCAAACTCCCCTGTTTACAGCTCTGTTTGCTAGCTCCTGTGCCACTGCAGCTGTCTGTGTTAAGTTTCAAGCTTCAAGCATCCCATTGCTCCTTGACCTTGTGTCTAAGGGTTTTTAAGGGTTTCTCCTGGTATTTTTGTTGTTAAACTCTGCATGATCGTGGTGTCTTGAAATAAGGGTATGACAAGTGCCTATACTGGCTACCTTCTGCCCCTTTGCACATTTCTTCATAACCATTTGGCTAGAATCACCCATGGAATAAGCAAGCACAGTTCACTGAATGGAATTCAGTGGCTTGCTTTCACTAATGATGGGGTGAATTTAGTCCATTGACTTCAGTGTGATTGTACAAGGGTAACTATTGGCTTGATGTATTGCAGTCTAGTGCTCAGGCATTCTAGGATCATTTGTATAACTTCATAATTGCTTGTTAAAGAAAGGTTAACAACAGCTTTCAATCCGTCACTATCTGAATTTAGTATGTCATTATATTGCTGTACCGTTATGATTTGAGTTTGTTCTGTGTCCTGGGCACAGACATTTCTCTTTCAGACTTCTGACCAAGAGCCAAAGAAGAAGCTGCCCTCAGTTAATCTAAACTAGGTTTTGCACTAAGGTCACTGCATGACAGGACAGGATTTTTGGAGGTTAATGTTGTGAGGATATGAAAAAAGTTTATGCATCATCAGTAACACTCATAGCATGTATGTTGTTACTACAGCAAGTCAGAGAATGAATGAAAGAAACAGACTTATTACATTTCTTTGGTAAAAAATTACCAAAACCCCGCTGTATTTTGAGAAATGTTTTTGGTGTTTTAACAGATTGGAGATTTTCAATCAAACTTAACATTTAGGGCAAAAATGTTCATTTAGGGGAAAAAAAAATGATGGAAAGTTTTCAGCCAACTGTAGTTATCGATGAGTCTTGCTGTTTTGATAGATGGAGATCCAAGTAGCCCCTGACCCAAAAGAGACAACAGTTCCGCCACCATCAGCAGCTGATGGTTCCTCCTCCTTGTTCCTCATCTGACATGTAGCATTTCCAATAATTGACTTTTGGTGTCACTTTCCTCTTGCAGTGAGGGTATCTCTCTGCTGAGCAGATCCTTATTTCCATTTGACTTCTCCTGAGTTGCCTCTCCTAGTTTCACCAAGGATAAGATGATAAGGTGAATGGTGTAGACTCCCACTGCAACCAAATAGAGTGCACCCAACATCATCTTGACAAAAAAGGAATTACAGAGCTGGGTATTTTGCTGTTACAGGGAGCAAAGCCCAAGGAGAAATTTACGTTGGAGATGTTGTGGGTAATGGTTTTCTTGCCTTTCTCACCTCTAAAGATCTAAAGACCATGAACTAAAATGTAGAGATGATACTTTCTAATGATGATGTAACCGTCATGAGGCATAGATGTGAGAGAAATGTTCTCCCTATCCAGAAACAGTTCAGTTCCTATGTGACAGGTGAAATCTCATCTAATTGCTCACCCAGTACACCAGCACTGAAGGAGGCAGAGAGAAAATTCAAATTCTCTTTCTGTATGCCTCATGCAAATATGTAGTTTTCTCCTATCAGCACAAAGACACATTGCACAGGTTGCAGGAGATACTCAGGACTTTTCAGCCCTCACTGCAACAGAATTGCTGATTAGTTCCTTTTCTGTAAGCTCAGATTCAATGTTTCCATCCCTGACAAAGCCCACCAGTTGCATCATCTATCTAGAGATAATCTGTTGATGTGAACTGATCATTCAATCAATTCACATCAAGGTAGCTTGTCCCTAAAGTCCCCCCGTCACTATGGTAAATAGATTATTGGGAGCCCCAGGCTGGAATATAGATGGAAAATGTGCAGGTTCTAGTTTGCTTTCAGATATAGGCACGTCTGCTTGTTCTTGAGTTCTAGATGTGTGTGTCTCAGTTACAGTATGCCCAGAAGAGCAGTACAAAACTGAGGTCTCAAGGTGTTTTGCTGTCTGTGCATCTCACCCAAAGCTCATTCCCCCTCCCTCACCACTCGTGTTTTACTTTGATGAGAGCAGTCACTCCAGTTCCCAGCCCCAAGAGGATTCAAGGTAACTATTCTTTTTAGGTGAACAGAAGACTCTCTCATGGCTACATGAAAGAGCTGTACCACTGTAAAGACAAAAGACATTCCAAAATGGATGCTAATTGGCCTTTTGTTTTGGCCAGTAGCCAGTGGGAGTCCCCGGTGTCTCTAGACCTGCAGGGCATGTCTCTTGTGGGATAATGCGCTGACCACAAAATGAATTCTGGTTGCTGCTTAATCTTTGCTTCTTTCTTAATCTACTCCCAAATGTGGCCATCTCCATTCTTCTCCTTGTGTCATGCACTCAATACCGGCAAAATGAATGGAGTAAAAGGTTTTCTCATCTCCTTTGTAACAGCAGGCTCACCTCTGGCTCATTATATGGTAATTTGCTGGTACTGCATCAAATATATGCTCACGGCAACATACAGAAAGTGCTACAATGGCTATTTACTGCACTATATATCCCAATCGTAGCGGCTTGCACATTAGATTTTAGTTCGTTTATTTGCTTCAAGAACATCAGGCAAATTTAACTATAAGCAAATTACTGAACGAAGGGACCTTTATCTGCAAGGGGGTCCTCCAGCTTAAGTCCTCCAGCTTCAGGGGTCACAGTTGTTATAGGAGGTCAGGGATATTTTTGGCATTTGCCACCCATGCACACAAAACTTCCACTGAGGAAGGGCTTCCGTATGTTTTTTTTCTCTTTTGAAGACCTTGTTAGAGACCGTGATTGTCTTGCCACCCAGTAACAGGCCAATAACGAGAAGCTTTTGATGGCTGTCATTCTGCGAGAGAAGTGAATGAAGTTAGATGACAGTGATAAATTGCTTGCCATGTTAGCTGTGGAAAGGGTTAGGACAGGGCAATTGTCTGCCTGAAGCAATGTGGAGCAGGTGCACATTCACCTTCATGCAGTAATAGGAAGTGTATTATATTGCTCTTAATCCCTGCGTCTGGGTGTGAGAGCACGAGCAAGGTGCCAAATATTGCTGGCCGATTCTCATGTAATGGAAAACCTTGGAAGGTTCCGTGTTTGTAACATGCAGCAATATGTTAATTTCTCCAGGAAACAGTGTAGGGCCAGGCTCCCAGATGATGGCAGTCAGTGTCAAAGCAACAGAATTGTGTTTATTTGCCACAGCTGAGTGCCTGGCTCTATATTTCTTTTCCTCTAAACCCACTGTCTCCCCTCAATTCCTTCCCCCTTCCCCTAGTTCTTGCACATGCATACACACACACACATACAGACATACACTCTTCCCCTCCCATCTTGCTCTAGCGTTTCCTCATAGTTCTCATGCTCTTTCTATTCCCTACTCCCACTCTAGTCCTGTCTTTTTTTATATTGATAATTTATTAATTTTTTCAGCTACAATAAATATAGCCTAATACAAGATTCACCAAAATACAGAAATTAAGTAGACTAAAGGAAGGGGGAGGGAAAGCGACATATCTACCCTCAGTATCTGTATTACTCATGGACCTCTAAAAAATCAGCCCTAATTGCTTTGAATTTTTTGATTAGTCCCTTTCCGAGAAATGCCAATCATTCTTAGCTGTGAGGTCAGCCATACCACTGAGCCAGGCATCAATATTTGGTAGGGATAGACTTTTCCAGGATTTTTGCAGGATTAATTTTTTAGCGACCAACGCTGCACATTGGAACCAAGCTGCCTTGCTACTAGGTAACCTCCAGGTGTTAGGAATATGTCCAAGAACAAATCTTAAGAGGGAGGGCTCCAACTTAGCATCCAGTATCAGATTGATCTTTGACCCACCTCATTTCAGAAATTCTCAATACAGGGGAACTCCCAAAATAGCTAAAGTTTCCAACAGTGGTCAGCATTTATGAGGCCCATTACCATTAGCCTATGTGGGGACCAGTATATTTGAAAAAGCGTCTTTTGGTGAATTAGTCATAGTCTATAGTTGCTTTTTTTATATTAGATTCAATTGTAATTCCGTTGGGTCAGAGATAGTTGTGTGTTCAAATCTGTATTCCAAGCGACTCTCAAATTATCAATCTTTTGGCAGAGTTAGTTGGGCCAGAAAATGGTAAAAGCCTACTGTTGGCCAAGTAAATTCAGGAAGTTTTCTCCAAAATAATAAAAGTTCTGAAGGTTCTGGAGCTCGCAGTGCCTCTGGTCCAAATACATTTGTAAGTAAATGCTTTAATTGGAGATATTTCCATGCTCTGGAACCAAATTCTTGCTGAAGATCTACAAATGGTTTATCATTGTCAATTAGCTGCATCCAATCCCTCCAAATCAAGGTTTGCCACCAATTTTAAGGAAAGGATTGCTCCGCTGAACCACCTCAACATGAGAAAATGGATGGAAGCAGAACTTTCTAGATAAGTTTGACCAAGCTTGCCTCACAGTTGTTATTGTGGGAACTCTGGAGCCATTATATCTGTAATAATTTGATCCTACAATGCCTGAAAGTGGGAGAGGGTTTACCAATTCTCATTCAATCTGAACCCAGGTGGGGTCTGTGTGGTCATATCTAACAGTCACAAAGATGCTTGGCTTAACAAAAAGGAGATATGATAACTTTTCACATTGGAAAATGAAATCCCTCTAGAGCTAGGGGGAGCTGTAATTTGTTCAGAGATCTTACCTGCGCCCCAAAGGAACATTCTAAAAAATATTTTTGAATTTCTTAAAATAATTTTGAGGAATAGAAACAGGGAGATGCCTCAGGACATACAGTAGAACCTCAGAGTTATGAACACCAGTGTTATGAACTGACCTGTGAACCACACACCTCCTTTGGAACCAGAAGTACACAATCACACAGTAGCAGACACACACACACACACACACAAAGCAAATACAGTACAGTACTGTGTTAGTGGTTAGGTGGTCTGTAGTAGACCCCTATCATGACATTACCCTTATTTTTCACCCCTTTTATCCTTACCCAGAGACTTGCAACAGGTCTGTCTCCTATTTTCATCTCAACCTCAGTGCAAGTATATACATCTCTGATTTACAAGACAACACCTCCTCCCTTTTCCCCCTGCCTGTCCGTCCTGACCAAGCTGTACCCTTCTATACCAATATTCCAGTCATGTATTATCCCACCAAGTCTCTGTGATGCCAACTATGTCATTGGAATAACTACATAGTTCTAGTTCTTCCTGTTTATTACCCATACTTCTTGCATTGGTATTCAGACATTTAAGATACTGATTTGATTCCCCCTATGTTCTCTCTTGTCTCTCCTCTGTCTCTGCTATAATTCTTCCCCCAGATTCCGACCCTTCACCCAGGTCTCCATGTTTTGGACTCACCTGTGGGCTTTTGTCTCCTGCTCCTATCAAACCTAGTTTAAAGCCAACCATACTAGATTAGCAGTCTGTATCCAAAGATACTCTCCATTTTCCTTGTTAGGTGGATCCCACCTCCATTTAGCATTCCCTCCCAGAACTGCATAATCCAAAGTCTTTCCCAGGTTTAGGAATAACTGAAGTTACAGCTTCCCTTAGAGTAGGCTCATTGTTGGCCTCATTGAACATATTCAATAATCTAGGTGTTAAAATTCCAGAGAACTTTTTATAAAATTCAGTAGGGAACGCATCTGCACCAGGAGTGTTTCTGACCTTTTTGTCTTTTACAGCCCGAGTCAGTTCTGCAGTTTCTAGAAGGGCACCTAAAAGTTCCTTCTGAGAATCTGAGATCCATGGCAGAAACAATCCACTAAAAAAGTTACCTAGGTCATCTTTATGGATGGCCTCTTTAGCTAAATATCGTTTTGAATAAAACTGCTGAAATTGTTTATTAATATCTGACTGTGCTGTGTATAATTTATCACTACTATCATGAATGGCAGCAATCTTCTTTCTGTTAGCATTTGGCTTAAGCCTGTATGCCAACTGCTTGGCTCTCTCGCCAGATCCCCAGTAATTTTGCTTCAAACAGAATAAAGCAAACTCAGCCTTTTGGGAAGGAAGCTTGTTGATTTAATAACTTAGACTGATGAGAGTTATGAGTTTCTCTGGGGAGTGGGTAGAAACATAGTCTACGTTGAAGGTCTTACTTTCCTTCGCAAGGATATCAATTCTCTGTTCTCTCCATTTCTTTTTTAAAGTTGGAATAAGAGATAATATGGCCTATGATGAAGGCTTTAAAGCTTCCCAAAGTGTGGCGGCGGATGAAACAGTGGGAGCATTTATTTTGTTTCGTTTTTTAAATCTAACTCCTGCAGGACAGAGTTAACAAATGATGTCTCAAACTGCCGAGAAGTATTTAATCTCCATATTTTAGTTGGGGGTGCATACCCTGGGGACCTAAATGCCATATGTATAAGAGCCTGGTCAGATGTAGCAACAGTACCAATGCCACAATCAGTGACAGAATTGATCAAGTCTTAAGACATTAAGAAATAGTCCCATCTTGAATATGTTGAAACAGTTTCAGGAAAACCAAACCAAACCAAACCTATAGTCTCTGATCATAGGATCACCTGATTTCCACACACCTTATAAGCCTAAATCAGTCATGTATGTTTGAAGTACTAGATGAGTATTGGTATTTCTTTGCAGAGATGGAGAATATTGATCAAGGACTGGGTCTAGAGTTTTATTAATGTCTCTAGCTACTCTGCTACTCTGAAACCAATAATAGGATGGTGGCTCATGTCATGATCATCCTGATTTGGTCCTCAGAGATTGACAACGGTGATTATAAAATTGCCAGTTTCAGCCTGGAGTTCATAAATCTGCCCTCATTTTCAGACCTTGTGCTCAATATATGAATAATCAGGCTATTATGTAGTAGTATAGCAATGCCCCTTGCTTTAGAATTAAAGCAACTGGAAACTGGGAGGCCTACCCCATCTCTATTCCAGCTTTAAGTTCTGTCAGACATGTCTCCCGTAGCATGATGATGTCAGCATTCTCTCTTTTAAGCACTGGGTACATATTTTTTCCTTTTAATAGCTTTAATAAAACCCTTTATATTCCAGGAAACACACTGAATTACCTGAGCCATCATTTTAAAAAATATACACTCTATAATAGAAGGTTGCTTTGTCAATAAATGAGAAATGGCAAATTTTCCTGAGCGGCATATGGTCCTTGCATATCTAATCAGCACAAGTTATATAGTCCAGGGTAGGGTGTTGCTTGCTGATACACACTCTACCCAGTGGGAAGGAAATTCCCAGCATAGGCAGGCAATGGGAGGGGGACAGAAAGTGAAGAAACCAAAAGTGAAAAGATAGTGAAGAGAGCAATACCCATTAGTACCATCCAGTCAGAAAGAAGAATCTGTTAAATAGTTCAACCCCATCCCCCACATTTGACACACGAAACGGGGCAGGGAGGGGGGAATCAGGTGAAACTTGGAGATCTTTATAGTCCCTGGGGCCCCAAACATTTCAACTATAGTTATTCATCTAATACCAATAGACCTCAAGACATTAGTCCATAAGGACACACCATCTAATAAGGCAAGGACTGAAAGCATAATTACTAATCAAATGATTGATTTTACATTGATGCTCCTTTTCCATGAGTTAAGGCCATAGGAAGTAATTGATAACCCTTTAACCCTTCAACACCAATGGGTGGGTGGGGGGTGGGAGAAGAAAACTAACCCATCAATGTGAACTAGTGCCCATCAACTTGTTTGAGGAGCCATATCAGCTCTCCGAAAGCAGTACATAAATTCCGAATGGGTGGATCCATCCATCGATGTCTCCTCTTGCGAAGGAGGAGTTTGCAGATTTTGGAAGTATATTTCTGCCTTCTGAGAGGAATTGAATGAAACTATGTTCTCAACATTCTTAATAGGGAGTGTTTCCATGTATTTAATAAAATACTTCCAAGTTCATCTTCCTGGCCAATTATTTTGCTTGATTAAATGTTGCCCTCATTGCAACCAGATCACTGGCATGAGCTTGAAAGAGCAGAGTTTTAATTGCTAGCTATCCCCATAACAGGTCCTTTTATTTCCTCTGGATTTCTGCAGTATAAGCTCCTTGAGGGTAAACTTTGGGATCTTCACAAGCAATGCTCTAGGCTGACCTCCTGGAGCTGGCTTGGGGCAAGGACCGATATGCCTGCTCTGTATCAAAACAAAGATCTACTAGCAGATCCAATAACTTACTTAGCAGTTTAGAGACAAATTCAGACTGTTTACTTTTCTCTGTTCCCACAGGGACACCCACAATCCTAATGTTACATCATTGTGAGCAGCTTTCTATATCATTTAGTTTGATCTTAATAGTCTTGATATCATTACAGTTCTTCATAACTTGCAATTTGTTCTCTCTGAGGTCATCTTCCACTTCAGAAAGTATGTGTTCTGTGTCACACACCCATCTGGATAGAGCTTGTAGGGCACTCTCAATCCCAGTCATGGTGGTTTGTAAGATGGAAACTGTAGATTTAATTTCAACAATACCTGCAGCCACCTGCTGTAGTTCAGCCATCAGCTGCATTCCAGCAGACCCAGGCACCATTTTGTTTGAAGAAGGGGGAAGCAGATCTCCTCTGGTTTTGTGGTGGTTTCAGATTTGGAGAGGAAGATGCAGAGCGAGAGGGCATCTTCGGGGGCTCAGTACTCAGGCACAATATTTCTCGAGGTTGGATGGTGGGATGATGTTTGGGGATTGCTCCATCCATCTTGGTTGCAGCGCCCTCTGGTGTCGTCCTGTTCTCATCCTTCTGCTCCCTCTGCTTGGCCTTGCCTCTGGGGCTACACCCAAGCTGCCTTTTGTCATATGCTGCCAAACAAGAGATGCTGATGCTTGAAGGGAGAGAATTTGTGACAGGAAGAAGCAGAAGAAGGGTAGAGAACAGAGAACTGTCCACTCTACAGCTCCCCACAGAGAGGTCAGAAAGATGGCGCAATGTTCTGGAGGAGTATGGTATTCCTGGGTAGGGGCGAAGCATACATGGGCTACAGCTTTAAGAGGTGCAATATTCTGTGGAGTATGATACTCCTTGGTTTGGGCGGGGCATATCCCATACTTTGGAATTTTAGGATTTGACCCACGGAAATAACCTGACATTCCCATTGCGATCGTTCTTTGTGTTAGAAGGCTGGGCTGAATGCATATGGCGTATCATCACAAAATCATGCCAGATATGCAAAACCAAACTTCTTTAACAGAATCTGTTTCTTGTAACCCCGTAGCATTTACACTTGTCTCTTTCTCTGCTTTCGTTGCTAGCCAATGCACCATCACTCCGTTTGATCTTGTAATTGTAACATGTAACCAAGTGACGGGGTTTGAGCTACATCCATCTACCAACCAAAGACGATGGACATTAAACATTTTCCCAGTTCCAATCAGCATTTGAAATTTGGAGAATGCTAATGTTTCTTTGTTTTCTGTTCCGTTTTCAACAGAAAGTTAGTGGGCCAAGTACAGTTCTAATACAAGTGTTAGAAAATAGACACCATGTTGAAGCAACATTCCCTGCCCTCGCCCTGATTAGGAGTGTGTTTTCAGTACAAGGCCTCGCTGTTTAGCTACTTGGTCTGGTGGTTAGGGCACTGGCTTAGGGTGTAGCAAACCAAGGTTCAAGTCCCTGCTCTGTCATAGACCTCCCTGTGTATCCTTGGGCAAGTCACTTAAGGCATGTCTACGCTGCAAAGAAAAACTCATGGCACCAAGTCTCAGAGCCTGGCTTAACTGACTTGGGCTTGTAGGGGTTGGGCTGCAGAGCTAATAATAGCCATGTAGATGTTCCCACTTGGCCTAGAGCCTGGATTCCGAGACCCTCACCAGGTTTCTGAGCCTGGCTGCAGGCCAAGCTGGAAATATCTACACTGCTATTTTTAGTCCTGCAGGCCCAAGTTAATTGAGCCAGGCTCTGCCATTTGGTGCTGTGGCTTTGTCTTTGTAGTATAGATATACTTGGTCTCTCTGTGCCTCAGTTCCTCATCTGTAAAATGGGTATGATAATGCATCCCCACCTCACAGGGGCATTGTGAGGATACATACATTAAAAGATAGTGAAGTGCCTTGAGATCTACTGATAAAAAGTGCGATATAAGAAATAGGCATTGCAAGGATTATTAACTAACGTTGGTTACAAAGCTAAGGCCCCACAAGCTGGGCTAAACATTTAAGCCAAGATTTTCAAAGCCAGGAGCCTGAAGTTAGGTTCCTAAATCCACCCTAAGGCACCTATATGAAAATCCTGGTCCCACTAAAGTCAATGGCAAAATTTCCAGAGGGCTAGGATTTCACCACTCACTTTTAAAAGTACTGGCTCCTGGCAGCTCGTATAGAAGTCAGTGGGAGCTGTTGGGTGTTCAGCACTTCTGAAAATCAGGTTACATGTTAAGGGATGGGCTTTTAAAAAGTGTCTCACGTTACTTGGGAGCAAAGGTCCCACTGAAAGTCAGTTGGACATTTGTTCCTGAGTCACTTAGGACCACCTTTTAAAAGGTATTTAGGTGCCTAACTCCCATTGATTTCAGTGGGAGTTAGACACCAAAATAATTTTAAAAATACCTTTAAAAATCTGGCTCTTTTCTCACACTCCGTTACTTGCATACTGCCGTAAATATGATGATTTAATTTGGTGCAGTTCTGTTATTAGCTAGCTAGCATTTTCGTTTGACTCTAAACCAGCTCAGGTAACAATTCAGAAGTATTCGATTTTGACTAAAAAGAATCATCTTTAGAAACAGATGCTGAAGCTGGTTAGGGAACTAAAGAAATACTTGCTCAAGAGATGTTCTTTACTACATTTGAATTTGTAACATGGGATGAAAAATATATCCCTTTCTAAATGATTCCCTTTGTAAATGTCACTTCGGCCATGATGGAGGGTTTTAGGTTTATCATATACTTGGAAATCAGGCATAAGCCTGGGACAAAATTATGCACTGATCGATCCTGTGCCCAACTGCTGGAATTTCGCTATGCCTATATTTCATGAAGACGTGATAGCACCATTTACCTGTATTCCTACAACAGCAGTAAATGCTAGCATAGAAATGAAGTGATCTATATAATCATTCCTACACGTTTACTCTTTAAGGAATATTAATTGTTTCTAAAGTAAAACAAAATAATAGGGGCAGGCAAACAATTCGTCTAAGCAAGGCAGGTTTGTATCATCCGGACAAAGGCTAACACCAGGGGATTGAACCAGCTACACACAAACCCACAACATTGTGGAGAGGATGTGCCATGATATCAGGACGTTGTCACTGCAATGTCAGCTGCAAAGAGGGGTAAATAGACTTACCAGTTCCAGGAGCATGGTGAGGATGTGTATTTGTAAAGGCTGGTGATGAGAGGTGCTATGAAAAGGCAAATATATGCTATGGAACTCTCTGGCCCCTGGGAATGAAGTAGGTCTAATGCCCCTGTACCAGAACAGATGCTCCCAGGTTAGCCAGCTCAGAGGGTGGTTCAGCACCCTGGGGCTGTAAAGGATCAGGGCACCAGGACCCTAGAGAGGGGACAAAAGAGAGCAGGGTCAGAGGGAGACCCAGCGAGTGGGAGAGACCCGATGAGCTGGGTAGCCTGGGTCAGTCAGGGAAGAGCAGGAGCTGAGAGCTGCCAAAGCCTGGAGACTATATGGTTCCTGGGAGAGGGCTGAAGGTAGGAGAGGAACAAGATGGGGTTGCTGGCTGCGGTCCCCAAGCTGTAGAGCCAGGGCTGAAGGCCAGGGCACAGCAGAAGGAGTTGCCTGCTGGCTCTGGGCTAGAGAGGCCTGAAGGCAGGGGAGCTCCAGAAGGCTTTACCCTATGGTGGCTCCTTCCTGAAGAGCAGGAGCCTGAGGAACAATGAGAGGGCCAGGAGGAGTGGGGGATGCTTTCCTGGTGAGGGTGATCTCTCAGAAGAGAGGTTGTGGAGGTTCCTGTGCGAAGATTGAGGCTCCTCTTCAGCTTGGAAGGGCTGGGATGGCTATCCTGGCAGAGGGACAGAAAAGGACTGACAGGGAGCCCAGGTATGGCTGAAGGTGCCAGTGTGGGTATGTGGGATACTGAGGGACAAGATGTCTTGAGTTTTAATGACTGCTTGCCCTAGGTATGGGAAATGGACTATGCTGGGGATTAAATGAACTGTGTTTCTGTAATAAACTAGCCCCAGGAAGGGTATTATTCAAGCAGGCGAGCCTGGTGCGGAGTCCTTGGAGTACTTGAAAGAGGAAACCGAGGCATGTGCACCTATCATGCTATGGTCTGCAGCTGGAGAGTGGTCCAGTCAGGACTGCTCTCTGAAGCTGCCCCAGAGAAGCACATGTCTGCAAGCTTATTCCTACAGTGTAGGTAACAGGAAAGAGTCGAGTCCACAAGGAGCAGTCAGCCCTCAAAAGCCCTGCCCTGTGGGAGCCAGCTCTGGCTGCTTCCTCATGAAGTTGACGATCACTATTGTTAATTATTTGTGTTAGGGTGGCACCTAGATATCACAACTGAGAGAGGGCCACATTGTACCAGCTACTGTAAGGACACATAATGAGAGCCTGTCCCAATACTAAAGAGCTTAGAAGCTCTATAGACATGCTAGACGAAGGATGGGAGGGAAAGTGACTTGCCCAGAGTCACACAACAGGTCAGCAGCAGATGCAGGAATAGAACCCATGGGTCCTTCTCAAGTGACCATGCTGCCTGGCTTGGCCACCTCCCTTCACCCCAGTCCTGGAGGAATGTCAGGAACACTGCAGTGCGATCACCACTCCAGTCACAGCTGAGGGCTAGGCCAGATTTTCCAAAGAGTGCAGCAACATACAGCTCCTATTTCAATTTTACCACCTCAGTAAGTGCTCAATGGGCACTTGTAGAGCGCTGAGGCCTTCTCAAAATCTGGCCGGTTCATTCTGGTATCTAAATGGGAGCTGAGCTGTTTTGAAAATCTGGTCCCAACTTTGTGTGCAGAATACTCTGGACAATCTGGTCCCTAAATAATATGATGTGCAGCTCGAGGTGCAGTGGCAAGATCCTGAATCTGAACCAATGTCTATTTTGGTTCACACATCCCAGTGGTGCGTAATCTGGGAGCCTGGGCTTGCCTCAGACCTCTCGTGAGCATCACATGGACTCTGTCTTTCTCTTGATTTAAAAACCATCAAATTGAGGATTTGCTAGGGGATGGAAGGCAGTGGATGTGATAGAAACAGGCCAATATTTAGGGGCTAAAATATTAAATCAGGGGCTGCATGAGAGACTAATACAGAATAATGTTGATAATTGAAGGTGATCCATAAAGTAAGTAATATAAACAGTTTTTGCATAAAACATGAAATATGCTATCTGTGGACTTGATTCCACAGACAGCTGGGAATGACTTTACTCACAGGATTACTCCCATTAACACTTCTTTCATTTGTGTTTGTAGCACTGGGTCCTGTAAGACATGAATGTTTTCTTTTGATTTTACTGTATCTTTTGTGACCATATCTTAAAAATATGCTACTGCTATAGTAAAATTTTAAACAGTCAATACATGTTAATAAATGTTTTGGCATCTGAATTATTGCCTCATATTAAAATTAGCATTGCTTAGAACAACTGTTATCAAGAACTACAGATAGGATACAGGGATGGTAATGTAAAATCTCTCAACACACACAGACCAATAGCACTTTCTGTGCAGGCACACGCAAAATTAAACAATCATTTTCCCCAACAGACCTTTCTGGTGTCTAGTTTGTTACCTCAAGTATTTCACAGACTAATAAAGAAAACAATACAATTTTCCTCTATAGTCTCATTGACGATTTCTTAGAGTTCAAATTTTGTATTAATAAGTAAACAATCTTTTCATCCTCTAGATTGCCTTATGCTACACAGACAAAATAAAATGACCAGGGAGAGCAGTTCTAATAAATGCTTACTGTTTAAAAAATAAACCCCAAACAAATACTGCCAACTAAACAAAGAAGGGTAGAAGGCAGTTACTGGATATATATGTATTGTGTTTTGAGGAGTACATTATGCTGATTCAATGAAATAAGAAAATTGTTTAGGCCTGCCTGAATGAACATTACTTTATCTAATCAACTTTTTCTAAATTGGTCTTAATGTACTTCCATGAATACATGATTTCCAAACTCTAGGTCGCGTGGGCAATGTCTCTATTACTCTTTCTGTCTTGGTGCCAAAAAGGTGCCCTTCTAGTTTATCAGGCTTGCAAAGGGTTTATGTTCTTTAAAGAAATTAATATATTCATCCCTCTCAATATGAAGGTGGAATTCATTATTCACGATCAACAACATAGTTGTTTGGTGTTCTAACTGGGGTGTTGAAGTACTGCCCCAGGAAGTCAGTTCAGAGTTGCCTCATTGACCCAATGAAGTTCTTATGTCTTCTTCAGGGGCTAAGCTAATCAGCTGCTCACTCTCACATCCCTACTGTGGTCCTTTATTTCCCATTCTGGAACACAGCGGATCACAACACCCTGTGCTAGGGTTCTGCTGGTCTGGGTTTTAAGTACTGAGAGAACTCAAGAGTATTACAGAGCTCTTCAGAATCCTTGATCTCTTGCAAAGGGAAGACCTGAAGGTGGAAGGACCAGCAGATTTCAGGGCCTTCCTTTATCTCATTTTCAAACAAAAAGTGTAAGGATCTATGGGGAGAAGAGAGTTTGGGGGGGGGAGGCGGGGGCTGGGGAGGAAGGCTCATGTCATTTGTGGGAAGGATCACACAAAAGGTTAGGATAGCTTAGATCGGGATCATACGGGGCAGCTCATTGTGACATGGAGAGGGAGGTGTTTGCAGGATTCCATTTTGTGCTCCAAAATCTGAGCTTCCGTTTAAAAGACATATGAGTACCTAGACCTTATAGATGCAACAGTAACCTCCAAAACATTAACGAAGGGTAAACCAAGGTGCTGATTTCTGCCCAAGTCTACAGACACTGTGACACATTATCTATGAGCGGTGCAAACTGTCCAGCTTACTAAAAGGGCGTGTTAATAACTCTGATCACTTCAATGCGAGCCTCGTTAGCTATTTTATTGCTGATCCAAGGGCTGGAGAAAGGAAAGAGGCACAGTCATAACGAGAAGATCTAAAAAGTCTGCTTCAAGTTGAGCCTAGTGTTACAAGTCTCCAGGGGGAGGAGCCTGGGTTGATGGCTGGATAGTCCCTCTCCCTGATTGGTAGTTTAAATAATTTTTGGCTAAACACGTGCATGTTGGAGGTTTTTCTGAACCAACCCTAAATGCCGGCTCTTTTGAGCCTTATCAGTGACGAGCATGAGACCAGGAAAACCCTCCAAACAGTCTGTGTTATAGATTAAGCCATTAATAAATTCAGGATTTTTCCCCCACAGTCATTATTATGTTGTGTCTTGGGGCAAAGAGCTGAAGAAGGTGTTTGTATGTGGACCATGAAAACTCAAAGTAACATTACAGGGTTGTTATGCAACATACAGTAGTTTCATGTGAAAAAACCAACAAGACCAAAAAAAAAATCCAGCTTGTCAGTTTTGCTTTTGAATAACTATTTAGTTGTACCTCAGAATTGGCAGGATCCTCCGTACTTGGCACAGGAAAGTCCTATGGTATACTGCAAACATCAAAGTAATGCTATTTAGTTTTCTCAGGCAACTGACAAAGTTTTTAAGCATGACTACTGCATGGGAATCTAAATTGCAGAAGAAATTTAATCCAGATATTGTATAACAGCATGGGCTGATGTGTGGATGTATTACGGAATAGCAAAACAAATGAACAGCAGAATTATTGTAGTTTCTGTTTAGTTAAAAAAGAGGTACTCATGTAGTTTACAGATTTTAATTTTTCATACTTATTCCAGTTAATCAAATACACTGTTGACACAGAAACACGGTATGGTACAAAACTTTGAGTCTCTGTGATTGTTTTTAAATCTCTGTTTGCAAGATAGGGTTCTTTTTAGCTGATAGACATGTCCATTTTTTCCTGGAGTCATATTTCTTTGTAAAATGTGCCATTGCTACAATGCTGTGTTTTTAGGATACCTTTGTCGATTTAGAGTAGCAGCCGTGTTAGTCTGTATTTGCAAAAAGAAAAGGAGGACTTGTGGCACCTTAGAGACTAACAAATTTATTTGAGCATAAGTTTTCGTGAGCTACAGCTCACGAAAGCTTATACTCAAATAAATTTGTTAGTCTCTAAGGTGTCACAAGTCCTCCTTTTCTTTTTGTCGATTTACTATCTTACAAACAGGTTCAAACAGACGACATGCTATTTAGAGTATTGTCAGTGGGTTGAGATTATCTCTTTAAAAATATGGTTTTATGAAAAGAGTCCCTTTTTTAAACACATCACTGGAATTTTCCACTAACCTTTTTGATAACATTTGCGATTAAAAAAAATTACGCTTTTTAATAGTATTTCAGACCCTGTGAAATGGAAATAACCAATTCATGCCTCCCTCCAAGCTCTATTTAAGGGCCATATTTTCAAGAGTTTTTCCATAACCACAAAGGCTAGAAACATTTTTTTTAACATAAAAGAAATCAAGCTGAGTGCCTCATGTAATCACATGACTCCAGGAGTTGGGGGTGTAAGAAAAACCCTGAATGACCACAAGATTGATGATAAGATTGCCAGAGTCAGCAACAGTCACATCATTAATATTATATGAAAAGGGAAACAATTAAAGCTCAATGAGAGGATAAAAGAAGGCAAAAGTATACTTTTCTTCCCTGGTAAAGGTTTGAAAGTTCTTTGTGGCTTCAGCTATGACTTTTTGATGATATCAATATGGAGACATGGATAAGATGAGTTCTGTTTTATAGAAATTATATTACTGTGTGGGAATATGTCCTGTGAGGAAAAGAAGGAATGTGATGGAACATGTGGGGCTAGATACCAAATCTATTGTGCTTCATTCGCACAGTTGACAATGTTTTGCATACTAACATATATTTTTAAGAAGGACAGGCATGGAATTAGGTTCACAGCTAGTGATCAGACAGGGTGCTAATCTTCACAGCCAGATCAGGACCTCCCAGAGGAATCTGATCTTGTATTCTTGCCAAACTCCAAGGATGCATAAAGAAATGTGTGCAGTGGGCAAAGATTAAAATCCAGGTAAAAAGAACAAAACAGTCACAACCTATTTATATGCACAATGTCCATTCCACTCAGGCAATTTGAGACAAGTGAAGCACAAAACTAAGCAAAATTCCATCTATTATAATGTTATAAATTACAGCAGGTAGGCCTGCGACTGTCCATTTTAGTTGTTAAAACACCCATGGGGGTGGGGATTAGAAGCAGGAGAGGTATTTATGAGGCTCAGGAGGCAAGAGCTCATGGGCTCATGCTGATATGTAGGGAAATAGTCACTATAACTTTTTGGGTTTTGGAGCAGAGCCAACTGGAGATAATCTGACAACAAACAGACCATATTAGATACTGTAAGAAGATTTGAGAAGTTAAATGCATAGTATCGCGTAAAGGCTAAAACATCATAATTTCTAACCTTTTAAGCAAGAACCTCATTGAACAGAACTGATAGATCTCAATCTAGTGATTGATTGATTTGACATGTTTAAAAATTGAGAAGTAGCTTCTCTGTATTTGCTGTCCTTAGAATGACATACCAAGGCAAGAGTAAGCCACATGTGGGTTTCAGAGACCATGATGCAATATTTTGTTTTTAAGAACTGTCAGTTGAACCCTGTCCCAGAGACTGGTAGATAATTTGCTCAACATGAAAATGATAAACCTACAGGCATGTACAGGGACAATATATACCTTCAAATCAGCGGCACTGCGATGGGTACCCACATGGCCCCACAGTATGCCAACGTTTTTATGGCTGACTTAGAACAACGCTTCCTCAGCTCTCGTCCCCTGATGCCCCTACTCTACTTGCACTACATTGATGACATCTTCATCATCTGGACCCATGGAAAAGAAGCCCTTGAGGAATTCCACCATGATTTCAACAATTTCCATCCCACCATCAACCTCGGCCTAGACCAGTTCACACAAGAGATCCACTTCCTGGACACTATGGTGCTAATAAGTGATGGTCACATAAACACCACCCTATATCGGAAACCTACTGACCGCTATTCCTACCTACATGCCTCTAGCTTTCCTCCAGATCACACCACATGATCCATTGTCTACAGCCAAGCTCTACGATATAACCGCATTTGCTCCAACCCCTCAGACAGAGACAAACACCTACAAGATCTCTATCATGCATTCTTACAACTACAATACCCACCTGCTGAAGTGAAGAAACAGACTGACAGAGCCAAAAGAGTAACCAGAAGTCACCTACTACAGGACAGGCCCAAAAAAGAAAATAACACAATGCCACTAGCCATCTCCTTCAGCCCCCAACTAAAACCTCTCCAACGCATCATCAAGGATCTACAACCTATCCTGAAGGACGACCCATCACTCTCACAGATCTTGGGAGACAGGCCAGTCCTTGCTTACAGACAGCCCCCCAATCTGAAGCAAATACTCACCAGCAACCACACACCACACAACAGAACCACTAACCCAGGAACCCATCCTTGCAACAAAGCCCGTTGCCAACTCTGTCCACATATCTATTCAGGGGATACCATCATAGGGCCTAATCACATCAGCCACACTATCAGAGGCTTATTCACCTGCACATCTACCAATGTGATATATGCCATCATGTGCCAGCAATGCCCCTCTGCCATGTACATTGGTCAAACTGGACAGTCTCTATGTAAAAGAATAAATGGACACAAATCAGACGTCAAGAATTATAACATTCAAAAATCAGTCGGAGAACACTTCAATCTCTCTGGTCACTTGATTACAGACCTGAGAGTGGCTATCCATGAACAAAAAAACTTCAAAAACAGACTCCAGCGAGAGACTGCTGAATTGGAATTAATTTGCAAACTGGATACAATTAACTTAGGCTTGAATAGATACTGGGAGTGGATGAGTCATTACACAAAGTAAAACTATTTCCCCATGTTATTTCTCCCCCCCCATCCCACCCCCACTGTTCCTCAGACGTTCTTGTTAACTGCTGGAAATGGCTCACCTTGCTTGTCACCATGAAAGGTTTTCCTCCTCCCTCCCCCCCAGCCCGCTGATGATGGCTTATCTTGAGTGATCACTCTCCTTACAGTGTGTATGATAAAACCCATTGTTTCATGTTCTCTGTGTATGTATATAAATCTCCCCACTGTATTTTCCACCAAATGCATCCGATGAAGTGAGCTGTAGCTCACAAAAGCTTATGCTCAAATAAATTTGTTAGTCTCTAAGGTGCGACAAGTACTCCTTTTCTTTCTACAGGCATGTGAAAGCCATTCCTTTTTCTACAATTGAAATGGAAAGAATAGAGGATATGTCATGACTAGAATTCATAAGCAACATTCCCATAATCAATCACTTAGAATAAATTGCTTGAATGCAGGAGTTGCATTTATTTGTTTGATGTAATTATTTTTTTAAAAAAGCAAGGTGAAACAGGTGTTTGAAATATATGTAGATACTCAGGCATGATGATACAAAATATTATGTATATATGTTAGTTGTTTTTATGAATATAGGCTAATTGTAATTGTGTTTAGGGTGATTTAGCTTGTAAAATAATTCAGTACAGTCTGTGAACATGTATTACAACACACTGTGGAAAAGAAACCTAGAGATTTCTTACAGGCCATAAGGATTATGCACTGGATCCCGAGCTGGCATAAATCTTAGATAAATAAATAAAGTGTTGTTCTATTGACGTCAGAGGGATGGATCCCCAGATGGTGTAAATCAGTGTAGCTGGAGCAATGCCAGTTTACACCAGCTGAGGATGTGGCCCAGGTGTCTGTGGGTTCAGTCCTGTATGATATTTTGGGCTCGCTGAAGTAGAGGTGAAAACACTCTGCACTGTAAAGATGAGCTCGGCAGCTCACAGCAGTGATCTTCTCTGTGCAGGATCAAGCGCTAACAGCTTGAGAGGACATGTAAATAAAAGTTCCCACTACAAACCTTTGGAGAGGTTTCTGTGGGAAGTGGGTGTCTGGAAAGTGCCTGGTTTGCTTGTAATTGGTGATTGGAATTTGAAATGATGCATATTTAGCTCTTCCAATACCCAGCCAAGTTTTTTGAAAACAGTGCAGTTGTTTCAGGAATGCGACTAATATACCAGCATTTTGAATAGTTACTTAGGACTGCATGGTTTCAGTAACTGTCCATAAGGTTTTGTGGTTTTTTAGGCTGTTGTTTCTTGACATTCTTGCCTTGTCAGATTTCAGAGTAGCAGCCGTGTTAGCCTGTATTCGCAAAAAGAAAAGGAGTACTTGTGGCACCTTAGAGACTAACAAATTTATTTGAGCATAAGCTTTCGTGAAGTGAGCTGTTGCTCACGAAAGCTTATGCTCAAATAAATTTGTTAGTCTCTAAGGTGCCACAAGTCCTCCTTTTCTTTTTGCCTTGTCAGAGAAAGCCAGTACCCGGAGGCAGCATTGCTCAAAGGGAAAATCCCAACAGTTCAGTGAGGATCCCATTATCTTCCTTTGATTCAATATTTGGGGCTAGCTTGTGCCTCTAAGCACAGCCCTGAAGAAGGGGTGGTCGCCCCAGGGGCTGCTGTAACTCAGAGACGCTCCTTTGGGCCACAGTCCATCTGCTGCTTTCTCCTTGGTGCTACAGCTCCTGCAAAAGCTCAGCTGTGCTGACCAGTGAGCGGGTATCTGGAACAAAGTCTTCACGTACTGCTTGCCTGCCCCTCACCCACCTGCTCTGGGGAGTGAAAGAGCTGGCGAAGAGCCCCACGTAGTCCTTTTGTATCCAGACCCGAGCTCTGAGTGTGTCTGTGTGTGTGTGTGTGGGGGGGGGGGGGTTTCTTACTCCTTTTTTCACCCCAAGCACGCCCTTGGAGACCAGAGTGTAATCTTCACCTAGAGTCCCAGTGGAGGGTCAGGACCCCATTGTGTTAGGGGCAGTACAAACACAGAACAAAGAGATGGTCCCTCCCTGCCTTTGTGTAAATCATGATTTCACAGACTGCATGGAAATCACAAAAATTAGTCCAATTCTGTGATTCTTCCCCCCAGCCCCTGCCAGTGGGGAGGCAGGAGCAAGAATTGGGCTAATTCAGCTGCTAAATCACAATATGGGGCTAATTTGGCTAGTCACAATGTGTGGTGTTGGCCATCTGCTCCAGCCCCGTCCGGGGAGCAGGGATTGGGGCCTGGCTCACTCTCCTGCTACGTTCTGCCTGGCCCTTGGGGGTGGCACTGACAAAGTGTAGTGATTTGGAGCTGAGATCCTGCCCCGGCAGGGAGATCGGTGTGTGTGGGGGGAGGAATAGATCCTGGGCTCAACTGGATGCCCTCGTGAGGGCAGGGCCCCCACGCGCGCCTGCTTGAGCTCCAAGCGGCGGATCCTGGTCTCAGCTCCTCGCCAGCCAGTGCTGCACCGTGTCTCTCGGCTCTGCCAGGGGCTGCTATGGGACGTGCTGGGCTGGGCCTGGGTTTCTAATTGCCATGTGCCCCCGTCTCCCCACCGGCCGGAACGGAAGCAGCAGCAGCCTGGGCTGGAGCGGGGCCAGACAGTCCATGCATGTGGTCAGACACACCCACCTCCCCTGGCCTGCCGCCCCATCCTACACCCTGCTCCCCAGAATGGGACTAGCTCAGAGGTGGGCAAACTATGGCCCGCAGGCCACATCCGGCCCGTGGGACCGTCCTGCCCGGCCCTTGAGCTCCTGGCCGGGGAGGCTCGCCCCCAGCCCCTCCCATGCTGTCCCCCGTCCTGCGTAGTCACACCCAGCGTGGCTGGCTCCGGCCGGGTGGCGGGGCTGTGAGCTCCTGCTGCTCTGAGCTGCATGGTAAGGGGGTGGGGGGTTGGATAGTGGGCAGAGGGTTCCGGGGGGGACAGTTAGGGGACAGGAGGCGGTTGGACGGGGCAGAGATTCTGAGGGGGGGCGGTCAGGGGACAGGGAGCAGGGGAGATTGGATAGGCATGGGAGTCCTGGGGGGGCCTGTCAGGGGATGGGGACGGGGAGAGGGGGTGAGGGGGCATTCGGGATTGGGAGTGGGGGGGGGGAAGGAGAGAGGGTGGTGTCCCGGAGGGGCGGTTTGGGGCGTGGGTTCCCAGGAGGGGGTGGTCAGGGGACAAGGAGTGGGGGGCGGGGGTTGGATGGGTCAGGAGTTATGAGGGGGGCAGTCAGGGGGCGGAAAGTGGGAGGGGGCAGACAGGGAGTGGGGGCCAGGCTGTTTGGGGAGGCACAGCCTTCTTTACCCAGCCCTCCATACAGATTCACAGCCCGATGTGGCCCTCGGGCCAAAAAGGGGTCTGCCCTGGCTTGCAGAGACATACGGCCATTTGGAACATTAGGCCCTTTTTGATTACAGCACTCTAGCAGTATGAGACTTTGCAAGGCAACTCACCGAATATTTCAAATGCTGTGCATACATCTCGCTGCGAGGAAGCTGACAGTGTGTAGCTGTGCCTGTGTGCTTATTGGCAGGGATTATTAATTTCTTTTGGATACAAAACTAAAATTAGTGTCCCTTGGCTTTTTCCTAACTGGAAATTGCTTTTTAAATATGTAAGAATCAGAAATCATTTCCCTGATACCTGGGTGCTTTGCTGAGTCTATCATTCAAATGATCGTTTATCATTAGGCACAGTGGGTAGGAGGTTAATTGTAATTGCACGGTCACCTGGACTATTGTGTGATTGAAGCAGAGTCTCTCTGCTGTGTCAGATCCGACAGTATATTATTTCAAAGCGTTAGTGCCAGGATGCTCTTTAAATCTGCCATGGAACTGAGGAAGAAGTAATTTAAGTGTTTGATTTAGTGCTCCCTTCTTGCCGTCTGCTTCAGGCCACTTTACTAGCAGTAGCAGAATGTGTACTGAATTAAAATACAGACACTTTGGAAAAGGAGCAGAAATCATAAGCCACAAATGGGAACTTAGAAGCCTTCAGCTTGTAACTCAATACGATGCATCTTTGTTGGTAAGTCTATTGGTAAATCATTAATTATTCTAAACTGTTCATTTCCCCTCAAGGAAATCCAGAATGGAACATTAAAGGCTAGTTATAATGAATGAAAGCTTTAAACAGATTCCCGACAGGTTTTATTAAGCTGCAGAGAAAAGCCGAGGTTCTTTTCCAGCATGAATAAGAGGGATAGAGAGGGACAAGAGGGGTCAGTGATTTACCTACAGCCCTGGATTTTATCTAGTTTTGAAAGGTAATAGTAAACACTTTAAGTCTTCAGAGATAATGAGTTTCCTACTTCTGGAAGAACTAGTTAGAGAGAAAAGGAGTACTTGTGGCACCTTAGAGACTAACAAATTTATTAGAGCATAAGCTTTCGTGAGCTACAGCTCACTTCATCGGATGCATTTGGTGGAAAAAACAGAGGAGAGATTTATATACACACACACAGAGAACATGAAACAATGGGTTTATCATACACACTGTAAGGAGAGTGATCACTTAAGATAAGCCATCACCAACAGGGGGGGGGGGGAGGAAAACCTTTCATGGTGACAAGCAGGTAGGCTAATTCCAGCAGTTAACAAGAACACCATACAAAGCAAAGCTGCAGCGATTAGCAAAAGATCTTCTAAAGCAGTTCCAAGTAAAGAATATCAGAGGAATATGGGGGGTGGGGTGGGAGGGAGAAATACCATGGGGAAATAGTTTTACTTTGTGTAATGACTCATCCATTCCCAGTCTCTATTCAAGCCTAAGTTAATTGTATCCAGTTTGCAAATTAATTCCAATTCAGCAGTCTCTCGTTGGAGTCTGTTTTTGAAGCTTTTTTGTTGAAGTATAGCCACTCTTAGGTCTGTGATCGAGTGACCAGAGAGATTGAAGTGTTCTCCAACTGGTTTTTGAATGTTATAATTCTTGACGTCTGATTTGTGTCCATTTATTCTTTTACGTAGAGACTGTCCAGTTTGACCAATGTACATGGCAGAGGGGCATTGCTGGCACATGATGGCATATATCACATTGGTAGATGCGCAGGTGAACGAGCCTCTGATAGTGTGGCTGATGTGATTAGGCCCTATGATGGTATCCCCTGAATAGATATGTGGACAGAGTTGGCAA
Organism: Dermochelys coriacea; assembly: GCF_009764565.3. NCBI lineage: Eukaryota > Metazoa > Chordata > Testudines > Dermochelyidae > Dermochelys > Dermochelys coriacea. Next base: position 8,397,439 of record NC_050071.1, on the reverse strand, counting down.
CGGGCTTTGTTGCAAGGATAGGTTCCTGGGTTAGTGGTTCTGTTGTGTGGTGTGTGGTTGCTGGTGAGTATTTGCTTCAGATTGGGGGGCTGTCTGTAAGCAAGGACTGGTCTGTCTCCCAAGATCTGAGAGAGCGATGGCTCGTCCTTCAGGATAGGTTGTAGATCCTTGATGATGCGTTGGAGGGGTTTTAGTTGGGGGCTGAAGGTGATGGCTAGTGGCGTTCTGTTGTTTTCTTTGTTGGGCCTGTCCTGTAGTAGGTGACTTCTGGGTACTCTTCTGGCTCTGTCAATCTGTTTCTTCACTTCAGCAGGTGGGTATTGTAGTTGTAGGAATGCATGATAGAGATCTTGTAGGTGTTTGTCTCTGTCTGAGGGGTTGGAGCAAATGCGGTTATATCGTAGCGCTTGGCTGTAGACAATGGATCGAGTGGTATGATCTGGATGAAAGCTAGAGGCATGTAGGTAGGAATAGCGGTCAGTAGATTTCCGATATAGGGTGGTGTTTATGTGACCATCGCTTATTAGCACCGTAGTGTCCAGGAAGTGGATCTCTTGTGTGGACTGGTCCAGGCTGAGGTTGATGGTGGGATGGAAATTGTTGAAATCATGGTGGAATTCCTCAAGGTCTTCTTTTCCATGGGTCCAGATGATGAAGATGTCATCAATGTAGCGCAAGTAGAGTAGGGGCATTAGGGGACGAGAGCTGAGGAAGCGTTGTTCTAAGTCAGCCATAAAAATGTTGGCATACTGTGGGGCCATGCGGGTACCCATTGCAGTGCCGCTGATTTGAAGGTATACATTGTCACCAAATGTGAAATAGTTATGGGTCAGGACAAAGTCACAAAGTTCTGCCACCAGGTTAGCCGTGACAGTATCGGGGATACTGTTCCTGACGGCTCGTAGTCCATCTTTGTGTGGAATGTTGGTGTAGAGGGCTTCTACATCCATAGTGGCTAGGATGGTGTTTTTAGGAAGATCACCAATGGACTGTAGTTTCCTCAGGAAATCGGTGGTGTCTCGAAGATAGCTGGGAGTGCTGGTAACGAAGGGCCTGAGGAGGGAGTCTACATAGCCAGACAATCCTGCTGTCAGGGTGCCAATGCCTGAGATGATGGGGCATCCAGGATTTCCAGGTTTATGGATCTTGGGTAGCAGATAGAATAACCCAGGTCTCCCTCCCACCCCACCCCCCACTGTTCCTCTGATATTCTTTACTTGGAACTGCTTTAGAAGATCTTTTGCTAATCGCTGCAGCTTTGCTTTGTATGGTGTTCTTGTTAACTGCTGGAATTAGCCTACCTGCTTGTCACCATGAAAGGTTTTCCTCCTTCCCCCCCCTGCTGTTGGTGATGGCTTATCTTAAGTGATCACTCTCCTTACAGTGTGTATGATAAACCCATTGTTTCATGTTCTCTGTGTGTGTGTATATAAATCTCTCCTCTGTTTTTTCCACCAAATGCATCCGATGAAGTGAGCTGTAGCTCACGAAAGCTTATGCTCTAATAAATTTGTTAGTCTCTAAGGTGCCACAAGTACTCCTTTTCTTTTTGCGAATACAGACTAACACGGCTGCTACTCTGAAACCTGTAGTTAGAGAGAGAAATCCTGATTCTGAATGACCGTAAGGCCTCTTTGCATGACTTTGGCAATGTAAAGGTAAATTATATAGGCCAGAGTAGTGTGAAGAGGTCTTAGTGTAAATGTGAATCACGCCCAATGTCTCTCTCCCTTTGTCTCTGCCTTCTCTTTTCTGAAGTAATGGCTCATTCTGGAAGCTGCATGGTTCTTGGAAATAGGTTTTGGAAGTTCAGGTGTGGTTCAGTCCTCATTTGGGCTTGCCAGAGATTATTTCAAATAACAAGACTTAAAACTCCAAACTTGAGCATCTCTCTGCATCCCATGAAACATGCCATTCTTTGTCAGGTGAGTCTCTGCTGTCAATTAAACTGAGATCAAGCTTCTTGATGACACCAAAATTGGAGGAGTAACAAACACACAGGAAGATAGAACCTGCCTGGTTCTATCAGGGGGGTACTGAGACTTGTCTTCTGTGGGATGTCCACATCCAGTTTGGGATTCTGTTGCTACTACAGTAGAAACCCTGTTTTACTAACTCATTGGAAATCGAGGAGTTCATAAAATTGAAAACTTCATAAAATTGAACATCTCAAAATTACAGTAGATGAAGTGCATAAATTGCAGCGTGGTGCACTTTGTTGCTTTCTTCTTGTCTTTCAACTCATGGCAAAGCAATTTCCAATGCACAGAAGGCATCAAAATGTGAAAGGCTGTCAACTTGTTCTTCATCAAAATCACTTTCATTATGTGATTTTTCCCTCCCACCCAGTCAGGAAAAAATGGTTCGTACAACTGGTCATTTGTAAGATTGGTATTCATAAAATCAAGATTCTACTGTATTTTCTTTCAGAGTAGCAGCCGTGTTAGTCTGTATTCGCAAAAAGAAAAGGAGTACTTGTGGCACCTTAGAGACTAACAAATTTATTAGAGCATAAGCTTTCGTGAGCTATAGCTCACTTCATCGGATGCATTTGGTGGAAAAAACAGAGGAGAGATTTATATACACACACACACAGAGAACATGAAACAATGGGTTTATCATACACACTGTAAGGAGAGTGATCACTTAAGGTTTCAGAGTAGTAGCCGTGTTAGTCTGTATTCGCAAAAAGAAAAGGAGTACTTGTGGCACCTTAGAGACTAACAAATTTATTAGAGCATAAGCTTTCGTGAGCTACAGCTCACTTCATCGGATGCATCCGATGAAGTGAGCTGTAGCTCACGAAAGCTTATGCTCTAATAAATTTGTTAGTCTCTAAGGTGCCACAAGTACTCCTTTTCTTTTTGATCACTTAAGATAAGCCATCACCAGCAGCAGGGGGGGAAAGGAGGAAAACCTTTCATGGTGACAAGCAAGGTAGGCTAATTCCAGCAGTTAACAAGAATATCAGAGGAACAGTCAGGGGTGGGGTGAGGGGGGAGAAATACCATGGGGAAATAGTTTTACTTTGTGTAATGACTCATCCATTCCCAGTCTCTATTCAAGCCTAAGTTAATTGTATCCAGTTTGCAAATTAATTCCAATTCAGCAGTCTCTCGTTGGGAGTCTGTTTTTGAAGCTTTTTTGTTGAAGGATAGCCACTCTTTAGGTCTGTGATCGAGTGACCAGAGAGTTTGAAGTGTTCTCCAACTGATTTTTGAATGTTATAATTCTTGACGTCTGATTTGTGCCCATTCATTCTTTTACGTAGAGACTGTCCAGTTTGGCCAATGTACATGGCAGAGGGGCATTGCTGGCACATGATGGCATCTATCACATTGGTAGATGCGCAGGTGAACGAGCCTCTGATAGTGCGGCTGATGTGATTATGCCCTATGATGGTATCCCCTGAATAGATATGTGGACAGAGTTGGCAACGGGCTTTGTTGCAAGGATAGGTTCCTGGGTTAGTGGTTCTGTTGTGTGGTGTGTGGTTGCTGGTGAGTATTTGCTTCAGATTGGGGGGCTGTCTGTAAGCAAGGACTGGCCTGTCTCCCAAGATCTGTGAGAGTGATGGGTCGTCCTTCAGGATAGGTTGTAGATCCTTGATGATGCGTTGGAGGGGTTTTAGTTGGGGGCTGAAGGTGATGGCTAGTGGCGTTCTGTTGTTTTCTTTGTTGGGGCTGTCCTGTAGTAGGTGACTTCTGGGTACTCTTCTGGCTCTGTCAATCTGTTTCTTCACTTCAGCAGGTGTGTATTGTAGTTATAGGAATGCATGATAGAGATCTTGTAGGTGTTTGTTTCTGTCTGAGGGGTTGGAGCAAATGCAGTTATATCGTAGCGCTTGGCTGTAGACAATGGATCGAGTGGTATGATCTGGATATGACAGAGACAAACACCTACAAGATCTCTATCATGCATTCCTACAGCTACAATACCCACCTGCTGAAGTGAAGAAACAGATTGACAGAGCTAGAAGAGTACCCAGAAGTCACCTACTACAGGACAGGCCCAACAAAGAAAACAACAGAACGCCACTAGCCATCACCTTCAGCCCCCAACTAAAATCTCTCCAACGCATCATCAAGGATCTACAACCTATCCTGAAGGACGACCCATCACTCTCACAGATCTTGGGAGACAGGCCAGTCCTTGCTTACAGACAGCCCCCCAATCTGAAGCAAATACTCACCAGCAACCACACACCACACAACAGAACCACTAACCCAGGAACCTATCCTTGCAACAAAGCCCGTTGCCAACTCTGTCCACTTATCTATTCAGGGGATACCATCATAGGGCCTAATCACATCAACCGCACTATCAGAGGCTCGTTCACCTGCGCATCTACCAATGTGATAGATGCCATCATGTGCCAGCAATGCCCCTCTGCCATGTACATTGGCCAAACTGGACAGTCTCTACGTAAAAGAATGAATGGGCACAAATCAGACGTCAAGAATTATAACATTCAAAAACCAGTTGGAGAACACTTCAATCTCTCTGGTCACTTGATCACAGACCTAAGAGTGGCTATCCTTCAACAAAAAAGCTTCAAAAACAGACTCCAACGAGCGACTGCTGAATTGGAATTAATTTGCAAACTGGATACAATTAACTTAGGCTTGAATAGAGACTGGGAATGGATGAGTCATTACACAAAGTAAAACTATTTCCCCATGGTATTTCTCCCCCCCACCCCACCCCCCACTGTTCCTCTGATATTCTTGTTAACTGCTGGAATTAGCCTACCTTGCTTGTCACCATGAAAGGTTTTCCTCCTTTCCCCCCCTGCTGTGGGTGATGGCTTATCTTAAGTGATCACTCTCCTTACAGTGTGTATGATAAACCCATTGTTTCATGTTCTCTGTGTGTGTGTATATAAATCTCTCCTCTGTTTTTTCCACCAAATGCATCCGATGAAGTGAGCTGTAGCTCACGAAAGCTTATGCTCTAATAAATTTGTTAGTCTCTAAGGTGCCACAAGTACTCCTTTTCTTTTTTTTGTATTTTCTTTATGACCTTTTAGATCAGTACATGTGTTGCTGCACACTGCTCCATCTTTCTGTTATAGGGCCAGACTCTTGTACCTTTACTCAGGTTGAATACTACCTTTTTATTCCATGGTTGGTGCCATTCATGTCCACATGGAATAAGGTGCTATGTAGTGTGGGAAAGGGGATCAGAATCTAGCTCAGAGGGTCTTCATTTCTGTGTTGGCTGCTGCTCATCAGTTATCCCTGGTAAGAGTATCTTCCCCCGACATGGCTTTATATTTAATCAATAGACTGTATTTGCATCCAAAACCATCAGTTTCAGGACAGACTAGCCCCAGGGGTAGAACATAAAAACATGAGAATGGCCATACTGGGTCAGACCAAAGGTCCATGTAGCCTTGTATCCTGTCTTCCAACAGTGGCCAGTGCCAGGTGTCCCAGAGGGAATGAACAGAACTGGAAATCATCAAGTGATTCATCCCTTATTGCCCATTCCCAGCTTCTGGCAAACAGAGGCTAGGGACACCATCCCTTCCCACCCTGGCTAATAGATTGTGATATGGACTACATGTTCATGCCAAAAAGGGAGGAAGGCCTCCCCTTATACTCCTTTATGGGCAGCTGGGGTGCACAGGAACGAGGAAGTGATAGTGTGAATGGGTGAAGAGTAGCCAAATGGGTGTGATGGGGAGAGGAGTATTGTATTGGCAGCGACAATGGTACCAAGTCTTCTGGGGCTACCTTTGGTGTTGTGTAGTTGACTTACTTCCCCTTGATCAGGGCTGTACCTAAAGTTACAAAGTAGCCATGAGAGATGTGTTTGTGACCCAGGTTCATTGGTGATTAGACTGCAAATGTCTTCGCTTGTAGCATGGAGCTATCTAAAGAAGCCACATTTCCTTATTGCAACCAGAGAAGATGCTGCTCCTGCCCCTCACTGTATCTCAGATATGTTCAGTGGATCTCCTTGGAAGGGTTTCACCCTCAGATGTTTGCTCATCAGCACAGGACTGCTTTTGCAAAACTTCATTGGAAGGCATGCCCCTCTTTTACCCAGCTCCTACCATGATCATTTGGCTTTCACATTATTATTACTCTCAATCAACCTCAAAATTCCCAAGAAGCTGTAATGCAAAATTAATAATGCTGAATTATCCTGGGGTGGGGAGGGTCTTAGTTTTGACTCCTTGGTAAAGGCTGCAGCTGGATTAAAATACCTCTGTTTAACACCTTTGTGAGAGAATGTAGTCTCTAATTTTAATGTGAATTATGAGTTTGCGGTGCTGGTCCAACTTCAGGACCTTTTCCTTCTGAAAGTATTCTTGCTGAAATTTCAGGAGAAGAGAATTCTTCAGATTGTCAAAATCATAGAAGCGTAGGGCTGGAAGGGACCTTGAGAGGTCATGAAGTCCAGTCTCTGTGCTGAGGCAGGACCAAGACAACCTAGACAATTCCTGTCAAGTGTTTGTCCAACCTCTTCTTAAAAACCTCCAATGATGGGGATTCTACAGCTTCCTTTGGAAACCTGTTCCCTAAAAAAAGAAGGTAAATCACTAACCTCCCATTATTGTCAGTTACTTAAACACAAGATTTATGTTCTGTTTCATCTCTTCTGCTGCTGAGCTTTGTATTTTACTCCATCTTCCTGGAGGGGAAGCTCTGTATGGTTTTAAGCCATGGTTTCTACAGAGAGGCTTCGTCTCTCATTCCTGCTTCTGCTGGTAAATCCCTCTGCCGTCATTTTAATAATTTTCATAGATCCCTGTAGCCCATATAGCTGGTTGTGAATTAAATCCAGGTTCTTTGAGCGAGAGATTTTTGAAGAGCTCAATACCCAGGGCACTCACTTGCATCACTCCTGGGAGAGGAGACTCCGCCACCCTTTCCTTCACTTATCTGAGGCCATACAAAGTATTCTTTTGATGGTAGAATCTTGCCTTTGGGCATCTTACATGTATGGATCTCCGTATCTTATTCTTCAGGAGTAAGAGAGAGCTTTAAAAAACCCAGCCATCCCCCCCCCCCGCAAAGAAAAAAGTTTAAAAATGTATGCAGGTGAATGTATAGCTAACATTTTTCTGCCTGTTCCACCCACTCTTTATATTGTTCTTGGTCACTTTCCTTTAGGGAGATATTGATTCAAATTTGCAATTCAGGCTGCATTTCAAGCTGTTCTCTTTGTAAGTCATTCAGTATGTGAAGAGCATCTATTTTTGCACTGCACTGCAGCTTTCCCAGATACCTGGTCTTTCTCTCCCCCTTCTCTTTAAATGGACATCTTGTCAAATAGTGTTTGCACAGGCTGACAGGAATAGAGGTCTTGGAGAGAAAGCCAGATCCCTGCGCATACACTCTAACAAACAGAATCAAAATGTCAGACACAAGTGAAATGTATCGCTGCGCTCTCCCGTCAGACTTCGCTAAAATCACTCAGATAAAATGACAGTGGAACACCTGCCTGATGTTAATCTATTTTTATCAGAGATTGTTTCTCATATTTATAGTAAGTTAGAAGCAATTGACTATCAGAGAGAAAGCTTTCAATTATTATTTTTTTTATGCTGGAATGAAATGCCCACACTTCATCATACAGTAAAAAGTCCAGGGCAGGGAAGTCATTTCCAAATAACAGAGCAATTAATAAAGAAAGAAAAAAATAATTTCACAGTCCATTGTTAAATTAGCAATTCTTCAGAGTGTCTATAATTCCTGGCAGAATTAATATGCACTTTGAAGCCTTGGGCAGCAGTACATGTATATATTTCATTTACTCTAGCAGCCTCAAGACTGAAATGTAGGGAAAGAAAAGATCTTAAAATAGCAAAGGAAATACACCAATTCTTATATACCTGTCATTCAACCGCTACCTATCTTACAAATTATCAACGAAAACATAAACATTGGCCTTAGATTACAGCTGGGATTCTTTAAAGCTGAAGTAGCAGAGACAGTTGTTGGAAAATGACAAGTATTAAGTAATGCAGAGAAAAAATAGGGCAACCAGCAATGACAACATAAATTTGTGAACAGGGGAGAAAGTGTACGATAAAAGTGCAGTATATTCTCACCATGCTGAAGGGAAATATTTTACAGAAGCATTTTGTAAATTGAATGCATCTACATAATGTAGCAACAAATTTAATTGCCACTATTTTTGTTTTTAAAGTTGGTGGGATGACAGGAGAATTTGTATTCAGAATAATAAATCCTTCTTTTTTTTACCACTTATCCGTGTGCTTTTTTAAAAAAGTTATGTAGAACTGAGTTAAGTTGCATGGCCTTAAACATTCCTATTCAACATTTCACTCATCTCTCTCTCTCTCTCTCTCTCTCTCTCTCTTGCTCTTTCTCTATTTAAAAACAAAAACACCTACATATTTTAGTCATTTGTAGATGTCAGAGAAGAAAATGGATGCAGACTGTGATTAAAGCCCAGATCTGGGAATCCAGTGAGCTGGTTCTGCTGCAGGCTTGCTATGAGATGAATGGGACAGAAGGGGGAATAGCAAGGATACAGTAACATGGGAAAGGAGATGAAGAGGGATTGATTCACAGGGGGAAGAGGGAAAAGGAAAAACAGATGCAGGGGAAAGAGACAGGCAGGCATAGGAGCAGGGAGAAAGTTTGGATCCTTCCTATTTTTTGTCCTCTCTTCAGATCCTTGTCACAGTCCCAATCCTTCATCTTGCTTGAGCACAAGGACCATGCAGGACTAGAGCTACTAGTATTTAGAGATGCTGAAACACTGAGGCACAAGGACCCCGTGAGACTAGCCTAGCATCACTAGCGAGGAGAATGCAGAGATGCAAGTATAGTGGCACAAAGGCTGCACCAATGGGCAGAGTGACTCACCTGCAGGTGAGTTAGTCAAATATGCCTCGTAAATGCAATAGATTTCATTGCTCATTCATGTATGTCATGGATATCAAAATCATGTGTGTGGCACATGTGTGTCTGGGTATGCATGCATCTTTAAAACACAGCAATAAGGAACCACAGTATTGCTTCTGCACATTCTGTGGCTTTTTATGACATACATTCTACAATTTGAGAAACAAACACCAAAAAAAACACATTTCATGAGATTTCTAGAAAGCGATATTGCCCATTTCAGTCACTCAAAAATCATGAGGTTGACTCAGAAAATATCACAAGATTTTGAAGAAAATAAGCAAAGAACCCAACATGTAACTTGTCTTCTGTTATTTGATCCTTTAGAGTTTGTTTTATCAAGTGCTTCCATAAAATCAGGATGGCTAGAAAGTTACTTTTTTTTTTAAATGAAAGCAGAGCTCCTCCCACCAGTTATAGGACTCCAGGAGCTAGAGCTTTAAGAAAAACACACCAGGTACCCATGGGAGTTGTGATCAGATCATGACCGTTGGCAACACTGGAGAACATTCATCCATGGGACAGAAATCCCAATGGCGATTTTTTTTGTGGGGGAGGAGAAATGCTAGTTGCTGTCCTTTCAAGACATTCCCAGTGGTCATTGCTTGCCTCTCTCACCTGGAATATCATGTCATTCCCTACTGTTATTCTGACAATTCTACTTTGATGGATTTATGGGCATACTCTGCCTTCAACTTTGTCACAGACCTCTTATTTACTTCAGAGAGTAGTATCCCACACATGCAACAAAGGAAGAAGATGGTCTTTGATTACCAGTGCCTGACTCGGCACATACATGTCTTGTTTGAAACAGGGAGTCCGTTGCCATGTAACATGAAGTAATTAATAAGGGGAAGAATTTGTAAGTTAATACAAGGAAGAAGTGAGGAGTGGTAATATTAATAAGATGTTCTATGTTTCCAACGTAAATATGTGCTTGTTGACAGTGGTTATTTTTCTGGGTTTAGCTGGGGAACCAATTAAATTTAAGATGAGCAATAGTAATCCCTCCTAATAGTATGGGAATGAAACTTTCATAAATCAAGCGTTGACAGCTCTAAATCTGACGAACTGCCAGAACCAACAGAACAGCTGCTGCTAAATGTGCTGCAGGCGAGTGCTTGATGATGTGTTGAAGTCTGGCAATGGGAAATGGGTTTGTCAGGGAGGGAAGGGTAGTCAGGTTATGTGTATAGGGAAAGAAAAGAAACCTTTGCTTTGCTTCTCTTCTTCTCCAACATTTTGGAACAGCTGCACGTGCTCAGAGACCAATTACAGAGCAGAGCTAAGTGTTTAGCAAGTGAATTCTAATCAACCTTGGACACGGGCAGTAGGAGAACAGTTCCAAACAAGAAAGCATCTTCATTGTTTCCATTCCAAATAATACCCACCAAAGTGCCAATCAGAATCTAAAGGCAAAATTCTCTGAGTGAGACTTGTCCCTCATGTGCCCTTTGGCCAGAGGTGCTTGTGACTGAGTACTTGGTATTCCTCATTAACACATAAGCAGGGCCGTCAGTCCCAGGCACTCAGAAGTCATGAGCCAGCGCCCTCCAAAATCCTGAGATTGTCTTTAAAATCATGAGTGATTTTTAAAAAGTAAATAATGGGGCTCTTTTTATTGGCCGCCTTGTTTTTGAGTCTTTAGGATTCATATATCTAAGCTTTCCCCACCACCATCAGAGCTAGAAACTTTTTTAAAGTGAAAGCTGAGAGTCTCACATAATCACATGACTCCAGGAGATGGGGCTTTGAGAAAAACCCCAAACGTTGTGAGACTGTCAGTAACATTGTGAGAGTTGCAACACTGCATAATTCCATGTGTTCAGAACTCCATTCATTTTGTGTAGTTCGTAAAGGGGTTTCTATTTGGTACAGCTGTTTGGGAAGAAAGCTGGGGGGTTCTAGTATTCACTTAATTGTAATGGAATAGGTTAAAAAACTTTCCTATATTCTGATACCATGTTAGTTTAACGGAAGGCCCATGAGGGAAAGAGAGTGACTCATCGCTGTTTTTTAAAATATGTGCATATGCGCGCGGATACACTATCGCTCCTTAGATTGTAGACATGGTTGCATCCATTAGTGTAAGTGAGTCACTCTGGGTTCCCCCGTCAAGTGTCCTGGGGCACTCGTACTTGCACTCAGGGAGGATCCCCCTCTGTACATTCTTTAATTTACCTCACTGAACTGAGTGTAGTTGCATGGGGTGTAAATCAGGGCAGAATCTGGTCCAGTGGGAGTTGCATCAATGGAAGTGAGGGCAGAACTGGACCCAGTTTGTTGTGATGTCATGCAAAAGACGCAGGATTTGGGGGGAAAGGAGCATATTCAAAGGGGAGAGCCACACAGTAGATTTGAGTGTTGCTTTAGCATGAGAGTCAGTGCCCAGCAGGGAATGTCACCTGCAGCAGAACTACTGGGGAGCTTCGTTCTCCGGTGGTGTTTCTGGGGTTTAGTAAAATAGGGTCCGGACTTGCAAATGCTTCTGCACTTCACTCTCATGAGTAGCGCACCTGACTTCAGGTTTATTCCTTTGTGTGTGTTTGCACTGAGGGCCCAGAGATTGTGGACTGTACAAGGTGTGTCTAAATCATCCTCAGAGGGAATTTGAATATAGGTGTTCTGCAGGATGCATATTAATCTATTCCATTTGATTAAACTGATTTAAAATGAAATTACACGCTACAGAGCCAGTTCTACTGAGACACATGATTGTAAGTCTAAAAACAAAAAGCAAGTGAGATTTAGGTTGGATATTAAAAAACAAACTTTCTAACTCTGATATGTCTCCTATTCCAGTGTGTTTACCTAGGGAGGTTGTGGAATCCCCATCACTGGAGGTTTTCAGACCGTATTGGACAAATGTCTGTCAGAGATGGCCTAGGTTTACTTAATCCAGCATGAAGTGGACTAGATGACCTCTCAAGGTTCCTTCTGGCCCTACATTTGTATGATTCTGTGAAAACAAATCCGTGTGTGTGTGTGTTTAAATCAAGCTTTTTAAAATAATTATTTCTGATGCTCTAGCCCTCCTTCAGAATGGCTAGTGAAGCTCATTTTGGACCCAGATGCCAAATGACGTCAGTGGAGGAGATGCCGATTTACACTAGCTGAGGATGAGGCCCAAAGGGGGTTTAAAGTACAATAATCTGGATTTCTTTATCCCCGAAGGACACTTGTTGTCACTAGAAGTACTCCAGAGCTGGCAGGCCCACATCTCCAATAGAGGAAGTCGTACAACATAAGATCATCCAGACTGTTGCATCTCAAGAATATTTAGTTGGTGCTTAAAGGCAATACACGTACAGTGTATTCGTTTAAGCGGAAGCCCTGAAATGCTAGTTGAGCAAACATCCATGACATAAATCATCAACATAAATCCTCCCAAATGTCATATTTCTTAACCACAATTGGCTGCAATTTTCTAAACCACCGCATAATTAGAGAATCTTTCTGTCTTTGCTGGCCAGGATCCAAATCTATATGGCAGGGTGAATCAGAGAGCTCGATCTTTTTTGCAGTATTGTGCCAGCAAACACCTGGTTTTGGAAAAGTTAGTTCATTTTCCAGTGGATTTTACCAATTGATTATTTTTACATGAATACATACACAGATGTCTGTGCTAACATATAGGAAACTTCAGGCATGATTGCTTGATCCTGTTCCCATGAAATTCAGTGAGAGTTGGGCCACTGATTTTAATGGGAGTAGAATTGAACCTTTTGGGCTGAATCTTGCTATTCCTATTTAGTTATTATTCAGGCAAAACTCCCACTGAACTCAGCGGGAGTTCTTCCTGAGTAAGGACTGAAGCATTTGGTATATTGCTGTTCCTCTTACTTAGCACATAGATTCATAGATTCCCAGGCCAGAAAGGACCATAGTGATCACAGAATTACCCCCAAATAATTCTTTTATTCATATCTTTTAGAAAAACATGAAGTCTTGGTTTAAAAATTGTCATTAATGATGCTGACCTGAAATTTTAAGTCAGAATTATGTAGTAAAGGGAGAATAAAGTAAAACAATAACACCAGAGTATTTGTAGATGCAAATAAGTAAATAAATAAATAGGACTACAATCTTGTGGCTGATTTTACTCACACACACATTAGGAAATGTAAAGTTATGCTTTCTGGCACATGTTCTCATGTCATATATTAAGCCATGTTCTACTCTTAGTTACTCCAGCGTATACTCTGTATAACTTGAAATGAATGAAGTTATTCCAGTTCACTCCTATGAAAGTGAGTGCAAAATTTGGCTAATACTACCTTGTAATACCTTGTTGGGAATTCTCATGAGTGTCATTACATTGCATGTTTGTTTTTTTAAAGGTCCAGCTCCTGGAGGCATGTGATTATATGAAAACCTCAACTTTCTTTTAAAAAATGGTTTTGCACAAAAACTTAAAAATGTGACCCAAGTGCATCCTAAAGGCTCAAAAGTCAGAAAGCAAATGAAAGAATCCTGCACTGCTTATTTTTCTTTTTAAAATCTCTCTATCAAAAAATCTTACAGGTATATAATGCCGTACTATCAGGACTCCACGTATTCTGCAGCTGTGAAATTCACCCCATGCAGCAGAAATGATCCACAGAATTTCAGCTTTCATTAAATATATATTTCTAGCCTGCCCTCCTGAGTCTGTAGAGAGCCCGTAATAATTGCTCTGAGAGGTGTAAACTGTCTGTTTAATCTCGATGAGGACTCCATGCAGTCTGTGGCTGCAGAATTTGTCTTTTTTTCCAACATGCCACAGAATGCAGCATTTTTGCTATGGAATTTGCCCTTTTGCTGCAGCCAACCACCAGGCATTCTGGGTTCTGTCTCCCTGCCCTGCTGGGACCTGCCTCTTGCTCCCCAGCTTTTCCCACAAGGCGGAGTTGATTAGATTACAGCACATGCTCTCTGCTCTTCATTTGTTCAATGAAGCCAGGCAGCAGGGGGGGCTGGGGGAGCCAGAGCTGGAATCCACCTTGCAGTTGGGGAATGGGATAGCCAAAAATGTCGGCTGCTGAGCGGGACTGCATGGAAAACGGGGCAGCAGCTGAAGTCTGTAGGAGCTGGGGAGATGAGGCCAGCTAGAGGCTCCCCTTTCTCTGGACGTTTCTGAGCTGGCTCAATGGAAAAGTGTAGGAGCTGGACTGTTAATACTAAAAGAAACTTCTCAGAGATCCTCAGCTGAAAATAGTCACTGACAAATTGTACGTGAACTAGTACCTGCCGCCAGGGTGGTGGTGGGGGATGGGATGATGGAAACGAAGCCTCAGCAATAGCATACATGAAAGCCGATGTGGGACTTATACACTCTTAGATTCCCAGGCTAGATGGGACCACTGTGATCATCTCTGCTGAGCTCCTGAATAACAGACCAGAGAACTTCCCTGGGATAAAGCCTGTTTGAGCTAGAGCAGATCTTTTAGGGAAACATCCCATTTTGATTTAAACATTCCTAGGGAAGGAAACTCCACCACTGCCCTTGGTTAGTTGTTCCAATAGTTAAATACCCTCACTGTTAAAAATGCCTTATTTACAGTCTGAATTTGTCTGGCTCTGGACAGTTTAGAGGCTGATACCCTGGCATTTGATCTCATGGTGCCACGAAGAACATGGGGATCTGGTGACTGTTTGGAGAGGGCGGAGGGTACTCATCCCTCAGTGATGAAGTGGGGGAGAGGTTACAGACTGGCAGAGTCCCTGTTTGATCATTGTAACACAGCTGGGTGGTTTTGGTTGTAATACTAATTACACGGTAGACTCTTGTGTAGGTGTCTTCTTACTGAAATGAAAATAAATAAGTATATGCAATGGGATCAAGCGATAAAAGTTATGGCTCCCACAGCATCTAACACCTTTCCATGTTCAGTATCTCAGCCCATTCATGGAGATCGCAGCTTCCGCTCTTCAAGAAAAAAAAAAAAAAGAGAAACCCATCGTGCTGCGGATTAAAACAAGCTTTTGCTTTTCTGAGGCTGTGTACTCCAGTGTGCACACATGATTAACATTTCCTGGATGGGCACCTTCTAATGCTGTCTGAAAGGGAGTGGGCTCCCAGAGGGTAGGGAATTTGAATTCAGTGTGCAAACGAACAACAGGGCTGCCCCATGGCATTCACCCCCCCGGCAACCGTGGCCCACCTGCCCGCAGCCCAGCCTCCATCGCTCACCCTTGGCTGACTGGCAGGCAGAGGCTGTGCTTGCGCCATCTGGAAGATGTGGTGGGCCTCGCCTCTCTCACTGCCCCCCCCTCACATGCAGCTGGGAAGGGGCAGTGGGGGTGTGGCATCCAGAGGGAGGCGTCTCAGCAAGGTGAGGGGCCCTAGCTCCTTCCCTTCCCCTCCAGCCAGCTGCACTAGGTTTTCCAAGGCCACCAGAGCCACCTCAACAGTACTCAGCACCCACCCCAGCCCCCAGTCAGCCACCCAGCCCCCACGGTATGCCACCCACCACAGAGCCCACATCCTATCATAATTAACAACAGCAATAACACCTCTTAATTAGTGGTTTTCATCAGCAGATCTCCAAGCACGTTACAAAGGAGGTCAGAATCATTATCCCCGTTTTAAAGATGGGGAAACTGAGGCACATGGAGGGGGCACAACTTGCCCAAAGTCACCCAGCAGACCAGTGGCAGAGCCAGAAATAAAGCACAGCTCTCCTGAGTCCCAGTTCAGTGCTCTCTCCACTAGGCCACTCTGCCTTCCTATGTGTTGTATTCCAGATCTTTTTATGGATTGCAGACATAGCTGATTTGGGGATCTGGTGACATGTTCAGAACAATGCCTGTAATGCAATGTTGATGGGGTTTTATTCTGTTTCGAAGACACTCATTAGTTCATTAATAGTTGTTAATTCTTGGTTTCCCAGATGGAGCACTCCTGTCATAAATTGTTGGCTGACAGTTTAGTGATTCACCTGGTGAAGAAGTGATATTTCAGGGGGAGGAAGTGGAAGTACTAACTTATTTATACTATAGTTTTCAAGGTTGCTTTCTTATTCAGAAGCGGGAGATGGTTTCAATGCACAATGCAGAATGACCCTTAAACCTGGATTGAAGAGAGGTTGGACAGATTAGCATAAAAATACATGATATTCACTAAAAACATGCCCTCCATAAAAGAATGTTCCCATTTTGGATGCACTTACCTTCAAGGTAAGTTTCTGTGCCGCCTTCTTTAAGGTGCAAATCAGTCAGAGGACCCATTTATTCAACAACTGCATGCAACTGCCTAAAAGGTCTGTTCAACAGCTCTTGAGCCTCAGCAAAGGTGCATGAGCTGCTGGAGGATTCTGGGAAGACTCATGGCATCAGAGAAACTGACAGCTTTGCATTATAGGGTTTTATTAGTGCATATTTACTTAATTCCCTTCAGATCCCCAAGGTATGCTGAGAGAGAGAGACTCACACAAGCACAGGTTTCAGAGTAGCAGCCGTGTTAGTCTGTATTTGCAAAAAGAAAAGGAGTACTTGTGGCACTTTAGAGACTAACAAATTTATTTGAGCATAAGCTTTTGTGAGCTACAGCTCACTTCATCGGATGCATTTGGTGGAAAATACAGTGGGGAGATTTATATACACACACAGAGAACATGAAACAATGGGTTTTATCATACACACTGTAAGGAGAGGTTTCAGAGTAGCAGCCGTGTTAGTCTGTATTCGCAAAAAGAAAAGGAGTACTTGTGGCACCTTAGAGACTAACAAATTTAAGGTAATTTAAATTTAAATGTAAGGAGAGTGATCACTTAAAATGAGCCATGACCAGCAGGGGGGGGGGGGGGAAGGAGGAAAACCTTTCATGGTGACGAGCAAGGTAGGCCATTTCCAGCAGTTAACAAGAACATCTGAGGAACAGTGGGGGGGGGGGGAGTGGAGTGGGTCCTCTGATAGTGTGGCTGATGTGATTAGGCCCTATGATGGTGCCCCCTGAATAGATATGTGGACAACTTTGTCCACATATCTATTCAGGGGACACCATCATAGGGCCTAATCACATCAGCCACACTATCAGAGGCTCGTTCACCTGCGCATCTGCCAACGTGATATATGCCATCATGTGCCAGCAATGCCCCTCTGCCATGTACATTGGTCAAACTGGACAGTCTCTACGTAAAAGAATGAATGGACACAAATCAGACATCAAGAATTATAACATTCAAAAACCAGTTGGAGAACACTTCAATCTCTCTGGTCACTCAATTACAGACCTAAGAGTGGCTATCCTTCAACAAAACAGCTTCAAAAACAGACTCCAAGGAGAGACTGCTGAATTGGAATTAATTTGCAAACTGGATACAATTAACTTAGGCTTGAATAGAGACTGGGAATGGATGAGTCATTACACAAAGTAAAACTATTTCCCCATGTTATTTCTCCCCCCCCCCACTGTTCCTCAGATGTTCTTGTTAACTGCTGGAAATAGCCTACCTTGCTTGTCACCATGAAAGGTTTTCCTCCTTTCCCCCCCTGCTGCTGGTGATGCCTCATCTTAAGTGATCACTCTCCTTACAGTGTGTATAATAAAACCCATTGTTTCATGTTCTCTGTGTGTGTATATAAATCGCCCCACTGTATTTTCCACCAGATGCATCCGATGAAGTGAGCTGTAGCTCACAAAAGCTTATCCTCAAATAAATTTGTTAGTCTCTAAGGTGCCACAAGTACTCCTTTTCTTTTCACACTAGCACAGATAACTGAAAAAACCAAAAAGGATACATTATCAGGGAATTCTATATGTTTCCTGTGGCAGTATAGTCTTGGCAGCAGTTTGAGTTACCCTGCAGCTCAAGGACAGTTGTTAGGAAGTACAAGATTAATTCTTAACAACCTGCTTGAAAAAATCCTGAAGGAACGGACTTGATTTTCCTGTGGAGTCCTTTTGCAGTATTTAAAAAGGGTTAGAGATCATCTGTTTTATATTTTTGGTTAGAAGACAACCACGACAATCTGCTTCATCTGTTTTTTTAAGTAAAAATATATGTCATTATCACAAATCAAGGTTCAGAGCCGCTCGGTTGCTTAAATTGATTCCATACTTTATAGGTTGTTCAAAAACAAAGGCCTAGGCAGGGTTTTTTTGGAGTTAGTGATATAGTGGTTTAAGTGCTTGAAGGCACAGGAACTCTGGAGACTCAGAATTG
Source organism: Dermochelys coriacea (assembly GCF_009764565.3). Lineage (NCBI taxonomy): Eukaryota > Metazoa > Chordata > Testudines > Dermochelyidae > Dermochelys > Dermochelys coriacea. The sequence continues at coordinate 8,379,405 of NC_050071.1, read as the reverse complement.
GATTTGATTTATTTGTAACTCTTTTTTTAACTAGTCTCAAAGCATGCTCCCTTTGCTAGAGCAATGTGCTAATAAAGACAGAGTTGATTAGCAGCTGTTTTTCTTACTGCTGAATATAGGCAGCTGAATATAGACAACAGACTCTTCCCCTGTGCTTGGGCCTAGCTCCTATTTCTTTGTGGGGCTTAAGGTCATATCCTGTAAGTGGAGGATGTATCGAGTCCAGACAAGCTGGAGTACTTTTGATAAGAATCATAGATACGTAGGACTGAAAAGGTCATCAAGTCCAGCCTGCTGCGTTGAGGCAGGACCAAATAAACCTAGACCATCCCTAAAAGGTGTTTGTCCAACCTGTTCTTAGAAACCTCCAATGGTGGGGATACCACAGCCTCCCTAGGTAACCTGTTCCAGTGCTTACCCACCCTGTGAATTCGACAGCTTCTCTTAAATCAAACCTAAATCTCCCTGGCTGCAAACAGTTAATTTGTGCTATTGTATTCTGTTTGACTCAACGCTGACATTTAACAGTGAGCCAAATTGCTGTGGAATGATGGGAGAAGGCTTGTGCCGGTTGTCTTTGCAGTAGGAGAGAGGTGGCGTGGAGCTGCATCAGCCCTCCAGAGCATGGGAAGGCGTTGTGCCTCAGAAAGGTTGCACCTCAGAGAGCTCTCCGCACCAGGGGGAGAGCGTGCCTTCTGCACCAGCCTCTAGGAGGGGCTCGCTTGCTTTTTTCTTGGGTGCAGCCAGGTCTGCTTGGTGGTGAGGAAGGAAATGTCTCCCCTTTTCTTTTTCCCTTTTGTGCGCCTAAGGGTGAGCATTGGCTAGGAGCACTCATGGGAGCACAGAGACTCCTGCTGTACCCAGAGCACAAGGGAGGGAAGGCTCCATCTGTCTTCTCTTCCAAGTATCCAAGCACTTCTTTCTTTTTTGGCACTAAGCCAGTGGTTCTCAAACTAGGGCCACCACTTGTTCAGGGAAAGCCCCTGGTGGGCTGGGCCGGTTTATTTACCTGCCGATTCCTGCCACCTGCATTGGCCTGGAGCGGCGAACCGCGGCCAGTGGGAGCCGCGATCGGCCAAACCTGCGGACGTGGCAGGTAAACAAACTGGCCCGGCCCATCAGGGGCTTTCCCTGAACAAGTGGTGGCCCTAGTTTGAGAACCACTGCACTAAGCGCTCCCACTCACTTCATTGGACCTGAGCTGAGGCCCTGTGGTGGGGCAGATCCCTCCTGGCACTCAAGAAGGGGTTAAAGAGCTCCTCTGGGCACAATCAAGCTCAACCCAGCACATGTGTGAGGCTTGTCAAACCTGGAGAAGGGCAGGTCCTTAAAAGGGGCGCCAGAGAGGGAGAGCCTATTGCAGGCCCCTGTAAAACACAGAATGGTTGTAGAGGATAAATGCTCCAAAAAACCCTGCACAGGGAAAATTCCCAGGTTGCCAGATCAGCCAGCTTTGTGGCCCTTGAGTAGCGGAAAGGGGTTGTAAGAATTGGGCACCGGGTTGTTTATCATTTCAGTCATGTAATGTTAAGAAAATCCAAGCATCATTCAGCCTCAGTTCAGTAGTTACATGAGTTTCGTATTTGTCCGGTTTGCTTTGCTTCTGCCTTGGTGTTTGCTACTGTGTTTTGCTGCCTTTGGTACTTACATTGCACAGAAAGTTCAGCTGTGAAACCCTCCCAATGCCTTCCCCCCCCTCCCCCGATCTCAGAGACAATTTCCAGCCATCTCTCAGGATCTTGTCTGCTACTTGCAAAGCTTTACTTCCTAATCCAGCTGCCAGTTTGAGGAATCAGTGCACAATATTCCTGATCCAATAGGTTCTTCCTGCTGTCCTTCCTCACATTGACCTCAGGTGCTAATCCAGCACTGAATCACATACAGATTAAGCTATAGAGAGCTATTATTAGTCCATGCAGAAGGCTTTTCTTTTTTGCCTAAAACTGAAAAAGACCAAACTTTGACTTGCTAGTAATGGATGTTCCGCTGACGGAAACAAATCCTTGTTTGTGTCTGACTCCACCATATTGCCCTTGGATTCTGGCATATTCGCTGTGTCTAAAAAGTCCTTTTTCTTTAGCAATCATTTGTATTTAAAGAATATTTTTGCACATTGGTGGCTGGTTAACCAGCAAAGTGGGCAGCAATTCTAACTTTAGGAACAAAGAGGTAGGTATCATTGACAGCTCCAAACTTTATTTAAATTCTTTTAGCTGTCTTGTAGCAAATGAGAGGGAATCCTAGAGCTTATCTCTACTGGTTTTTCTCCTCTCTTGAAATGAGAGGGGCTGCCATGAAAATGAATCTGTATGTCAGGCTGGAGATAAGTACCCTTTCAAAAGCTGTTGAATAAGAAATAGTAAGATAAAGTAAAGATGAATAAGGTAAGATTTTATTAGAAATTAAACCCCAGAGACCTGGGTAATTTTAAGTAAAGTCATCTATACTGCATAAAGTGCTTTTAAGAGGGAATGGCAGCAGAGAACCTATCAAATAACAGACCAGATTCCAAGGTATGTTTAAATAGCCCATGGGGAAGTTGTGGTAGAGGCCCCCTCTGTGCCCAGTCTCTTGAGAAGATGAGTTGTTCCAGCTGAAGCTGTGCCGGTTTGGCTGTTTAGCTCAGGCAACTCGTGCTTTAGCTCCAGAGGTCCCAGGCTCAGTGCCCAGCATGTTGGCCATGATGGCAGCCGTCACACTTAGTATTCAGTAATTTATGAATGTTGTTGCATTTATTAATTATGGCTGGGATCTACGTGAGTTAGGTGCCCAACTTCCATTGAAATTCAGTGGGGGGTAGGTGCCCAACTCCTTTAGACTCCTTTAAAAATCGCACCCAATGCCTGGATTAAAGAAAACTTGTTCTAGTTAGTTGTGCGGGTGTCTTGTTGTGGTTCTAGTAGGAACAGTCTTTACTTTGCTCATGTTAGGAAGGGAAAAGCTCACATGGTGAGAAGGGCTGGACTGTGGGCCAGATGCACCTTTACAGCCATGAGAAGTGCGTGTTGTTGGGAGAAGAAGTGGCCTCCTTCCCTCAAAGTTGAGGCAGAACATTCCACTGGGATTCTGGGCCTTCGTGTCTGTAGCTGGGGAGGTGTGTAACAGGAGTGGCACTGAGATCACACACACACTGCCTGTCCTCTAGCCACAAGCACTGGGGGCCTCTCTGTAAGGCAGCATTTTTGCTTTGCAGCATGCAACACATCACGTGCAGCTTATTTTAAGTATCCCTCAGAAGCCAATACTTCTCTCCTGGCCATTTTTGCACTGTTCATCCTGGTCCGTGAGTCACTGAGTCCTCAGGACAAGCCCATCTTGGTCATTCCCTATAGCTCTCCTTTCCCATCTCTGTGGCGAATTCTCTCTTTGAACTGGAACACATTACACCTCCACTAGGTGGCTCAGACTCTATTCTGTTGTGAGGCTTCACATGGGCTGAGCTTCATCCTAGGTGTGATGCCATCATGTATGTTCTTCTAATACAGCCCAGACTTCTGCAAAGCCTGTGGACCTCCTAGTCCATGTGTTTTAGCTCAGCCATCAGAAATCAGGCAGGCAGTTCAGTCGGCACATTGCCTGGGATATGTGCGCTTTAAATGACATCCTTTGTTCCTTTTCCCCAAAGGGTGGAACTTGTGTAAGACATGTGCGGACTGTGACATGTTTATAAAGAAAAGGGTTTTAATTAAAACTCCAGTTTCTGAGCTTCCCATTGATAGCTGCTATCGTGCTGAAAGTGGCATAATCAGAATCAAGTGGGAGCTCAGACAGCAGACTACTGTGCATTCTGTTACGGTGCTCAGACTGTCCTGTTGGTTCTTCTGACTTGGGCCCCAATTCAGAAACGTGCTTAAATAAGTGCCTGACTTTAAGCATGTGATTAATCCCATTGGAGTCCATGGGGTTTTTGTAAGCACCTCACTGAATCCAGACTTTGGACCAGAAATTAAGTGGATGGAAACTGTCTTATTATCCTCAATGCTGATTACCGACATTGTCCCAAACGACATTGCTTGTTAACGAGATGGCCATAAGTAGGTGATTCAGGAATGGCAATCAGATAAGTGGAGATAGTGTCTTAGAAGGGCATAGCAAGCTCCCATGTGCTGTGCTATGAGTGAGGGAAACTAGCAAGGTACAACAAGAAAACCTCCGCAACAAACATCCTTCTTTATGGCATGATGTCATTGTTCAGCCCCTGACATAGTGTAATGCACAAATTCCCTGATTCATCTATGCAGTGATATGATGGGACAGTCAAGGGTAAAAATACTTGCATCATAAAATGCCCCTGGATGCATAGGCACAAAAAAGCATCCCATGTTGTCATAAATGTAAAGGGAAGGGTAACCACCTTTCTGTATACAGTGCTAAAAAATCCATCCTGGTCAGAGGCAAAACCCTTTCACTTGGAAAGGCTTAAGAAGCTAAGATAACCTCACAGGCACCTGACCCTAAATGACCAATGAAGGGACAAGATACTTTCAAATCTGGAGGTGGGGGAACAAAGGATCTGTCTGTCTGTGTAATGCTTTTGCCGGAAACAGATCAGGAATGCAGTCTTCCAACTCCTGTTAAGTTAGTAAGTAATCTAGCTAGAAATGCGTTAGATTTTCTTTTGTTTAATGGCTGGTAAAATAAGCTGTGCTGGATGGAATGTATATTTCTGTTTTTGTGTCTTTTTGTAACTTAAGGTTTTGCCTAGAGGGATTCTCTATGTTTTGAATCTGATTACCCTGTAAGGTATTTACCATCCTGATTTTACAGAGGTGATTCTTTTACCTTTTCTTTAATTAAAATTCTTCTTTTAAGAACCTGATTGATTTTTCATTGTTCTTAAGATCCCAGGGTTTGTGTCTGTGTTCACCTGCACCAATTGGTGAGGATTCTTATCAAGCCTTCCCCAGGAAAGGGGGTGTAGGACTTGGGGGGATATTTTGGGGGAAGATGTCTCCAAGTGGGCTCTTTCCCTGGTCTTTGTTTAAAATGCTTGGTGGTGGCAGCATACGGTTTAAGGACAAGGCAAAATTTGTACATTGGGGAGGTTTTTAACCTAAGCTGGTAAGAATAAGCTTAGGGGGTCTTTCATGCAGGACCCCACATCTGTACCCTAGAGTTCAGAATGGAGAAGGAACCTTGACACATGTTAAGGTTGCCAAGTACAGCATTAACTTACAACAGGCACTTTGTTCCACAGAAGGGTGTCATACAGTGGACATTCCGGTTGCTGTGAAAAAGGGTACAGCTTTTATTTTAATTTAATGTCCGTTATTAAAATATTATGTGGCTATCCTGGGATGCAAGCATCAGGGCATATTTGTTAGCATTGTGTTTGTTCATGAAAACAAAACATTCAATTCAAGCCGAGCTATATATCACGCTGTCATCGGCAAATGGTGCCTTGTTGAAAATCTATCAAAGAAAGCTGACTTATCTTGCATGTGCTGTTTTACAGAAAATAGAACCGCAGTAAACTCTTGTGCCATAATGATTTTCTGTCTTTCTTGATGAGACATAATGAGATAAATTCAAGACCTTTTTGAAGGCTAATTACATATTGTACACTCTAGACATCAATTGTCCTTGTTAGATGATGTGCATTTTTTGCTTTCATTTCATCTTCTCTTTTGTCTGCGTATGCATGTGAATTTGGCTTAACTTTGAAATATAAATTGGGATTAGGGTGTATTTTTTCTCCCCCAAATCTTTTCAGATATTCTACTGTAACACAATGCATCATTAGAGATAAGGCAAAACTTGGAGGTAGATGTGAATTAAATAAAAGGCCTGAATTTCAGGCATGGAGCGGGGGATGGTGCCATAAACCATGCCAGTTCTTGAGTAGTTTATGAACAACCCTCCAGAATAAATTCAAATCTGAGCGTGCTATCAGGCGATGCATCTCTGTTATTTATAGAAATGGTTACGGCCAGATTTTCAAAAGTTCTCAGCACCCAAAACTGGGAGCAGATTTTAAATACAATTTAGCCCCATCTTATTTAGGTGCCTGAGTGGAAATAGCTTGTTGCTGAGATCTTTTGGATATTGGGCCCTTACATTTTCATTTTAAATTTAAAGCAGTAGCCAATGATTTTAGTTTATTGTTCATTTATTATGTGATGTTTTAACTAACTAACATGTTATGTCATATATAATCACTGTATGCTAAATAGAGTTAAATTATAGGATTATAAAAGTGCAAGATTGATCAGTATGTAGAGGGAATAATCATGTATTAAATATTTAAGTAAGTAGGGCTGAAATGCAAGACCTGTAGCCTTAGGCTTGTAAGATTTTAGCTTAGTCATATGTAAGCCATAGAGTTAAGGAACACTGACATAAGTAAGTGACCAAAGAATAACTCGATGCCCTAAGATTACAGGAAAAGATGAACTAATGGGTGATATTGCAAAAAATTAACAGTAAAGTAATATTTTACTTACAAGATACCTGGTAATCACATTTTTCTAACACATGCCCTAACCGCAGAGTGCATGATGTGCAGAAATGCTAATGACGTATAATCACAATCACATTATAAAAAAGGGGTGCCTAGATTAGGAAAATTGGGCTCCCTATGGGAAACTCCAGCAGGAACCATCCCTCAACTGATGATGAATCCATGAAAGACCCATCAGACCCTAACACTATTGTTAAGGATGTGAGTAGCACTATATTTCTAACTTGTGCGTAGGTCTGTATAGATTTTCTATACGCCTGGGTAATCATAACTTTAATTGTAACTTTAATAAAACTTGTAGAACAGACTAGGCCTTGGACTTGTGAATGTCTGTGTGGTCGCTACCCTTAGCCCTTATGGGTCCCTAAAGACTCTACATCTAAAGCAAGTAGCAGAGGTGACTTTCATTCTCTTAAGCTTGAAACTGTAGCCACCAAAGTCGAACCCGTAATGGTGTAATACCATGTTACAAAATTCACATTAAATACAATAAAAAGCTACAAAGGTTACCCCTTTAGCCTTTTTGAAAAGCTAAAATTTCTTGTCAATATCATGGACCAAGTATAATGACTGCCCTTAAACACTTTCCCATTGTCTTAAATATATAACATTACCTAAATGTATACACCAATCCCTTTTTGAAGTGTAAGGAAGGTTAAGAACTACTGCCGCTGCTAAGGTGACCATGTCTAAAGTAGCTGTTTGATGGTTTGTCTCTCTCTTGTCTTGTCCATCTTGTAATCATTGTACTCACTCTATCTCCTCCTCTCCAAAAGCAAGAACTGTGAATCACCCATTGTGTATAGACCATGGAGGGTTTCTGTGCATTCTTACCACACTGCCATGGTTCTTGTTCGTTTCTGAATTGCAGCCATATTCACAGGAGCTGTTGTTTTAATCTAGGGTGACTGGTTGATTTCAACAGCACTGTTTTTCCCTATCAGGGGGTGGAGGGGGAACTGAAATCAGAGTAGCTTTTGCATCACCCTGTTGTCATAATAACTTCTTAAGGTGTTGTGCTACAGTGTCCAATCAGAAGAAGCAATATACAGGAGGTGTGATGAGAGAATGAAATCTTTCATATGTGCAGAGACTAGAAATTGGCTAACTGCATAATTTACCCTGACCCTTTTAAAACAAAAAACAAAAAAAAACAAAAAAAATCCACACTTCATCCAACATGATGGCAAAATTTTGATCTCAGATCCATGCAGCAGATCTTAAAAACTGATTCTGTAATTGTACATCATGTTGTTGTGGTGGTAATGAAGATTTTAATAGTTGCCAATACACTGGATATCAGCTAATTTTCTTTGCACAATATTTGCTATGCAAGAACTTTGAATGACAGATTGGAACTCTTTTTAATTTCCATGTACGTTCTGTAAGTATGTCTGAGTGCCTGTGTATCATTAGTAACAGAATGGTCATAATTATTTTACAGTGATTCTCAAGGAATCAGAAAAGTAACAGCATTTTGGATCTGGCAAACTGTATGTGTGTGTCTATTTTTGATTTCAGAAATGGCAGGAAATCAACTTCCCAAGAGGATCTATCTGAACTTTAATTTTCCTTGTTCTGATGATTGTAGATCCAGCAATTAAAGAGCTAGTTTGTTTTCTTTTAAAGGCCAGAGACACGTGCAAAACCAATCATACATTTATCATGGTTGAGTGTGCAAATGAGGTGAATGAATGTAGAAAAATGATCCGATTTTTCCAAAGGACTCAGTACCAGTAGCTCCAAGTTACACTTATGTGGACTGGCCAGATTTCTAAAAAGGCGGAGGACCCAGCCTTTCCCATTGAGCTCAATAGGCGCTGCTGTAAACTGAGCTCTTTCAAAAATCTAGCCCTTAATTGCCAAGGGTCTGATCCTGCAAGGTGCTGAGCACCTCCTGTGAAGTCGAGAATGCTCAGCACCTTGCAGGAAGAGCAAACAATGAACTTTGAGCCTGTGCTGACAATTCCTTGAAATCAGACACAATTAATGTATGCAAAAAGAAAAGGAATACTTGTGGCACCTTAGAGACTAACACATTTATTTGAGCATAAGCTTTCGTGAGCTACAGCTCACTTCGTCGGATGCTGTAGCTCACGAAAGCTTATGCTCAAATAAATTTGTTAGTCTCTAAGGTGCCACAAGTACTCCTTTTCTTTTTGCGAATACTGACTAACATGGCTGCTACTCTGAAACCTCTAATTAATGTATGCACTTCAAAGTACCAAAGGGAGGAAAAAAATCCCCCAACCCAACCTCGTCCGGTATATGGGAAAAAAGAGAACAAAAATAATAGCTTTCAGTCTGTAAGGCCAATCATACATATACATTACAGCTAGAGGGAATGTATTATACAGCAGGCATGTCTGGTTCAGGGGGTACCCACAGATAGCCATCTTATAGGGAGCAGTTCAAAATTCTTCACAGGTTTTCTGGAAGAAACCCTGGGGAAATAGTCTGATTAGAATGTCTTAAAGCTGTCTGTACAGATATCACCTCCTCTCCAGGATGGCATGATTGTTTTATTTGCTGAGACATTGATTTCTGGGCATGGGACATCTTAAATGGAAACCATAAAACATATTTTACCACTCTCCTAAGCTGAGTCTAAGAGTGAGTGAGAAAGCAATACTTTGATGTTTTCCAAAGCAGAGATAGAAGCCAGAAGATCTGTTACTTCTGATACATTCGGCAAGGAAAATAAATATCTGACAAAGGCAGCTGCAAGAGAAATCAATGGCCAAAATGGTCTCATTCTCTTCTGCACAAATATTTTAAATATGTACCACATATTAGCATGAAAATCTCCCATCTCCCTCTTGTGTTTTTAAATAATTCACGAGCAAATAGCTCATGATTGTTTGTTGTTGTCTCTTTCACTAAGGCTATGTCTACACTGCAGCGGGTGTAATTTCCAGCTAGAGGAGCGATACGGGCACTAGCTCTGCTCAAACTGACATGCTAAAAATAGCAGCGTGGCCAAGGCAGTGTGGGCCGTGGCTCGGGCTACATGCCCAAGTTCAGTCCCATCTGCAGCCACGGTGACATGCTGTTTTTACCATGCTGGCTTGAGCAGAGCTAGCTCATGAACGGCTAGCTGAGCCGGGAATCCCACTTCCCCGCTGCAGTGAAGAGGTCCTCTAAAGATCTGTGTTAAAAAGAAATGGGACGGGATGAATATTTGCTGGAAGAATTTAGTCTCCGGTTCCTCTCTTACAGTCTGCAGACCTGGATTCTTCAAGGCCTCTCCCCAGAGCCCATCCTGCAGTAAGTGCCCCCCTCACAGCTACACACACGAGGAAGCATCCATCTCCTGTCTGTGTGAAGAACACTATTTCAGAAGGGAGTCGGACCCACCTACAATGGCCTGTACAAGTAAGCACGCACTGTGTATCTTTTAATCCGTTTGCGCTGTTACGCACAGAGAATGGGCACAATGACAAAAAAAGAAGGTGTTTTTACAGGCTTTCAGCCTGATCCTGACCTGGCTTGTGCTAGTTTTACAGTGCTGTAATCGACTGGCTTCATCTAAATTATTCCTGATTTACACCACCGTATTTGAGATTTGAGCATATGGAACTGGATGTGCAGTGTCTAGAATTGCACGCTGCCCATGTGCGTCTATGTGTGTGTTGTAAAATATAAAAGGAGTACTTGTGGCACCTTAGAGATTAACAAATTTATTTGGGCATAAGCTTTTGTAAGCTATAGCTCACTTCATCGGATGCATGCAGAGGAAAATACAGTGGGGAGATTTTATATACACAGAGAACATGAAACAATGAGTGTTACCATACACACTGTAATGAGAGTGATCAGGTAAGGTGAGCTATTACCAGCAGGAGAGAAAAAAAACCTTTTGTAGTGATAATCAAGGTGGGCCACTTCCAGCAGTTGACAAGAACGTGTGAGGAACAGTTGGTTGGGGGGAATAAACATGGGGAAATAGTTTTACTTTGTGTAATGACCCATCCACTCCCAGTCTTTATTCAAACCTAATTTAATGGTTTCCAGTTTGCAAATTAATTCCAATTCAGCAGTCTCTCATTGGAGTCTGTTTTTGAAGTTTTTTTATTGAAGAATTACCACTTTTAGGTCTGTAATCAAGTGACCAGAGAGATTGAAGTGTTCTCCGACTGATTTTTGAATGTTATAATTATTGACGTCTGATTTGTGTCCATTTATTCTTTTACGTAGAGACTATCCGGTTTGGCCAATGTACATGGCAGAGGGGCATTGCTGGCACATGATGGCATATATCACATTGGTAGATGCGCAGGTGAACGAGCCTCTGATTGTGTGGCTGATGTGATTAGGCCCTATGATGGTATCCCCTGAATAGATATGTGGACAGAGTTGGCAACGGGCTTTGTTGCAAGGATAGGTTCCTGGGTTAGTGGTTCTGTTGTGTGGTGTGTGGTTGCTGGTAAGTATTTGCTTCAGATTGGGGGGCTGTCTGTAAGCAAGGACTGGTCTGTCTCCCAAGATCTGTGAGAGTGATGGGTCGTCCTTCAGGATAGGTTGTAGATCCTTGATGATGCGCTGGAGAGGTTTTAGTTGGGGGCTGAAGGTGATGGCTAGTGGCGTTGTGTTATTTTCTTTGTTGGGCCTGTCCTGTAGTAGGTAACTTCTGGGTACTCTTCTGGCTCTGTCAATCTGTTTCATCACTTCAGCAGGTGTGTATTGTAGTTGTAAGAACGCTTGATAGAGATCTTGAAGGTGTTTGTCTCTGTCTGAAGGCTTGGAGCAAATGCGGTTATATCGTAGAGCTTGGCTGTAGACAATGGATCGTGTGGTGTGGTCTGGATGAAAGCTGGAGGCATGTAGATAAGTATAGCAGTCAGTAGGTTTCCGGTATAGGGTGGTGTTTATGTGACCATTGCTTATTAGCACTGTAGTGTCCAGAAAGTGGTCATCATCTGGACCCATGGAAAAGAAGCTCTTGAGGAATTCCACTATGATTTCAACAATTTCCATCCCAGCATTAACCTCAGCCTGTACCAGTCCACACATGAGATCCACTTCCTGGACACTATAGTGCTAATAAGTGATGGTCGCATAAACAGCACCCTATACCACAAACCGGAGAACACTTCAATCTCTCTGGTCACTCGCTTACAGACCTAAAAGTCACAATTCTTCAATAAAAAAACTTCAAAAACAGACTCCAATGAGAGACTGCTGAATTGGAATTAATTTGCAAACTGGACACCATTAAATTAGGTTTGAATAAAGACTGGGAGTGGATGGGTCATTACACAAAGTAAAACTATTTCTCCATGTTTATTCCGCCCCCTGCCACCCCCGCAACTGTTCCTCACACGTTCTTGTCAACTTCTGGAAATGGACCACCTTGATTATCACTATAAAAGGTTTTTTTTCTCTCCTGCAGGTAATAGCTCACCTATGATCTCTCTCGTTACAGTGTGCATGGTAACACCCATTGTTTCATGTTCTCTGTGTATATAAAATCTCCCCACTGTATTTTCCACTGCATGCATCTGATGAAGTGAGCTGTAGCTCACAAAAACTTATGCTCAAATAAATTTGTTAGTCTCTAAGGTGCCACAAGTACTCCTTTTATTTTTGCGGATATAGACTAACATGGTTGCTACTCTGAAACTTGTAAAATATAGTTATTTAACTATACATCTAGATAGACACAATGTATGTGAGTGCCACTTAGTGTCACGAGTTATTCTGTGTCCCAATAGTCAGCTTGGGCAACCAGGGAAATAATGAGGTGTTTAGCACTCCTAGCTACTTCAGGATAGTGATATGGGCGGGAGCTACTGACTGTCCAGAGCTACCACAAAGAAAGAAACCATATGTCCATGATGCTCAGTGGATGTGTGTGTGGGGGGGCAAATATTGTTGGGAGAGAAATAACAAGCAGGTTGTTATGTTGTGAGCTGGAGACAGAGGAGAGGGAGAGGGCAAATGATAGTTTTAAATCGTTCTTTTCCCCACAAAGTATGAAGCTACCCTTTCATCTGCAGCTTGTAGACCTGTTGCTGCATCTTGTCCACTTCCTCTTCTAAATATGTAGACCCTGGTCCTGCAAAGACTTACACTTACACACATACGTAAGCTCATACTGTCAGAAGTCCCACTGAAGTCAGTTTACCAAAGTGCATATGGTTAGGAATGTGCATATATCTTTGTAGGATCAGGGTCTTCAGTGGGAACTGTGCAAATTCCAGACAGGATTTTATAGTAAAACAGGAGTTGAAAGGAACTGAAAAAGTAACTGAGCTTCTATGGATGGGAACAGACAGAAGTGACCCTCAGAGAGGGAAGAGAAAAAAATAAAGAACCAATATATTCAAAACAGCTGGGACAAGGGGAAGAAGCAGCTTCTCCTCTCCTTCTACTAGGGACTGTTTTCAGTCGTAGAAGGCTAGATGTCATGATGTCCTTAAAACAGCTGTGCATCAATCATCATCCTACTGATACATACCATATCACCGTGGCTATTTGATTAGCACCCTCGCTGCAGAAAACAGGATAGGGCAGCAGTTCCTAGTGCAGGTTCTAAGCTAACCTAGACAAATTGACAGAAGCACCTCAGGAGAGAGGTGCTAGGGGCTGCGGGGATAAGGGGGAATAAGTAAGGGCCCAGGATGGGAGCACAAAGAGTGACAGCTTCCCATCTGCTTCTCCCAGTGAACCCTGCTGCCCTTTCTGGCTACTTCCAATTCGCCTTCGGTTTTGGCCCCGATCCTGTCAGCTGTTGCATGCCGATGAGCCGCTTTGCCTCCAGGGGGCTCCAGGCACTGAAAGGGATGGCTCACAGCCCGAGGGTCAGGGCCTAACCTGGGAGCACTGAACGTCTCTCCATTTGGTTTTCACAGTGGAAGGTGCTGCTCTCTTGAAAGGACAGTGCGACTCCAGGGAGGGAAGGGGGAGCCTCACACGGTTTGTGATAGGCAATGCTGCGTAAAGGTCATAGACAGGTGGAAGAAGAGTCCAGCTAGTGAAGTCCTGGTGTTGTCGGGAGGGGAGAAAAATTATCTTTTAAAATAAAGACATTCCAAACATAGATAAAAAGTTAGTTATACACGTAGGCCGGTTTGCAAAGGGGCTTCAAGCATGTTAGCTGCCCAGCCTCCACTGCAATTCAGTGGCTGGTGAGTGGCTAATTCCCTTGGGTTTCTGTGACAATCCCACAGAATAGTATAGGGAAGAGTACATATGTTAAATAGGTCCCATTCTGCTAGCAGAATAAGGCATTCCAGGATGTGCATTAATAGGATTTTGGGGTATTTCTTGGGCAGATGAAAGTTACAACACCCATAATCTGCAACAACTCCCCTACCAAAACACACCAACTTGTGGCTCACTGCTCTGTGTTACCGTAGTGTGAGGACACAGATACAAAGAGCCATGCCTTAAACAGCAATGAGAGAACTCTGTCACCTGGAAGTTCCCACCTTTTTATTAAGTTTCCTGCTGCAACACATCCTGGTCCTCTCTGGTGAGACTCAATGACCACTCCACAGTTGCATACAGGAAAAAAAATCCTGCGTCTTCATTGATTGACAAGAGTCATTTGTTAGAGCCACTAAGTTTCTGTTATTTACTTCTTCAGAAAGAAATTTCATCTACTTGAAATCTAGTAAAAGGGTGTCTTAGAAATAGTTTAAGTATTACATTGCCAAGTCCCCCTGCCAATATTTATGGTTTAATAATTATGTTTTCCTGACTTTTTTCAAAATGCTTGTCAGTTCCATGTTGCTATGTAAAAGACCCACACAAACAGGGGAAACTGTTCGATACTACAGTATACTCACCATAAAAGTGAAACAGAAACTGACCATATATGAAGGGCTGTCAAATGCTCAAAAGAACAAGAAAAAAAGGATTGAGAAAGATTAACAATCTTTAATTTCTTTACGTTCTCATTTCTTAGAACTGGAATTGGTAACAGTAGGTAATATTTTTTAAAAATGTGATTTTAAAATTGATGATGCCCTGTTACATTTTGGAACAATTTTCTCAGTCAGACTCCATATCTTTTTGATAATTTTGTGAAAATTATTATTCACTTCCCAGAAGATAAATAGCTTTTAAAAATAAAATGATAGTTTTCTTTCCTCTTTGGGACATCAATTTAAAAGGAAATATTTTTTTTAAATGGATACACTTTGAAATTTATGGCCATAGTGGAGAAGTTTTCAATTGGTACAAAATTTAACATACAACAGAAGTTTCTGATGAGAACATTACAGATAATATTTTGCCCTCTGGAAAAAAAAATCTCAATTCCCTTTAATGTGAGTTGTGCATAAGTATCAGAGGACAATATTTAAAAACACACACATTGATTTAATATTTCACATTTATTGTCCATGAAGGAAAATATGGACTTTGTCTTCTGCCAGTTACCTTTTGAGTCAGTAAATCATGATCTGGGGTGGGTAAATCAGTATCTGCTTAATATACAAATTAGCTATCTTTTTTATTATGATTATTTAAGTAAACTAACTTCTTTGTCCTTGATGAAGAGAGGTCATAAATTAAAATGTACCTTCTGAGCAGATATCAGATTCCCTGATTCTTGGAAAATAAAATAGCAGTTTGTTCTCACCACTGTGATTTTTTTTCAAAGTTTTAGTGCAGCACAGTTTCAAAATTCTTCAAATAGTACTTGTTAGATTTCTCCAAACTACTAAAGACCATTCATAGAGCCCCTTTGAGAATGCTAATGTTATGGGTTATGGAGTGCCACTGGCTTCAAAGCATTGCTATTGAAATTGATGGTTTTAAGCCTTCAAGAAGAGCAGCTGACTCTTCTGTACAGAATGAGTAAAAACCTCTGGCAACTTTAGTAAAGTAATAATTTATCTACTGTTAAAGACAATAAAAAGAAAAGCAGTACTTGTGGCACCTTAGAGACTAACAAATTTATTAGAGCATAAGCTTTCGTGAGCTACAGCTCACTTCATCAGATGCATGCATCCGATGAAGTGAGCTGTAGCTCATGAAAGCTTATGCTCTAATAAATTTGTTAGTCTCTAAGGTGCCACAAGTACTGCTTTTCTTTTTGCGAATACAGACTCACACGGCTGCTACTCTGAAAATTGTCCAATAAGTGTTTCTTGTGCTTGACTTCCCCCTCCCCCACCCCACATGCCCCCACCCCACACTCCCCCTTAGTTTACTAGTATCTGTAAAGAGTGCATCACATAGTAGAAAGAAAAATTGGTCAGTTTAACTGGTCAAAAGTACTTGTGTGCATTGCATATAACTCAGCACAACTCCAGGCCTGCATTTCTTTAGCTTCCATTGTATCGGTATGACAGGGCTGAAAGTTATTCTAACTATTCATGTGCTATGGTGCCATTAGCTAAACTGTGCTGGATGCCTGTGGGGTGGTTTGTGAGAGTTAGTGTGGAATCCATAAAGATTCTCGGATACTTTTTGGGGAGCCCTCACTGCCAATTCCCACAGTTTGTGTGAGTTTCCTTCTTTGCCTTGGTTTAGTTTTTGTTTTCCAATTTGAATAATATGCAATAGTTATCATTAGATGTCTGTCGTTCATATGCATGAAAAGCTCCCTTTGGCTACAGTAGGAGTTGCACATATGCTGCAATTTGTTCCTTACGCTTCTGTCCTGCAAAGACTTAAGCATATTTTAAGCATGCCATTGGCTTAAATGGGACCACACACGTGCTTAAAGCTATGTATGCATCAGTGGTTCATGATTCAGTTCTTACTGGCCTCTTCAACTCCACCTCTTTGGACTCTGAGAGCAGACACACAAAGACAAATTTTTATTAATGGCTCCCTCAGTTGCATGCACAAATAGGTGCTTAGATGCTTAACCACCTGCCTGTGTGTGCAGTTAAGGCAGTTAGTTTTAAAAATGTGATCCACAGAATTTAATATATAACTCCAAAAAAGCTGAGTTGCACTTTCGTAAGCCATTCTAGTTAATTCTTTTTGTTTTAATTTTACATCCAGGGTTTGTTTTTTTTTCTTTTTTCCTGTGACGGCAGGTTTCTCTTAGAATTGGCTTAAATCATCTCCGAGGAGAATCAGAGCAGCGTCAGTTGAGATAGCGCACATGCTGCAAATTGCTACAAGGTTTCACAATGAGTTTTATCATTTTTACAGACATAAAAAAGAAAATAGGAAAAAGTAGCTAGGGAAAAAGTTTATTGTTTAAAAAATAATTGCAATTTCACAAAATTACCTATTTTAAATATTTCAATATGTTAATTATAGCCATATGACTAGAATCACACAGAACCAGGAAATGCAGTTAAATAAATGTGCATGCACTTTCTGGAGAGAGGAGGAGGCACATTGAAGCTGGCTTTCAAGGAGGTATTCACGGATTTTAGCACCTACGGGAATTTTGCACCCAGTTTCCATTCAGACTGAATGGTAGTTAGGTGCCTAACTCCCATGGACTTTAGTAAATCTCAGTAACACCATGACTCAAAACCAGCAAAACTTTAATAAATGTCCCTTTCTTTCTCCTGCATCACAATGCAGTCAAGGTACAAAGTGCAGATCCGTTGTTAAGATCACCAACATGTTGTATACTACTGCCATCCTTCTGTACAAAATTATCCTTTCACATCACATCAGAGGAGAATTTTGTCCTCGGTCTCCAAGGCGAATTTATACAAAAATATTCCCTAAAACATGGGTTGGCTGTTTTTTTCCTCCAAAATCATTATCTGTTGACAACTCAGAGAGATGAATAGGATCTGAAAAAGAAAATTTGATCTTGTGATTGTTATAACCTGGCCAGAAAGGGGCTCTTTTCCCTGAGACTCACGTGTTGCCCTTAGCCCATGTGTGACAGTCCCATTGACTTCACTGGGAGTTCCCAGTGAAGTGAGTGTACCCAAGATTTTCATAAGTAACTTGGGATTTGGGTTTCAGAGTAGCCTCAATTTTCAGATGTCCCACTTGAGCCCCCTGAAAGGGGTCTGATTTTCAGAGGTTACATGCCCAGTGGTTTCTACCAGTCAGCACCTCTGAGGATGTCTCAAGCCGGACACCCAAAAATGGAGGCATCCAGAGTCATTAGTTACTTTTGAAAATCTTAGCTTGAATGTCTAATTTGGCCCATGGCAAAGAAGTACCATTCTTATGGGAGCTGCAGAAAAGCTGCATCAGCACCTTTTAACCCTTGAACACCCTTACCCGGGCTGGGCAGACATCCTAAGTGTGGATACTCGGCAAAATAAGAAACAGGAGAGTAGCCATTCAAACATCTTAACATGCAACACTTTGAAGAGGTGGAGAAAAAGGCTGCAGTTTAGTACATGGATGCAGCAATATTACTTATAATCTGTGTAGGATATTTCTTCGGTATGTGTTGCTCTTCAGGATCTGGTGCTAAAGCCACAAAGGGATGTCTACACTGCAGCTGGACGTGTTCTTCACAGCTCGGCTTAACATACATGTGCTGGCTTTGATTGAGCTAGTGAACCAAAATCAGCAGTGTGGACATGGAGGCACGGACAGCGGAATGGACTAGCCGCCCAAGTACAAGCCTGTCCAAGGTCTGCATTCAGGCAGCTAGTCTGAGCCACTTCCCGTGCTATTGCCACCACACTGCTATATTTAGCATGCTCATCAAGCAGAGCTAGCTTGTCTATCTCTCCCGAGCTGGGAATTACAGCTCCCAGCTGCCATGCAGACGTATCTTTAGGGTGAAACCTTGACCCCACTGAAATCAATGGCAAAGCCCTCACTGACTTCAGTGGGGCCAGGATTTCAGCCTTAATGCCTGGTCCCTTGTGCTCTTGGCCGGCCGGGGCTAGCAGCACATCCGAGGGAACACACTTGGTAGGATACTCTTCCTGGATCAGATAGGTGGGTGGGTCCCAACACACACATTTTGAAGCGAGGAGGGAGAGCTAAGAGTGACCCCCCCCCCATTGCCCTGTCAGTCCTTCAGCTGCTGCGGTGCATTGGCTCTGTGCGCTCCGTGGTACGTGAGCAGCGCAGTCTTTCTTTTCAGCCTAGAGAGTAGCGCAGAGCAGGATGGACGAGAATGCTATTTTCACCCTGTGTTTTTCTCACTTTACTTTACAAACCAGGACCCCCCTCAGCTCCTCGGAATGCCATCTCAAATGTTAACGAGACTAGTGTCTTCCTGGAATGGATTCCCCCGGCTGACACTGGTGGAAGGAAAGATGTGTCTTATTATATTGCATGCAAGAAGTGCAGCTCCCCCTCGGGGCTGTGTGAGGCGTGTGGCAGTCATGTCAGGTACCTCCCCCAGCAAATCGGCCTGAAAAACACCTCTGTCATGATGATGGACCTGCTTGCTCATACAAACTATACCTTTGAAATTGAGGCAGTGAACGGAGTGTCCGACCAGAACCCTGCAGCACGGCAGTATGTGTCTGTAAATGTAACCACAAATCAGGCAGGTAAGTGGAACTTCAAAAGGGGCTAAGATTCTGGGGTGGGAGGCCCAGGCCATTCTGTGGGGTGGAACTTCCAATGAAATAAATGGAAGTAGCAAGACTGGGCCTTGAATCCTTTCCTATGCAGGTGGTTGTTGTCCCCACTCTGGCCCCCCCTTTCACAGTATAGTTACTGCAGCCTTGGATCAGCAGGAATGTTCCCTCTCAGCAGCATGCATTTTGGTCGTTTTTTTGTTTTTAATTAAATATGCAGAATCCTTCATAGCTTAACTTTCCCCACTAAAACCAGAGCAAAGTAGTTGTCTCTCTTTTTGGCAGAAGGACATCCTAGCGAGATCCTTTAGATTTCAGGTGTCATGCAGTTTAAATGGCCTGACTGGTTTAGCAAATGGCTATTTGATCTTGGAGCAGCAGCTGGAGTGGAAGTGAAAAGACAGAGGCTGTCCCAGTGTCCCTTTAACATCGCAGTGAAAAAATGAACGGATTCGGGATGGGGAGGTGTTGCTGACTCAGATCAGGGATGTCATTGCTCATTGTCTCATTTCAGTTTTGCATCATGCAAATGAAGACAGTGGGGAATTTTTTTCCCTCACCCTGGACTAGGCTCTGAGCAGAGGCAGGGTGCAGAGGGAATAAGGAGCCTGACCCACCTTGCACAGCCCATGTAAAGCCCAAGCCGATTTACACAGTTTGCACTCAGAAAGCACAGACACGCCAAGGGGACAAGGAAGCGGGAGCCATGGTTCTGCCCTCTACACGGGATGCAGCAATATGTGCACCCTTCTCTGCATCTCACACACCCTGGAAGGCACTGTTCTCAGAGCCCTCAAAGGCCCTATCATGTTCTGCTTCTCTTAACTCTCCCTCCCTTAAAGGTGCTATATTGCAAATGACCTTCCTTACTGGAGGGCTGAACGTGGAACCCATGCTGTCAGCTTCCTGCACCTCCCAGGAACATGAGGTGCTCCTTCCTGCAAACACTTAGGACCCTGCTCCTCAAGCACAACTGGCTAGTGGCATTTGGGAGCATGGGCCCATCTTTAAGAGCTAAACTCAGAGCTCTCGCAAATACAGTGCACTGCTCTGCTGCTGGGTTCCCAAGCCAGCCTTTCCTGCTCCTTCTAAAGGAAATGCTCTTAACGGAGAAATCTGGCACAAGCTACCGAGTGACAAACAGATTTCAGAGGCCTGCCTGCAAAACAGAAGGATGCTAGGCTGAGCAGGATTGAATTTCATTCGAACAGCACAGGTACATGTTTGTAGGTTCAGCAGCCACCCGAGAGGGCATTGATGTGTTGTAACGAATCAAGTCTGTGCCCCAGTAATTAATTTGGATTGCTGATGTGTCTGGCAAACCAACGAATGTATCTTGAGGAGAGGAAATAAAAGCACTATTGGGTTACTGCTCACTGCTGATTGACGTGACAGGAAGCCTTCAAGAGTAGCACTGGCAGATGTCAACCTGACACCTGCAAAAACATCTGTTTAATTCAAATAAACAAGTGTCATGGCCCTTAATGAAGTTTACCATTGTCCCCATCATGAAGGTTGCTGCCAGCAGTTCTCTTCTTAGACAAAATAGGTTATTGGGTTGATGTTAGCATTTCATAAACAGCAGTGGATATTTCCCTGATGTGCTGAGCTAAATGCACATAAAACTCAATAAAGTAATGATAGGTGAGAAGATCAGATATGGACAATCACCACTTTCTGTAAGGAAACACTTCCACCTTGTGAATTATGCCCAATCTCCCAATAGTTGTATTAGGAGTTATATGCATAGCTGACTCTCTGTGCACTGAGATAAGAATGTAGCCACTGTGCAGTTATTACCAGATCTTTTGTGGGGAAATCTTACCCTGTGGGTTTTGGATAATAAATGCAGCTCATGTCAAAAAATAATGGAAGTTATAGCCCTGATTCACCAGTGTGATATTCTGGATTTACGCCAGCATAACTGCATTGCAATCAGTGGAATCACACTGTAGTAGAACTGGAGTAACACAATGGTGAATTGGACCCAATGTGTTTATTTCATTGCGCAGACTTGAAGCGACATCTTTATGCTTCCTCTGTTTGATTCAGTATGTGATGTTTGCACAATCCATTACGCATCCAGATAGACATCCCACAGCCCTGTCCAAATTAAATAATAGAGCCAGGAGAATGCACTATTTATGGTTCAATCTTCACTCCTTATTCAGAAGATGAGCAAGGTCTATTTGCATGAACTAAAAGTTGCTGGATCTATATATCAAACATTTTCCTGAAAGAGCTTGGAAGTTTAGGTTGCTCCCTGCTGCTTTAGATACCATTAGATGACAAAGGTTAGAGGATCCTTTGCACTGGGAGATAGAGCTAGAGGGGGAGATTTTACAAGTGGGAATTACTCACCTTAAGGTGGCATGATTGGGCTCCTCACCACAATGGATACAGTCAGAGATCAAGGGCCTAATTCTCCATTCCCTGACACCCATTGCATGCCAGTATGGAACTATGCTTGCATAAAACTGGTGGAGTGGTTAGAGAATCAGACTCCTACCGGGTTGGCATAAGGACTGAACTGGAGGAGAAAAGAACCATTGCTATAAGAAATACTGGCCCATGGAAATGAAAAATGACATGTCATGTTGATAGATACTTACTAAGCAGCATCGCAGATGGAATGCCTGGTTTTTTTCTTTGTCAATCCCAAGACTTTGCTAATTTCAGAACTTTAAAAAATGCACAAACAGCAGGATATTGGCCGCACCAGATGTTTTTTATATATGAAACCTTTGGCAACAAACAGTGTGTCTGGTTTTGGGTTCCTGTAGGGATTGTTTCCTGAAAAATGTGTTTGTTTCTTAAATAATTTCTCTCTCTCTCTCTCTCTCTCTTTTCTTTTCTTTTTTTTTTTAAACCGGCACCAGTAGCCAGTCTAGCATTTTCAGACTGATGTAATTTTCCTTTCTGACTGCAAGACATGTGTGAACCGTCTCGATTCAAAATTAGATTTGATAGTACAACAAGAAAAATAGCTAGTTCTGTGTGCAAGATGAAAAAAATATTACAGTAAGCTGGAAGATGAAATTGATTAGCTCTGGCTGATCAGCATATGGAATCCAATAATGATTTTCTGCTGAAGAAGTTGAGTGATTAAATGATTAATTTATGACTGTCTATCAATATTAAAAACATTGTCACAAACACAATATCATTGGAGTCTCTAGGAGGAGGATAATGAAGGATCTTGCTTTCATGAAACTGTTTATAAGAACTGCTGTACTGGGTCAGCCCACTGGTCCATCTAGCCCAGTGTTCTGTCTCTGACAGTGGCCAGTACCAGAGCTTCAAGGGGAGTGTACAGAGCAGAGCTGTTGGAGTGATCAGAGGTTTAGGGTCACCCAGAGCATGAGGTTGCATCTCTGATCATCTTAGCTAATTGATGGAGCTATCTTGCATAAACTTATCTAGTTCTTTTTTGAACCCTGTTATATTTTTGGCCATCATAACATGCAATGGCAGTAAGTTCCCCAGGTTAATTGTGTGTGGGGTGAAGAAGTACTTCCTCTTGTTCGTATTAAACCTGTTGCCTATTAAGGGTGGGAAAGGATAAATAACACTTCTCCATTCACTTTTTCCACACCCTTCATAATTTTATAGATCTCTATCATATCCCTCCTTTAACATCTCTTTTCTAAGCTGAACAGTTCTAATCTTTTTAGTCTTTCCTCATACGGAAGCCATTCCATGCCCTTGATCATCTTTGTTGCCTTTCTTTGAACTTTTTCCAGTTCTCCTATATTCTTTTTGAGAGGGGATGACAAGAACTGGACACAGTATTCAAGATGTGAGTGTACGATGGATTTATATAATGGCATTATGATATTTTCTGACTTATTTTCTGTCCCTTTCCTAATAGTTCTTAACATTCGGTTAGCCTTTTTGACTGCTGCTGTGCATTCAGCTGAAGTTTTCAGAGAACTACTCACAATGACTCCAAGATCTCTTTCTTGAGTGGTAATCGCTAATTTAAAACCCACCGTTATATATGTGTAGTTGGGATTATTTTTTCCAGTGTGCATCACTTTGCACTTATCAGCAGTGAATTTCACTAGTCATTTTATTACCCAAGCACCCAGTTTTGTGAGATCCTCCTATAACTCCTCACAGTCAGCTTTGGACTTGATTACGTTGACTAATTTTGCATCATCTGCACACTTTGCCACCTCACTGTTCGCTCCCTTTTCCAAATCACGAATGAATATGTTGAACAGCACCGGTTCAAGATATTAAATAATAGGAGCCTAAAATTAGGTTCCTAAATCCCTTTTTAGAGTCCTATTAAAAAGCCTGGTTTTCCAAAGTGCTGAGCACCCATTGACTCCCTATTCCCTGCTCCTGGGGCAGGCTGCAGAGGAAGAAGGAATGTCAGGGGAAGGAAGTGGCAGAGGACACTAACCTTTCAAAGGGAACACACAGGGCCAGGGGGTGGAGGAGGATAATCTTTAAAAAGCAAACTGTGCCCAAAGTTAGTATTGAAACACCCTTAGATCCAGACTTTTCATTGCCCTGCCTCATCCTGTCTACGCCTTCTAGAGTGGATGAGGTTGGAGTCCTTCAGCAGGGGTCAGCACCACCATATTGCGCGACGGACACTTGATAAAATGACCATACTTAGTGACGGACATTGGGGGAGTGGGGTTTGTCATTCAATTTTTTGAAAAATTACCCTGGATCTTAAAATTTTTACCACAGACACTCGTGTCAATGTACGGACACGTTGCTGACTCCCTGTCCTTCAGAGAACAGTCTTGTTTGCTGCATAGCTCAGATCTTTTCCCTGGATGAAGCAGGGGTCTAGGATGGGGCTGGGGAGGAAACTACATGTGGTCGTGTAATTAAAGGTGGGGTCATAACACATTTGCCCAAGCGTCTGATTTAGGGTTGTAGGGACATATTATGCATCATGTATCTAGGTCAGGCAGGATTTGTGCAGAAAAAACAAACTATATGGAGCCTGTGTGTTTTTACTCATGTTGTGGGATTTTCTGTTGGGAGGGGTGTGTCAGCATGGCTTGTCCGTAGGGGCTGGAGCTAGCTAACCCTGATTATAGAATGAGGTATATCTGGGAGAGATCAGGGGGATTGTCCCATAAAGAAGGCTATAATTTGGGGAGATGGGGGGCTCAGGAAATGGTGGAGAGGCTAAAGAGTGTGAAAGGTTCCTGCAGGGAAGACCCTGAGACCAAGGGAGCTGTGACACAGAAGAGCTTCGGTGAGCTGAAGGCTCCTGCTAGAGACCCCGACTGAAAGAAGGCTTTGGGTTTGGACGTCAGAACCAAACCGCGGAGGAAGCTTCAGCCAGGTAGAGCCTGGGAGTCCTGGGCCTCGCTCCTGCTGGAGACCCAAGGATTTGGGGCCTGGAAACCAGAGGGGCTGAGGAAGGTGGAGCTCCAGGAAGGTAAAGCCGGAGAGACTTTGAGCTGGGACCTAGCTCTGGGAAAAGGGCTAGGGGCTCCTTATCTGAAGCGGGAGAGTGACTGAGCTGGGGTTGGGGCTGGAGGGTCAGTACATAAAGACTCAATCAGTGGGATCCCAGGAGGGGAATGTGGTAGTTACCTGTGGACTGTGAGGTATTCAGGGGCCCGGGGAGGAAATGGTAGCAGGCACTGGAGAGGCACCACTGGCCATGACGTGGTGCTTGGGAGGTGGCTGGCCCTGTTCCAGGGGGATATTTAAAGTTAGGAACATTGCAACTAGAAAAGCTAACCTGGCCGGACTGGTGTATGAGAATCCCTTTGCACCAATTCAGAGAATCAGAACCTCTTAACTCACTTTGAACCGGACTGTCCTCGCTCGCCCTGATTGTTTACTATGGCAATCAGGTAGTTGCTACGAAGCTCTATAAGCCGAAATGTGCCTGCAGAGGGACACCACCCCAGTGGGCGTTTGGGGTTTGTCTGTGCCTCAGGGATGATGTGTGGTCTTCCCCCAAACTCCCTGTGGCACAGTCTGCAGGCTGCCCCTCGCTAGGCAGGTTGGGAAGGGAGTGGGGCCACAGTCTGCTTTTCCTTTCCCCACTGAGGTGTCTGACACCCCCCTTAGAGGAACAGCACCTGTGCTCCTCTGAGCCATTGTGGCTGCTTGTTATGCAAGCTGCACAAGATGAGAAGTTTCCTTGTTTTCCTGGCAGGTCCACGAAAGTGCCAGCCACCGTGCAGTGCTAAGGCCCTGAGTGTATCCTACACATCCCCAGATGTGCGGGAGAGTATTTGCCGCTTTGGCCTTTGGGCAGGCTGGGCCAACCCAGATAGAATTCCTCTGGATGGCTCTGGGGTGTCGCTTGCCCTAGAGAGCTTGCCCTGCCATACTTTCCACAGGCTGCTTCTCACTCATATTCCCGTCCCATCCTCTCTTCATTTCTGCCTTCCCCTCTTTCAGCCTGGAAGCAGCGACTCCACTCCCCAGTGAGGCTCTGGGTCCAAGATCAGGAGGATTGTTTTTGTGCCCTCTCTCCACCAATGCACCAACTCCGGGCTGGCCGAAGTTTGTTCTACACTGGACATAGCTTTAAAAACTGTACCCAGCATGATCTCCCTGTCCACAGATGCTATGCAGCTACGTGCCCCTCAGTCAGCCAGGGCACCAGAAGGGGCGCTGCACTTGATTATAGGGTACAATTTAGGGAATAATTCAGAGCAAATCACTATTTGAGGAATTTAGCCTCTTTCTTATTCATAAATGGTCTGTGGGCAGCTTATGATTTGTCTCATGAATATACATTCTGTGAAACGCTTTGGCAAATTGTCCCCACGGTGCATTCCTGGCCTGTAGATGGACCATGAGCAGTTAGTTGCCAGTCTTCTATATATAAAATTCAGCTGTGCTGGGGCCTGACCCTGTAAGCTATTACTCAACCGAGCAGCCCCACTGAAATCAGTGAAACTAATGGTGGTAGTAAGGACTCTGATGAATTAGGTCTGGGAATATTAGGTCCTTGTTGAGTGATGACTGGTCAACTAGGTTATACTGTCTTTGTTCCCTGGTGGAACACATATAACTCATGGCATCAGATTTCAGTGTGAATACTCATGTTTGCAAGTTCAAAATTCGCTTTCCAAAAATAGTCTGTGTTGATCCCTGCTTCGGTGCACATTCCTGCCAGGAAACTGGCTGGCTAGAATATTCACAGAATGCAAACCTGAAAAAAGGGGTTGTGAGCACTGCTGTAATTAATTCATTTCGCTGCCCAAGCAAATATTGGGTGAAATTATTTTGAGTTCTTCACCAAGCTTTATGACTAAATAGCACAGTAACTATTAATCCTGATATCTGAGTCCCCCCCCGAGATATTCTGCCTCCTCTGATCTTTGCACAAACAGAGCTATTGCCCTGAATTCTTATTCAGAGACCTATCATTTGAGATATGTATGATCAGGACTCCAGGCAGCTCACAGGTTTTGACATACATACCGGGTGACAAGCACACCCACTGTACATATGTGCATGCTCATATTGACAGGGATCAACTAAAATGGCTTAAAATCATGCTTGCATTGATCACAGGTGGATTGTTACAAACTTCTAAGCTGTTTTTGTTGTCATGAAAGGTCCTTGTTTTGTGTGGGAAGTTTTAATACCAGTACAATCAGTTTATCCACTGGTAATGACCACTATTCAAGATGTTACCGACCGAAAAAAGGAAAGATGAGAAAATTCCTGCTTGTGTTGGTGACAGCTTAGATTGACCCTGTGACATCTGATTTTAATTGTTGTTCTGATTGTCCACTGTGTGACAATCCTACTTCAGACTGATTAGTTTGCTAACATAAAGTATAAGGCATGTGAGATGGAATGTCTTTTTGGTCAGAACATGGAAAAGGTCAGAATTGTCATGGAAGACTGGAACTCCTATGCTCCCCATGTTTCAGCCTTATTTGTTATTGATTTCCCTTATCTGTAAGAAAGAAATAGAGAGATTATTTACTCTTCATGCCTAGAAAACCAGAGGATTTAACACATATTGAAAACTGCTGCTTAGTTACCTATTCAAACAATGAATTGTGTTAGGCTAATGGGTATGACTCATATGAAAGGTTCTATCTATCTGGCATGGCATTGTAGTTGTTATCACTTCCCAATTAAAGTAAATGAATGTTTTCTGCTTTTTTTTAAGTGTTATCCAGAGTTAAGCGATAAATATCTTTGAAGATGGAGAAATTCTCATTATTATATAAATTAATCTTACAGCTCCCCCCCACCCCCCTTATCTGTGACACTGGGTGTATGTCTCCATGGTTTTTAACCTTTTGGAGACTGCATTGTAGATACTGTACGTCTTCTATCAATACTATGGGAAGGTGCAGGGCATTATAAAGGAGGAATGTCTGTCTGTATCAATATTCTCTATAGCTTCCATAAAACACAGAATCAAAGCACTTTCAGGTAAAGTAGATTTGCATGGTGAGATCTCTAGTGGGCTTCATGGAGTCTTCTGATCGTCTCCTTTCCCTGGCAGAAGAAAATTCTTCTTGGAAATGTGCCGGCTTGTCATGGTCACACTGTAGTGGATCAGGATTTAACCACAACCAGCTGGATGCAATGTTTACATAACTGGCTCTCCTCATAGACTCATAGATTCATAGATATTAAGGTCAGAAGGGATCATTATGATCATCTAGTCTGACGTCCTGCACAATGCGTGCCACCGAATCTCACCCACCCACTCCTGTAATAAACCTTTCACTTATGTCTGAATTATTGAAGTCCTCAAATCATGGTTTAAAGACTTCAAGGTGCAGCGAATCCTCCAGCAAGTGACCCATGCCCCACGCTGCAGAGGAAGGCGAAAAACCCCCAGGGCCTCTGCCAATCTGCCCTGGAGGAAAATTCCTTCCCAATCCCAAATATGGTGATCAGCTAAACCATGAGCATGTGGGCAAGATTCACCTGCAAGGTCATAGCAGACATCAAGTCATCTCACTTGACTTTTCAAAGTCATGTTGTAACCTGACATGGCTTTGCGTGACAAGAGATGCTGAAAGGGTTAAATGTACTTTATTGATATTAATGGCGCCATTCCTCCACCATTGTTAATGACAGGCAGTGGGCATGCTGGTTTGAACACTTGCAAAGCACATTCTGGAATTCAGTCAGCTGTTCCAAAGCCCATGCTAGTCTTGAGCTTCAGAGCACCAAGCTGCACTTGAGGTCAATCTAATAACAAGTACTTCCTTATGGGGGGGAAAATGCATATGGGTGGTGGATTGGTAGGTCCCCACCAGCCTCCTGCTGCAGAAGTGAATGCTGCTCTGAATCCAGCTGTTTGGCCTTCATCACTTAGCGTTTTCAGAGCTGTTTTTTTCAAGAAAAAGATCTGGATGCTTTTTGTACTTAACAAAAGGAGAGTTTCTCTTTTATATTTCTAGTAACCCCATATCAGAGGGCCTGAGACCGTGGGCTTCTTGGCACCCCAGTACTGGCTCTGGCTGCTTAAAGGAGGAGAACAGGGTCATAAACCCAAGATACAGGAGAATCTGATTTTCTGTGATTTGTTTCTGCCCCTTCAAAGCTAGGATAGTGATGAAAGTGGTGTCCTAGCAGATGTGGATGAAAGCCAAGTAGCCACATTAGCTGAGGGATCCGGCAGCTGCCACAGCCAATCTGGAAACCTGGTCAGGTCACTGCTGAGCACTGTGTCTCTCTGTGTCTGCAAAAATATGAGATGTACTATCAACTGGGCTGCTGGCAAGAGTCCTGATCCTCTATCCCAACTCCAACAGACTGGGCAACATGGCTGGAGAAAGAGGGAGTTTCAGCACATTTATCCTTAGTCGTTAGGATGTTCTTGGCTCTGAAAACCAACCCAGCACAGGTTGGCAAGGGGGCATCTACAATGTACATCTTGTTATAATCTTATGTCAAAACCGGTGTGTGCTTGGAGTGGGTAGATACCATGGAGAGGGCTGCAGCCTTGTGAAAATTATACTACATGGGGAAACATGTTTGAAACGGTGATGAAGGCACCATCTTCATCGGTGTGGGTGTGTCTGTATGCACACATATGTCTAGTGTGTATGTTTTCTGACTTCGCCACTGAAAAGCATCTAGGTGAAGTCCAGAAAAATTCAAGGATTGTTTTTGTTTGCCTTTTTTTTTTTGCTCGTCCTGCATACCTGAGTGTCTTCATTCAGCATAGCAGGGAATTTCAAACAGGGAATCTTCTCTAAGTACAGCATATCGCATAAACACTGTACCCAAAGGTCTCAGACAAGAAACAAGACCTGGATTTGCGCCTTCTATGTTTTTAAATGCAACCACTCTTGCTTATTTCACCCACCACCAGAAAGTGGCAGTTGTTTCACCAATGCTAGAATTGGTGGGAAAATGATCTGTCCCCAGTAAAAGGGATGATATTCCCTTCCATTTTCACATCATTTTTGTTTTCATTTTCCCCACTTTCCTTTCATTTTAATAATGAGGCACAGTTATCTGGCATAAATATCTCTAAGCCAACAGTGCTTTACACTGTTTAAAAAAAAAGGTGTTGAAGAAGGACTTTTCATCCAAATGAAAGCATGCATTTATATTTATGCAGAAACGTGATGGTTTCCATTGTCTGAGCTTCTGGGTGTCTATCACTACAAAGAGCTGGGACTGATTCTTATTTACACTAAAGTTCCTTCTCCAGTTCCAGAGTGGGGTAACAGAGTAGCAGCCACGTTAGTCTGTATTCGCAAAAAGAAAAGGAGTACTTGTGGCACCTTAGAGACGAACACATTTATTTGAGCATAAGCTTTCGTGAGCTACAGAGGGGCAAAAGAGCTTTTCTGGGAATGAGAAACAGCCCCAGCTGTTACATTCAGTGACAGTTTACCTTCTAGTTTTGGCTGCACACTGGATGCAAATTGGTCATAATTTAGGTGTAAGTAGCACTTCCTTGGTTTGTAACTCTTCATTTTACCAGCTTATTGCTCCCCCCCCCCCGTGACACTAAAGAATTTCTATTCTTTCTCTTTAATTGTTTTAGCTCTATGAACAGATTATTTATTTAAAAGTAGACTAATGGAGGAAGATAAAATAATTTACAAAAAGATCCTTAAGGATGGAGCTCAATTGTTGTTTTTCCAGCAATAATTTTGTTTTTTTTTTCCAATGAGAATAATATGATAATTTACTCTTCGGATGGGATTTTTGGAAGCGCTCAGCATTGGCTTAATTGTTCCCATGGAGGTCAGTGAGAGTTTTCCCATTAACTTTAGTGAGAACAGTTACGACAGTACTGAGTGCTTTTGAAAATAGCCTCCTGTCATCTTTACACTTTGCTTGTGTCTAGATCCAAGCCTCACTGAAGATAATGGAAAGATTCTTATTGCTATCAGTGTTCTTAGGATCAAGCCCTTAGTCCTTGTATTTTAATGGGGGAGGGTGAGAGGGCAGAAAGATATTTTCATTTATAGGTTGAATTGTGCATGTTGATGTTTAACTTCAATGAAGACAGTTTAAAAATAGACATAAACACATAGAGTCACATATTATTAAGCTGCATACACAAACACATGAACAACAAAAATAGAAAAATACATATATGAGGTAAAATCCTGACTCCCACTTAAGTCAATGGCAAAACTCCCATTGACTTCAATGGGGCCAGGATTTCACTTGTGATTTTTATGAAGGCTTATTATATATAATCAGAGGAATAGAGTAATGGAGGTACCAGTTGGGTAAAACAAAGCCTAAAATCTAGCGACACACAAACAAGCTGTTATATGGGATCACTTGCAATGACTGTATCCATTCTGCACATAAAATCTTCATCACCAGCCAGCCTATTCCTAAGTCACATGTTTATCCCAGCCCAGATGGCTGGATGTCTGCTACCAAATGAATTATGGATCAGTTGAATATTTTATAGTTTTATTTATAACTCCCTTGTGGGTAATTGTTGCTTTCTCTTAGTTTGTTATCAGGCTTTCTATAATACTCAGAATGGTAGAAACATGTAATGCATTTTAACAGTAAAAGAATTCCTTGGAATGGTGGAACTTTCTCTCTGATCAGAATATTATCATCAGTTTAGATCATTTTTATTCTTACAGTAGGTGATTCTACGCACTCATTGATATATGAACACATTAAAGGATAAAATAAAAATGTTGCATATATCTGCAGAAAGACTATTTAATTATGACATGAAATTAAAATGTCTTATTTATAGCTATAAATAAACACAGCATGTAACAAAAAAAAAGACATCAAAGTTCCCATCCTTACAATTAGATGCTAGTGATTAGATTCAATGTATGATTTAAATCCTGTGTTGTGTGATATTATGTGAATTGTATTCCCTCTGTCCTGCTAGTTGCTAGTTATATCACACGTTCTGTGAAGGAAGGGGCCTGACCCAAAGCCAAGTGAAGTCAATGACTTCCATTGACTTCAATGACTTTTGGGTCAGGCCCTAAATGAAGAGGCCCTAATCCTGCAACTTGTTGCACGTGTGCGGACTCCTGCTCCAACATGCTACCCAAGTGAAGGTAGTGTGGCTCTGCCCAGGCCTTAAAACTCTTCTTTTTACCAGCTTATTGCTCCATTCCTCTAATAACCACTCTCTCGCTTTCCCATAGTGCTGTATCGATCTCTGTTGCTGTGTCTTGTTTGAGCCTGGCATCAATCAGGGCACCACAGAAATTAGTAGATGGATGGGTAGGAGTGGCAGGTACAAGAGCAGATTGCAGTTGACTTAGGAAAAATAAAAGGAGTACTTGTGGCACCTTAGAGACTAACAAATTTATTAGAGCATAAGCTTTCGTGAGCTACAGCGAATACAGACTAACACGGCTGCTACTCTGAAACCTGTCATTTGGAAAAATAGAAACATGCCATGTAACTTTGTGTACCACATCCGTGAAAAGTACATCCAAAGCCTGATACGTTTGGTATAGCTGTCGCTTCTGTGATTGCTTGTGGAATAGGAGACTAACCACAGCTCCAGTGCCTGTGTGCAGCTTGTGTGAACTCTGTCTCCCTCTGCTGGTGATGCTGCTCACAACTTAGCAGACAGAGCATGGTCCTGATTCTGTAAGGTATCTAAGCACAAGCGTAACTTTCAGCACATGTGTAACATTGACTTCAATGGAATTATGGACAGGTTTAAAATTATGAATGTGCTTTAGTATCTTGTTGAATCAGGGACTAAATCTCCTGGTGATTATCTACCATTTACTTTTTTCCACCATGATACACTTAGTTACTAAGAGTATTTTAGAGTGTTAGAAAAATGATATTGGATGATCCTTTATTTTCCTCCCGACTCTGACATTCCCTTTCTTGAGGAGTCACTTTTCAGCTCGACCGTAAAAGTTTAAAGATGCCTGTTCCACAGAAGTACTTTGATACTACAGTATACTAAAACAAAACAAATAACGAAACAAAAAAGCAAACCTTTTGAAATATGGTTTGGGCCATTGTTATTTATCTATGAGTTTCCAGCAAAGGGTCAGTTCAGTGGATAAGCAGGTGCCAGTTAGTATTTTATTTGAACATGCTGCCGCTCATCCGTTCAACTGGAAGGCCTGAAACAAATAATTTCAAAGTTTGGACAAATGGGAAAGAGCCAGGAAACAAACAAGTATATTTCATTCACAGCTGCATTTCCACAGAGCAGGATTGAGTACTATTTCTAGATCAGCTATGTCTACACCTATATGCCTGAGAGCAGTGGGAATGCTCATATGCATAGCTAAGCAAGAACGTAAGTGGATCAGGTCAGCGCATGCAACATCTTGCACGTTTGAGCCAAATTTTACATTTTACAGCTGGCTTTAAACAGGGGTACAAGAAGAAGGGTTAAGATAGCCACCTGCTTCCCTTGTAGATACATTTGTGTCCTTCCAGAGAGGCAAGACAGCCTGGCTGTGGGAATTACAGAAGGGCTCAGCATTAGCCTCACCCTAGCTTCTGTGGAGGCAATGGTAAAATTCCTGTTGACTTCAATGGGAGCAGAAATCCCATGGCAACCACCAGATTTTCAAAGGTGCCTGCCCACAACTGGGGCCAGATTTTCAGAAGAGCGCAACACCCAAACAGTGTCCCAGTGAGAGCTTCTGGGTGCTGAGAAATTTTGAAAATCTGGTCCCAGTTTTGATACTGAACACTTGAAAATTTGGTGGTGGAGTGGAGTGGAGAGCCGGCTGCCCGCTTTCCCGGGCTCTCCCAGGCACTTATACACACAGAAGTATGTTCACGTTAGCATGGTTTTGGTTTGCTTTCCTCTGTGCTGCGTAATGCAGAGCCCTGCGTCAGAGAGAACCGAAGCTGCCGCTGTGACGTTTCTTGGCTCACCCAGGGCTATGAGTCACCTTGTTGTCACCTCCCTGCAGCGTGACGGGGTCTTGCTCTTGTCAGCTGAGTGTTCGCTCCCTCTCGCCACCTGCCTGTCAGCTGCTCAAGCGCTCTCCTCTGGGCTATACCAGCCCTGCCTTTTGACAATAGATGTGCCCGAGTCCCCACGTCCTTTCAGAGTGTTCCCCTGGATACCCACATCCTCCCTTCCCAAGGGAGCAATGTCCCCAGTTTAACCATAGTCCCCCGCTCCTGTGTCACACATAGCACTTGAGTTCAAATATAAGAAAACAAAAGACAATCTATTTGAGGCAAGAACAATGATTCAAATAGAAACAAGGGAGTGATGGAAACAAATGGTTACATCCAAAACAAAATCATAAACCACAACATAGGCCTTGCCCTTTCTTAGCTAAGGAAGTAGATAAATATCCCAAAGTTCAGTCTTTTGCAGCGTTTTCTAGCCCCCAAGGAGCCAGAGCCCAGTCTTTCTTGGATCCTCCCTGGTCACTAAGGTATCTCCTCAGTAGATGGATGCACAGTGTCTTTTCCCACCCTGTGCCATACTGAATTAGTCTTTTGTCTCGATTCACTGATGGCAATCCCCACACTGTCCCGTCATTCCTCTTCACTTCCAAGGGGTTTCAGCGCTCTTAGTTTTGTTGATAGTTTTCCACTGACTTCTGTGAGTTGGTGCAAAGGTGGACATGATGTGCTAGCCAGGGAGGGGTGATAACTCCCTAACACTTGAAAGGGGCATCGCTGAGTGATGTGATTCGCTAGTGATTCACTTTCACTCCAAGAGCATAAGGGCATAATTTTCAATATAGTTACATTATTCCTTCAAAAAGAAAAGGAGGACTTGTGGCATCTTAGAGACTAACAAATTTATTTGAGCATAAGCTTTTGTGAGCTACAACTCACTTCATCGGATGCATCCGATGAGGTGAGCTGTAGCTCATGAAAGCTTATGCTCAAATAAATGTGTTAGTGTCTAAGGTGCCACAAGTCCTCCTTTTCTTTTTGCGAATACAGACTAACACGGCGGCTACTCTGAAACCTGTAATTAATCCTTCAGTGTTTCCCGCACACACATCCGACAATGATTATGAGTATTGAAAAGTTACAGGCTTTCATCAGAGACCTCTCATGCTGCCCTTTCTGAATAAATACCATAAGTGGTGTATTAGGTGTAGGGAATTTGTTATGTCTGAGCTAAGAGTTGCTGGTAAAGAACAGTGAACCCTTTGCCAGTTAGCATCAGTGGCTCTGGGCCACAGCCTCAAAAGGAAAATCACATGATTTTGATCCACTTCCTGGACACTACGGTGCTAATAAGCGATGGTCACATAAACACCACCCTATATCGGAAACCTACTGATCGCTATTCCTACCTACATGCCTCTAGCTTTCATCCAGATCATACCACTCGATCCATTGTCTACAGCCAAGCGCTACGATATAACCGCATTTGCTCCGACCCCTCAGACAGAGACAAACACCTACAAGATCTCTATCATGCATTCCTACAACTACAATACCCACCTGCTGAAGTGAAGAAACAGATTGACAGAGCCAGAAGAGTACCCAGAAGTCACCTACTACAGGACAGGCCCAACAAAGAAAACAACACAACGCCACTAGCCATCACCTTCAGCCCCCAACTAA
This sequence comes from Dermochelys coriacea, assembly GCF_009764565.3. NCBI lineage: Eukaryota > Metazoa > Chordata > Testudines > Dermochelyidae > Dermochelys > Dermochelys coriacea. The sequence continues at coordinate 8,344,548 of NC_050071.1, read as the reverse complement.
AACCTCTCCAACGCATCATCAAGGATCTACAACCTATCCTGAAGGACGAGCCATCGCTCTCTCAGATCTTGGGAGATAGACCAGTCCTTGCTTACAGACAGCCCCCCAATCTGAAGCAAATACTCACCAGCAACCACACACCACACAACAGAACCACTAACCCAGGAACCTATCCTTGCAACAAAGCCCGTTGCCAACTCTGTCCACATATCTATTCAGGGGATACCATCATAGGGCCTAATCACATCAGCCACACTATCAGAGGCTCCTTCACCTGCGCATCTACCAATGTGATATATGCCATCATGTGCCAGCAATGCCCCTCTGCCATGTACATTGGTCAAACTGGACAGTCTCTACGTAAAAGAATGAATGGACACAAATCAGACGTCAAGAATTATAACATTCAAAAACCAGTTGGAGAACACTTCAATCTCTCTGGTCACTCGATCACAGACCTAAGAGTGGCTATACTTCAACAAAAAAGCTTCAAAAACAGACTCCAACGAGAGACTGCTGAATTGGAATTAATTTGCAAACTGGATACAATTAACTTAGGCTTGAATAGAGACTGGGAATGGATGAGTCATTACACAAAGTAAAACTATTTCCCCATGGTATTTCTCCCTCCCACCCTACCCCCCACTGTTCCTCTGATATTCTTGTTAACTGCTGGAATTAGCCTACCTGCTTGTCACCATGGAAGGTTTTCCTCCTTTCCCCCCCTGCTGTTGGTGATGGCTTATCTTAAGTGATCACTCTCCTTACAGTGTGTATGATAAACCCATTGTTTCATGTTCTCTGTGTGTGTGTATATAAATCTCTCCTCTGTTTTTTCCACTAAATGCATCGGATGAAGTGAGCTGTAGCTCACGAAAGCTTATGCTCTAATAAATTTGTTGGTCTCTAAGGTGCCACAAGTCTTCCTTTTCTTTTTATGATTTTGATGGTTAATACCCTGAAGCTGCAATGAAGGGCACTGGCAATGAAGCTGAATTCCTCCTCCTCTATAGATACTTGTACCCTTAACAGGAATTTCCTTTCTTGCTGTGCCAGGTTGGTATTGGCATTGCTAAGACAGTCAACTTCGCTGTCACTGCCTTCAAGGGAATTTGCATAGCAATTACTCATCTTGCCAGTTAAATATTTGGAAGAATATTCTTGCAAACACTATTGGAATTACATCTCTACTCAGTCAAGCTCATGACTCATTCCAGGAGGTGATAGCAGGGCAACTGCTCTATTAGGTATTCCTGAAAGCGATGAAAGGAGAGAATGTTGAAATAACATAAAAGAAAGGATCTGGGCTTCCCCTGCCCCTTTTGGTCTCTGTGGCTTTTCAGGGCGCTATGTGAAACTTGTTAATAGTTCACATCTTTCCAACTGTTTTAAACCACGGATAGAAATTTGTGCTCGGCTGAGTGGATTATTAATTGCACTGACACCACAGTCATTTTTCATACTGTTAGTTCGGGTCATTACCGTGGACACTTCTGCACTTCCAGCCTCTGTCTCTGTCATGTCCAGGACTATATATTTTTCAAAAATATGCTCCTGCCTTGCATATTCCAAACATGCCACTGTGTGTTTGGTTCAGTTCGAGTGTATTTGTGAATGCTTGTAAGGGGTAGCATTTAAGATCAGATTTTTGAAGGTATTTAGGCATTGCTGCCCCAAAATTGCAATGCCTGATATAGGAGCCTAAATCTCATTTTCAAATGGGGTTTATGTACTTAGGAGCCAAAATCCCATTGGCAATTGATGGGATGTAGGCTCCTACATGCATAAATCTTTTTGAAAATGAGATTGGGCTCCTAAATTAGTGAGGTGTTGCAATGCCAAGCACAGCAATGCCCAAACACTGTCAAAAATCTGGGCCTAAGAGCATAAAACCAGAAAGCAAAACCAAGTGTGCAGGCATGGCGTGCCGGCCTTCTAATTAAGCAGGCAGGGGCGTTGCCAGCATTGAGACCCAAACTCTACTCTGAAACTCCGGCGACATATGTAGCCTCCTCCATAGCACCTCTATTAAAAAAAACCCCCACATCACGTAGCCACTGAAGATGTAAATTATAGATCATACAGAAAAAGGTGAATCAGGCTGAAAACAGAGCAGACACCTTGTTTACAGGTCTGATCCGCTGGCACATGTTACCTATTCCAGTTGTGTGGCATTCACCAAATGTAGAAATGGTCATGAGCCACAGGGCAGGGCTTCCCCAGTTACACTACATGGGGAATGGCAGATTCAGAACAGGTGTGTAGGGGCATTTGCAGAGCTCAGCATGTAGGAGGACCTGGGAGAAAGCACGTGGATGGTCACTATCATGGATCCAGGCCCTGGCTTTCCCGGGGAAATTTTCTAACCAGTTTCAAAGTAGTTCAGGTAAGCTGATTTCAAAGCAGGTTACAGCCACAGCTCAGATCTGGTTTAATGCAGCCGGAGCTGTTTTTACTGAACTGGTTTCAAGGCCACCACAAAGATAAACATAAAAATGGTATGCTACTAAAAACACAGTCTAGTGGATCAGGCACTGGACTTGGATTCAAGACACCTGGATTCTATTCCCAGCTCTGCTCCTGCTCTGCTGTGCAATCTTAGGCAAGTCACTTCACTTCTCTGTGCCTTGATTTTTCTGTCTGCCTTGTCTGTTCATTCCGTAAGCTCTCCGGCTAGGGCTTTCTCCTACTATGGATTTGAACAGTCTCATGCACAAAGGGTCCTCTTGCTGCTACTATAATACAGTTCGTCATGATAGTTTCATTTACCATATTTGTTGGACTAAAGTAATGTAAATAGATTATGGAAAAATATTTTACAGGGAACGTTTTTACCGTAGCTCTCTGCAATCTTTTAATTTATTTTTTTTTGTGACAGTCACAGCTCCCTACCAGCTCTCTTAACCCTCCCTTTTAAGGCATTGGAATGACAAGAAAGTGTTTATTATAAGTAAAGTCTCTGCCCTTCGTAACCAGAGTGGAGCGTACTGAATTTCATATGTTTGGTTGATGAACTCTGTCTTGTCTGCAAAAAACAGATCCATTACCTGTTAGAACTGTGTCCATTCCAAGGGCTTGCAAACTCCAGCGCTTTGATGATAAAATGTAACTACAATCCCAACCATATGATCTCCTATCCAAAGAGTGAGCGTTTTGCTACTGTGTCAGTAAATACATTCGTTTTATTCAGCATTTGGCAGTAATAGTATTTAGAACATCCTGGCAACAGTTCATTGATGAGGGGCCAAAAACAGCACTTAACAAATTCAAAAGATAGCCGTAATGAAGTGCTGAAGACTCTGGCGCTATTTACTCTAAAGAGCTTTCCAAAGACTTCAGTTGCTTCTGGTATTTTTTAACTTTTGAACCCTGATAATGGTCTCATAAACGATCTGCACTAGGAGAATGGAGAGGAAGGCTGATCCAGGGGTTAGAGTGCTCACCTGGAACTTGGGTGACCTAGGATAAATTCATGTAATGGTTGTGAGCTGCTCAGATACTATGTTAATAGGGCCACATACCTTCTATGGAAAGCCTTTTCTACAGTGCACTGATTTCACTGGAGCACTGCTCCCTTTTGCTTTCTTAAAAGCTGAGAGTGAGAGTGACATGACTGGCGACTATGGTATCATTACTACCAGAAATCATCCGGCCAGAGTGTGGTAGCTAAGGTCCTGGCTCCATTGTAGTCTGTCAGTGTGGCATTAAAACTGCAGCGTCAGCATTACTGCCCGCACCATTTATTTTGGACTGGTCTGTGATTGGGCTAAACAACTATACAGGGCAGGACGGGAGAGGAAAAAATCCCCTCCTCTCCTTAGATGGGATGCCCAGAGCTGGCACTGTGCACCGATGATGGAGAAGGCGCTGTATTCCCCACATACCATGTACCAGCTAGTTCAGCTGAGCTGGCACATTGCAGGGTGCCATAACTTGTTGCTGGTCTGTACCAGCAACAGATTACAATCCCAAAGACTCAAAGAGCAAGACAGGGGGAATGACATCATGACATTTCTGAAGGGAGTCATCAAGTCACAGTGGTCCCCTAGGGTTGCCAACTTTCTAATCGCACAAAACTGAACACCCTAGCCCTGTCCCTTCCCTGAGGGTGGGACAGGGGATTGGGGCTTGGGGCTGGGGCATGGGCTTACCTTGGGCGGCTCCCGGTCAGCGGTGCAGTGGGGGGGGCTAAGGCACACATCCTGCCTGTCCTGGCTCTGCGCTGCACCCCAGAAGCGGCCAGCAGGTCCAGCTCCTAGGCGGAGGTGTGGCAGGTGGCTCTGCGTGCTGCTCTCACCCGCAGGCACTGCCCCTGCAGCTCCCATTGACCACAGTTCCCGGCCAATGGGAGTGCAGAGCCGGTGCTTGGGGTGGGGGCAGCCCACAGAGCCCTGTACCCCACCACACACACATACCCCGCCTAGGAGCTGGACCTGCTGGCCGCTTCTGGGGTGCAGCGCAGAGCCAGGACAGGTAGAGACTAGCCTGCCTTATCACTGCAGCATCGCCAACTGGACTTTTAATGGCCCGGTCAGTGGAGCTTACCAGAGCTGCCAGTGTCCATTTTCGACTGGGCCTTCCCGTCAAAAAAACGGACATGTGATCACCCTGTCCCCTGGGGCTATTCCTGGGACACTGCAGCTCACACAGGGCTGTGCCTGAGGACACAATGTAGCCGTTCATATGAAGGGATTTTATCACTTGTCTTTATGAGAGCGAGAGAGAGTTAAGCACCCGAAAGTTCATTCCACACCTGTGGCATCTAAAGGATTGTGAATCTCAAGATGTGCCTCAGTCAAACTTTTCTATTGCTGCCATTTGGCATAGTCAGTAGCACTTGCCTCACAAAGCAAAGCAGGTACTTCTCACAGACCAAAGCCTGGAGGCCAGCTAATCTGTTTACTAGGCCTCCTTTCAGTCCCTGGGCACCCCTCCACACCCTCGAGGGCCCATCAAAGTATTTGAAGTACCATTAGAGGGTCTTCGGTATGGGGTTGAGTTTCATTGTTCAGGTCTCAGTCATTTACACTGAATGGAAAAGAATTTTTCTCACATGCACGAATAAGCTCTCTTAAAGGCCGGTAAAGTTGCTCTTATTTCAATACAAGACGGAAGGCGGAAAGAAGCAAAAATGAAACCTGGCAGCTACAATATCGAACTCTACCCAGAACCACACTGACTTTATTTGAGTGCTGAGTTTTGTTCAGTGATTAGAAAATGAATAAATCAGATGAAAGAAATGAGTAGATTGTGGGAAGAAGTGTAAGGGGGAGGAAGGGGTGACTTTAATTTTGTTGAAGACAGAAAGACAGATTAATTTCTCAATCCTGAACCATGTGCGAATAGATATTTTAGTTCATATTCCATCAAGGTTTGATGAGATCTGCTTGAAGATTTTAATAGTTAGTTGGGGGGAAAAGGTGCACTTGCTGGCAATATTTATGAGATCTTTAATTACATTTTACAGGCTGAGTTCCAATTATAAAAAAAATAAAAAAAGATGTACTGCGTGTGTTAAAAGCATAGTGATAAATCTGGGGCTAAGGAGTATGGTAAACAATCTTGCTGCTCATACTGGCATCATTTGCACACTTCTATTTTTAGGTGTTTATTTTCTTTCACCCTCCTCAAGAGCAAGTTGCTCATCAAGGGGTCAGATGCAAGCTTTCTTTATTCATTTTAAAAGAGTCAGGGAAAGATCATTTGCAATCACGGCACTACAATGCTACTACTTTCTGCTATATCGTTGTAAAATAGCAGTCCAGAAAAGGTAGACACAGACATACCACAACATCTGTCTCCTCACTTGCATGGCTGATGTCAATATATTCTCATTATTGGGATATTGGTATTCATTAGAACAGTTTTAACACTATGGTTTCCCTATCCTGGACATTGGTTACCTCGTTATAATCTCATGCAGTAGGCTTCTTACCCATATGGTATGAGAGCTTATTATTTGAATAAGGAAGCAACTTTGGGATGGGAGTTTAAAAAAGCATTCAGGGTTTGCATAACTTTGCTCCCATTGGAATCAAGGTGAGTTTTATTGCTGGCATAGTGGCGAGCAGTGTTAGGGTAACATCAATTTCTTTTTTCAAAAAATCTACCTTTTGCCTCCTTTCCTGTAGAGCTCAGAGACTGACACAAGCTTCATTATTGTATTTATAACATACAGTGGCTGCCATTAAAATCTCTATAATTGAGGTGTGTAAATGATTCACTCTGCCTCATTACTTTGGTATACTGTATATTAGTAATATCCGGCTCATATGTAACACTTCTCAATTCTGTAGACCTCACTGTGCTTTCCAAAGGAGGTCAGTGACATTACCCACATTTTACCGATGGGGAAACTGAGGCATATAGCAGGGATATCACTTGCCCATCATCACTCAGCAGACCAGTGGCAGAACTGGGTCTCCAGACTCCCAGTCTACTGCTAGGGAATACCCCAAATACTGCAAAATCCTTAATAAGAGTAAAGGTAAAACTGGAAACCATTGAATGACACACACTGAAACACTAGCTGTGGGGTAATAGAAATTAGCTACTGAGGTAAAGCAATGTTACTTCTCTTTTAGATAACATCACTCCTTTCAGTAGCTGGGGATCTGGAGGATGTGGTACACTCTAGCATTAATTAAGAGAAGGGGTAGCAGCTTAATTTAATGGCAGTTCAACAGTTGGGGTAAAATCCTGGCCCCATTGAAATCAATGGGAATTTTTCTATTAACTTCAGTGGAGCCAGGAACTCACCTCTGAAACTTAAGTGAATCTAAGCAGCAACTCCCTTTTCTTTGCTACAGTCAAACCCACAATCTTTGTTTATTGAAAAGAATGTCCATAGTAAGGGAAGATGGAGTATAACTGCCGGGTTCTCGTCTGGCAATCACTATCATGGAATCATCGTAATGCTATTAACGACAGAGACCGAGCTGTGTGTAGGAAGTGTATATTGATCATGGAACCTGGCACTGTAGGTTGTTAAAAACCCTTCCCTTTTTGCTGCATGTTGCACATAGATTACTCTAGTTTAGAATACGTATAAATCTGTCAGAATGGTGTTCCTTTCATCTGGGCAGATGTCTGGACAAACGATAGGAGAGGGTTCACACAGGCAATAAACATCTCCTATAGCATTGATGAATTTGAAGGCTGCTGGCTCACAAGCTATGGTGTTTATGGAGTTCAGTGGTTTCCCCTCGTTTTGCTGCAGTATTCGCTACTGTATGTTTTATAATCAGAAAAATTCAGTCAGGGTTCGGGGTTCGGGGGGAGGGAAAGCCAAGTTCACTTTCATTTGAGCTCAGTTGTGCACGATATTCCCACACCATAATCAGTGGATAGAAACATCGACTGCTGGGCATGATTTGTGTGTCAGAAACGCACCTATCAAATCATTCAGATCACACAAGAAAGGCATAAAACACCACAGGGTATGCATGAAAGGAGAGGATTGAAGATAGGGCTTATCTAAATTTTATTGTCAGTGCACCAATCCATGAGTGAAGGAAGCTTATTAGAGAAATAGGCAAGACTGGAAACTGTGGGCTAGGAGTAAGAGAGGAGTAACTGGACAGCGGCAAGGAATTTCCTATAAAAGAATCTCATCAGTAATTCAGCAGCAGTGAGAGTCTTATTTTTTTTAAAAAAATCTGTTTAATTAATATCTCTGAGAGCTACGGGTTTAGCTAGAGGATGGGAAGGTGACGACAATTGTAACATCCTGTGGTGATAACCTGTGCCTGCCCATGCACATCTGATTCTTTACATCCATAGATTGTGAGGTGCTTTGCAAGGGAAGCAAGTGCTATCATCCACATTTTATATATGGAGAAACTGAGGCACAGAGCAGTGAAGTAACTTGCCTAAAGTCATCCAACAAAGCGGTGGCAGAGCAGGGAAGAGACCCTAGGTCTACTGACTCCCAGTTTAGTGCTTTACCCACAGGAACCAAAATGCCTCTGAAATTAAGTTTCCACCATATGGTTACGCCAGTTTCTTTGTCTCCCCACATCTTCCATGACCCATCATGTGCCTGCTGCACCTTGGAAATACCTACCCAGTGCTGGTGGTTTGTTTACATACTTGCACATGTCCATTCACACAGTCTCCTGAATATTCTGAAAACAGGCGTTTGATGTGGGCATGAAGTTAAGTCTTCCTATCTCATCAAGGTGAAGAGATGGTATATGCCTTATTCTGATTGTCCAAGTCTTTCAGGGTTCAGTTCAGAAAGGGCAAAGAAAACTACTTGTACACTAATTGAGTCCAGGGAAATTGGTTTTGATGGTCTTTTGTGGACATTTTGTTCATTGTTTAGGCTGATTTACTACCCAGAGGTATATATTACACTACAGTTTTTCAAAATGGACGAAATTCTTCTCTCAGTTACATGGTGGCTTCTCCTGTTGAATTCAGTAAGAGTTGCCATCCATGCAAGAGAGAGGAGGTTACGGCCTACTGTCTAAAGTTGATTTAAAATCATTCCTGACATTTTCTCAGTGCCAGCATAGCTGTTTGCTCGCATTCCAGTGGTCCTGGAATTTTTTCTTTCATAGTCTTCTTTATTGCTTCTCATGGACTGCCCCAGCCTGGTTTACCAAATTTTGTTGCTTTTGATTTTCACTCCTTTTTTTATTTCAATTCCTGTCATCAGGCTGCTTTTTGCCACAATTTCGTGAGAATCCATTTGCACTGTTTTGTTACTTGGATACAGAGAGTATATTGGCACCTCATCTTGCGGCGAGGGAGAGCAGTGTACTCAGGATACTCAGTCCCTAAAATACTTTTAGTCCCTGCAGCTTAATACAGTAACTATCCTTGGTCTAGTTAGTGAACAGACTGGTCCAAAGAATTAAAACAGAGAGACAACTATATACCAGTGAGAGAGTCACATTCATTGAATATCAGGGTTGGAAGGGACCTCAGGAAGTCATGTAGTCCAACCGCCTGCTCAAAGCAGGACCAATCTCCAATTTTTGCCCCAGTTCCCCAATGGCCCCCTCAAAGATTGAACTCACAATCCTGGGTTTAGCAGGTCAATGCTCAAACCACTGAGCTATCCCTCCCCCTAAGAAAACAACAGGAAAGATATGAAGTGCCACGATCATTTTAAATGCTGCACCCAGACATTAAAAAGCCCTGTTCCCAATTCACATGAAAGACACCACCACCTTTTCGGTAGTTCCAGCAGTTTTAAAATTAAAGCAGCACCCAAATGGTACCACTTGGAAACTCTGCTTTATGGTCCAAATTTACATAGGAGCAGCCATTAGGGAAAAATGCAGTGATTGTAATAGCACTTTCCTTGAAATATACTGCAAGATGTGCCATTAGGAGGTGGAGATGTTTTGACAGGATAAATCGGTAGGCAACTTGAAGTTCATGACAGATCAATAAACAAGAAGCTTGATAAGCACTAATGGCCTGAGTAATTTTAAATTCTTGCTTGGAGTACAGTAAGCATGGTGCTCCAAATGAAATAATATACAGCTTGGAAAACAATTGTTTGGTAGCTTGTAGGACTGAGTGGAATTTGTTTTGTGTCGGCTGAGTAATATGCTGAGCTGGACTCTGAGAGAGGAGGAAAAATATGTATTCAATGATCTCACGTTTCTTTTACATGTTAATCACCGATAGAAAAGATCCTTGTGAAAATAATCCACAGAACTGAATTCTAACCATTGTGCTTTTAAAAAAGTATATAGCACTGAATGAACGGGAGATCATACAGATTGAATATGATGGTTTGATACTTGCACATCATTACAGTATTTTTAAACTATGAATGTGAGTGTTGTATTTATTAGACTGATAAATGTTGCAAAATTCTGTGGCATTTGTCTGATAGTCTTAGAGGGACACTGATCTTAAAGTCATATTTTAAACATATATTCATACCTGTGTTCCAATACAACCTTTGATTATGAAAATGGAAAATTAATTTCCATTTTGTTTTTCACTTTCAGGTTCTCAATAAAGTCATATTTAGGTTTCAAATATTATGACAGTATGGTCATTAGCATAAAACTAATTTTTAAATTGTAAAGAGACACTAATCAAAGCATTTTTTTTTGGTCTTAGGTTTTACAAAAATCTGTTTGTACAAGAGCTAAGTTTTAGAACATATTTGAGTTGACATTATCTCTTTAAATTACACACAACAGCTGGTTTTTCAGTTTGGTGGGTCTTCTGGGGAAAATAAAAACAAGTTTAGTTTGACCCTAACTGAAAACGAAAATCAAAGAAGTTGACAAATATTGTTTTGGGTCAAACAAGCCATTTCCTTCAATCCCAAAATGAACAGTGTCATGGCACTTGAAATGAAGGGCTAAATTCACAAAATGGCAGCATAAGGAGGTTGAAAATGACTTCCTGACCCCTACAGCAATCATCTTATGCCCTGAAGCATGAAAATTACTGTTCCCTTTTTAACTAGGAGTGTTCTATTCTTTGATTTTCACTTTTCTTATCTGAAACACATGGACAGTTTCACTCAGCACGGAAAGGCGATATTAATGCATCTATAAAGAGTAAATGAAAAAATGTATTCTTCATATTGTACTGGACAAATGGAATGTGTTGTAGCATCATTGTGAAACTGCTTGCAAAAGGGAGGCTGATAAGCTTTTCTGGAAATAGCCGTACTCTTCTATGATGTAAAAGACAGATTTTCAGTTACCATCAGGATTGCGCATTATGAAGTCAGTACTATAGGGGTTGTGAAAGTCAGGAAGAACTATTGAAGAAGTGTGACGCCTGGAGGCCTTGTCTCAACTCCTCCTCCCACCCCACCCCTCCACCCCCAAATACTTAAACTAATGCAAATCCCTGTGTGGACTCACTTATAGCAACAACTTTCCTAGAGACGTGGTAGATTCTCCATCACTTGAAGTCCTTAAATAAAGACTGGATATTTGAAAAATATACTCTATATGCTAAACTGTCTTATGTCAGGTTTAGATTGAGTTAAAAGTTTCCAGGCAGGATTTTACCTAAATTGGTTTGAAAACGGAACACCTTTTTTGTTAAACCAACACAATTTTGTGCTTAGACCTGGCCTAAAGCTCTCACACTTTACTTGTCTTCTTTGGCCACCATTCAGCCATGTGTTAAGAGGAACCTTTCTGAATAAAAAATATTTTCTCTGTATCGCTGTGTTCCCTGCATGAACCTTGATAATGTGGACACTTAGTTCACGTGGACTACTCCCCAGAAGGTCCAAGCCGATATTTGTTTTAAAAATGGGATTAGTTGCATGCACTGTTAGGATGCAGTTTTCAATGCTGCTGAACTAACAACTAGTTAATGTGCTTTACTTTTGTATAAATGGGTCAGGGGAACTCATCAGTGGGAGCAGAAACTGGATTGCTAAAAGGAGGTAACCTGTGTTTTGTTTTTGGCATAGATTAGGAACCATCAATTGTCACTGTTAGCAGGCAGATATGTGAATATATCCCAGTATCTACAGTTACTGTTGTTTAATCACCCTGGCTGATGAAATGTATTCATTAATCACATTTTTTAATGCCAGTTAGTGTCAGCATCTCACATTTATACAAGGCAAATTTAGGGGGAAAAAGATTAATTCTGATAGAGAAAATCCTGTAGAATTTACTACTAGTGGAACCCATGGGGTTCTATAGAAATTTGAAAGGTTTGTATGAGCAGGTGGCATTCTAGCCATGTTCCAAATAAAGTGTATGTGAGCTGTATAACATCAAAATGGGCCCTTTCCTAGGGTCTGGCTTTTTTGGTAGCTCAAATAATGTTAATATTGCAATTGAAATACAAACCCAGCCAGTCATCTGTCCCCAGCTTTGCAATCCCTGACAGATCTTTACAATAACAGTCCACCCTGGAGGAGCCGCCCAGCGTCTAACCTCCTTTCCCCCCAACCAACAAAGCTAAGTTACCTTGACCAAATAGTAGTCTGAAGTAGCAAAATTCATTCAAACTTTATCGCACCCATATTCTCAACCCTCCACAAAGGCATATCCCACAGGGTGAAATCCTGGCCCTGGTGAAGTCAGGGGGTTTCACCCAGGTCTTTCCAGTGTGGGCATTTGGGCTATGTTTGAACTAGAGAGAGTACAAGGACCCAGAGTCAAGAGACCCTTGTGGAGAACATCCTGCCAGCAGCTACCTCTCTTCTACCCTAAAGAAGCTCCAGCATGAGGACCTCAGTTGACCACAGCCATGATAGAATGGTATAGGAGTGTCCCAGGCCTCTGAGAACTTTGTCGGTCAGAACCAACACCTTAAACTTGAACTGGAGACCAGTAAGCCACCAGAACCAATCAGGGAGCAGACCATTGGTTCCCATGAGATAGTTTGCTTAGTAAAGCAGCTGTTCAGTTTCCAGGTGGGTTTGAGGCGTAGCCCCATGTAGATGCAGCACTATAGTGCTCTCATCATGAGCTAATAGATCCATGGATGACAGTCGCAAGGTCTGCATCCGAGGGGAAAGATTGCAACCTCCTGCCCAGGTTGGGATGGGAACATGTAGGCCACTTTTGAACGGTAGCATGGTGGCCCCAAGTTTTCTGTCATTGCAACAGAGGGAGCCACCTCCCAGCAGAAATGATTGAAGAGATTTCTTGTGGTTCTCATTAATTATTGTTTGCAGTGCCTAGAGAGGTCCCCTGGTGCCAGGCACTGCACAGACTCCTAGTTAGAGAGTTCCTGCCCCACATAGCTAACAGTCTAAATAGGCAAGACAGACAAAGGAAGCTTAGCAGAAAGGGGATTAAGTGACTTGCACAAGGTCACACTGGAAGTCTCTGGCAGAGCCAGGAAATGAACTGCCACCTCCTGAGTCTGTCTTTTTTCCCAGTGCTTTAACCTTAATACCATCCTTCTTTGATGATGGGGCGTCTTCAAGATTCAGGTATGATAGACAAGCTCTTCTTCTTCCACCTGACCCTAACGTAAAGCCTGGTCAACATGGTGAAATGTACTTCTTCCCACCTCCTGGCTTTCAGAAGCCATTTCATTTTTATCCCATCCCTTATGCTGTGCAACCACCATCATAATTACATATGTAGTGTGGTCTGAAGGCTGTATGCCCTCTCCAGGGCCTGCTGGGTGCTGCTGAGACTCTGGATTGAGCACACTTCTCTGGAGAAGAAATGGATAACATCTGCAGTGTGAGGAAGTGCCACAACAGCCCGGGGAGCAAAGGATCTTGAGGGAACTCAAAACTAGACTCATACAGGGTCTAGTCTTGCATCATTCAAGCCAATGGGAGTTTTACCATTGATGTCAGTGAGAGAAGGATTGGGACCATAACGAAACATACTGCCATTAATCTAGCAGGGCTGCTGCAATGTTGCTCTTAATCCATACCCCAGATGTTGAAAAGATTAATCTCAACTCCAGATGTATGAAATCAAAGGTGCAGAACCTCTCCCTGGCAATTCTGATCGTCCATTGTTGCTTGAGCACCTGTATTGTATTTTGACCTGCACTTAATTTGCTAATGAGTTACAATTTAACAGCTGGTATTAAAACGTATGCTTGCAAGGGCCACCAGGTACCATGGGAATTGAAAGTCGTTATTGGAAAGCTAAATAATGAATATCCTGTAGGTGGTCTGTCTTATAGAATATCAGGGTTGGAAGGGACCTCAGGAAGTCATCTAGGCTAGCCCCCTGTTCAAAGCAGGACTAATCCCCAATTTTTGCCCTGGATCCCTAAATGGCCCCCTCAAGGATTGAACTCACAACTTTGGGGTTAGCAGACCAATGCTGAAACCACTGAGCTATCCCTCCCTCCCTTGTGTACTCTTATTCTCTCCCAGTGCTCTACAGTTCTCTCCCAGCACTCTGCCACAACTACACAAGCAATGCAGCGCTTTCACATTACCCGTGTAGACTCACCCTATGTCCAGTAGTTGTTCCTCAGACTGAAATGTAAAGACTTTACATGGCTGTCTGAGATTCAGCCAGAGTGTTTAGTAATTTGGTTTTAATGTTAGAATTCACCAACTAGACTGGTTGGTATCGCACCAAGAATGGCAGGCTTGGCACTGAAGGAAACTTCCCACACAGTTTAAAAATGGCCCACAAACTAGGCATATTTATTGGGGTTTGCATTTAATAACAGCTGAGAGAACAATGCCATGGGTCTTGTTGAAGGAAGGTGTTTGTCTAGAGAGGAAGAATAATATATTTTGTGCATTTCATTCGCTGGCTTAAGATGTTTTTGTAATAGTCCCTGGTTTTTAGAAGCAAGTTTTTGTTTAAATGCAAATGAGATAATTCAGCTACTAAGGATAGATAAGTAACCAGTGGTAGAAGAGGTATTCTTTGGGCGGAAAGATACGTTGATTAGAATCTTTGATAGTATAGGTCTCAGTGCTGCAAGATGATGAGCACTCTGGCCATGATCCAGGAAAGCACTTAAGCACATTGACTTCAACAGTACTATTCACAAGCTTAAAATTCAGCACGTGCTTAAGCCTGGGCCTAGAGTGCTCTGAAGTTTTACCACAAAACCGCTAATGGAATCTAGACCATTTAGGGAAATCACAGGCATTTGCAGGTGTGAATAAATCGAACTCTGGTTTTAACTATCAAGTGTTCCCCATCTTTTAAAGGAGTTTAACAGCCTGGTTTCCTGAGGTGCTGAGAGTCTGAAACTCCCGTCTAATTATGTCTACATTTGAACTGGGAGGTGAAATTCCCAGCTTGTATAGATGGACTGGCACTAGCTCTAAAAAGAGCACTGTCCATGGTGGCATGGGTGGCATCCGAGACTTGCTGCCCAAAGACATACCCTGGAAGTCGAGCGGGATTGTTCTTGGGGCAGCCAGCCATGGTGCTGTGGCCACCCCCCTATTTTTAGGTGCTAGCTTGAGCAGAATTAGAGCTGATACATCACACCTCCCAGCTCAGATATAGACAGACCCAAAGTCAGCTGGACTTGCTGATGCTGAGCAGCTCACAGAATCAGACCACTTATTTAAGTGGCTAATCATGGGTCTAGGTGCCAGACATCCCAGCTGGAAAGCTTTGGCCTAAAGTTATCATTTTACTGTGATACTGGCCCCTCCAGAGTTAATACCTCAAAGGTATCTGGTTTGATATTTAGCATAGGAAGTAGTGACAGAATTTGTGACAGAATTTGATTACTATTATTATTTTATAATTTTGACAGATAATATTAACGTTTATTTTTAAGCATTTTTTTCAACTTTTCTCCATTTAAATTTTGACAGTTGTGGGAAATTACGGGGGTTTGTCAAACTATAGGAGGGTCAGGCAATAACTCATGACAGAAGATGTTGAATTTTTACAAGTTAAAGTTTTGTAACTGTTAAAACACAAATGATCAACCACACATCAAAACAATGTGCAGAATAAATACCTTTACTTCAAACTTTAAGTTCTCAAGCAGAATTTTCTTACTTTGCCTTTCTGTCAATTTCAATTATTATTGATGGAAATATTTTTTCGTCCCTTTGTTTGTGGTGAAATCGACATTTACTGACATTTACTGACAAAAATCTAATCCTTCCAAATCTGGTACTGAGGCAGTAAAATATACCAACCTGTGTTGACTGAATACAGTGGGACAAATCTTGGAGGGCTTGCTGTGGTTTAAATGTAGTCCTAGCCAAAAGGAGTGGACCTTCCCATGTGAGGGGAGGAGTAACATTCTCAAAGGTGCCTAGGTGACTTAGGAGCTGAAGTCTCATTGAAAGTCAAAGCAGCTTGTGGAATGGGACTTTGGCTCCTAAGTCACTTAGGGCCTTCTGAGAATGTTACCTGACATGCAGAGTTCCCTTTGCATGCTCCTCTTCTGTTCCTGCACAAGCAGTGGAGAGCCTGCAAGACAACCTGGGCAGAGCTCCTCCCAAGTCTTCAGGGTGGCAGGAGGGGCTGAGCAGAGGGCAGCAGCTGGTGCTGAATTGTTATGGGAGATGGCCACTGAAGAGTGGCATGGCAGGAGGATGGGCCAGTGATCCTGGGGAGTGAAAGCCGGGGCCTGAGCAGGCCATGTGGGAAGAGGCCAGCATGGAGTGATGACCTCAGTGGGTGATAGGAGCAGGTAGGATGTAGGGTGAGGAGTGGAGATTGGTGCCAACCAGTTCAGCGGTCGACCTGAATGCTGCTGATGTGGTAGGGAGAGAGTTGGGGGAAAGGGTCACAGGAGAGCGGAATGAGAGGTCAGAGGTACAAAGGCCAATGCAGGCAGCTGCTTCTAGTCAGAAATGGTGTTGTGGTAGGAGGCCTGCCATACCGTGTGGGGCATGGCAGATCCACTTGTGGCTGATTCATCTTAAAGCAGCATGACCCATAGGAGATCAGTGTATTGCAGTATCTGGGAATGGAAAACAGCCCCACCTCCAGCCTTGCCCCAGGACCTCCTCCACATGTGGGTCTTGGGGGCACCATCCAGCCGAATGGTACCAGTAAGATGACTCAGGTGTACAAATGGTCGTAGTATTGGGCCTTAAGATTTCAGAAAAAAATTATACAAAATTGTATTCAATTATCTGAGAAATGCTTTGAGAGCATTCCTTAATTTGTGGCATTCCTGGCTTTAGATGCCCTTAAAATTCTGGTAACTCGTGCTTTTAATATAATATTGACCATATTTGTTCAGCATATGTATAATAACTCCAGTATATAATAGCTCCAGGTAAGGCCTGGAAGAGCTGTGTGTGTGGCCAGCATGTTGGGACTGTTTGCATGAATCCGCTGTGGAAATCATCAGTGAAGCCCTCCAGGTAAAATGTAGCAATAGTCTATGTGAGCCATTTCTCTTGGCCTTTGGAGTGCTGGAGAGTGTCTCATTTCCAGTCATATTTGAAAGCATGGGAGTACTCAGTGTCACTGGGGAATCAGCACCGGCCCAGTTTCTGTCCAGAGTATGCAGTAAGAATAGATTTCAGTGATGTCATTACTAATTAATTAGCCTGTGATATCCAGAGTTAGACACAAAATTCTGAAGCACCTGGCACCGGCCACTGTCGGAAGACAGGATACTGGGTTCGATGGACCATTAGTCTGACCCAGTATGGCTGTTCTTATGTTAACTACTGCTCTTGCTGTTATTATTATTTATTACTGGGATGGTTGGAGCAATGTTGCCAACACTCACGAAGTAAGCCAGTGTTAGGATTTTTGAGGGCCTTACTCAGGATTTTTCAATGCCTGGGGCTGGCAAGGCTATAGTAGTAAGGAGTTAAGATTGTTGCCCAGTGTGCTAGGCACAGTACACACACACACCCACACACACACAATGAAAAGATGGTTCTTGCCCAAATGAACTTATAATTTAGGGCTCCGATCCGACAAAGATTTATGCATATGCCTAACTTTATGCATTGTGAACAATCCCATGTCAGGTCATTACACAGTGCCCAATGCATGTGCCTAAATCCCTGCAGGATCGGGGCTGAAGTGTATTTATAAGTACTTTTTAGAAGTAAGTTAAAAAATGAAGCATTGTGTTGTGAATTTGGAAGCAAGTATGCAGCCAGCCAAGCCAATGGGCCAGTACGGAGGATTGAGGTGAAGCCATTGCCTTGCCTAAAGTTCTCCTCTCCCTACCCCATCTGCTGTGCAGCCGTTGGCAGTGTTTCATGGGCCATGCAATGTGGGGAGCATCTTACTGCTTCCCCAATGCCCATAACCCTCATGTAAGAACTAGGCAGGACCCAGGCCTTCTCCTGCTAAGCTCACTGCTTTAGGAACTCTATGTTGTATTGCTTTGCCATTACTCTTTTACCCGGTGCTGCCTCTGTCTGTCAGCTTTATCCATGTCTCTTGCCATGTGTTTACTGTAAAGGCCAGGATTGTCCTTTCATTTTGTGTGTGCACAGCTCCTAGCACAACAGGTACGTCTACACAGCCTCCAACAGTGAGCCTCCCAGAGAGAAGGGTAGGATGCTTGGTGCTGTGGGCTGTGTAGACATACCCATAGAGGTGCAATCCCCGATGGGGGTCTCTAGGCACTATCACTACTTAAATAATAATACCATCCTGTGGTTGAACTAGTGCAGCAATTTATGGCCCCATGTTTAAAATTCAGCTTGAAAGATGATTTGAATTAAAAAATGTTAGCCAGAGAGAACACATGGACAAAACAGACAGGCTGCAGCCACAGTTCTTCCATATACTGCTTCCCTTCACTCTGATTCTTTAAGGAGAAGCTGTGTGAAATCCTGGTTCCTTTGAAGCCAGTGGCAAAACTCCTGAGGACTTCCAACGGAGCTGGGATTGCACCGGCTATCTTTTAAGATCTGAGGCCTGGTCTATACTAGGGGAGGGAATCGATCTAAGATACGCAACTTCAGCTATGAGAATAGCGTAGCTGAAGTCGACGTATCTTAGATTGACTTAGAATCACTTACTTCGCATCCTCGCGGCGCGGGATCGATGGCCGCCGCTCCCCCGTCGACTCCACCTCCGCCTCTTGCCGTGGTGGAGTTCCGTAGTCGATGGCAGAGCGATCAGGGATCAATTTATCGCATCTACACTGGACGCAAGAAATCGAGCCCCAATACATCGATCACTGCCCGCTGATTGGGCAAATAGTGCAGACATGGCCTAAGCGTCTAGCACTGCTTTAATTCAGATTAGGTCTGTGCTTTGATTAACAGAAAGACATTGAACTTAAACATTTCAAAGCTATACTTTTTCTAATATCTTAATAATACATACATCAGCAAATGATGGAAAATCTCAATAAAATGAACATATTTAATGGATGTATTTTTATAACACAAATTAAAGTATTAATGATTTGAGTAGCAATTTTATACATGCATTAATATGGCTCCCATGTTATTTTGTTTTAGTTTTGCATTAATAACTAAATATTGTGACCAAACTATTTTATTAAATGGGTAGGGCCCTACCAAATTCACGGTCTATTTTGGTCAATTTCATGGTCATAGGATTTTAAAAATTTGTAAGTTTCAGGATTTTAGCTATTTGAATCTGAATTTTCATGATGTTGTAATTGTAGGGTTTCTGACCCAAAAAGGAGTTGAGAGGAGGGGGGGCCGGGGGTCACAAGATTATTGTATGGGGGTTGCAGGACTGCTACACATTCTTCTGCGCTGCTGCTGGCAGGGTGCTGACTTCAGAGCTGGGCGCCCGGCCAACAGCCGCCGTTCTCCATCCACCCAGCTCTGAAGTCAGCACAGAAGTAAGGGTGGCAATACCACTACCCCCCTAAAATAACCTTGTGACCCTCCTGCAACTCCCTTTGGGGTCAGGGCCCCCAATTTGAGCAGTGCTGGTCTCGCCCATGAAATCTGTATAGTACAGGGCAAAAGCACACAAAAGACGAGGTTTAACAGTGGGAGACCAGATTTCATGGTCAGTGATGCGTTTTTCATGGCCGTGAATTTGGTAGGGCCCTATAAATGGGTCTGCAGCAAAAGGCAATTAGATCTTCGTAGATGATTTGGTTCTAGTTTGGTGATAATCCTACAGTAGAAAGTAGCTGGTTTCTATGAAATTCTGTGCAGCAAAATATTTATTTTTTTATTTTATTTTAAACATAGAGCTCAATTCTTCCTGATGGTCATTCCAAGAGAAGACATGGTAGCATAGGCCAGCTGCCTCAGTACAATCGTGCCAGGTATCAGGCTGCTAGCCCATGCCATGGGCCATGCTGCTGCATCTTCACTGCCATTATTACAAGTGCTAGCTATATTAAAGCTGTATTAAAGCTATATATTTGCAATGTAGACATACCCTCAGACTGCAAACTCTTCAGGCAGGGAATGTCTCTTCTTATACATCTGCCCAGCACCTAACACAGTGAGGTCCCAATCTTGACTGGCCCTGAAAGTGCTGCTGTAATATAAAAAAGAAGAAAAATTAGTCCCATGCTGTCAAATGATTTTGTAAACTGTTATCATTGGAATGAGAGAGTGAATCTTTAATTTTGACTTAAAAAGCCCAAACCTTATCTGTAGGGGATTTGCTGTCACTTATAAACAAAAGGATGTTGGTGTTCATAACACAGTCCTGTCATAGAATCATAGAATATCAGGATTGGAAGGGACTTCAGGAGGTCATCTAGTCCAACCCCCTGCTCAAAGCAGGACCAATCCCCAACTAAATCATCCCAGCCAGGGCTTTGTCAAGCCTGACCTTAAAAACTTCTAAGGAAGGAGATTCCACCACCTCCTTAGGGAACACATTCCAGTGCTTCACCACCCTCTTAGTGAAAAAGTTTTTCCTAATATCCAACCTAAACCTCCCCCACTGCAACTTGAGACCATTACTCCTCGTTCTGTCATCCAGTACCATCTGTCATCTGAGAACAGTCTAGTCCAGTGGTTCCCAAACTTGTTCCTCCACTTGTGCAGGGAAAGCCCCTGCCGGGCTGGGCCGGTTTGTTTACCTGTCGTGTCCACAAGTTCAGCCAATTGCATCTCCCAGTGGCCACAGTTTGCTGCTCCAGGCCGGTGGGAGCTGCTGGAAGTGGCGGCCAGTACGTCCCTCAGCCCACGCCGCTTCCAGCAGCTCCGATTGGCCTGGAGCAGCGAACCGCAGCCACTGGGAGCTGCAATCGACCGAACATGCGGACATGGCAGGTAAACAAATTGACCCAGCCCGGCAGGGGCTTTCCCTGCACAAGTGGCAGAACAAGTTTGGGAACCACTGGACTAGATCCATCCTCTTTGGAACCCCCTTTCAGGTAGTTGAGAGCAGCTATCAAATCCCCCCTCATTCTTCTCTTCCACAGACTAAACAATTCTATAAGTCATGTGCTTCAGCCCCCAGTCATTTTTGTTGCCCTCCGCTGGACTCTTTCCAATTTTTCCACATCCTTCTTGTAGTGTGGGGCCCAAAACTGGACACAGTGCTCCACAAGAGGCCTCGCCAATGTTGAATAGAGGGAAACGATCACGTCCCTAGATCTGCTGGTAATGCTCCTACTTATACAGCCCAAAATGCTGTTAACCTTCTTGGCCACAAGGGCACACTGTTGACTCATATCCAGCTTCTCGTCCACTATAACCCCTAGGTCCTTTTCTCCAGAACTGCTGCCGAGCTTGTCTGTCTATTGTAACCTATATAGCTTTTACCAGCCATCTCTGCGATAGCATAGGGGAAGTAAAGTGGTGTGACTTCATGAAAGATAACAGGGATCTCCAATGGAAGAGAGAAGAACCAAACCCCATTTCTCTGTCTCCATGTGTAATGTGCTTGGATTGATTGATCGATTGATTGATTCAAAAGTCCCATGCTGTCCAGAGGTACAGATTCCTCTGCGCCCCGTGATCTGAGTTGGCTCCCGCTTCGTCTTGGTGTCTGCTTCACGGAGTGTGACGAGCCATTCCCGGGACTGAGCTGGTGAGTGTTCTGAGCCTAATGAGTCATCCCTGTAAGTCCAATGATGCCAACAATGGCGCAGCCAATCCACAACCAAGGTCCTGACTAGGTGCCCCCAAGGCAGGTATACAGGTTCCTAACAGAAGCAGCCTCTCCAGTCTGCTCAGTGATGCTGCCTTGTGGGGAGAATTCCCAGCTGCCTGGTGGTTGTGCCAGACTCCTCCAGCCTCTGCTTGTTCCTGCTCCAGACTCAGCCAGCATCCTCATTCTGGCTAACAGCCTGACATGGAGCTGGTTTTAATTGTTAAAGCTCAGAAGAGTTGGGGTGCCCGCTACCTGAAAGAGAGAGAGCCATTCTCCTCAGGAGGGACTACAACAGCTAAGATTAATTGGGCTGCTTTCCTTAGTGATACCCAGGACTACTAAGATGGGAAGCCCATCTTCAGTAAGGGTCCCTAGACTCTGGAACTGGCAACTCCCATTGGTTTGACAAAACCTGATTCTGTTGAATTTCAGGGCCTGCTGCAAGGGCCTTCTCTGTTTTCTGAGGCTTTCAGAGCCGGCATGGGGGAGGGAAGCTGGAGGTCAGTTTGAGGCCTGGAATTTATTTATGAACTCTGGCAGGTAGAAGTTCTAAGGAAATGCCATTGTTTTATAAAGGACGCATTCATGTTTTAATGTAAAAAGGTGAAGTTTTGCCCCTGTGTAGATGGCTAGCACAAACACCTTAGTCATTCAAGGAGCCCCTTTGACATAGGATGACTCAAACGTTACAGGAGTGGGATCCTATTTTGCATAATGTACAGAATTTAATCATGTGTGGTAATAGTCACCCCCTTATAATGGGCCAGGGCGGGATCTCAAAATAGAGTTGCAGTGGCACCGAAGTGGTCTATCGACCAGGTGACTTTCACCTCAAGGACTAGATTCTCAAAAGTGCTTTCAGGCAACAGCTGATTGAGATGCTGGTGGATTCAGAACTCTTTTAAAAGCATGACCCCAGGTGCCTGAGGTAAAAGGATGGGCATATTATCTAGCAATCCAAAGAGAGAAGACAATAAAGTCACTAACATTTTCCCCACTGTCCTTTTTAACTTCATATTTCTGTTTTTCTAAACCATTATCATTAAAAACAAATAAATCCACTGCTGTTGGAAGCTTACTGTAATTTCCCATTACCTGGGAATGTCATTTCATTCAAATTGAGCAACACTCATGTAGCTTCCAAATTCGGCAATAACTAAAGACCTTAAGGAAAAAATCCAATAATGTCATTAATTAGAAACAGAATGAAAAATTGCAATAAACTAGGCTTTTGAAGTGTGTCCGGTGTTAACTAGGAAACAAGTAACATTAATTTACCTGTAGACTCTGCATTCCTTTTCTCCAGTTACAGCCAGATTCCTGTGCTACCATGTGTTAATGATACTGTGGTTTTTTGGGTTCTGTGATGACAGTTGATGGATTTGATCTCATCTTAAGCATGAATCTGACTTTTGTGTCATTTGCTGTGATTTCAGACTGCAAGGCAACATTGGCACAAATTCTAGGAAAGAATGCCAAGGGGTTTAGGAGGTTGAAATTTGAGACCCTATCATGTTTACACATACAGAAATGTAATTGGATTCAGTAAGTTGCCGGCCGATATAAAACACTACTAAAATAGGTTGAGGTCTGTAGCATAGCTGCACATACGATACAGACCACTATGGCTTTCAATACTAAGATAGCAAGAGCATAATCATTTTCTTTGCTGATACTTAAACTTCTTTTAAAAGGAAATTGAAGCCCAAGTAGTTGGAGAGCTGACAACAAGGAGAAGTGGGGCCAGCTCCTCAGCTGGTGTAAATTGGCATGCATCTATTGACTTGAGAGGGGCATGATGGTTTTCTCCAAGTGACAATCTGGCTCCATGGAGATCAGGGGTGGATTGAGGGTCTTGGCTTGGGGAAAATAGCTTGTTTAGTGCAATGAGAATGAGCCGAACTTGTATTTTTCTCCCTGCCTTCCCTACTGGTTAATCTAAAGCTGCACCAGATGTGGGGTTGGGGGTGAGATGAAGGAACATTAGCTGCTGTCTGTGCCAAAGTGAAATACACAAAGGCAAAATTAATTGGCCAGAGATAGCATTATCTAGAATATGAGTTGTAGAGTCTGGATTAATTATTTTATCTTGATGCAGTGGTCATTTACCTGATAACATTAGTTTGTCTTAAAATACAATTAAGATGTTATTCCCATAAACTTTGTTGTACATTAGATGTTACTAAGGCTCAGTGCAGTACTTCTTGGATACTGTGTTTGGTGCCTCGCTGGCTAATTCAGTGCTAATGTCATTATAAAAGGTTGCAGAGGAAAAAAGTTCTAAAAGGTCTTTTTCTTATGAAATCCTGTTCTGTAGTTATTCAGATGTGAATAATGATGGGTAATTAGCAGTGACTTTTATTTATTTAGTCTGGCCATTTAAAGCTATTAAGGAAATGTTACAAACAGCATAAAAAGTAAGACCAATTTTCTTAGATGTTATTTGGTTTATGATTAATTTTAGTGTTAGGAAAGCAAAATGTACATTAGCAATTTCACACCTTGTTACATTTTCTGTTTGTCTTCATGACGTGCATGATTGTTTTGGTGAACAGTGAACGTAAATGCAGATGATATAATATCCCACTTTCATTTTGAGAATTTTGTTTGAAGTTAGCGTGAATGTGCAGATTTGCTTGTAAACAGCATCAGAAGGATTTATTATTTACATCCACTCCTTTGACATCAAGACAAAGATTTAAATAATAATTTCCTTCCTACTAACTCATCCCTTTGTGCAACATTTATTATAGTTTCTACACATCCTGAATTTTATACTCTAAATGGAACTTTTCAGTGGATGGGCTCCCTTTTATTAAAAGGATATTCCCTTGTAGAACCAGTGACCTTTAAAAAGCAAGTTTCAGTGTAATCTTTTTATTTTCCTGAGATCATATAGCACAGTATCCAGTTGCAGGCTTTTAAGATGGAATGATTGCAGACTTTGTCTGATGGCTCAGATCGAATTACATTTTGTTTGATAAAAAAAAATCTAAAATACTTAATACTTTCCTTCCTCAGTTCAGAACATTGTAACTTCAATGTGTTGAGAATGCAGAGTAGCTGCGGTATCATTCCAGCACCATTGGGATTGATTAAATATACTTAATTGGTCTTTATCTCATGATTACACTTTAACAATTCTTAGGAAGAAGATCCAAAATGGATACAGTTACTGCCTCTCTAATTTACTTTGGGAGTTCACTTACCATTTTCTTATCTTGTTTCTCTTTCCCGGTAGAGTACAGCATTCTGCATGGCTGCAGCCAAACATGTGGAATACTTATGCAGCCAGAAATTAAAGTTTGTAAGCTAACAAAGAAAAGACAAATTGCAAAGTCAGAGCTATGTCGGAAGGCCAATATGGTATTAGAAGTAAGACACTCAAAAAAATCAAAGTCTGCTCTGAGCCAGGTGGTTCAGCAGGCTGAATCAGTTACCGCAGCCAATGGTACACAAGAAAGTGATGTGGCTAGCATCACATCTGACTACCTTTGTATTCCCTAACCCCAAAGCCTGGGCCCTACCTTGAAGCTGGTCTTTCAGTGTGAGTTTGAGCAAAACTCAAACCCATGCCCTTACGGATTGCAGTTGAGCACATTATCCACTTGAGATGCTCCTGAAGTTTAATCCCGGCACTTCCACTAGATTGCATGGCCTTGGGCAAGATGCTTCAACTCCACTTTTTTCATATCTATAAAATAGAGATAACCATACTCCTCCCTCCTAGCACCACGCCATGGCATGGTGAGGATTAGTGTTTGCACAATAATCTGAACATACGTATTACTATATCCAGCTATGTTTATTTTTTTCTATCATTGGAGCAGGGATGGTACATTTTCTATTACACATGTTCTCAGAAAGGAGATTGGTGTACTGGATTTCTGTGTTATAGGAGATGTACTGAACTGCCTTTAAGATCTTAGAGGGAGATTTCCCAAAGTGTTGATGGGATTGAAGAGCACAAGCTCCATTGTTTTAATGGGACTTGCACTCCTAAATCTCTTTGACAAATTAAAAAATCTCCCACATAGAAAATGAAAGATCCTTTATCTGGTAAAGCATTCTTGATACTAAGTCGCTTCTACTGAGCTTTGTCTTCTGGGGGAAGGCTTGAGATGCATGGAGACAGAAAGGAAGAGCTGAAATTCAGCCGAGCTGCAGAACATGCACTGTAAAGTTTATGGTCTCATGTTTCCTTGATTCGTTAGGGTTAGGGTACAAACTTGAGAAATAATCTCAGATTTCTCTCTCTTCTATTTTTCAACATATGTTCCACAGCCTTCCTTTTTGTGAAGGTAACTTTGAAAGTGCAAAGCTGCGTAAAGGGACA
Organism: Dermochelys coriacea; assembly: GCF_009764565.3. NCBI lineage: Eukaryota > Metazoa > Chordata > Testudines > Dermochelyidae > Dermochelys > Dermochelys coriacea. The sequence continues at coordinate 8,318,814 of NC_050071.1, read as the reverse complement.
TAAACCCTTTGCAAAGGTTGCAGTCTCTTCAAGATCACATTGGCTACTCCTAAAAGAAAAGGAGTACTTGTGGCACCTTAGAGACTAACAAATTTATTAGAGCATAAGCTTTCGTGAGCTACACGAAAGCTTATGCTCTAATAAATTTGTTAGTCTCTAAGGTGCCACAAGTACTCCTTTTCTTTTTGCGAATACAGACTAACACGGCTGCTACTCTGAAACCTGTCATTGGCTACTCCTGATGCCCTTTGAGACTGCACACACAGCCCTAGATCCCCAGATCTGGGCAGAGGCCAAGAGAGGAAAAGAAAAGAATGAGTTATGTTTTGCCCTAGTTGTTTCCAAACACACCATTTCCTGAAGGGAGGTATTGATTGTATGACATGTGACCAGCTCCTCAATGGCTGAGGAGACAGCTTGGCCTCCTTAAGCTATCAGTTTCCTGTGGATCATGAGAGGAGCTTACTCTGAGCAACTTCTTCCTATTGTGTGAGAATTCACCACTTCCCCCTCTCTATTGGCTAATATTTCCCCCCAACACACACACACACATCTCACATGCACACAACTCACATGTCATATACACACATGTCGGACATGTCACACCTCTGTCATATATATGTTGGGGGAGGCGGGAGATCAGTACAAACGGAGATTCCTGTGTAATGATATAAATCCATCAAAAGAATGGCACTAGCCATAATGTGGCTGCATAAGAGATTATGGGGGAGGATTCTTTTTCCCCCTCCCCCTCCATGCATTGAGCATTTGTTTTGGGGCTGTCCAGATCAGAGCTCCAGGTGCTGGGGGCTGGGCAGGGACTGCATGCCAGATGGTCTGTCCAGGAAGCAAGTGGCTAGAGAGTAGACAAAACCATGGCATCTCCCTCCTCTCTCCCCTTTCCATGCCTGGCTGGTTGCACAAAGACAGGGAGTAGCCTGCTCCCTGAAAACAGCTGTAGTAAATTACTTCCCTCCTGTTCCCCGTGCAGCCTGGGTCCTCTTGGAGGTTTTGTGCTTCTCGGAGTTCTAGCTCCTGAGGTGCTTTGATGGGTAATACACAAGCTAGCCCCTAAGTGTGAGAGCCAGTGTAGGGCCCACTTGCACAAGCAGAAGAGTCCTATTGAACTCAAGGGAGGCACTCTCATGTGTCAGAGATGGGGGTCTCATCACTTGAATTTTTAAATCAAGATGGGGTGTCTTTCTAAACATATGCTCTAGCTCAATCATCAGATATGGGCTTGATGTAAATGGTGACATTCTATGGCTTGCGCTGGAGGTCAGATTGAATGATGATAGTGGTCCTTTCTGGTCTTAGGATCGATTAAACTGTTTACAGGTTAAGGGCCTTTCACACCTCTCTGGCTTGTACCCCCTCAGCAGTTCAATTCTGGACTCCCTGGAGTGTGTAGACAGAAGGCTGCTGTGACTGTGAACCAAAGGCCTGCTCTTCAGAAAAGACCATGTGGGGAAGGGTAGTACTCTACAGTGTCCTCAGAAAGCCAAAGTTGTGAGAGATTAGTAAACAGCAGGTGAATATGTTTACCTGGAAGATCTTCAGATTTAGGGTCCTGATTTTAAAACACAAGCTTGCCAATGGTGTCCAATCCAGGAATAAACATTTGGAAAATGTCCCGTATTCCTTCTGGCTGAAGCTCAGAGTTGGCAGAATGAGTTTGTTTGTTGTCTTCGTTATTTAACTGGGATTTTTTTTTGCTAGCATGTTAATTAGTTCCTCTTGTATACAAAAAGTAATATTTTTATGGATCAGTGAAATTTTGGAAGATAAAATATGTTTGAATTGAGGATTATCATTTGTACACCAAATGCAAAATGCTATTTATTTGATGGGTGGCGGAGAGAGGTACAGAGCTGAACGGAGAAGATACACAATCTCAGCTAGAAAAGAAAGGATGGTATGCTGGGAAGGATGCCAGCTTTCGGTGAAGCGGGGCGTAAAAGTTCAATTCCCTGCCCTGCCTTAGGCAAGTCACATAATCTTTGCATATGTTATGCCCTGATGGGTGAAATTGGATAAGTGTCGTCCTCCTACTTCACTAGGGTGTTGGGAGGATAAACGCATTGTCGTGTGAGGTGCTCAAATACAGTGGTAATGGAGTTCATAGAGGTACCTACAAAAACAGGCGTGTGTTGCCCTGATGCTCTCATATCTCCTTGTTGTCATTTTTAAACCAGTGGGTTTTGCTATCGATTTAAAAAAACACTGGCATTATTTAGTTTGTGCATCATCATTCTCTTTCTGGCTCCCTTCCGGATTTCTATCAGTGATCCCTGGAGACCACTACAACCCCAGTCAGCCCGGTGCAGACCAAGAGCTCAGGAGAGCAATAAAAGCACCACGTTTTATTTTCTGTAGGACATTCTGCGATGGAGCTGGTAGCGGTTGTAAAAAGCATAACTTTAAAAGTTGTTTAGATCTCTGAGTTGAAAATGAGCCATCAAATATATTTGCAATGCATGTGTGTGCTGTAAAGATAGCAAATAGCTTGGGAAGGCTGATTGCAAAATTATATAGTTCCTTTAATTACGCAGGTTCCCAAAGGCCAGTAGAAAGTTCAATAGACAAACCTGATGCTGGGCTTGCTGCCTAGTGGTCACCATTAAAATCATTACAATTTCCATTTGCAAGGAATTAATGTCACTGTGGCATCTAGGGTATCATCTCAGCAATGTTAATTAGAAAAACAAGGAATGGGTAAAGATTATAACGGCAGCCATTGTATTCAGCACTGAAGTTTAGCTGCCCCTGGAGCGACAGATGGAGTTATTTTCATCAGTGCACAGTAGTGCCTGTACTAGCACAGGGCACGGGCTCTTTCTGCCAGGACTCTGTCTGCATTGCAATAAAAAACCCACAGCAGTGAGTCTCCAAGCCCAGGTCAGCTGACTCAGCCTCTCGGGGCTCAGGCTGCTGGGTGAAAAATAGCAGTGTAGACATTCGGCTCGGGCTGGAGCCCATGCTCTGAATCCTGGGGGCGGGGGGGGGGCGGGTCTCAGAGCCCGGGCTGCCGCCCGAGCTCCAGCATCTACACTGGCAATGTTTAGCCCTGCAGCCTGTGCTCTGTGAGCCCAAGTCAGGTGCTCTGGGCTCTTAGATTTGCTGCTGTGGGATTTTCTATTGCAGTGCATGCAGGCGTACCCTAAGTCAGTACTGACTAATAAGCCAAGTGACTTAGTGAATGGACAACACCATTTCCTGCCACCCCTAGGTGACAACTGCCAGGGCAGCTCAAAGGGGCTGGAGTGGACCCAAGAATCAGCCTCCACATGCTTAACTAGACTTCCAGCATAGCACGCTGCCCTGTTGGTTTCTCCGGTTTATCTTCGCTACAGTGTTACCTGGAGGATAACTTGTGTGTTGCTGCTAACCTGGCTCCTGTCCACACACACCAATCTCTAGCTTGGCTGAATGGGAGCTTTAAACTCGAGTTACCCTGGCCCTTTGCGGGGTACGGTTGCAGCTCGAGTGCTGCTGGTGCTCAGAGTAGTAATGCAGTGGCAACTCCGCTCCTCTGTACTGCTAATACAATCGCTCTGATGCTTGGGTATTATTGCCAGTGTGGCTGCCCTCACTCAGGCTAGACTAACAGGGGAGAAGTGTTCGCTTGACCTAACGCTGCAGTAAAGACAAGCCCCGAGTGCAGTCCTTGAGACATCCCAAACTTGCCCATTGCTTCTGGATCTCTTCTGGACAGAGAACCTCTGATGTCCCCTCTAGAGGCAAATTTAACGAGGATGAAAATATATGAAAAAATAGAACTTAAATGATGAGGCGCTATGCATCCATCCCCACAGCCGGCGAGCAAAGCCAGAGATCACACTGTCTCGGTAACCACACTACAGTAAAGCAGACTCGGATACAGTGGAGATGGGTGTGTTATAAAGTTTGAGGTTAGCTAGGTACAACAGATGGATCAGCAGACAGATTGATAGAGGTGTTCCCTGGCTGGGAATAACATCAATCATTTTGAAAAATAAGGCATCATCGCACCATGTTGATTTTCCTTCCACATGTGGAGTTGACAGCAAATTTAAACGCCAAACAAACGCTGATTTTTAAAGTACTTCAGTGGCATCCATGGGTGTAAAATTTCCTTGAATCGTTATCTACACTGAACAGCACGGCCAACCCGTACCTACCCCCAGCACCTGCTGCCCCCAGTCCTGATCTCCGCCCTGGTGGGGAGCTCTGGCAGAAGTATTGTGCCCACATTGAGCTTGCCCTACTGCAAATTCTCTCTCTCCACTCTCATAGACACCTGAGCTCACACTCCTAATCCCTTGTGTGTCACTTCTCACTCCCTCTGAGCACCCGCCTCCCCACTCTGGATCTTGCCAATTGCTAGAGCTGGTTAGATAATGGGATAGATTTTCTTTGCAAACATTTTGTGAAAAGAATGCCCTCCCTTTTTCTTTTCCTTTGGAAAACATTGAATTTTGACAATCTCTCCTTCTCTGCCTTACCCAGCCTCTTAGCTTGTCAGACCATCTCACTCTCTTCTTCCTAATGCTTCTAACTGACTCTTCTTCACCTTCCCATCTGATCTGCCACAGCCTTCTTCCTGCCCTTCCTCTAAAGGCTATAAGTTTTGCGCTGCTCCTCTCCCTGGCATCACTGACACAGACAAGCATTATAGACTGACACAGAGACACATCACTTCCCCAATTCAGGCAACCGAGCAGTTGTGAGAGCCTCTTCTGAACATTTCAATATGTTGTAAAGTGAGTACCTTTGCTGTGACAGGAAGTTTGCAGTATGTAGCCTCATTGCCACCAGGAGCAGGCTGTGGGTTTGGTGTGGGAACTGCTGCTGTAGCTTACAGCTTAGCATTGTGCTGATCAGGGGTGCTGGAACAATTTGTATAGTGGGGGTGCTGAGATACATTGAACCAAACTGTATATAGTGGAAGCCACTTCAAGACAGGGGGTGCAGCAGCACCCTTAGTTCCAGCACCTATGGTGCTGAATTGGAGTCTTCTTCTATTGGTGGGTTTGGTCCAGAACTTCAGCTGTTGAAAATCAATGTAACTCCATTTGCTTCAACAGAGCTATGTCAAATCATGCCAGGTGAGGATGTGACTTTTATTTTAAAAGGGTTCCCTGCCCTTGTTTAATTTGATCTCCTCCTGTGCATTTTATCAGAAAATATTTACTTAAAGCTTTATGCAAATTACTGCATAACAATTCTTTGGAAACATCACTAAGTTTTTGTAACAGCAGCTGTACTGAGACCACAGTTCAGAATTCATCAGAAATCATCAGTGGGATAAGAGCCTCAACTAATGAAAATCAGAGAGCTCCATTGATCCCAAAGTGCCAGATCCCAAGCTGATCTGAATCCACATTGAAGTCAATGTACACTATACTAATTTACATCAGTGGACTATACATAGTAGTATATGCAATGTTGAATTTAAATTAGGAAACAAGATACTGTCCTACTAACTATCATTTTGTTTTGTTTTTCTCTTGTCTTGCAGCACCTTCTCCAATCAGTATTGTGAAAAAAGGAAAGATAGCTAAAAATAGCATCTCCCTTTCCTGGCTGGAGCCAGATCGACCCAATGGCATCATCCTGGAATATGAAATCAAATATTTTGAAAAGGTGTGACTGACTGATTGCAAAGTATCCTAAGTACCTTCTCTTTGCTGTCCTTCTCTTTTAGTTATAATTATCCTACGTGTGGAAGGGAGTGAAGCAATTTTATGCATAAATCAATGTCAGATTGATTCTGCAGTAAATGATTAGGAAGACTTGAAATGTGTGTGTTGTTTTCCATTAGTTTGCCACTTCTGTTGAACAAATACATTAAAACTGCATGTCAGTTTCATCTCCAGTCTTATCACATTAAATTAAAGTATACTAATTTGTTATGAGTCAAAGGAGCTTGGGAATTAGCATCCGTCTTCTCACTCAGAGCATCGGGCAATCCCCAGTCTTTTAATTTTACACTTCAGCTTTGGTTCTAAGGATCAGCTGGCATTTATTCTAGTGTTCATCAAAACGTCTGCCAGGGCATGTCGGTGTTCTCATTGCATCTCTGCAATAAGTGGTGGTTGTTACGATTTATTTGCATTATGGTAGCACCTAGGAGTTCCAGTGGTGGCCCAGGACCCCATTGTTGTAAGCATGATACAAAGTCAGAACAAAAAGACAGCCCCAGCCCCCCGGGACTCATAGATTATCAGGATTGGAAGGGATCTCAGGAGGTTATCTAGTCCAATCCCCTGCTCAAAGCAGGACCAATCCCCAATTTTTGCCCCAGATCCCTAACTGGCCCCTCAAGGATTGAACTCACAACCCTGGGTTTAGCAGGCCAATGCTCAAACCACTGAGCTATGGTTTCAATCCATTGACCTCTTGGTTATGGATCCAGCACACTTCCGCTGCGCCACTCTGCTGGCTCTTCAAAAAAATAAAATAAGACCTTTGGAAGTTTAACAGAATGAGACACTGGCACTCTATAGCCTGGCCTGATAGAGACCAGGGACTTGAACCTGGGTCTCCTACATCCTAGACCAGCATCCTAAACACCACTTCCAGTGTAAGAGGCCACATCCTGAAACCCTAGGCAGTCTTCCCTCAGCAGAGTTCTTACTTACGTCCATAAGAGGTTTGTCAGAGTAAGGACAAAGGATTGACCTTGGGCAAGTTCCTTCCCCTCTCTCTTCCTCTGTCTTGCTGGTTTAGAGAGTGAGCTCTTTGGGGCAGGGACTGTCTCTTGTGTGTGTGTACATAGGGCCTGGCACAATGGGGCCCTGATCTGACTGGGAATATCTAGGCACTATGGTAATATATAAAATACTTAAAAATGGCGAGTGTCATTGCACCATGTAGGTATGTCCCCATCCTTGGGGCAAAGTGGAGCTGCCATGCTCTAAGGAGAGCACCAAAGAGCTTCCAGTCTCAGAGAGGCAGGATGTCTGCTGATAAAAGCAGCATCCCCACAACCCTGTCTTTCTAGGGGTTGCAACCTACTACCCTATGCAAGCAGGCTAGCTCAGCTTTCCAATGCAACAGAGGGAGTGACCTGGAGCACAGGGCCTTCAAATCTGCTTGTCTGGGCCAGAGCAGCACAAGGTGGGGAAGGTTAATTTGTGCTCTGTGCCCACATAAAGGCCACCCAGAATCTGGTCCTGAGCAGGGACATTGGTATCTGGCCCAAGACATTTAGGGACAAGTTGTGCCCCCGAAAATGCATGCAGTTCTCATTGACTTCAGTTGGGATTGCTTCCCTGAATCCGAGGGCAGAATTTTAGCCCTAGGTCTTCAAAATAAGCAATGGCTCAGAGGTGCTAAGAATCAGGACAACTTTCCATGTCATTCAGGACAGGCATGTTAGTTTGGGTAAAGTTGACAACCCCTTTCCAGAAAGTTTGGGATGTTTGTTTTCTTTTGCATACTTCTCTTGTTCCAGTGCCTCTGGGCCCTGATAAACCCACTGAGCAAGGCTTTTTTGGTGCTTCTTACCTGGCTGGAACAAGATATATCTCACATCTGAGTTTGATGTAACTCCTAGCCCAGTTTTCTAAAGACAAAGAATTTGGATAAACTTCAAATGAGCAGCTGAACTTGTCAGTGTTGAGCCAAATTGGACATTGAGTTCTCTTGATGTTAGCTCTTCACTGCTCACAATACATACACAACACCTTGTGCCCCACACAGAGTGCTGGTACCCACCACCCAGCCACCCCAAAATGCCATTCATCCAGAACAGATGGCTTTAGGAAGGATGAAAATATTGTAGGCTCACAGGGCTCAATCATCAGCTGTGCGAAGTTTACACTTAGTGCAGCTCAGGAGTTCTGGCTGAAAAAGAGGGTGGATCTGAGTTTCGTCTGGAAAAAAAAAAGTCTGGAGCACTGCAAGTGCTAACAGAAACTTGCTTCCAAGAGGAATACCCCACTGGTTCAGAGGAAGAGGTTTTTATATCTCGTAACACAGTAGCCTAGGAGGGAGGGAAGTAGCCAGTAATGCTGATAAGTGAATAAGAATGGGTTCTGTGGAGCAGAAGGGGAGGGGAAGGAGAGGTTTGGAAGGGCACAACCAAATCCCGATGCCTGAGACAAGGTCATGGAAACCTGTTCATCCATCAGCCAGCCAGCCAGTAGATTTTGGCTCCCAGAAATGTTGACCAGAGAATAGGGTAACAGTGTGGCCTCATGAACCAAGCACTGGATTGGGACTCAGGAGGTCTGAGTTTTGTTTCTGGCTCTGCCAATGGTCTGCTGGGTGACCTTGGCCAAATCACTTCCCCTCTTTGTGCTTCAGTTTCCCCATTTGTAAAAAGGGGATAGTAGTACTACCCACCTTTGTAAAGCACTTTGAGATCTACTGGTGAAAAGTGCTATATAATAGGTATTATTACCATATATTTCATCATCCCACTCAGCTGGCTTGACCAATCCAATTACATTTGGCCATGAAATGAATAAAATGTTTAACAGATTACTAATATTTGTACATATTTGATTAATTCATAAGTGTCAAACCTCTTTAACACAATGTTATTTATTCTTTACTTTTTTAAAAATTAAAACATTACAATACACATTATAACAAATACACTTATGTAAATAGTGTGTGCGAGTTATGCACCTAAGCCAAGATTTTCAAAAGTGACTAGTGATTTTGGGTGCTTTGATTTTTGGATGCACAACCTGGGACACCTTAAAAGGGTCCGGTTTTCAAAATATGCTGTGCACCCAGCCTCTGAAAATCAGGACCTTTAAAAGTGTCTCAAGTTAAGAATCCAAAAATGGAAGCACTCAAAATCACTAGTTACTTTTGTAAATCTTGACCATGCTATATAGTAAATTTCAAGGCTGTGTGAGGTTTACAATTCCTAGAAACAACAACAGAAGTTAATCATATAAAATATAATCCTATGCATTGCTGAATGTCCTCAATTCCCAGTGAAGTCAACAAGTGCTGAGGGTGCATGGCTACCAAGCTGGCTGAAAAATTAGAGAGGGGGGTTTCCCATGGAAAATTCCAACCATTTGGTGAAATAATCTAAAAAATATGTTTTGATTCTGAAATGTCTCTTTTGTGGGAGTTGTAGTTCAGATTCCTCACTCTCCCATTCTCTTCTATAGGCCAGGCTTCTTGGTCAGAATACATCCCCCATGATGCACAACAATCTCCCCTCTGACACATCAAGGGGAGCCCCTGGTTATGGTGAATCATGGGAGATAAAGTCTGGCTCTGGAGCTCGGCCCATAGAGAAGAAGAGGGGATAAGAGGAAACTAAACTACAACTCCCGTGAGGCACCAGGGTAAATAGGCAAATAAAAATATTTCAGTTTTCATCTGAAAAAATGTTTTGGTTTGGGGGCATTTGTTGTTGTTTTTTTTAATGAAAAATCTAAACTTTCTGCAGAAAGCACTTTTCACCATAAAAATAACTTTAGTTGAAAACCCAGTTTTCTGCTGAAAAAAAATTAACAGAAAAATTTAGACTGGTCCTAGTCTGCTCCTTCCAGGATTGGGTCCTTATCCCCTTGGAAAAGACTTGATTCATTTTAGAGCCCTATATGCAAAATGTATGCCCAGTGCTAAATTTGGATGGTTAGTGAAATAGAACATAAGAATGTATCACTCAAGAGAAGTCATGCAATTGTGATTATATTTCTCAAATTGCGTAAATTACATTTGATGAATGCAAAAAGGCCTTTAACTGATTGTTCTCCAGCAAACCAGCTGTGCTGCCATTGTCCACAGAATCAATGCAGTGTGAGGCCATAGCTATACAGTCAGCTGCACAACCCCTCACTCCCTCCCACCGTAGATATCCCTAGAACATTCAGCAACCATTAGTCAAGTAGCAGTGAAATATGCCAAAGCTTCTTAAATATATAGGCAGAACAGCACGTAGCAACAATGTAGTTAGAGTGCTTAGAACATAGTTTTCCCCCAGAAAAGCCCTTGCTGATACTGTTGCCTACTGCATCTTTGAAATTCCTTTAACAGAGCTTCAGGTGAATGGATTTTTGCTCCATTTTTGCAAAAAGACTCAAGTCAGTTGTTCCCATAAAAGGAGGGAACAATTTTTTATTCTGAATGACACCCGGGAGCTAATACACTGCATTGAAAAGAAATAAGTTAGTTCACACCTACAATGTAGTTCATGTGCCAAAATGCACATACATCAAAAGTCATGGTTTCAGTATAAAATAACCCCATTATTTTATTATCTCCACACCATCCCCCAATAAACCTCTCAGGGACAGATTTTTTAAAGCACTTAACATATACAAGTGGGGTCACATTTTCACTCAGTACCCAATGGTTCTCAGTGGGAGCTTCTGGGTGCTGAAACCTTTTGAAAAGCTGACTCTCCGTTTAATTTGGCCATATGTGCCAGCCCAGGTTTGTCTCTTTGTCCTGGATTACTATATAATATATGCAATGGGCAGTCGGAACATGGAGTGGGATTGTACTGTAGGGTATAGCTCTCCCCAGGGCAAAGCGGGGCTGGCACATGCTATGGAAAACTTGGGGGAGGGATTGCATCTCAGCTTCGCAGGGCTGCCAGGGGGTGTGCAGTGCATTTCAGCATGGGACCCAATACCACTGCTACAGTGAGTCCAAGTAACGCTGACATTGCAGCGAGAAAAGACTTCTGGTTGATCAGTTTCTTTTGATTTAGGCATAGTTCCAGGAAAGATTTGCTCTGAAGAATTACTGACCTTCTTATCTGCCATATTCAGTAGATGGAGTGCTTTAAGATTTGTGTGCACATTTGAAGTGTCCCTATTATTTTTTAAGTGTTGATTGAAATTGAACCTCCCTCGGCATTGGAAATGTAGCTATTTCCAAATGGTGATGCTGTGATGAGATATGAAGCAAGGAACTAGAATCTGTCTTTGCTTGAAATAAACAATCATTAATTCTTTTGTTACACTGCTTACAAATGTTACACTGCGGTACATTTTGCACTTGCCTTTGACTAGGATGGGGTAGATTATCTCTGACGTTTTAGCCGACTATCGTTACTATTAATGATGAGCCAGTAATTAACAATGAAAAATGTATGATTATTTTTTCTTTTGTTGTGTTTGCAAATTGTCTTTAAATAGATCACAACATTTTTATTCAAATTATTCTCAAATGTCTTCATTAAATAGTTCTTAGTCTGCAAATTGTTTATAAGTAGCTGTTGCAACCATTCGTAATTTACACAGTCTTGGTCACTTACATAAGTTATGTAAAAAGAAAAGAAGTACTTGTGGCACCTTAGAGACTAACAAATTTATTTGAGCATAAGCTTTCGTGAGATACAGCTCACTTCATCGGATGCATTCAGTGGAAAATACAGTGGGGAGATGATTTATATACACAGAGAACATGAAACAATGGGTGTTATCATACAGACTGTAACCAGAGTGATCACTTAAGGTAAGTTATTACCAGCAGGCGGGGAGGGGGGGAGGAAGAAAACCTTTTGTGGTGATAATCAAGGTGGGCCATTTCCAGCAGTTAACAAGAACGTCTGAGGAACAGTGGGGGGTGGGGAAATAGTTTTACTTTATGTAATGACCCATCCACTCCAAGTCTCTATTCAAGCCTAAGTTAATTGTATCCAGTTTGCAAATTAATTCCAATTCAGCAGTCTCTCCTTGGAGTCTGTTTTTGAAGTTTTTTTGTTGAAGAATAGCCACTCTTAGGTCTGTAATCGAGTGACCAGAGAGATTGAAGTGTTCTCCGACTGATGTTTGAATGTTATAATTCTTGACGTCTGATTTGTGTCCATTTATTCTTTTATGTAGAGACTGTCCAGTTTGACCAATGTACATGACAGAGGGGCATTGCTGGCACATTATTGCATATATCACATTCGTAGATGTGCAGGTGAACGAGTCTCTGATAGTGTGGCTGATGTGATTAGGCCCTATGATGGTATCCCCTGAATAGATATGTGGGCAGAGTTGGCAACGGGCTTTGTTGCAAGGATAGGTTCCTGGGTTAGTGGTTCTGTTGTGTGGTGTGTGGTTGCTGGTGAGTATTTGCTTCAGGTTGGGGGGCTGTCTGTAAGCAAGGACTGGCCTGTCTCCCAAGATCTGTGAGAATGATGGGTCGTCCTTCAGGATAGGTTGTAGATCCTTGATGATACATTGGGAGAGGTTTTAGTTGGGGGTTGAAGGTGATGGCTAGTGGCGTCGTGTTATTTTCTTTGTTGGGCCTGTCCTGTAGTAGGTAACTTCTGGGTACTCTTCGGGCTCTGTCGATCGGTTTCTTCACTTCAGCAGGTGGGTATTGCAGTTGTAAGAATGCTTGATAGAGATCTTGAAGGTGTTTGTCTCTGTCTGAGGGGTTGGAGCAAATGCGGTTGTATCGTAGAGCTTGGCTGTAGACAATGGATCGTGTGGTTTGATCTGGGTGAAAGCTGGAGGCATGTAGGTAGGAATAGTGGTCAGTAGGTTTCCGGTATAGGGTAGTGTTTATTTGACCATCGCTTATTAGCACCGTAGTGTCCAGAAAGTGGATCTCTTGTGTGGACTGGTCCAGGCTGAGGTTGATGGTGGGATGGAAATTGTTGAAATCATGGTGGACTTCCTCAAGGGCTTCTTTTCCATGGGTCCAGATGATGATGTCATCAATGTAGCGCAAGTAGAGTAGGGGCATTAGGAGACGAGAGCTGAGGAAGCGTTGTTCTAAGTCAGCCATAAAAATGTTGGCATACTGTGGGGCCATGCGGGTACCCATCGCAGTGCCGCTGATTTGAAGGTATACATTGTCCCCAAATGTGAAATAGTTATGGGTGAGGACAAAGTCACAAAGTTCAGCCACCAGGTTAGCCGTGACAGTATCGGGGATACTGTTCCTGACGGCTTGTAGTCCATCTCTGTTTGGAATGTTGGTGTAGAGGCTTCTACATCCATAGTGGCTAGGATGGTGTTTTTAGGAAGATCACCAATGGACTGTAGTTTCCTCAGGAAGTCAGTGGTGTCTCAAAGATAGCTGGGAGTGCTGGTAACGTAGGGCCTGAGGAGGGAGTCTACATAGCCAGACAATCCTGCTGTCAGGGTGCCAATGCCTGAGATGATGGGGAGTCCAGGATTTCCAGGTTTATGGATCTTGGGTAGCAGATAGAATACCCCAGGTTGGGGTTCCAGGGGTGTTTCTGTGTGGATTTGTTCTTGTGCTTTTTCAGGGAGTTTCTTGAGCAAATGCTGTAGTTTCTTTTGGTAACCCTTAGTGGGATGAGAGGGTAATGGCTTGTAGAAAGTAGTTTTGGAGAGCTGCCTAGTACCCTCTTGTTCATATTCCAGCCTATTCATGATGATGACAGCACCTCCTTTGTCAGCCTTTTTGATTATGATGTCAGAGTTGTTTCTGAGGCTGTGGATGGCATTGTGTTCTGCATGGCTGAGGTTATGGGGCAAGTGATGCTGCTTTTCCACAATTTCAGCCCATGCACGTCGGCAGAAGCACTCTATGTAGAAGTCCAGTCTGTTGTTTCAACCTTCAGGAGGAGTCCACCCAGAATCCTTCTTTTTGTAGTGTTGGTAGGAAGGTCTCTGTGGGTTAGTATGTTGTTCAGAGGTGTGTTGGAAATATTCCTTGAGTCGGAGACATCGAAAATAGGATTCTAGGTCACCACAGAACTGTATCATGTTCGTGGGGGTGGAGGGGCAGAAAGAGAGGCCCCAAGATAGGACAGATTCTTCTGCTGGGCTAAGAGTATAGTTGGATAGATTAACAATATTGCTGGGTGGGTTAAGGGAACCACTGTTGTGGCCCCTTGTGGCATGTAGTAGTTTAGATAGTTTAGTGTCCTTTTTCTTTTGTAGAGAAGCAAAGTGTGTGTTGTAAATGGCTTGTCTAGTTTTTGTAAAGTCCAGCCACGAGGAAGTTTGTGTGGAAGGTTGTTTTTTTATGAGAGTATCCAGTTTTGAGAGCTCATTCTTAATCTGTCCCTGTTTGCTGTAGAGGATGTTGATCAGGTGGTTCTGCAGTTTCTTTGAGAGTATGTGGTACAAGCTGTCAGCATAGTCTCTGTAGTATGTAGATTGTAATGGATTTTTTACCTTCAGTCCTTTTGGTATGATGTCCATCTGTTTGTATTTGGAGAGGAAGATGATGTCTGTCTGTATCTGTACGAGTTTTTTTATGAAGTTGATAGATTTCCACTCCATATGGCTAAATTCAGTGCCTTGCATAATGAAGGGTTTCAGAGTAGTAGCCGTGTTAGTGCCACCTTCATGGTGCCGGGACTGCTCTCTCGGGTCCCGGGACGGTGGCTGTAGCTCACGAAAACGTATGCTCAAATAAATTTGTTAGTTTTTAAGGTGCCACAAGTACTTCTTTTCTTTTTGTGAATACAGACTAACATGGCTACTACTCTGAAACCTGTCATAAGTTATGTGGTATTGTTTCTGTTATCTGATTGGGGCACTGAATCCACAACATACTTAAGCATGTACTTAGCTTTCCACATGTGTGTAGTCCCATTGACTTCAAAGGGAGTATGGAGAAGCTTAAAGTTAGGTATGTGTCTAAATGCCTTGCTAAACTGGAGGCTAGGTGTTTCATGTAACTAAACAATATAAATGTAAATTATAAAACTGAATATATAGTTTAAATTTTGCTTTTGGCTAATATTGAAGATTGGCATTTTCAATAATAAAGCTCATGCACTCAAAAGTTTGCAGAAAGCAAACATAAATTAGTTGTGAATGTAATTGGATTGAAATGCAAGTCAGAATTTGAACTAATATTAACATCCCATTTTCCCTACTGTTCATTCAGCTAATTGCTATGTCATCCTTAGCACTTCTCGTTTGTCATTAACTCAATTTGCATTCTCTTGCTATACATCCCTGTACAATAATAAATTAAGAAAGCATGTCCCCATGTTATAAGAATGATATGCCTTAAGAGTCTGAGAAAATTAAGGCTTGAATCACATTCCTTTAAGAGAAATCACTTCTTAAAAGCAAACAGAACAGCTTTTTCCATTTTTTGTCCAACCCAGACCCATTAGTTGGGCAGGCAAATTTTCCATGCTTTTATTAAAAAATGGAGTACCCTAAGTTTGGAGTTTTCTGGTGATCACTCGGGTGCTTGATCCACAGCTCATTAAAGTCAGCAGGGCTGGTGGCCTGTCTCCCTCAGCCCAGGAAGGACTAATACCATGTCCAAAGTCTGCCCAGCCCTTCTTTCAGGGTGCTGTTGTCTTCTTTGAACATAAAACTCAGAAGGTAACCCCAAACAAAGCTATTTCCTGAACAGGCTGCAGGGACCTAGAAGCCATTCCTTAGACATGCCCTACTCCCTCTCTTAGGCCCAGCCGCAGGAGTGCACCACTTCCTCACACAACTCCCTCATACTTGCTGGCATTTAGACTCACTTGATCAGTCACAGGTAAGGCTCGGACCAACTCCCCTTAAAGGTCTGCCATCCTGTGACAGACACCCATTGACTTCAAAAGACTTTGGATCAGACCTTAAAAGACCTGCCCTGAAATCATGTGTTTACCTGAAAATATGGAGATCTGAAGGGAGATAGTGATTAAAAAACAAAATTGTTTTCAACACTGTTGCCCTTAATTTACATGATCGGTTGCTGATTGTTTAGTAAGTAAATATTTCTAGCAGCAATTACCAAAAAATTGAGTCTGATGTTAAATCAAAGATGACCACAAACTGCTCATTTACACTAAAAACTTATTTACATGCAGATTTATTTCAGCAAATTTATTTAAAAGGTCCTCACCACACACAAAAAAGTGTGTGTGTAGTTATATCTGTATATAATATGTGTGTGTGTAGATATCTATATCTGTTTGTGTGTATTTGATTTTTAGTATTTTTATTAGTATTTCTAACCAAGCATAAAATTTAGATAATAGCACTGATTTTCATTTTCACTAAGGCCACTGTCAAGGTAAACTGTGTCATATAAAGTAGCTCACTTTAAGGCATTTTTATATTGCCAGAAAGATGTAAAGTGGCCTTAGTGTGAATCAGGGACTGATTTTTCCATCTCCCTACACTTTGGCCCTGGTTCTTATTTAAACTGTTCTGGCAGTATAAATATAACCTATGCTCACTTTGCAATCCCTTTGCACCGCCAGAGCAGTGTAAAGTGGCTTGAGTGGAAATGAGGATCAGGCCCTTCATGTTGTGGTTGATGCTTGTGCAAAGTGGATTTAAAATGCTATGTCCTGAGTCATTGGTGTTTGACTAGAAAACAAGACTTCTGTGTCATTAAAAATTGTGAGGTTTTGATTTTTGTTTAAATTCTGCATCAGAATGAAAATTTGATCTTGTGATTTTTTGTGTGTGGGGAAAAAACACTAACTAGAGAGAGAGAGTCACCCCATTGGTTAGAGCACTTCCCTGGGACATAGAAGACCCAGATACAAGTCTCTGCTCTATATAAAACGTGTCAGTTTCTCTGTCCCACTGGAGGTCTTCCACTTTTGGACAAATAATTAAATATTCATTCAACTTCTGGAACTTGTTACTAGGGGATGTTGTGAAGGCCAAAACTATAACAGGGTTCAAAAAAGAACTAGATAAGTTCATGGAGGATAGGTCCATCAATGGCTATTAGCCAGGATGGACAGGGATGCAACACCATGCTCTTAATGTCCTTAGCCTCTGAGCACCGGGAGCTGGGACTAGATGTCAGGGGAGGAATCACTTGATAATTGCCCTTTTCTGTTCATTCCCTCTGAAGCACCTGGCATTGGCCACTGTCAGAAGACAGGACACTGGGCTAGATGGACCATTGGTCTGACCCAGTATAGCCATTCTTTTGTTCTTATTGGGCCAGAGTGGGTACCCTAGCCACTGGGCCATTGGCTATTCTGTGGGATGGATGTCTCTCATGTTCTCTGGCTAAAATCAGAAATTCCATCCTGGACCAGAGACTATATATTCCGTCCTGGACCAATGACTATATAAAGTGAAGGGCAATAGAGAATTGGACCCCATGTCTCTGCAGTATGTAGTCTTCAAATAGATTTTTATGGGGCAGAGAGTCTCATTAATACATGTTCAATTATTCTTTCTAAACATGTTGGTATAGTCATTATTAGTACTATTATCACTGTGTTAATTAGCAATTTGTATTTTGCTAGTGTTTTTGTTTACATGCTTGAACTTTGCATTTTTTTGGGGGGGGGAAGGATCAAGAGACCAGCTACACCATCATCAAATCAAAAGAGACGAAGATCATGGCGGATGGCTTGAAACCAGCATCGACATATATCTTCCAAATCCGAGCGCGCACAGCAGCAGGGTATGGTGGCTTCAGTCGAAGATTCGAGTTTGAAACCAGCCCAGTGTGTAAGTCATTTTTATTACTTTCAGCTCGTGTCTCCGAAATGATTACCAGAAAAGAGTTAGTGGATCAATATCTTTGCAAGGGACTCTGTCAGTCTCCCTGTCATCCTCTTTCTCTCTTTGACCTGATCCATTTAGTGAAGAAATATCAGTCATGTCATTACTGCGGGTTGGACAGGTGAACATATTTTGGTACCTGTTTCCTCATTTCATTTAGTCTGGAGGGAGATGGAAAATCAGGAAGTCTTTAAACTTAGGAAATTTATGAAGCTTGCTGGTCGGAAAATTTCGGTCTTCTGCTGTCTCCCTTGCACTGAAATGTTGTCATTTACTCATTACTGTCTCTTTGGGTTTTTACTGCATTCTTCTTCCCTTAATCAGGAATTCCCTGTGGAACCCTTGAAAGTTAGTGCCAGGGCTGAAGGGAGGTTGGCATACATTTCACCAGGCCCTTGTACTGTTGTACTCCTCTTAATGTGGTCTGTGGGGGATTCTGCGATATCTCTTAAATACCTTCTGAGTGTGTTGCTAGAAAAAGTTTCGAATAGAAAAACCTCTCAACGTCACTTTTGGTGCATCAATAAGAGAAAGAGTTTTGACATCAAAAAGATCACTGGAACATTAGAACCTTTCTGCAGCAAGCACTATAGTTAAGGTTGCAAAAACAGTTTCCTGTCCCATCCCAGTGCTCCTAATTTTCCCAAAATGTCACCTTTGGATCTGAAATTTAGGGGAGGTTGAGGGTTGATTAGGAGAGGAGAAATCCTTTCACATTGTTTTGAGTTTACTGAAAGTGAAAAGATGCAGTTTACCACTTACAGCAACAACAACATAATCAAGCAAAACTTTTTTTGGGGCTATAACAAAAGGTCTGAAATGTGAGCCTTGACCTGGGACAGGGAAAAGTTCTCCTGGAAGACTAATTATTTTGTTTGGTTTATAAAAAATATTTCTGAAGATCTAAAGTTTGAGCATATGAAGATTATGTCCTGAGCGTGAATGACAGATAATTTCCTTGGGCTATTTCCTGCACTCTCGTACAGCCCCATTGACTTCAGGGATATTTTGTTCTGTGTTTGTACAGCACCTAGCCTAATAGGGTCCTGGTCCATGACTGAGGTTCCCAGGTGGTATCGAAATTCTCAAAATAATAATAGTACAGATATAATAGAGGGCAAAATTTGGTCTATTAAGGACTCACTCCTATATACACTTTACACACACACTTAACTTTTTGCTTAACTTCAATGGTGCACCGCATGTGCTTAAGGGGACGCACTTGCGTGTCTGCAGGATTGAGACCTAAATCTGTTGGTGCGTATTTAGAGATGCCATTGTGTAAATTCATAGCCAGTTAAATACAGTAATTTAAAGCCATGAAATACCCTTTACCCCCATTCCCCACCCACAAATACACAGCTCATAGTTGAAAATATGCCCTGCTGCCTGGCTCGATGTAATAGTGCAGGAAGCATACCCTGTAGCCCCGTTAGCTCCCTCTTTTAGCTGGAGAGCAAGAGGCAAATGCAGCCAGGTCCAAGTTGGGCAAGGACATAGAAAACAAAGTGCTTGGCATGTGACTCCAGCAAAAATGGCAAATTCTCTGAGGAAATGCTTGCTTCTGTGGCACAATGGACAGATGCTAAATTCCACAGGGGCAAAGTCATCGAGCGACTGATTCAGGCTGCCTGCATGCTCAGGTGGATGACAATGCATCAGTTTGCACCCAGTTCACCTTTTCATGCAACCATAAGGGCTGAAAACATTGTTTTTAAATAGAAGCTCAGATTCCAGAGCGTAATTCTGTGGCAGGGTGAATTCCATGGAATTGTGGAGTATGTATGTGGGCCCTGATTATATTTAAAGGATTGGTTTTAAGCTGTTTGCCATGTAGACAAAGGCCTAAGCACTTCAATTTTGTGCACAGCTAGCCAGGGGTGGGGTTTTTTCCACCCCTGACTGACAAAAGTGTTACTGACAAAAGTGCAGTGTCTACATAGCCTAAATTGCTGTGTAGAAATACTTTTATAGACTATGATGGAGAAATCCTTTTTGTCCCTTGCTTACCTATTCTTTGCAGTGGTGTCAGTGATAATTTTCACTGTCATAAAATATGTACTCTGTGTACCTATTTCAATTTGTACAAGTGACATTTATTAATCTTGTATACTATTTATATGCAAGAGAGGTTTCATGATTGTAATATTCTGTTCATTTTATGGTGAATAGCAAGTCATGCTATATGTTTTCCTTATAAATTTACACTCATCAACTGTTTAATTACTGCTTCCTTGGTTCATTTAAAAGTCATCATCAGTTCTTTAAAAACAGATACAATGTTGTCATTTCAATGAGAGTTACCTTTCACATCCTAGCTCTGGAGTCAGTGGCAAAGCTAACATAGTGCAAACAGCATAGTGATGCAAACATTAATGCAATAAGACTTTGCTATTTAATGCATTTCTTATTGCATTAACCACTATAATCATGTCCTATAAGTAGAAACCAAACCATATTATGCTGGAAAATAATTCTGTATTATGATAGGCAAGGTCTGGATGCAGTAGAAAAGTTTCTAATTTAGAGTAGTTCAGTAATAATGTTTCAGAATATTAATAAGTAATATAGTGGCACGTATTGCACATTTGGTCCATTGCCACCATGACCTAATATCACAAGCTAAAATAATAATAGTTTTGATTGACTTATGTAAATCTTGGAAATACACATTGCAGCTCTCAAAACAATAATAATATTATTTTACAGGGCATTACATCATAATGTTTCAAAGTACTTTACAACCATTAATTAATTAATTGATTTTTGCAAATCCCTCTGTTTGAATATTCCAATTTTGCAGCTGGAGAAACTGAGGCACAAAGATTAAGGGTGTGATACAAAACTCACTCAAGTCAATGGAATGGCTCCAATTCAGTATTGCATCCCTATGCAGCAAACCACATCAGCATTGACTTACATGGGACTTAAGCACACACTTAATAGCTCTGCATGAGATGGATGGGTTTTAAGCATGTGCTTAAATGTTTTTCTAAACTGCAGCCCCATTGACCTAAGTGTGCTTTGGAAAAAGCCCTGTGACCCGCGTCCTCAAAGACATTTAGGTGCCTAACTCCTATTGAAATCAGTGGGAGTTAGGCACCTACATTCTTTTGAGAACTTGAGCCTAAATGGCTTCCACGTGGTCACACAGGAAGTGTGTGGTACAGCCAGGAATACAATGCAGATTGACAACTCCCAGGCCTGTGTTTTAATCTTGGTCATGCCGTGCAGGACGCAGAGCTCTAGCGGATGCTGTATACTTTCTACTGACATGTAAAAGGGAAGCCCTGCTCTTGCGCTGACTGGGGCACATGAGGGGAAGTGCATTGGCAGGCCCTATATTCCACACAATCTTAGCCGCTCTCACACTGAGTTTCTAGTGTCCGTCCGTCCATAGCATACAGGAGCACTGGGAGAGATGAGCTGCTACCAACCTGCAGTGTGCATCACATGCTAAAGAGGCTTGATTTGTGTGGGAAAGGAGTATGGCTGGCTGGCTAGAGCATGCCAAAAGAAGCTGCCAGCTGTAGTACCGAGCAGTGTGTTCCAGCTGAACGGAGCAGCAATGAATGTCCCACCTGGGGAATGTTAGCCAGCAGTTTGGAATCCTGCCATCTGCCAACAGGGCTCCTTGGAACATACAACATCTGGCAGCTTCTCTGCTTCCCCTCCCGCTGCAACCCTTCGTTTTTACGGACATGATTCTGCCATCGCCACGTAGAGTGCTTCCTGTCACCTGTCACTCCAGTGACACTGCTATGCGCCAGTCAAGGGTCTGCGAGACTAGGCCCAACACTTGTCAGTGCAATAAACTCAGCATGGTTATTTGCAGCTTCTAAGCCAAACGTTGTCCACTTGCAGATATTAGAGACAGCGCAAGAGGGCAGTGGGGACAAGTCCTGGTCTGGATTAATTTTAAACGAGGGTTCTACTTTCAAATCTACTGGTGCTACCTGTCTTATCTCTCCAGCAGCCTAACTCACTACTACCGAGCTGCTCTCCTTCTCCCTCAGACACCTAGCTCTCCCACCCTCCACTGCAGTTACCCCCTACCTCTGCGTCTCCCCCATCACGCTGGTCCCCTTCTCTCTGCTACTCATCCCCATCCTGGTATTTTAGTTCTCCCCTGCCACCTGGGAGCCCTCAACACCTCCCAGCAAGCCTGGCCTTATTTCTCCATCCCCTGAACATTATAAAGGCACCAGGGAAAGGAGTTGGCATTCTCTAGATGGTGATGTAGGTTTTGAGTAGTTAGACAATAAAGATTTAATGTTGTGGCCGAATCATTATGAAATCATTGACTGTACTTTAGCTGGGCCCCACTATATATAATGAATTGCCAATCAGAGAGTTACCATATAAATTGCCACTTGGAAAACCATTGCAAAATCAATGTTTAATACATTATGGGTTTTTTAACATTTAATATTGGGCCATATTCAATTATTTTATAGCTTCCATAAAATTAAGGACTCACTTCCCCTTCCATCTTTTAGCTTGACTGTGCAATCAATTTCTGCTGATCCTTTGGGGGGAAAGTGCTAATGTGTGGCAAAACCTTCCCCCATGTCATACCCTAACTGTGGTTGTAATGAAGCCCATCACTCAAAATAACTGTGGGTCTGACCATACCTCCCCTGAACAGCCATGTCCTAAGGAGACCTCTACATGCCAGTATCCCCCGCCCTTGAAATTAAGGGGCATAGTTACCTCTGCTTCAGCGCCTCCCTTCTCCGAGACACAGCGGGAAGAACTTCTTAGACCCAGTTTGCAGTATTGTCAACCTCACGAGTTCCCAAAAATTATGTGACTGTCTTAAAATTAGACATGGAAGGTTTGGATTTTTATTGGTAAACATTGATCTCATCAACACAAACGGACACAGAATGTTTCCATCTATGACAAATGAAATCAGAGTTAGGAAAATGCTGCTGGAGAACTTATTAGAATTTGATGTAAAGATGTTTACTTTGTATATTTTGACATATGCTATTGATAATTTGTGTTTAATCGTTATCGAGCTTTAACTTTTTGAAGCTCAGTGTCTACTCTCACTAAATAATTATTGTTTCACACCCCTACTCCCACTGCTTGACGACTCCCATGATTTCCCACAACTGGATAAAAATGTAAAAAAATTCTTGAACATTTATATTATCCATCAACAGTATGTATAGAAATCAAATTCTGCCAAGCCCAGTTCAAATTCATGCAATTTTTAAAAATAGCAAATTTGGGCTTATTTTTCTTTGCTTTCTGGTATTGCAGCCCTTGTAGTTCACATTTTCAAGCTTTTCTCTGCAACCATGAGGGCTAGGAAAGCCAACTTTTCACCAGTTACCACAGAGATTCTACAGATATCTTCTCTCACAAGGAGATAGAAGCACTGTGGTAATCTCAAAAAACAATGCATGTTAAATGCTGGCAATTTTTAATATTTTTTTAATAGTGACCATTGTCTGTAACATTTATACTAAACTCTGTCTGGGACAATCTACTGTGGTGCCGTGATTCTGATTATCTATTGCAACCATGACATTTTAGCAAAAATGTAAATATGGTTCAGATAACATTTATCCCCAGTTAAGAAGATGATTAATGTTTTCCAGGCAAGCATTTCACTAGGAAGTTCATATGATTTAAGGCCAAAATGAGACAGCATGAATTAATTTTCAAATGCTTACATTTAACCTCAAGTATAAGACTAGCTACTGGTTGAACACTGACACTGTTTCTAAAGAGTAGACATTTTTTTTGGTTATCGATTATAGAAGTGCTGACAGGCCCCAGCCAAGACCAGGGCCTGATGGTGCTAGATTCTGTACAAACACATAGGGAGACAGTTCCTGCAAACAAACAGTCGACAATTTAAACAGACAAGGCAGAGATTAAGTGCTATTATAATCTCCATTTTACGGACAGGCACAGACATATTAAGTCTGTTATTAAAGGTCTAACAGGAAGCCGGTGGTAGAGCCAGGTATTGAACAGAGGTCTCCTGAGTCCAGTGTCTTAATCATGCAACAATCCTTCCTCTCAAGCAATCTGCAGAGGGGGATTTTTGAAAGGACACAATCTGGAAGCAATTCTGCTTTCCTTACAGTAAACAGACACCAACCAAAATATTAGTCTTTAGCACGACTTTATTCCAAAGAGCACCAGCTGGCCTTATGTTGGAGGTGCTACAAAGAGTTAATGCATGAGCCTCAGAAGACCTCTGAGGCTGAGGTAATTTTACTCAGTCTTGTCATGGGCATTATATCTGCCTTTTATTTAAGAGATCTTTGTTATGTCGCATCTTCCAGCTAATAGGAATTCAATCCGTGAACTTTGTGTTTAAATATTTTTTAAAAATAGGAACTTTCTTTGGTGTCCATCTCCTCCCTGACTGATTTCTAGTGCTGCATAACCAGGAAAATATATTCCAGTTTACCATTTGGAAAGGTAAATTCTGTGACATTTTGATTAGTATGATAAATTAAAGTTTCCAAAAACTGAACCCTTCCCCGCCGCCTCCATTTTTCTTTCAAAAAAGAACAGATGAGGAAAAACAAACCAATCAACCTGTGAAAGAATTAATGAACTGGTGAAACTGCAATATCTCTGGCAGCCTTGAAATAAAGACTCTTGTGAGTGTTGGCTATAATTTTAACCTTAATCTCCATTTTCTGTTTCTCATCTCAGCAGTAGCTGCATCCAGTGATCAGAGCCAGATTCCTATAATAGCTGTGTCAGTAACAGTTGGAGTTATCCTGTTGGCAGTTGTTATTGGTTTCCTTCTCAGTGGAAGGTAAGAGAAAAAGCTGTGCATTTATACTTTTTCAACATATATATATATATATACACACACAGAACTTTGACCTAACTGATTGAGAAGCACATTTTGGTGGAGGCCAGAAAATGACCGAATGCTGTCATGTAACACAGTGCAGTTCGTGGACATCCTGATTTTATGAATACAATGAAATCAGAAACCCACATTTTCTGTTCATATATGTAGTTCACTTCCCAGTGATTTTCGCCTCTATATAGATCAGTGGTCCCCAAACTTTGGGACACAGAGAAACCTTCGGGGAGGGGCAGGGAAGGAGCACCACCCAGCTCCACTCTGCCCCCAGTCACAGCTCCACTCCACCCCCTGGTCCATCCCCCGCCCAGCTCCAGCCCCACTGCGGTTCTGCTCTGCCCCCAGCTCCACCCCGCCCTCATTCCCTCTAGCCCCAGCTCCTCCCACATCCCCACTTCAGCCCCCAGCTCTGCCTTCAGCCCAAGCTCCTTTGCTGAGTAAGTTTTGGTTGTGAAATAATGGAGAGGGGGCACTGACAGATTCCATTACTGGTAAGGCAGGAGCACGAAAGGAAAAGTTTGGGCACCACTGATATGGATGGACCCTGTTTCATTATTAGGTTTCCTTCGCACAAGACTGTTTTCTCATTTGTTTAAAAATAAGCAGAATTTGTGTTGTACAAAAGGTCCCCTGATGCACTCTGGAATCCAGTATCTTTATACAGAGTCGCTCTCATTAGACTTGCTAACAAAGGGCCAAATCCAGAAGTTCTTACTCAGTTTACACTCATATTTTGCAAATTGGCCTTTCTCAGGAAAACTCCCTGGGTGGTGATATAAAACATGAGTAAAGACAAGAAGTGAAATCCTGGCCCAGTGGCAAGGTTGCCACTGACTTCAGTAGGATCTAGATTTCACCCAAGGTGTTCAGGATTTGAGCCATAAAAAATTAAATATACACCGAATATGAGTAAATTCTGTAGTTAGCTACCTCTGATGGAGGGCCATCCTTAGGGCCTGAGTCACCGAGGTTTTTCAGCATGCGCCTAACTTAAATCAAGGGAGTAGTCCCATTGACTTCAATTGACTTCAGCAGGACTATTCATGTGATTAAATGTAGGCAGATGCTGGAGTACCTGGCTGGATTGGAGCCATACAGTTCTTGACAACTCCAGCTGAAGTCAACAGAAGTTTTCTATACAAAATGAACAGCAGGATTGGAAAAATCTATGATTTCTGTCTATATCCATTTTTATTGTGGCACTAATTTTTCATAGATGCCAATATACAGGATATGAGACATTTGTTCATATACTACATATTCCCAATAGAGAATGAAATATCTTTTTAATGAACTCCTATCAAAGCACAATGCAATTTATTTTTTTATGGCAGCTGTTAAACCAGTCCAGCGTCCTTCATACAAACTAACAGAAAACACTGTGCCAACATCTATACATTTCACTGTCTCCCCCTATTCCCCCCCTCCACACAAAAGAAAGTAGATTTTTTTCCCCTTGATCGCTACATATTACAGCAATGTTGTGTGCCTGGTATACTATATATACCGCACCACGGTATAATGGTGACCGATTGTAGGAAGAATAGCTGTGAGATGGCGACAGAGTAACTGAAAAGTTACTGACTGGATCAGGATATTATTTCACAAAGGAGACAGGCTTCTTTTAACATAAAGCAGTCTGTGCCAAGGCCAGCCAGCCTGAGCAGTATGATTGCAGGCCAAGGGCAGCTCTAAAGTCATGCTGGTTTGTTCCCTATCCACAGAGGTAAGTGTGGCATGCATAGGCATCTCTCCTAAAGGGCAGACTCATGGACACCCTCAAAGCTTCCATTTAATTTAGTTCAGGGGACTTGCTGAGCTAACTGCTGCCAATGGATTCTGGGATAGCTGCAAGGAAATTGGTTTGCTAGGTAGTAGATGCAAATTCAGCATCCAGATCAAGGGAGACCATTCAGTTCCTCAGCTGTGACTAGTGCAGAAGCCTTAAGCAGCTTTGTAACTGTCATGAATTCCCATCCATCATTAGCAAAATAGCTTCAGAATTGCAGGGCTTTTTTAGAATTTCTTTTCCTTGCAAATTGTAAAGCCTGACTGGTATTTTGAGTGTCTCTTGACAACCGAAAAATGAAACAAAAACACAGAAACCCTAAAGCTGGCAGCTTTGAAATTAAAACAAAGTAAATTTTAAAAAAAGGCACTGCTGAAGCAGAAATGCCACTAAAATATTTCAGTCATGCTGTTCTGTCTCAGAGATGATTTCAAGACAATTCCTGGAGTGACTATCATGCTGTGACATTACCAGGATGATAAATGTATGCCAAGTTATGGTGTAATCCCTTTTAGAATCTGTTAACCAGTTTCTGGATCTGAAAGATGCTCTGTCTGTTGAGCATTTACACATCCCAGTGCCTGGCACCAAAGGTCATACATTTCCTTTTCAAATGCTTTCCTGTTCATTATTTCTAGCAAGATAGACAGTTTGAACTCTAGGATCTGATTCAGCTGGACTTAGCCACTACACAAGGCTGTGGTTACTCTCTTGCTGCTTCAGGCAAACATGGGAAAGATCAACCCTCAGCAGGACCAACATTGGAAAAACCCTTTAGGTTGGGGGCTAAAAGCAGCAGAACCGCCGAAGGGTAGGACAGCTGATGCAGCTGAGCTCCTTGCTTCAGGCTCTGCCATTTCCAATTTATAGTGTTGTCCGGGCTCCCTATCTGTGGCTGTGCAGCCCATGAGAATCGCAGTAGACCGGGGTCCCCATGCAGCTGCCAGATGGAGAGTGTTTGTGTCTGGCTTTCAATCAGTCAGGTTAAATCATGAGTGTAAAAGAGCACGTTGGGATATTTGGGGGGGGGGGGAGAGCTGGGGGGGAGGGATGGGGGGGACAACACCTCCCTCAATTGCTAGGCTGGGAAAGGAGATCTGACTTGAGCATTTCGGGAGAGGGGTCTCAACAAATATCTAATCCCTCAACTGGTACTAGGTGAGAAAGGATAAAGGGTCCATAGGAAATCGCTTCCACAGCTGGAGCAGCCTCTGGGAATTTTGAAGGGCTGTAGAGTCTCTTTTCTGCTGGGTCCATTAAGGTAGATATTTCCACACCTCCTTTCATTAGCCTTCCAGTGTCTCCGCAGCTCCTCTTGTCTTTCCAGTGAATGTAAATAACAGCTTGGCTCTTCCCATTGGCAGCCAGCCCTGAACCAAAGGTCAGCTGAACCGTTAGTCACTGTGGCATTTCCGCAGGCCAGCATCCATCTGTAGAAACACAGTTTGTTCCTGAAGCAGGAGGTTCCTGGGAATTTGAAACGGTGTGTGCTTTACCCGAAACAATTAAGCTGCATTGCAGACCTGCTCCACTTGCTTGAGGAAACTCTTTGCAACTAATCTGCCCTCTGTACAAGGTCATAGAGTTGCTGAGCAAAATGTCTGATAATTATTTTAATGAACTGCTCTTTTATTTTGATAAAGTGACATAGAATAATTTATTAGCAATTGCATAACAATCCGATCTGAAAATTAGAAGGGAAGCTTGTTAAATTAAACCTTTGTTGTTAATGAGTTAGAAAGAGGGCTGTCTTAGAAAAACCACTGTGAAGCCAGGCATAAGCATTGATTTACACAATATCTAGTTGCTATCCTTATGGGTTTCTTATGGTTACCTGCTCTCCGCAAAAACCTGAGCCATTTTACAATTACCAGTCTTGCTAAATTTTGCTGTCCAAGTAGTGTTTAAATGGCTACTGCATGCATTCTCATTACTGACTGAAATATATGAATTACAAAATAAAAACAATCCCTCCCTCCCCCCCAAACAACCAACAATCCGTTTTGGAATTTCCATGTCTCAGAATCCTTTCAAGATTCATGCAGAGCTGCTCACCGTGGGTCATTTGCAACCAGGGTGAACAGTTTACTGAAAACATTGTCTCCCCCCTCCATGGTCTCCTGCAGTGCTGCGGTACCAGCCTTTGCCGTCAAATAATCCCGGGTAGTGTGACACACTACCCGGGATTATTGACAGCAAGGGCTGGTACCACAGCACAAGTGCACCATGGCTGAGGTCAGCTCTTCAAATGCTAAGGCTCCAAGGGCCCTAATACCTGGTGGGTTCCAATACATGTCAGTTGACTTCAACAGTAGGGTCTCCCAGGGCCCCAGACACCCTGTCTGGTCCTATTCCCAGCCCATCTCATTATCATGGGACCTTCCCTTGCTGGCTCCCATCACCCGCCTGAGCAGGAGACAAGGATCAGCAGCAGATTGTCCCTGAGCAGACCCACTGTGCTGTCCTGCGCTACCCCTTTGCTACTCCACTGGTTCATTATGTCTGTTTCCCCACTGGTGCCAAGTGGGAGCAAGGGGGGCAGAAGCCTATCCTTCCACAGCTCTGGGGCCCTCTGCCCTTTTATGTCCCCCTCACCCTCTCTGATCCCATCCTCTTCCTTTGGTCATTCAGCCACAGCTGCATGTTGGGCTCAGATCCACCCAGAGAAACAATGAAAGTAGGATGAGACAACTTGATGTCTTGCTATCCCTTTGCCCCAGAGACCCCGCTAGCCCGGAGAAAGATCTATAAGAGAATCACAGGAGCCTTGCTGGGTGCATGACATGCCAGCCGTGCTGCAGGAATGTGTTATGACATAGCCAAATGCAAAAGCATCACATGAGACAAATGATACTTTGGTAATTCTGTGGTTCTTTACAGAGCCAGAGACACATAGCATAGTCTCAAAGTAATATAATTTTGAGCCTGTTATATATCTCTGGTTCTTAAGGAATTACAGAGCTGCCAAAATAGGCCTCTCACTTGACATTCATATGTATGTGTGTGTAGATATAAATAAGTGTACATAATAATTTATAGCACATGATACTACAAGGCTTGATTCTTATTTACATTAAGGCTCCTTTGTAACACTTTATGAATCTTAAGGTGGGTGTAAAGAGTCTTTTGCAAAAATGTTTTATAGCTTTATAGCATGAACAAAGGGATGGGATTTTACTGAGTTCAGTGGAAGCAGAGTTAGAACAACACTGAGCGTGTTTGAAAATTCCACTCAAAATAGCTAAAGTGTGGGTTGTAGACATATCATGTGTGCACCACTGATTATTGATGACCTTTTCATCTAAAGAGAGCTGCCAAAGAAGCCAAGACAGTCTGTTATGGACCTTCGGAAAGATACATTTGAAACAATCAAAACTTCCCCTGGCTCTCAGTTGTCCATATATAGAAATTCTCCTTTGCCAAGGAATCAGCCTTCAAAAGGCAAAGCAAAGGCATTTTTTGCCACTTGGGTATTGGCAATTGTTGGCTTCTGCAGCTTATCCAACCTTGACCTCAGTTGATTTAGCCTTTTAAATATCAGCCCCTGCAGCTGCAGAGGGCTAGTTTCTGGTCACAAATATACTCCTCTTTAAACGATGACTTTCACAGTGCAGAGAGGTTTGGGGTGAGTAAGTTGTGTACAGGAGGTGCTAGCCAGGATTTGCAACCTTCTATGATGTGGAAGGTCACAACAGATGAGTTTTTCCACGAAGAAAACTACTTTTACAGTATGTGCTGGAGCTTTAAAATAGTTCACTTTACTTGATATTTCCGTAGGAAATATGGGAGACAGTTTGTAGATAATGCTTTTCAGAAGTAGTGACAGATTTTCATGGAATGAGTCATGACTTGTTGTGGCATTTTAAAGGACATATTTATCCATATATTTCTGCACGCTTTCCTGTAGGACATCACCTCCAAAGATTTATGACCGTTTCCTAGTACAGTGTGTTACACCTCACCCTCAAGCTACACTAGATAACAAGAAGGATTTTGTGGGAACAGGCCCCCACTTTTGTCAAGAGTCTCAGCCAATAACAGTTCGGGAAATCCTGCTTTCATTTAAGTCAATGGAAGCTGATCCACGAGCTAGAGCATCCTGCCTTACACCTTTAAAAACCAAGGTCATCACCCCAATGGCCACTCAGCTCTTTGGCAATGCCTTCTCACTCAGAGTGAATTGGGCTGTTGTCAGTAGAATGAACTTTGATCAGCTGCCCTACTAAAGAAGAGTTCTAGTCACTCTCCCAACTCTTCTGGATGAGATAACGCCTCTCCAAATCCGAGATACCTGGTTTTGCCAGCCTGCAGGTCACGATCATTGTCTCGACTGTACCTTCCAAGAATTGTCTCTCCCTAGAACTAACCTTTCTGGCACCTTGTTGATCAACTTACCCGGTTCTGCCACCCCAACAACCAAAACAAAAACAACCACCCTGCCTTAGAAATACCTCAGGGCTATGCACAGATGTGCAAAGCCCCAAAAGACAGGCAGAAGCCACCTATTTCTGCCAACTTCTATCTATTTGCCCTTTTACAGGCCATTGCTCCCAGCTAGGAAAATGGGATATTTAGAGGGTCAGCCAATCCAAGTAGTCTTCACTCTGCTCATGTTGCCTGGCTTGGACAGTGAGCTGAGTGCTCCTCACTTGGGCCAGGGCCATTATTAAGCAATAAGACCCAGAGGCCGACCCCTAGAGAGAGTAGTGGTTTTAAGGATGTCATTTTGGCAGCATGCAGGTAACTGAAAATTATGAGGACCTTGAAGAATGGCTAACAGTTGGCACACATTTAGCATGTCCAAACCTTGTCGCATATTCATTCAAAGTTCCTAATAAGAGGGTGGGAGGGAAGGATATGGCAAACCATGGTTAGGGGTTGTCACCCATCATGAGGTACATCATGCAGAACTCCTCACTGAAATCAACACGGAAATTCTGCTTAACAGATGATGTAACCGTATAGTCCTGTGTTAGCTGAGAGAATGCAGTGAATACTGTGATATTCATGCAATAAAGATTTAGGGTAGGACTGTAAAAATGTTTTGCATTAGCCTAACTCTGCTCCCACCGAAGTTAGCTGGGATTCCATTCACCTCAGAGGAAGCAGTGTTAGGCCATTGGTTCGCACTCTTGAACATCCCACCCTTAATACTTTGTAGAGTTCACAACGTCTCTTCTTGGCTATAGAATGGATAAAGCATAGGGGACGGAAGAGAACATGGCCATTTATCTCTCAACGCTTCAAATACTATGTTGCTGGGTGCTCTTTGAGAAGATGGAAGATATATATACAGATGGATATACACCAGGGGTATAGAATTTGGCCTATTGTCTAGGGGAAAAATATTTGGGGCTTATTTGGATCTCATAGACTTTGAGGCCTTAGGAGACCATTGTGATCATATATTCTGACCTCCTGCACATTGGAAGCCATAGTACGTCACCCACCACTCCTGTAATAGACCCATAATCTAGGCATAAGATGACGTTTTGTTTTCTGTAAGCACATGTTTCCAAGTGGTCTTTTCAAATACAATGCCTTTCCTATAAAGTTGTTCTCTCTCTCTCTCTCTCTCACTCTGATTGCATACACGTCATCTGCTCAATCTTTTGTTCTTATCAGTTACTGTAAAAAAACCTTGGTGACATGTCTGAACATGTAAACTGGGTAAGCCCTAGCAGGTAGCGCTAAAAGGATCACATATTCCTATAGTAGGAAAGTTTGAAGGATAATAATACAACTGAGTATTGAAATAAGACAAGCTGCACATATTTTCCCAACAGCTTGCAATATGTAATGTTGTTCCTTTCATGTTTGAGAGAAGTGTATCATCTCAGTGGGAGCTAGGTTAGCATGTTGGCCTTCTGCTATACAGATATATGAAATAATCACCCCTCATCTTAGGGCTGGCTACAATATTAGAAAAAAGTCTTCCATTAACATTAGATTCTTGTCTTCTCCAGTTGCAGGCTTCGGAAGAATTGCTTGTTAAAACTAAGAACAATGCTTTTGATTCTCATGATCAATTCCTTAACTTATAACTCTGAGGGACCTGAATTGTGTACAGCAGACACTCATAGTTTCATCTGTGCTCACCACAAATATTCAACGTGCAAAACAAACAGGCTTTGTGTTATCTGTCAGTTTGCAGTACTCTAGTTGCATTGATTAATAGCTATAACACTCTGGTTGGTAGAAGCAATACATGTGCTCATTAATGAAGTAGGCAAACTCACTGGTGCACCTGACACAGAAGTATTCCTAGAGCAGTTTTCTTCATTTGGTGTCTAGACAATGCAATTGTTTGTAATATATCGATATGCTATATGTTGGTAGCACAGCATTTGCTTTTCTGAAGCTTGAGGTTCATAAGTTTCACCATCTAATGCACGTAAGAACAGCTGCTCTACTTAGCCAAGATGGAAGGGATGCTTATTGCCTGGGGGAAGCATCTAGCAACATTAATGGTGGTCTGTGTGTGTGTATGTCCTGCTCCCACCAAAAAGATTCACAGGGCTCTCCCTAATGCATCCATTGTTGCTCCTGGGTTTCCAGATAGCATCAGTGGCAAATATTGCCTTTTACCCTCTGCCTCTAAAGAGGAGGTAATGGCCATTCCTCCAAAGTGGGAGCTTTGGATCATCCACACCTGTGTTACCTTCAAGTGGGCCTTACCTCAGCTTCCCCACTTAAGAAAACGTCGCTCTGCACTTGTTTTCCTCAATAACTCTCCCACCTTTTGGAGTCCAGCTTATTAATATCACTTGATCGATCAGTCCATCAGCCCTCACAGAGAAAGCGCTGATCAGAACATGTCGTTCGTGTTGTTCTAGCCAGTCCTTCAGCCACCTGCTGGCCAGACGGTCAGTGGCACTGGACACCTGATCGGCATAGTGCACCGTAGCCCAGAACCCCTGAGCAATCTGCCAGCCTCAGCCTCCCACGTAGCTGGGATTACAGGTGCCACTGCGCCTGGTCCTTATTAATATCACATTAAAAAAACACCCCAGGAACTTCAAACCGACTTTCGTAGCTGGCTCACCACCCTGTCCCCACCAGGGCTTTCTGGCAGTAAGCGCCCCCACACTCCATCCTTCTAGCTGGCTTCTGCTCTCTGCAGATCTGCACTCCCCAGGGCCCCTGCCTGGGAGCAAAGGAGACTCTCGCTGTATGGTGTACCTCACTGTCACCAGGGGGCCGCCGCTGTACCCCATCTCCAGGCATGTGATGCCACATCCAGTCCAAGTCAAGGTTTATTCTTTTATAACAGACAAGCAGAAGGCAGTCTTAACTCAATACCTGGCCCCCAGGCTTCTAGTCCACCCCACTCAGGGGTCTCTGGCGCTCTACTCCTGGCTGCTTCCATGACTCCTCCAGCTCTGCTCCCCTCTTGGAGCCACAGGGTTCCTTCCTTGAGCCCCTGGGCCCCCTTGCTCTAGGGACCCACCACAAGAGTTAGCTCTACTCCAGTGTGGTATGTGCTGACCAGGGCTCAGCCTGTCTCGTTCTTTCTTCCTCAGCTGCCTATTAGCAGCTCTTTATAGGCCCAGGGGTAGCCCCACCCTCTTTAATTAGCTGGATTAGGCTCACCTGCTCTAGTCCATGGGCGCTGGGCTCAATCTGTTCACAGAGACCAACAACCCTGTGACATCCACTCAACCCTTTCCCTCCCACACCCTGAGTCTCTTTCTGAACATTCCTGATGGACCGTGGCTGCCCTTATCTCTCCCAGCAGGCCTGGTTCTTCATTAGATGCTTCCCGTGTGACCCTTGTTTCCAGTCCCTCCATCTGGAGAGGTTGGCAGAGCCCTGTTAAAGGGCCAGCTCAGCCTGTGTCATCAGGCTAGTGTGCTGTAATATGCTCTGCTAAGACAGCCTCTGAAGTCTGGTTAGAAGATCCAGCTAATAGAGAAGACAGCTGCTCTAATATCTGGTTTTCAAGTGCCTCAACACCAAGATGATAGGTACTATAGTAAACATCAGCAATCACGAAACCTGCTTTTGCGTTAACTGCTCTAGTGCAAGCATCTGTGCTCTTTGTCATCAAGAAATTTTGATGTCCAGGACCAAGGGTTAATTCTGTTCTCCCATGAATCAATTTAATTTACATGTAAAACAGATGTGTGTTTTCTGCAAGGTATACATATCATTCTGAGCTGTTGGATTCTCCTATATTTTTTTTTAATCGTGTGCAGCACAGATCTAGAAAAAAATAACTGTTTAACTTGCCTGTAAATTACAGATTTTAGGTCTATAAAACATGGAGGCACAAATTCTGCCTTCACTGACACCTGAGCAACACCACTGAAATGGGGGGGCAATTTTTCCAAAGAACTCAGGGTGTTACAAGTATTCAGTGTCTGCAGTTGGGGTGACATTTTCAGAAGAGCTCAGGGCCAGATTTTCATAAAAATTGAGCACCTAGCATGCTTGGTTCTTTTGAGAATCTAGGCAGTTTTTTGGTGTCTAAATCTGTGTCTACACTGCAATGAGACATCCCCTTGTGCCAGCTGACCTGAGATACGGGCTTGTGCCAAGGGGCTCTTTAATTTTAGTGTAGATGTTCAGGTTCAGGGTGCGGCCCAAGCTCTGGGACCCTCCCATTTTGCAGAGTCCTGTAGCCCAGACTTCAGCACTAGCCCAAACATCTAGACTAACACTAAACAGCCCTTAGCTCGAGCCCCATGAGCCAGAGTGAGCTGTCATGGGCCAGCCACAGGTTTTTAATTGCAGTGTAGACATGCCCTAAGAGGGAACTGAACTGATTTGGAAATCTGATCCTGATTCTGGCTGCTGAACACTTTAGAAAATTCTGGCTAGAGTGTCACTATTATAGAATGGTAGTTTTCATTCCTTTTTAGAAGGTAGAATAATTGTGTGTGTGTGTCTGCATGTGAGTGAGAGAGAAAGACAGAGACAGAGTCATTCAGTTATTACAACCTGGAGTGGGCTACATAGGTCTTATCTAGCCTTGCTTACTCCAAATGTTCAAAAATTGTGAGTCATGACCTAAAAATCATTTAAATATTGGGTTCTTCTTATTAGTTTCTGTTTTTTGAGCCCTTAGTGTTTGCATTTTCAAGGTTGTGTCAATAGCCATGACAGCTAGAAATTTATTATTTTAATGAAAAGCTGAGATTCTCACATAATCACCTGACTCTGGTAGCTGGGGATTTAAGAAAAACAGCAAATATTGTGAGTGTCATAATAAAATTACAAGAGTTGGCAACACTGTGTGAAAGTTGTTTTACTGGTAGAAAATTTATAAGAAGTTCTATTAAACTTTACTTTAAAAATCTGGAGAGGGAATAATTTTTTAAAATGAAGTGCACATTATGATAATTTTGCTAGAAATATTGGGCATAGCTCTGCTAAAGAAAATGGAACTATACTGACTTACACCAGGGAACCTCGGACCCATTATTTATTTCTCCTGCACTGTATTCTTTTCTGCGATACACAACTTTAATATTATGTGAAGTTTGGCAACAAAGGGCATCTTCTGTGCTAGTGACAGAATTACATCATGCTTCACATATTAGACTGATGCCAGGTGAACCGTTTAGCCTGGAATAATTCCTCACCAATCTTCTTCAAATGAGCTGTGGCTTCACACAGTGTCCTTTGAATACACATTCTGAGCAATTCACTAAGGAGAAGGGATACCCCAGAATATTCACTCATGCAAATAGAGCCCCAATCCTGCAAACACTTACTGCATGTGCACAACTTTGCTCACATGAATAGTCCCAAGGTGGTCAATGGGAGTACATAAAGTTATGCATTTGTGTACGGGCTTGTCAACATGGTATGTAAGTGAGCACCAGCTGGGGTATTAATTCTAGTGTGCACCAGCATGTTGTACACTAACTGGGCCATGTGGACCCTGCTGGCATGCAGTAACTGTTCCCTAGTCCACGTTATTGGAGTCCTGTTTTCAAACACTACAGTACCTCCGTATGCACCAGGGAAGTTTTAGTGTGTGCCTCCAGGATCTGCACGAACAGTTAGTGCACTGCATGCTGGGACAGACTAGAAGTCTGATCCCAACTGGGGTGCACAAATGCTCCTTGTACACAGTTCCTATGTGTTTGCAAAATAAGGACCCAAGTGCATACCCCTTTGAACATTATATTAACAGGTAACTGCACGATCAGACTGAACACATTGTGTCTGATAAAATCACGCAAACACCTGCATCCCAGGTACCCATTTAACTTTAAGCACATGGGTAGCCCCACGTACTCCAGTGGGAATATTTACATCAGTAAAATAAAGCCCATGCTTAAATGCTTCAAAGGATCGGGGCCCTTACAATATATCAAGGAAACTATCCCCTCCTGCAATGAAAATCTTGAAGCCCACTTGTTCAGGGTCCAAATGCATACAGTGCATATGCAAGTGTTGCAAATATATTTGCACATTAGCAGGGCAGTGGGATTTATGCCTTATCCTGGGCCTTTTTGTTTGCTTTTCAGTTGCTGCGATCATGGCTGTGGGTGGGCTTCTTCCCTGCGTGCTGTTGCGTATCCAAGCCTAATATGGTCAGTGTTCCCACCTGCTCTATTTGATGTCCTGCCTCAATGTTTTCTGTGCTTAGCCTGGCTTTATCTTCCTTTCTTGTATTGGCCTGGATTCACTTTCTCATCTGTACTCAGCACCCAGCTTGTCTGCCCTCAACAACAGGAAGTAGCCTCATCTGAAACACAATAATATGTCTCCAGAAAGAACGGGGTCCCCATGGAGAATCTGACCTATTATTCCATGGTGGATTGACCCAGACAGCATATCAAAAATGTCATGTGTCATCCTAAAACCAAAGATCATATAACTCATGTGCTGGACACTTCTTGCTTATCATCACTAAGGGGTTATTTTCCAAAAGACAGGGGTAAAGGTTGCAGCGTTTCCTGGCATGTAGCATACATGACAGTGAAGTGGAGTGTGTGTTGTTTTCTGCGGTGCCATGCCACTCCTAGCAATGTTCCGTTGTACTGAGGGCTGATAGCCTGTCCCACAAGCTACCCAATCCCTTTTCAAGTTGCATAAGCAATGTCCATTCCGATGTGGTCTCTCATACTGCTGACTGATAAAATGAACAGTGCTTTTACTATATTTGGATTAGATTTGGATCGTTCGGGAAGCAAAAACTATTTTGTATTTTAGGTTTCTGAATCAGCTGATGGGGGTGCAGGCAGACAGCTCTCAATTGGCTAAGCCTGGACAGCAACTCATAAAATCACACTCATGAAGTGTCCATCTGAGTTCATAGGATATAAATAACTGAAACAGAGAGCTAAGATTTCCCACTTTTGCTCATGTCTTGCTCAGGCCTTGCTGTGAAAACACAATGGAAATGCACATAATTGTCCTGGGGAGCATCGACATTCTGCAGAGCTACAGTTTAGTCATTGTGTAGTCTTCTGGGTGAGACATAAGATTTGCCAGAGTGGATCAGACACATGGTCCATCTAGCCTAGTGTTCTGTCTCTGACCATGGCCACCCCAGATGCTTCAGGGGAAGGTGTAAGATCCCTACAGTAGCATTTATGGGCTAACTTTCCTCCAAGAAAGTTTCCGTCTGACCTCAATTGGCTCATGCCCTGTGACAGGAGAGTTTACAGCCCTTCCAAAACTCCTGGATTTTGGTGGGTTCTTTTAATATTTTCCTTAAACACAAATTATTCCAGTTTGTGGCAATACGAAGATTGATATCTGAGAAAAGGATCAGGTCTATTGAGCTTACATGGGTACAAGAAACAGAAAACACCTGTGAAGTGTTTTGTTGCTGATTCTCATGAATTTATTGCCAGTCTATCTATGTTGGGTGTTTTTCTTAAAGCCCCATCTCCTGGAGTCATGTGATTATGTGAGGTTTCAGAGTAGCAGCCGTGTTAGTCTGTATCCGCAAAAAGAAAAAGAGTACTTGTGGCACTTCATCGGATGCAGTGAGCTGCAGCTCACGAAAGCTTATGCTCAAATAAATTTGCTAGACTCTAAGGTGTCACAAGTATTCCTTTTCTTTTTGTGATTATGTGAGACTCTTAGCTTTCCTAGCCCTCTTGGTTGCAGTGCAAAGCTTGAAAACATGAGTCTGACAGGCTCAAAAACCAGAAGGGAAATGAAAAGAACCCCAATTGTATTATTTTTAACACATCATAATTTTTGATGAAGCCTTATGATTCTTGAATGCTTGGCATTGAAATACTGGACTCAGTCTGAAGTGTTTGGCTGCCACATGTCCTGTGGGTATATTTAGTTATTGTATGAACTAGTCAGTTTTGCCATGATGATGTCAAAAGAAAGATTCCAATAGGTTGATGGCCCATCTGTACAAGGTACTGCAGAAATGCAGGTATTATTACTTCATGCTTTGAGCCTGGATTTCCTCAACGAGGTGTAAAATAAAGGGTTGCCAGTGACTGGAAGCATGCCTATTCAGAAGGGTAGAAGGTGCTCAAGAGCCCAGGAAATCAGAATGATCGTGCCCATTTTATTTACCAAAATATATGGAAAGGAGAAAAAAAAGAAAGAAGTGCAAGAGATATAGAGACTGGCTGAGATGGAAAGTGCTATCTCTAAATCATCCCTAAGTTGCACTGTAGGGAGAATAATGTAGTAGCAAGTTGTTGTTCTGCAAAGGGAACAACGGGAGAAGTGGCTTCCAGGCACAGATACTATCGACTGTGCTATAGGAAGGCAGGGCAGCCTCTTTAAAGAGATTGACAAGAGATCACTTCAGAGTCCGCTTCCTGCAAAGGGCGGGGAAGGGAAACGGCCTCTTGTTTAAATTATTTTTAGTTGTTCTTGCGGAAGGCAAAAAGCCATCCAAAGCAATGAGAGGGAAAGAATAAAAGCTAAAAATACATCTGCTGTATTTTCAAAACTTCCTTTGTAAGACTTCCCAGTCACTCTGAGGTCAAATACAAAATAGTACGGCACAGAGTGGGCCAGTGCGAGTGGGAAAATTGCTGAGAAAGCCTGTGAGTCTGCAGCTGTTAGCAGCAGAGCATGGCACGGGCACCATTTCAGCTATGGTGATTGAAGGTTACAAACTGCACCAGGTTGGTGTAGTGAAAACGTGGAGAAATTTGCCTTATGCTTCAGACAGCCACCACTTCCAGGAAAAGCCGTGTATTTGCTCTGTGAATGGGTTGAGCCACACATCAAACTGTGTCATTTCTTAGCCCCACAGTCTAGCCACCCTCAAGAACTGAGAAAAAAACTAATGTCCTTTTCTGATGCCGCTATCCAGGCGGGAGCACTTCTAGAGCAGTATGAAGTGGGAGTTTCAGAGGACATATAATGGGCCAGATTCTCAGCTGGTGTGAACTACATCACTTGGCACCAGCTGGGAATCTAACCCAGTGGAACAAAAATGACTTCTTGTGGGTGCTCCTCCCAAGGGATGGGGTGAATGCAAGACGGAAAGGAGGAAGGTGGATGGGAAGATGGAGAACACCTTTCAGTCAGAGGAGCATGCATTTTAGACAAGGATGAATAATAATAATAAATAGTAATAGTAATAATAATAATAATTAATAAGAGGGTCCTCTGTGTTTTTAAGGTAATAACTACATCAGGAACTTCTAAACACCAGGGAGTTTTGCCATTGACCTCAGTGGAGCAAAGATTTTCTCTGGCCTTTCAATCTCTGGGTGTGTTTAGCCCAGCATAAAGTTATTGTCACATAAGCAGGGAAACCCCTACACTGATCATCTCCATGTACAACCAGAGCTGCCAAGCTGAAGCCAAGCGATTAAAACCAGGCAGAGAAAGCCCTGACCGTTGTGCCAGTGGGTGTGGAATGCATTAGTGCCATGAAACACGTACTGCTGGGTTTGTTGCTTAACACCTTATATAAAGCTTTTTAATTGAGCATTACCCCAGTGTACACAATAATTCCTTGGTCCTTAATAAAAACCCACTTATAAAATGACAATTCAACATTGCGTAGGCCCTAATCCTACAAAGACTTATGCATTAAGGTCAATGGGACTACTGACAAGGTGAAATTCTAGCCCCATCCAAGTCAGTGGGAGATGCCATTGACTTCAAGTCAGTGCCTAAAGTTAAGCATGCACATAAGTCTTTGCAAGATCAAGGTAATAGATTGTATGCTCTTTGGGACAGGAACTGTCTTTTTATTATAAGTGCCTAGTACCTTCCAC
The DNA here is from genome assembly GCF_009764565.3 of Dermochelys coriacea. NCBI lineage: Eukaryota > Metazoa > Chordata > Testudines > Dermochelyidae > Dermochelys > Dermochelys coriacea. Next base: position 8,278,626 of record NC_050071.1, on the reverse strand, counting down.
AACAGGGTCCCAATCCCTAACTGTCACCTTTAGGCGCTACCACAGTACAAATATTAACTAACAATAATCTGCTCTACAGAGAAAAATACCCCGGACCCTCGCTAGAACGCGGGATTTGGGATCCATGCACGGTACTGCATTAACATGGGGACCACGTTATAGTGGGGGACCGCGTTAAGATGAATTCCAATTAAAGTAATTAAATTTGGGATTCATGGCCGCGACCGGATTATATGCGAATTTGTGCTATATAGACGCGCGTTCTAGCGAGGGTCCGGTGTCCTTGAAAGATGGTGCAGTCTGAAATAATCTTAACTTTTAAAAGAAAGTGACACCATGAATGTGCAAATTGGAGCTAATGCTGCTGTGACCAGGATTCAGTATCACCCCAAATTCCACACACAGATCCCCTGCTTGCTGGGGAGAGATGCTTTGGGGGCATTGCTTAGAGGCATAGCACCCACTCTTGTGAACTCCGGGGCCTTCTCCCCCTTCTTCTTGCTCCTTTTCCCCATTTCCATGGAGAGTATGGGCAGTTGCATGAACCCCATGGTGTTTACACTCCCCTGACTCAGTCTTACAAAACCCTGAAGACAGAGAAACTCGGCACAGGGTGATTAAGGCTCAAAAAAGCATTTAACCTGAGACATGGGAGTAGTCACATCCCTCTTCTGCCAAGTACATAGGCATGGGCTGAAGTGCTTTGCTGAACATGGATAGCTTTGCCTGTGCAAGGACTTTCCTGAACCAGGGCCCACAGCAACCGATCCAGCCCACTGGGAGTCTGTCCACTGACTCCATTATAGGTTGGATTGTGACCATTGTGGTTGGACCAAGATGACAACACAAGAATTCCTTCTCCCACACTCATGCTTTGTTCACTAGGTGCCTCTCTGGGTGGCTGCAGGCCTATGCAGTATCACATAAACAACAACACATGACAAGGTGAAGATGTGCATGAACCTAAAGGGCAAGGTCAGGGGCCAAGTGTCCCCTTCCATCCAAGAAGGACAGATATTATTCACCTGACATCTCATAAGAACATAAGAATGGCTATACTGGGTCAGACCAAAGATCCATCTAGCCCAGTATCCTGTCTTCCAACAGTGGCCAATGCCAGGTGTCCCAGAGGGAATGAACAGAACAGGTAATCATCAAGTGATCCATCCCCTGTTGCCCATTCCCAGCTTCTGGCAAACAGAGGCTAAGGACACCATCCCTGTCCATCCTGGCTAATAGCCATTGATGGACCTAATCTCCAGGAACTTATCTAGTTCTTTTTTGATCCCTGTTATAGATGTGGCCTTCACAACATCCTCTGGCCAGGAGTTCCACAGGTTCACTGTGTGTTATGTGAAAAAATACTTCCTTTTGTTGGTTTTTAACCTGCTGCCTATTAATTTCATTTGGTGACCCCTAGTTCTTGTATTATGAGAAGGAGTAAATAACGCTTCCTGATTTACTTTCTCCCCACCAGTCGTGATTTTATAGACCTCTGTCATATCCCCACATAGTTATTTTTTTTCCAAGCTGAAAAGTCCCAGTCTTATTAATCTTTCCTCATATGGCAGCCGTTCCATACCTCTAATCATTTTTATTGCCGTTTTCTGAACCTTTTCCAACTCCAATATATCTTTTTTGAGATGGGGTGACTTCATCTGCACACAGTATTCAAGATGTGGGCGTACCATGGATTTATATTATATTTTCTGTCTTATTATCTATCCCTTTCTTAATGATTCCCAACATTCTGTTCACTTTTTTGTCTGCCGCTGCACATTGAGTGAATGTTTTCAGAGAACTATCCTCAATGACTCCAAGTGATCTCTTTGTTGAGTGGTAACAGTTAATTTAGACCCAATCATTTGATATTTATAGTTGGGATTATGTTTTTCAACATGCATTACTTTTCATTTATCAATATTGAATTTCATGTGCCATTTTGTTGCCCAGTCACCTAGTTTTGAAAGATCCTTTTGTAGCCCTTCGCAGTCTGCCTGGGACTTAACTATCTTGAGTAGTTTTGTATCATCTGCAAATTTTGCCACTTCACTGTTTACTCCCTTTTCCAGATTGTTTATGAATATGTTAACTAGGACTGGGCCCAGTGCAAATCCCTGGGGGATATCACTATTTACCTCTCTCCATTCTGAAAACTGACCATTTATTCCTACCCTTTGTTTCCTATCTTTTAACCAGTTACCAGTCCATGAGAGGACCTTCCCTCTTTTCCCATGACAGCTTACTTTGCTTAAGAGCCTTTGGTGAAGGACCTTGTCAAAGGCTTTCTGAAAGTCTAAGTACACTATATCCACTGGATCCCCCTTGTCCACATGCTTGTTGACCCCCTCAAAGAATTCTAGTAGACTAGTGAGGCATGTTTTTCCTTTACAAAAACTATGTTGACTCTTCCCCAACAAATTATGTTCATCTATGTGTCAGACAATTTTGTTCTTTACTATAGTTTCAAAAATTTGCCTGATACTGAAGTCAGGCTTACTGGCCTCTAATTTCCAGGATCATCTCTGGAACTCTTTTTAAAAATTAGCAACACATTTGCTATCCTCCAGTCATTTGGTACAAAAGCTGATTTAAATGATAAGTTACAAACTACAGTTAGTAGTCCTGCAATTTCACATTTGAGTTCCTTGAGAACTTTTGGGTGAATACCATCTGGTCCTGGTGACTTACTACTGTTTAGTTTATCAATTTGTTCAAAAAGCGCCTCTAAAGACACCTCAATCTGGGACAGTTCCTCAGCTTTGTCACCTAAAAAGAATGGCTCAGGTTTGGGAATCTCCCTCACATCCTCAACCATGAAGACCAATGCTAGAATTCATTTATTTTCTCCGCAATGGCCTTATCATCTTTGAGTGCTCCTTGAGCATCTTGATTGTCCAGTGGCCCCACTGGTTGTTTAGCAGGCTTCCTGCTTCAGATGTACTTAATTTTTTTTTGTTATTACTTTTTTGACTCATTGGCTAGCTATTCTTCAAATTCTTTTTTGGCCTGCTTAATTATATTTTTATATTTCATTTGCCAGAGTTTATGCTCCCTTCTATTTTCCTCACTAGGATTTAATTTCCACTTTTTAAAGGATGCCTTTTTGCTTCTTCTACCTTGTTGTTTAGCCACGTAACACTTTTTTGGTTCTCTTACTGTGTTTTTAAATTTGGGGTAAACATTTAAGTTGAAACTATATTATGGTGCAGCTTGCAGGGATTTCGCTTTTGGTGCTGTACCTTTTAATTTCTGTTTAACTAACCGCCTCATTTTTGTGTAGTTCCCCTTTCTGAAATTAAATGGTACAGTGTTGGGCTGCTGTGGTGTTTCCCCCACAACAGGGATGTTAAATTTAATTATATTATAATCACTATTACTAAGCGGTCCAGCTATATTCTCCTCTTGGACCAGATCCTGTTCTCCATTTAGGACTAAATCAAGAATTGCCTCTCCTCTTGTGGGTTCCAGGACTAGTTGCTCCAAGAAGCAGTCATTTAAGGTGTCAAGAAACTTTATCTTTGCATCCCATCCTGAGGTAACCTGTTCCCCATCAATATGGGGATAGCTGAAATCCCCCATTATTACTGAGGTTTTTTTTAATTTTAATAGCCCCTCTAATCTCCCTGAGTATTTCACAGTCACTTTCACCATCCTGGTCACATGGTAGGTAGTATATCCCTACCACTATATTCTTATTATTCAAGAATGGAATTACTATCCATAGAGATTCGATGGTACAGTTTGGATCATTTAAGATTTTTACTTCATTTGATCTATGCTTTCTTTCACATATAGTGGCACTCCCCCACCAGTATGACCTGTTCTGTCCTTCCAATATATTTGGTACCCTGGTATTACTATGTCCCATGGATTATCCTCATTCCACCGGGTTTCTGTGATGTCTATTATATCAATATCCTCATTTAATACAAGGCACTCTAGATCACCCATCTTATTATTTAGACTTCTGTCATTGGTATATAAGCACTTAAAAACCTTGTCACTTTTTAGCTGTCTGCCATTACATGATGTAATTGAATGGGACTTTTTTTTTTCATTTGACTGTTTCTCATCAGATCCTACCTGTATTTTAGCATCTTCCATCCTCTCCTCCTTACTAGGACATAAAGAATTTTCATTAATAGAGCCTCCCCTAAGGGATGTCTCTGTCCGAACCACTTGCTCCTCTGCACCTATTGGTTTCCCCCCAGCCCTTAGTTTAAAAAACTGCTCTATGACCTTTTTAATGTTAAATGCCAGCAATCTGGTTCCATTTTGATTTAGGTGGAACCCATCCTTCCTGTATAGGCTCCCAAAAGTTTCCCCAGTTCCTAATAAATCTAAACCCCTCCTCCCTTACACCATCGTCTCATCCACGCATTGAGACCCCTCAGTGCTGCCTGTTTAACTGATCCTGCGTGTGGAACTGGAAGCTTTTAGAGAGTGCAACCATGGACTTCAATTTCTTGCCTAAATTTGGCCTCCCGGACCTCTCTCCCATCCTTCCCTATATTATTGGTACCTACATGTACCATGACCACTGGCTCCTCCCCAGCACTACACATAAGTCTATCTAGATATCTTGAGAGATCTGCAACATTCGCACCAGGCAGGCAAGTCACCATGCAGTTCTCCCGGTCATTGCAAACCCAGTTATCTATGTTTCTAATGATCAAATCCCTCATAAGTATTACCTGTCTTTTAACCTGTCTAATAACTGGAGTTCCCTCCCCCTGAAGGGTATCCTCAGTATGAGAGGATACCACAACATCATCTGGAAGGATGGTCCCAACTATGGAATAATTTCCCTCTTCTCCAGTTGGATGTTCTTTTTCCTGAGACTTTCATCCTCCTCAACAGCACAGAGTGTGTCAGACTAGGGGTGGGACCTTTCTAGTGTGTCCCGGAAAGTCTCATCTATGTACCTCTCTGTCTCCCTCAGCTCCTCCAAAGCCTGTACACGGTCTCTGAGGGCCAGGAGCTCCTTGCACCAAATGCACACATATGCCACCTGCCCAAAGAGCAGGTAATCATGCATGCTGCATTGGGTACAATAAACTGGATAGCCCCCCCTCTGTTGGTGCATTATCTGTTTACTCCTGCAGCTTGTTCATTTGTTTTGTTTTTATCAGGGGGTGTTTGGCTTTAAGTTTAAAGAATGTTAAGTGTATCTAGCCCCCCCCCCCCCGCCTCTAAACTCTTTTGCAAAATTCCCCTGTTATCTGCTTCTGTTCGCTAGTTCCTCTGGTCACTTAGGAGCGGGCTTTTTAAAGCTCTGGTCTTCCTGAGTAGCCCTAGGGTTGATGGGTGCTAAAGGGCTTAGGGATCAAAGCTCATTAAGATGCTCTCAGCCTTGCCTAGCAGGCTGCTAGGCTCAGCACACAGAGAGTCAGCACATGGTCCCCCAACAAACAGACCACACAGTATATTTCAGTCAAGCAGCAAGTACACCATAAACACACACACTACAGACGACAAACAAGTTATCCCAATGAGAGAGATAATCTCTCTGTCTTTGCTCTTGTGAAGTGACTTACATTATGCTAGGTAACGTTCAGTGCTTCAGTCCCACCTTTTCCCAATCATATTCTTCATCTTTCCTCCATTCCACTTTATGTTATAAACCCATATAAGGATCATTTTACAACCTCACTTTTATAATCTGCCCAATAAATATTTTATGAGCTGCTTGCCAGTGTGGAAGTAGGTTTTATATCAGACATGATGCCATAAGAATATTTAAAATCTAAATGTCTTTTTTTCCCCTCTTATACTTTTATTAAAAAACACTGCAAGCTCTGATTGAGGTCTTGCTCTTCAGTGTGATGGGACCTACCGACATAATATTGCAGGGGGGACATTGCTTTCAAGATACTGAAATAGATCCAGATCCTCAGCAGATGTAAATCAGTGGAGATCCAGGAGCTTTACAGATTTACTGAGTGTCTTGTCCAATTTCTTCAGATCAGTGGGAGAGGAAGGGGGTAACAATGTCTTTATATCTTCACAATATGTGATATAGAAAAGATGTATACAATCTATATTATCTACAGCTGCCATCAAATTACAATGATGAAAGTCCATCAGGCATCTTTGCTTTGCATCTTTTACAATCAATATTAAACATAAATGCACATGTGAAAATCAAATTATACAACAACGTGGTACCATTCCCGTCAGCCCCCCCCCCCCCCCGCCATGTCTTTTAAAACAGAATATTTGGATACTTTTACTTGTCAATAACAACACATATGTGGGAGAACATCAATATTGAAAGGCATGTCATGACTGATTATCCTGAAATCACATATTTTTGGATGGAATAGATCAAATATAATTTCAATACAAAGGTGGGAGAAATAAAGAAAGAACACTATGCCTCTTTCTTGTAAAAAAAAAAACTGTTAAAATACCAGAAGAGAAGAAGTACAATTTAAGCCAAGAATGGGGTTTTTATTGCTTATTTATCGGATTGGTTAAGACTGTGTATTGGTGACAGATACAGACAATAACAGGTAATGGACAGGTTTCCTACAATGGGTTGTTAGCAATGCCGAATCCTTATTTGAGACCCTGTCATACACCAGCTGCAGTTTTACTTGGTGCATTTTGTTGAGGCTTGTTTTAATGGTGCTTTCAGGGGTTCCAGAGCCTGATTGTGTATGTTAATGTGACATGCTGCTGCATATGTTATAGAATGCCAGAGATGGCCACAACCAAAAATAACTCTCTGAATATCACCCTAGCTAGTAAAATATTAACCACTTTGCACCAATGTATTCTTAGATCACTCTGTGTGAGAGATTAAAGGTTTTATTTCCAATTTTATAGTAGGCATCTCCATACAATTACATTTTCAGGAGCCCCGTTTAATGAGAAAGGTAATATTAGGAAAGAGTACTTACAAATGAAGGATTCAGATGAGAGATTTGAGTCTGACAGAGAAACGAGCATGTTTGCTTTAAAAGGTAAACAGGAGAAGGGTTTACACTTGCTTTTGCTGAAAATAAAGCTAGTTGGAAAACAGCCCTTTTTTTTAATGGACAATTGGGGTTTTGATTAACTAAAAGTGTCATGAAAATTGCTGCCTTCCTTGAAATTTTTTTATCCAAAAACAGAAATCCACAGAACTGAAAAGATTTTATTAGAAAATAAAAAAATATTTCATTTTGGGGAAATTTTCAGGTGAAAATATTAAACTTTTTGCGCTACCAATATTTCATTTTTTGGTAGTTTCCATCTGAAAATATTTTGGTTTGCCTACAAGCAACCAAAACTCAGTTTGGGGGTGTTTCAAGTTTTGACAAGGAATTTAAATTTTCTGTGGGGAAAATACGCAACATTTTCCAGCCAGCTCGGTTCTGGATCTGGTGAACCCAAAACTCCCACTGAAGTATGGCGTTCACCCACTGGGTGAAGTTTGATACATGCAAGAAATACAGGATTTGATTAACTTTCTTTTGAAATGGAAGGCTTGTTTACACTAGAAAACTGAACAATTGCTGGTTGAATAGGTGGACAGCCACCATTGTAAGCCCAAAAGCAAGATTCGCCTTGCTGTTTTGAGCTAAGGACCATTTCAGTTTTGCCTCACATCCACACTACTGTACTACACCGCTACTGTCTCACATCTCGTGGTACAGTAGCCCTAAGCAGTTGATTCTAGGAAATTTCAAAGGGCCTTTTAGGATACTTTGGGGAGCCCAAGGGAACTGCTGGAGACTAAGTCAAACTCCCATAATTTCCTTGCGGAAGCTCAACTAAGCCAGTTAGCCAGAGAATACCCGATGGTGCCCTGTGGCTTATAATTGGACGTTAAAATAAACAACTGACAATATGTGGATCTTTAGGAAAATTGTTAATTTTGATTCGCCTATAAAAGAGGACAAATAATTTTAGGATGAGTGTATATTTTAATGAGGCCGGTGCAGCATGCCCAGTGCTTTCCAAAACAATGTCAGCATATTGTTTACCAGTAGATAGACTGCAGACTTGGGTCTAGACATCTCCCTACCGCATACTGCCTAGGGCAGGTTATAAAGACCCACCAACCATCAGGAAAGTGCCTTAGCCCATATCCATTATTAGCAGACCCAGGAGGGAATGCAGAGGCTTCTGGCCCTATCAGAGAGACTAGTCACTTCTGCCCTGGACAAATGTAGCCAGGGCTGCCCCAAAACCACCCTACCCCATACACTTCCTAGTGCAAGGTTATAAAGGCCCTTGCCACTGGTACGTGCCTCATGCTGCAACCACCAGCAACAGAGCCAAGGCACCAGAAAAAGCAGCTCCCTGCTGCCCAGGACTCCATGTCACAGTGACTCCCACCTGGCTACCAAATTACCCTCTCATTTCAGTGCTAGTTGGTCTCTGCTGGTGACAGTTCCCTGACCATTGCCATGGTGGTGCTCTGCTCTGTGGGCTTCATTGCTTACTGAAGACTCCCCCTGTCACCTGCCAGCCCCACCACCCTCAGCTCACTCCAACCATAATATCTCAACATCCCTTTCCCCCAACCCTCTCTTTCATCTTCTCTTCTCTGCCTCCCTTTTGTTTCCATGAGCTCCACAGCCTCCTTCCTTCCTTTCCCTGCCTCCCAACCTCCCGGGGGTAACGTGCTTTCCCACTAGCCTCCTTACAATACTCTTAGACCCTGATGTGGCCATTGGATCTGTGGTTGGACCCTTGCAACCATGTAGATTGACTTTTGTGAGACACCACATGGAGAGCACAGCTGCTGTTTTGCTCGGAGTGCTGGTTTCTTGGCTTGTTCATCTCGCTGTGGGTCTCACTAGACTAACTGCTGCCACCATGTTTCATGTATCATGTGCTGGATAATAGCAGGACTCCATGTTTCTAAAGCTAAACTGTCTGTTTATTAAGAACCATTTACAGAGGTTGTCAGGGTTCAGAACATGGACAATCTGACCTAGAGGTCAGAGCCTAAAGTAGAGTCAGGGTCATGGTCAGGAGTAATGCCATAGGCCACAGCTAGAGGCAGAGGCAGAAGCCATGCCTGAGGGTTAAACTGGAGCCCGAAGTCACACCAAGGGTCAAAGCCAGAGTCAGCAACTGGAGAGCAAGGAAATAGGAGTGAGAACCAGGCAAGCAGGCAGGAACTTGGTCTCAGCAGGCTGGTCGTCATCAGCAGACCAGGCTAGCAACTAATTGCTCAGACAAGGGGTGGGAAAGGAACAGGAAGCTTTATAGCTGGTGGTGTCCAATCAGCAATCCACTGCTAGTCACCTGACCCTGCTGAGTCAGAGGGTGGAGCCTCTGGCAGTGGGGTGCTAGCTGCGGTTCCCTCATCAAACCTTGCAGTACGGTGGTACAGAGGGTAAAGCTTTTGCTTGGCTCCTTCATGGGCTTGAGACCCAGGGTGCCTGCCAGAGGTGCTACAACTGCATGCTGGCCATGTACATGTAGCCTGCCTTCCTCCTGCAGCCTGTGCTCTGCCTTACAGGCAGATTTTTATAGGGAGGATCCACCCACATGGATAAGATCCTTGGTTCATAGGTGATGACTTTGAAAAATTCTGGTACCATCTAGATACTGTATGTTCAGAATACATATCTGCCCTGATCCTGTCATCCACCATGCACCACCCTTGTGCCCATGTCGCATTCCATTGAGTCCATCTTCATAACGGCAGCAGCTTAAGTATCCATCTCATCTCAGAGCGCTAACTCCAGCGAGAGGGAGGGGGAGCAGCACGAGCAAGTGATGGTCATGCCAAGGCAGAAGCATCCAAACACTAATCTCAGGATTCGTGTGGGTCAGGTGATGAACACGCCAAGAGGGGAAGACGTGTGTGATGGTGCCTGTGCATAAAGGCTGGAGCTGCCCAGAAAACACACTTAAGTTCTGGGAATGCATGAACAATCTGTGAAGGTGGCGAGGGTCCGCTGGACAAGTCCCATTCACTTTATGCTCCCTCCTTTTGGCCTATCTGTAAGATGGAGATAACGGCAGCTGGTCTCCCTTATAAAGGGTCTGAGATCTAAAAGTGCTGTATAAATGCTAACCGTAACAGTTGTGTTTTATCACATTCCTGCCAATTGTCTTTCCTGTTCCTCCTTATCCCTTTCTTTTTAATAATAGCAAAAATTAACAATATTTTCAGCTGGGATTTAAAAAAAACCCTAAGGATTTAGGGGCACACTTCCAATTGAAAGTCAGTGGGCCTTATAGATGGAGGCACTGTGGCCTAGTGGCTAGTGCACAATGTTGGGACTCAGGAGAATAACATTCTATTCCTGGCTCTGGCACTGGCCTGCTCGGTGACCCTGGGCAAATCATTACACTATTCCGTGCCTCAGTTTCCCCATCTGTGAAATGGGGATAGTGATGTAGCTCTCCTTTGTAAAGCATTTTGAGATCTACTGCTGCTAAGTGCAAGGGAGTGTCCCTCTGACAAATTCAAAAAACCTCATTCTCAATAAATAAAAGACAAAGGGGAATATTTTGATGACATAACACTGGCATAGCATTCTGCAACAAGACATAGGTATGTTGGCTCCCTGTGAATCTGTTCTGGTTTCTTGTGCTTCATGTGATTGACTTAATGAAATGGTTTCGGATATCTGATTGATCGAAGCTTATTCTGTTCCAGGCGCTGTGGATACAGCAAAGCTAAACAAGATCCAGAAGAAGAAAAGATGCACTTTCATAATGGCCATAGTAAGTGAAGACTTAAAATACATATATGCATTTGTGACTCAGCTCCTATTTCTGGCTTTGCATGGTACTAAGAATAATGAATAACAATCGAGATTTTTTTCAGCAAATGGTCAGTTGGTATCCAGTAGAATCAGTTGATTCAGTTATGCAATAAGGCCCCAATCCTGCAAAGACTTAAGAACATGGCTAACTTTATGCATAAAATAGTCCAATTGACTTCAGTGGGAGTACTCATGTGTGTGAAGTTAAGCATATGCATAAATCTTTGCAGGATTGAGGCCCAAATGAGTGATTTAATTATAACTTCCCTTTTTAGTCAGTAATATTTCAACAATTTTATTGCTTTCCTCAGTCCTCTACTACATGACACACACAATTTTTAATCTTGCTTGGTTAATCCATTGCCACCAGACACTTTTGTAGTTTGGAGGAATGAGCACAAGGTGTGGAACGTGAAGATTTTTCTCTTTGCTAACAATGTGGACGTAGCCCACCTCAGCTCTCTGGCCTAGTTTCCCAGCTGTATAATACTTCTCCTTCTGCACTAGGGTGTTGTGAGAATTAATTAGTTAACAATTGTAGGTAGACTTGAATATGTGAAGTACTACTATAGCCCTTCTATAAATCTAGGGTCAGATTTTACAAAACTTTTGTGAAGTGCTGTGGGATCTAGAGATGAAAAGAGGTAGGTGTTACTTATCTAAAGCATTTTTACCTTGTCCGAGCTAGAGTATATTCAAATCTCTATCACTGCTATTTAACATAGGCAGCAGGAAGCCAATCAATTCAAGGACTGCATTGTGAACCTCTTACTCAAACTGATGAGTAGTTACTCTGCCAGTAGCTTTAATGCTTCTCAAATAATAATAATAACAATTCTTGTGAAAGTACCTTCCCACTCCTGAGTCCCATGGAAAAAAACTATTATTGATTTTCTTTATTATTATTATTATTATTATTATTATTATTACATAGGAGTGTAACCCTGAAGGTGTGTTGTATTGCAAACATGTGATCTGGGCAGTTTCTAATTCATGATAACACTATTTGAACTAATGTAGTTGATTAGGTGATAGGTATAATTCATTGCAGCTCCACAGCCTGAGGGTGATGGTTTCTTTGGGCCAGATTTTCAAATGGACTCAGCAACTCCTGTTGTTCTCAATTAGAGAGGAGATTTTCAAAGATTAGGAGCTCAAATCACTCAGGGGAAGAAGTCTCCCCCCATGTGTCTAAATGGGAACTGAGCTCTTTTGAAAATCTGATCCTTCATATTTCTTCCCTTCTGGCCTTTCACATTCAGTCCACCTTTTGCCTGGCTGGGTTGTCCACCTAGGCTGTCTTCTCGCTATGGTCAGAGTTTTAATGTCATAAAATACCTGTGAGGTGGGGCAATATTTTCAAGTTTTATAGATGGAGATCTGAGAATAAGATCCAGTTTTGTAAAGGTAATTAAGCATTGCTGTACTCAACATTGCAATGCCTAATGGATTTAGAAACCTACATCTCATTTTTCAAAAATGATTTAAGCATGTAGAAGTCTAAATGCCATAGACTATCTCTGGGATGTTGGCTCCTGAAGGTCTAAACCCCTTTTGAAAATGAGAGTTAGGCTCCTAAATCAGTTAGATTTTGCAACACAGAGCACAGCAGGGCCTAAATACCTTCAAAAATCTGTTATATGCAGTGTTGCTGTAGCCGTGTTGGTCCCAGGATATTAGCAAGACAAGGAGGGTGAGATAATATCTTTTATTGGACAAACTTCTGTTGGTGAGAGAGACAAGTTTTCGAGCTCACACAGAGCTCTCCTTCAGGGGTGGGAGAAAGCCCGAATCGCTCTGTGTAACCTTGAAAGCTTGTCTCTCTCACCAACAGAAGTTGGTCCAATAAAAGACATTACCTCACCCACCTTGTCTCTTTAAAAATCTGTCCCTAAATGATTGGCCCAAGTCACACAGGGGGTCTGTGGTGGTGCAGGGGACTGAACCCAGATCTACTAACCCAATTCTAACACTCTAGCCACTGTCTCCAGCCAGCACTTATATAGCCTATAAGCCTGTATATCATTTTAGCTGAACAACACCCCATGGTTTTGAATGTAATAAGGAAAGTTATGTGTACCATATTCTTCTTAAATAATGCAATGTAACATTTTTCCAGTAGTGCTTACCTGCCTTGCATTTCAAGATACAAAGTATTAAAAAAGTGTTCAGTTATTCATTTTTGCATGAAAATTGGTTTTCTTTGACAGTTTTCTCCAGTGTGAGTAAAGTCAGCACAAGAGACAAACTTAGTGTTATCCTCACCCATCTCTAGTTGTGCCATTTACATTTTAATTTATGTTTACAGTTAAATTGCCAGGAGTAAGGACTTATATTGACCCACATACCTATGAAGACCCCAATCAAGCCGTCCATGAATTTGCCAAGGAAATTGAAGCTTCATGCATAACAATTGAAAGAGTTATCGGAGCCGGTATGAGCTATGTTTAATGACCATCTTCTAACTGCCATTAACATCCTGGAGGAGCTTATCGCATTGCTGTTCAAAATCACAGAACAGGCCGGTCAAATATTTGTATTGTGTATGCCCATTGTGAGTGGTTACCTTAGTATACGGTACGTGTGAGACCACTACTGGAATACCATGTCCAGTTCTGGGGTCCATGCTTTAAAAAGATTGTTGAAAAATGGGAACGGGTTCAGAGAAGAACTTTGAGAACGAATTGTGGTGCAGGAAACACACCTTCCAATGTTGTCTGCCACATTGCTGTAGGCATATTGATCCCAGGATATGAGAGAGACAAGATAGGTGAGGTGGTTTGGGGGTTTTTCCTATCATTTTTTATGTGAGTTCATCTGAGAGCAAATAGTGATTGAAAAGACAAAGACGCCCTGTCACCCGTGGGCAAACACTTTTCACAAAGCTCCATATCTTATATTTCAATACACAATCTTCAAAGGAAACCTGCACAACATCTCAAAAAGACAGTCCTGGGAACTTAATTTCATAACTCTGCTAGACACCATAGACAACGGACTTAACAAGGACACTGGTTTTATGTCTCATGACAATTTGTAGCACACCAGACTACCCGCTACCCTTAACTGCCCACTTCAAACCTTTTATGTATAACAATCTAACCCTCAATTGTCCACTTCCTTTCAGGTGACCACCTACAACATGTTACCCCTTATGCATAACAATCTATTCCACATTGTATTTAGCTGAGACATTCTGATTTCCTTCCCCAGACCTGAAGAGCTCAGTGTAGCACTAAAGCTATACTTTCCACCAACAGAAGTTGGTCCATTAAAAGATATTACCTGACCTCAACTGCCTTGTCACACATCTTACAATGAAGACTAAAGGAGCTCTGTCTATTGAACTTACCAGAGACAGGGTTCAGAGGTGACTTGATCATGGTCTATCATTACCTACATAGGAAGATCATAGATCATAGAATCATAGGACTGGAAGGGACTTTGAGAGGTCATTTAGTCCAGTCCCCTGCATTCCTGGCAGGACTAAGTATTATCTAGACCATCCCTGACAGGTGTTTGTCTAACTTGCTCTTAAAAATCTTCAATGATGGAGATTCCACAACATCCCTAGGCAATTTATTCCAGTGATGTCTCATACTAGAGGGTTCTTTAATCTAACAGACAAAAGGATAACCTGATCCGATGGCTGGAAGTTGAAGTTAGGAAAATTCAATTTGGCAATAAGGCAGCTTTTAAAGTGTGCGGGTCGTTAACCATTGGAACAACTTACCTAGGAATATGGTAGATTCTCCATCACTTGGAGTCTGTAAAATGAGGCTGGGTGTCCTTCTAAAAGATATACTCTTGTTCAGCCACAAGTTTCTGGCCTCTATAACAATCTCTAGTGCATGAAATTCTATGGCTTGTGTTACACAGGAGGTCAGACTAGATAATTGTAGTTGTCCCTTGTATGTCATCCTTGTTTATCATTAACCATCATTTATTGTTACTAATATACTGAAATGTCCATAAGCGTGCAAGGTGCTTTTCAGACATACAGTAATTATTTACTTTGTTCTCTTCAGGTGAATTTGGGGAAGTTTGTAGTGGGCGTCTGAAACTGCCTGGAAAACGCGAGTTTCCAGTGGCCATAAAAACCCTCAAAGTGGGCTACACTGAAAAACAAAGACGAGATTTCCTGGGGGAAGCAAGCATCATGGGACAGTTTGACCATCCCAACATCATTCACTTGGAAGGTGTTGTCACAAAAAGTATGTACCCACTGCTGTAAACTTCCGCTCATTGATGAAGCAGATAGGTCAATATTAGCTATAATCCCTGGGAGTCAGGAGAACTTGTTCAACTTTAAAATAAAGGTCGCCAAACTTGTCATCTCTCACAAAAACAGCCAGGAAGGAACATTGTAGTTACTAAAACTACAAACTAAAAAATTCACAGTGTGCCCCATTCTGTTAGGTACTGTACACACATGATGAGAGGTACTCCCTATCCTGAAAAGTTTTCAAGCTATTTAGACAAGACAAAAGCATAAGGAGGTGAAGTGACTTGCCCAAAGTCATCCAGCCAGTTTGTGACCAGAGCTGGGAAAAGAACCCAGGTCTTCTAATTTGTTGTATTACAGTAAAGTTACCACGATTGTATTGGCCGGGTTACCCATAACACGAAGGGATGGTTCCATGCTCCGCCTTTCCCTTCCTTCCTCCCACTCTGTTGTGATGCAGGTAAATAATGCAGCAAGTTCCCAGCCTGCAATGCTGTGAGTAAACTTATTTTCGTTGCACTGTGTGGCCCCTTTCCTGGGGATAAAAGATGCCAGTAGGAGCTCTGGTGGCAGGGGAGTGGGGCAGAAGCACATCTGAACAGGGTAGGACTATGAATAACCTATACTAATGGCATGTCTACATTATAATCAGAACCGTAGCACTGGAGCTGTGGCAGCATGAGCAGCAGGCTGGTCACTCGAATACATACCCAGGGTCCCAGGTAGACTTGTACAATCTGTGCTACGACCTGGCTTCAATGCTGTTGTTACTCAAGCTAGCTCCACAGGTATTGCACTTCAACCACTGAGTCTCTTGGGCTTCTGGTCCATTGTGAACTGACTCTACTTGTAGTAAGACCTTAGCTAAGGTCCTTTCTGGATTTGCCTTGTCCTTGCCACTATTCCTGCAACTATTCAGGAGAGAGTGGAATATTTTACAGGCATAGTTTTTAATTCAGTGCCCTTTGCTCACCTGTAATCAAACTTCAAACTAAAAGAACTAGAGTTGCCCTGCCTTAGGTTAACAGTCTGTTTCTTTAAGAAGAGGGAGGATCCTGAAAGAAGTAGCTCTGAATAATCTAATGAAATTCTGGATCAGCTGTTGCTTTTTACATTCCAAGTCCCCTTTCCCTTGGTAACTTCATACTCACTCTTGGTGTAAGCCTGTTTGTTCACTTTAGTTGACATTTAATATATAAAGTCTGTTCGGTTCCCAAACCCCAACATTTTCAAGGGCTGGAGGGAAAATAATTAATTTAAATTCAAAATCAAAATGTAATCTAAATGTAAGTAATGTAAAACCATTTTTACCTTCACTTTCAATAGTCCATCCAAACTTGTAGCCACTGAGCCCTTTCTTGGGTCAGATCTTTATCAGGCTAAAACTCCGTTTTTAAAGAAAACCAAATCTTTAAATATAAACAACAAACACCAATGAAGTCCTGGATTGTTTACATAATTAGCACACAGTCATCTGAAAAATAGAATGAATTCTGGATAATAAATATGGTGAGATTTTTCAGACATGCCTAAGGGATTTAGGAGCCCAAGCCTTATTGGAAGTCAGTGAGAGGTTTGTGGCCATGAATCCCATAGGTGCCTAGCTAAATCAATGGAGTGACATTTTACCCTGTGCAAATGCAAGGGAGGCCAGAGGAATGGTTAGGGTGTTAGCCTGGGACTGCATTTCATTCTGTGTTCCATCAAGGCTTTCTGTGTCACCTTGCATAAGTCACTTCGTTTCTCTGAGCCTCAGTTTCTCATCAGTAAAAATTCTCTGAAGGATGTTACATTGGTTAAGAGACTTGGGTTCAATTCCCTACTTTGCCACAGGCTTCTCACTTCATCTCTCGGTGCCACAAACAGACATGTTTGCTTCACAAAGCTGATCAGGTCCTGAGCTACATTCATGCCCCTTTTTTCACTGATCTACCAGTGTATGCTTGACGTCTGTGTAAATGACATTCACGCCCACTTCAAGTCCCCTTCCTACTGCCCGAACGGAGTGCAAATAAGTGCAAATAAGAATCAGGCCAGTTGATCAGGAAAGCCGGCACTTGCTGAATCTCACTCTGTTTGTAACTTTAGTTTCATGCTGCCTGGTATGATGCTAATTTATTCTCAGTTACTCTCAATTTGCAGCAGACTGATAATGAAACATAAGTGCTAGGAAGTCTTCTGATTGAGACTGAAGTTGGGAGCGTGAAGTAGTACTCCTAAGGGTGGTGTAAGATTGAGCTGTTAGTGTCAGAGATAAGGGACCCAACTTTACAGTCCCTTATGATCTGTCCTTTAACAGCACACACCATAAGTGCAGTGGTGTCTGCAGAGATTTTATGACCGATGACTGAAGAGCCTGTCTTTTACCTTCAATTACTCATTTATGATGCACAGAGACATCTTGGTATAATGCACACACACACGGACAGAAGGGCTTTGGGGAATTTCACAGGCTCTTTTTATTTAAAAGACTGACTTTTTCACATTAAAAACCAACAACCTTTCAAAGAATAGCAGAATGGGAATATACCAAGCCCTGAGCAACCCTTAACTTTTCTGGAAGAAAGAAACCCCCGCCCTGGTCCCGCAAGGTGCTGAGTACTTCCTCAATAGGGTGCTGTGCTCTGCCAGCTCTTCTTTGAATGGGAGGAAAGGGCAACCTACACTCTTCTGGGTAAAAAAAGTTGCCGCACTCCTACAGAAGAAGTAAGAGAGCAGTGCAGAAATCCGGTTAAGTTTCTTACAGTTGTTTCCAGCAAATGCTGCTGTGTCACCAGTGGTATTGATTTAAAGGAGAACAGGCTCAGATCTACACAGGGACTTAGGCATTGTAGAGCTTCCCTCATAACCCTTAGCCCAGTGGTTAGGGTACATACCTGGGATGTAGTGGACCCATTTCAATTCCCCACTCTACCTGATGAGGAGAAGGGACTTGAACAGAAATATCCTCTCTCTGAGGTGAGTGCTCTGCCTGTGGGATATTATGATATGGGACTCCCTCAATCTCTCTTGTTCAAGCCATCCCACTTTAATGTAATATTAATTGGGCCAGAGAACAATTGAGGATCGCGCTATAGACCAGTGGTTAGAGTACTCACTGAAAGGTAATCATTTATCGTTCTACTTCAGGGAAGGCAGACCTGCCAGGTCAGAGTTTCTCCCTGCAAACAGTCTTAGGGCTTTGTAGAGAACTTTGACTTGGGGAAGCCAAACGGAGCCAGTGAATAGGAAGGCACAGAGCTCTGTTCCAAGTTCCATCACAGACTTCCTTTGTGATGTTGGGCAAGCCACTTCCCCTATCGATACCTCAGATTCCCCCTCTTGCACATGGAAATTACAATACACACCCTCCTTCCTGAAGAACCTAAGATTGACAGAAGACAAACACCAAATGTGGTTATAATGGCAATAGTGACACCACTGTTGAGGGAGCAGCAGCGGCAAGGGGTTGATGGCTCAGGTACTAAAATGCGATTAAAATAGCTGAGTTCTGTTCCTAGATTTGCCACTGATCATCCAGTCATCTTTTGTGGCAGAGACTATGTTTGTACAGGGCCATGATCTCGTGTAGATCTCTGAGCTGCCACAGTAATATGAATAATAATACAGCTGCCAAGTCTTTAACTCATACAAGGGGGTAACTCCAATGCTCATTAAGAAATTAAAGAAATGCAAACCCACAATGCTCCAGGGTCGTATCTGCACGGCACTCAGTGTTTTGATTGATGAATACACAATTATGTTTATTTACGTAGATTATTAAACATAAATTAGTCAAACAATTAACATGACAAGAATGTACAAAGATTAAGATCAACTTAAACAGCAAAATAGGAAATTATTTTAAGAGCAGTTACCTTTATAATCATGTTATGACATGCAGCAGCTTTAGCTGATCATTTCTACGCGAGTCATTTTAATGCAGTTTAGAAATAATTGATAGTTTCCCTTTTGTCTGTGCTTCATGCTAGTTAATGGAAATTGATTTAAATAAAAAATTATGTACATGTTTTTTATAAGATTTCATTGGATTTACAAGGCCTGGAGCAAGCCACACTAATTATTGCTATGTTGTTGTGGCAAGCTAGCGAGAAATTAGATATAAAAACTGAGCAAAAACTATATATAATTACAATTAAAATGACTCGGGCAGGAAAATTAATCAAATGGAGTTGAAAAACATTCTTAATCCTACCAACTGTTGGAGGCCACAGTCTTTTTTGAACTTTTGTTTGGATCACCTTTTTTCTTATTCCCTGAATTAGGCCATCTTTTCAGTACACATATCTGGAGAAAATCCTTCCTTTTTCTGTTACTGTATTCAGTAACTTAATATCCACAGCCAAATTCTGGCTCTAATTGCAACTCCAGCAGGGTTCCTGGGTGTAATTGGGTGCACTTCTTTTTGAATATAGAACCTGGTGTACTAAGTCAGCTTGTCCATCCTATAGTCTAATGCACATGGTCCATCTACTTCAGTATTTTGTCTTTAATGGTGGGCAGCACCTGGTACTTCAGAGGAAGGTGCAAAAAACAAACAAGCAAACAAAAAACCCTTAGCAGGCAGTTATGATGATCTGCCTCCACTAGTTAGGGATTGGTTTAAACCCTAAAGCGTAGGGTCTTCCCTTCCAAAGTTTTTTTTAAAATGTGGTTGCTATTTTAACTCTGGATAGTGTTGTTATCCATAGAAGTATCTAATCCTTCTTTGAATCCTACTAAGTTCCTGGCATCAAAAACATCCTGTGGCAATGAGTTCCATAGGCTAAAAATAAAAAAAAAACTATCTGAAAAAAAGCAACGGGAATTCCACATACTCACCAGTCATGTTTTTCCCAATGATTACTGCTTTCACCCGGCTCACTGTTCCACCTGGGCAAAAGAGCTGGACCATAGCACTCAGCTCTCTGAACTCACAATACTCATGATGAAGCACAAATCATCGGGCCAAATTTGTCCCACCAGCATCACTGGAATTATACCTGGAATGAATATCGCCCGTTTGTACAAGAGGTCACGTCGTTTAGACCTTACGTAGTACATTTTCGCATCCGTGTGTGTGATGACATTCCTTTGCACAGCCCTGTTTTGGAGCTTGAAGAGGGTTTGGGGGTTGTGATTGGAAGTTCTACTTCCTCCCTTTTGTGCCAGTTTTGGTAGGTCTTTGCACAGGTTCTTCATTACCTCATACAGTTCAACATCCGCAAGAATGGCCACTCTGCTTCCTTCTCCTCCTCCATCTACTTAGCTCCCCACAGTGGTTGGGAAGCTTCATCTGGTGCAATGGAACCTGGGTTCCTTTGGGCACAGCATGTTTCATGGGCTTTCAGCTCACCCAAGGAGAAAAGACGAAGTTGGTGGTTAAGGCCCTGGGTTGGACGCATGATCTGGTTATATTTCTGGCCCTTCTCCTGAATCCCTGTATGGCCTTATCACCTAACCTCCCTGTGACTCAGTTCCCCATCTCTAATATGAAGATAACAATATTTCCTTTACCCCACCCATTGCAAATCTTGCCTATTTAGACTGGAAGCTCTTTGGGACAGGGACTGTCTCTCATTGTGTACCTGTACACATTTGTGACTGACAGATGGGTTCAACATGGCGGTGTGTGCACATTACGAACCAGACTGGACAAACTCTGGGGGTTTTCTTTTAGATGAATTGCAGCTAATAAACTTGCGATCTTCCTTTTTTCAGGTAAGCCAGTAATGATAGTGACAGAGTACATGGAGAATGGCTCTCTTGACACATTTTTAAAGGTAAGATTCAAAATACTCAGATGTTTTTTCTTGGAGGACAGTGGAGTCTCCTGTAAAGGTCATTCCCCCGGGAAATACTATAAAGTTCTGGTGGAGTTACAGCTCCCCAAGTCCTAGCTCCATCTACCACAATATAAATACATAAAATAATAAATAAAATACAAAGCATTCTTTTCCTTTCTGTGAGGAGCGCTGCATCGAAAAGCACTGGTTTTCATGCCTTCCTTTACACAACTGCAGTTTGGCACCAAATCTCCAAATGACCCTGTGGAGTAAAGATTTACATGTGTTTTGATGGCACTTTGTCAGTAGTGAGGATTAGATCACGTGGGCAGGACACACGGAGGCTGTTGCATGTGACCGGTGTTGTTTACAACCTTGACTCGGAAGGATAGTTATCCATGGGGTTATTACATATGTAACCCTTCTGCCAGGTGGAACCAGCAGCAAGCAGGGCCGGTTCAATATCTAGGGGCTCCTTTTCAACCATACAACACAGAACCTGCTCGAGCCCCCACCGAGTGACCTGGTAAAATTACACAGCACCCCTGGGTGCCTCTGAGAAGCAATATTTCCACACTCGCAAGCACAGAGTCTGTGTGTGTAGAAAAGAAGCTTTCAATGAAAGGAGAGAAGTCACCCAACATTAATTAGGGAAAATGCCACAAGCAGGATTCATAAACATATAACTGTGAGCAGGACACCCGCCCCAGAGTGCATGGGGCAGTGCCTTCCGCCTCATGTTCTTGAGTTCTACAACCAAAAGTCCCTTTACCATGCCCATCTCTGCACCCTCACCAGACTCCATTCACAGTGGTTGTCCTTGGTCAGTGAGGACTCAGGGTTCAGAGGTGCATCTGTATGAGTTCACCTCCCACCCGGCGAAGAAGGCACCTTGCTTGCTCCGCCATCGGAGCACTTGCTCTGCCTGGCTGCCTTGTCAGCCACTCATTCCGCGGGCAACCCTGTCACTGCTCATTCCACTGGCTGCCCTGCCAGCCACTCACTCCACTGGCCACCATGCCAGCAACCTGCTCACCGCTCTCATGGGCTGCTCCTGCCGGCTGCTCCTGCTGCCCGCCCGTCAGTCAGTCAACTTCTGTTGCTACCTGCCTCTCTACTGTGAACTCTGCAGGTTAATCTCTTAGGACATGTCTTCACTAACGTTAAGTGCTGGCCGTGGCAGTGCTTTAGCGTGGCTTCTGTAGTCATGGCACAGTGCTGGGAGAGCTCTCCCAGCACTATAAAAAAACACCTCCATGAGGGGCATAGATACCAGCACTGGGAGTGAGACTCCTGGCGATCATGCACTGTCTACACTGGCACGTTACAGCACTGAAACTTGCAGTGCTCAGGGGGGTGTTTTTTCATACTCCTCACCGAGACAGTTGCAGCGCTGTAAAGTGCCAGTGTAGACAAGATCTTCATGATTTTCAGCTCTTAGCATGCTGGGCAGACACACAGTCCTACCACAAATGATTTCAGCTCTGATTGAGCATTTAAAATAACAAATTGCTCCTATTGAAGCCTATTTAGCCCTTTCTTTGAACAGTGGGGAGGAACAGGTTAAACCCTTAGGGAGAGTCCACATCTCCTGGCTGGGACACCTGTCCCCATCCCACTTACTTTCACAGGGGTCTGGCATTTGAGCCCCTGGCTTAACGAGGTCTTTTCAGCTAAGGGTAGTCCCCTCATTTGGGACAGGCGAAGCACAGTTCTGCTCCCCTTTATTCATACAGTAATGACAGCACCTCTGATAACAGCATTTCATTACCCCTGCATTCAGCAGTAAAGTGATTTGTTACCCAACACCAGCCAAAGTTAATTACTTTGAGCAACACAGCTGTCTGCTGGATATCTAAGCAGAGTAGGTGTGTTCGTGGAAATACAGTTGCTCCTGAAGTCTCTCCCCTCCTAGTGAGGTGTCAGGGGAGAATTCATTCTGACCCTGCTTACGTCTACATACATATGTGTGTACGCTATAAGTGGTTCATTAGGTAATTCCCTAATCATGAGTTAAGAGGTCTGTTGTCTCAGCTTAGTCTCTAGAGATCACTATTCCAAACAATGACACCTTCAAGAGCCTCTGAGCCAGAGCATCATGGTCATTAATTATGAATTCCCCTATTTGCCTTTGCATTAGACTTGCCCCTGACTCTGTTATTTGCGCATGTGTGTAACTCAGGGTGCGAAGAACACTGTGCACTATGATTGAAATCCCCCCTTATCTTTGCAGAAGAACGACGGGCAGTTCACTGTCATTCAGCTGGTTGGGATGCTGAGAGGAATTGCATCAGGGATGAAGTACCTATCAGACATGGGTTACGTACATAGAGACCTTGCTGCCAGAAACATCCTCATCAACAGCAATTTAGTGTGCAAAGTGTCTGACTTTGGGCTGTCCAGAGTCCTAGAAGATGATCCTGAAGCAGCATACACAACAAGGGTAGGTTCTGGGGATACTGGACCATTGAACTAAAGGAAATGATGGAGATGGCCAAATGGCATTTTCAAAAGTGCTCACGCTCACAGTTGGAGCCAGATTTTGAAAAGGGCTCAGTGTCTATCAGTTGTCATTTTGCTTAGGTGCCTACATTGGCCCTGAGCTCTTTTGAAATCTGGCAGTATATGTAGGGGCCTAAGCAGAAGCTATTGGGTGCCGAGCTCTTTTGAAAATGGGGCTCTATGTTGTCAAAAAAACAAAGCTGCACACAGAAGAGGGTGGATGTGGAGAGAGTCTGTCTGACGGCTCAATCCTGGGCAGACTTCAGTTGACTTTTTCTATTTTGTAACAGAAAATGCACCCCGTAGCTGGCGGTGGCATAACTTTGCATCAATGTGAGAAATGAGGTAATGCAGCTGAGATTTTTTTTTCAAAATAGAAGTCTAACACTAGGCTCTTAAATCCCTATTTTGGCAACTAAGTTTACTGCCTGATTTTTAAAAGTACCCAGCACCGCGGTTGTTCCTATGGTCTTCAGGGTGGACTGCTGGATGGTCAACACTTGTGAAATATCAGGCTGCTTATTGAGATACCTAAATATGGACTTAGAAGCCTAAAATTAAGCTCCTTTTTGGCCCTTGCCTGTTGAATATAGTTGGAATATAGTCTGACCTGAAAAGGGAAGTGATACAGAGCCAAAAGGGAGTGAAAAAGGGTGTGAACGCAGCCCATCCATATTACTCCTTTCTCCAGAGTAAAAATCCAAGTTGGGATTCTGTGGTTAAAACATGGGCAGGTCCTACGCACAAGAGGCAGGTGGCCAAGCCATGTGATTGACAGGCTAAGAGTGCTGCATATCCCACGTTTCAGGAGGTCCAGACTAGAATTGCTCATTGAAACAGAACTTGTTAGAGGCAGGCAACTTGAACCCAGGCAACAAAAATCAAGAACAGACCCTTGCAGACCACCAAAAGAAATCCTACAGAGAGTCATGCAAACAGGCTAGGGCTTCCATAAGCTCTGATACAGGGAGACTTATTCATCATATATTAATATACACAATCAGTATTGAAAATGTACTGGAAACATTGTGAGAATGAGACCTTTTGTAATAGTGATAGTTGGATGAAATCCTCTTATCATAGCTTCAGCTCATATTTACAAACATGTACATGTACTTTTTTTTACACATATGATTAAAGTATCATTTTGTATGGAACATACATTCACCATCTGTGCTCAGAATCCTTCAGTAACTCAGAGCCACCACCTTATCTGGAGATTTCAACCTGGAAAAATGTTTCAGGAGTTGGCAACTGGAGTCTACCCGTACATTGGAGGATCAGAACCTATTGAGGCATATAAGGGTTTCTTGGGCCAGATCTTCATCTGGGATAAACAGATACGATATGCTGAGTGTTGCTCACCAAGAATCTGGCCCCCCACTGGCTTATGGTTTGTACCAATAATGCTTCACTGAAGAAAACTCGTGAGAATAAGGTTTTCTAAAAATATAGCCCAAATTTTAGTGTTTTTGCAGAGGTAAAAATTGTTTGGAGGGGTTCCCTGAATATCCCTCAGCCTTGCAGGTAGCTAGTTCCTGGGAGCAAGGGCCTTCAAAGGGGGGCATATTTTGAGAGAATTCAAGGAAAACAATTCTTTAAACCCTGACTAAAATCCTCTTTTTAATCCTGAAAATTTTAGGGATGATTTATATTATTATGATTAAAGTATTATAATTTGCATAAAGTTAAACATCGAAAAATTAGAAAGCAGGGAGAAAACCCTAAATCTGAAATCCCTAGATATATGCAGGGAGATGTTACTTATGCAAGAAATATTACAAAAAAATCAGTAACAATCAAAGAGAGAAGGAATCGTTGTTGTTTTTGTCACTCATTGGTCTCCCCATCTCTTGTGTAGGCCTCTATCTTGCAATCAAGTTTGCACAGGCTGACCTTGCATTCATGTGGAACCTTGTTGATTTCAGTGGCCCACCTACCTGGATCTAACTGCAGGATTGGGGTCAAAGATCTGTAGAATAAAATCCAGCCTCCTGCCCTGTAATTTGCATGAGGTTCACATTACACCAGAGTCACCTAGAGCTTTTAAGGCGTTTGTTCCTTCCCCATTTGCTGTCAGAGACTCTTGAAAGTTTACTGTATTGATTGCTTGAATGCTTGGCTTTTCCCCCTACCAACCAGCGCAACATAACAGAGATGTGGATGCTAAACGTGTTCCAGCTTTGAAATGGAATTTAAACAACAACTCGTCAGGTCAGCCAATTAGTAGTCAGCTACAAATGCTTATGGGCTGAGATGATATGGAGAGGGGCCTCATGCTGTCAAACAGATTTACTTTAAAATTCTACATCTCTTTCCAGCATCATTCAGGAACAAGAAAAATCTCCCTTGATGCTCTAAGAAATGTTTTTCTCTCCCCACCCCTTCTTTTGTTTTTTTGTTTTTCACACAAGGGAGGGAAGATCCCGATCAGATGGACAGCCCCAGAAGCCATCGCCTTCCGCAAATTCACCTCGGCCAGCGACGTCTGGAGCTATGGGATAGTGATGTGGGAAGTAGTGTCTTATGGAGAGAGACCCTACTGGGAGATGACCAATCAAGATGTAAGTACTTGCCAAAGCCATTGTATGACAAGTCTCTTGCTATCCAAGACAGAACTGGCACAGTGCTTTCAGTTGCTTTTAAAAAGCCCAGTGAAATGATTTTCTTTCCCCCTGAAATTTCTTTTATTGAATGCCCTTTTATGCAGCAGCTCAAAACAAGCTTTGCACAAAGAGAAGTAAATCTGCATGGAGTAAAGACCGTCTCCCTTGACAGACTGCTGTAGTGCCACTGTTGTGGTTATTATCAGAGTCCATCAGTATTATGTTTAAAGATGAAGGTCTGCCAAAGGATGCATTTTGATAAATGACATAATTTCAGCTACACTTACAAACTCATCCAGTCAACCATAGCTAAAGCTCTTTGTTTTCCATTTTTATTTCATTTAAAATTTACTGGGAATTTATCAGTGTTTATTATAAAAATTAAAAAATGAGTAAAAATCAGTACAAAAAACTAACTTCACAGTTTTCTGGGTAAATATTGAGGTTAATATTGGGGGACAGGAGGAGAGGAAAAAAGCAACAAATAGATAAAAGTAAGAGTATTTGAAATAAAAGCAGTGTAAGCTGCGGTTTATTTCATGAACTGTAAATGAACAGTACATATAGATATGCATGTGTATGCACATGTATCTTCTACTACCTTGCCTTACTTTGGCAGCCAGTTCATATTGACACTTGGACTAATTTATTAGTAACATAAACACATCTACCTAATGTCATGTATTGGATTTTCTTAACATAATCCATATTTCCATATACTTGAATGGTGCAAAATTTGGGTGAAAAATCAGTAAAAACTTGCTATCTTTTGTAAGACCTGGGGAATTTTCATTAAAAACTGAAAACAAAGTTACCTAAGTATAGCTTAATTTTCGAGATCCATCTATATTAGTAAGTACTCGCTTCCTTGAGGGAAAGGGAGGTGATGTGGTGTAATGGATAGGGCTCTTAACCTAGATTCTCTTCCTGCCTCTGCATTCACCGTGAGCATGACACTTCATCTCTCTTTCCCCTCCGACTCTTTGTCTTATCTGCTTTGAAGAGCTTGCAGTCTAAATAAGGATGGTCTCTTATCCTATGTAGGTACAGTGCCTAGTACAGTGGGTCCATACACTCTTTGCTAGTGCTATATGTGCTATTTAGATTGCAAGCTCTTTGGAGCAGGCCCTGTCTGTGTGTTCAGTTTGGACAGCGCCTAGCACAATAGAGTCCTGGTCCATGGCTGGATTCCTAGGCACTCGGGTAATACAAATAAATAATAATAATGGAACAGAGGCTTGGGCCCATGAGGTGCTGAGGATCTACCGAGAATGCTCAGTATCCTGTAAGGTTGTGCTTTAAATCAATGTACCATCAGATTGGCATATTTTAGTCACTGCAGAACATATGCCAGCTGTATCACCTTAATTTTATCCCTGTGGTGAGAGAGATGAATAAAAGTAAAGCAAACAAAATGTTTCAGTTAAATGCTGCAAACTCAAGTCCTCTCGTTTTCAGCAAGTTCAAAGAAAAACCCAGAGATATCAATCCAAGGGACCAATCCAACTCCTGTTTAAGTCAAGGAAACTTGAATGAAGGGGAGTTGCATCAGGTTCAAGAGGGTTACCTTGTTTCTCTTTTACCACAATAGCTTGCCTGTGTAATAGAGCTTTTTTTTTATTCTAAAGTAACTCAAACCACTCTGCAAACTTGGGGCCAGAGACAGGACCCCTGCCTCCGTCAGGGTGAAGAGAGCCAGGACAAGGCCTGCCTGTCACATCAGTCCCACTGTGAGCGTGTATATGTATCTCTCTGGCAGCTGGAAGCATGTGTGCTGTAATGTCACTAAGAAGAGCAGGCTTCCACAGGCTGGTCAAAACACAAGGTGCTACCAGAGACTAAGAAGTCTTAAGCAAAATTGGTTCTTTCACCCCATTGCTGCTGGGGTTCGAGCCAGCCCCTCCACCGCTGGAGTGAAAAGTTTTCCCTCCCCACTTTCGGGTGGCACAGCTGAAGTGTTGATGGACCCTGTCCCTCTCTGTATCCCAGGTTCCAGTTCCAGACCCAGCCTCTATACCAGGGATCAGCAACCTTTGGCCCGCGGCCCGCCAGGGTAAGCCCCCTGGCGGGCTGGGACGGTTTGTTTACCTGCTGCGTCCGCAGGTTCGGCCGATCGCGGCTCCCACAGGCCGCGGTTCACCGCTCCAGGTCAATGGGGGCTGCAGGAAGTGGCACGGGCCGAGGGACATGCTGGCCGCTGCTTCCCGCAGCCCCCATTGGCCTGGGACAGTGAACCGCGGCCAGTGGGAGCCGCGATCGGCCGAACCCGCGGACGCAGTAGGTAAAGAAACCGGCCCGGCTTACCAGGGGGCTTTCCCTGGCGGGCCGCGGGCCAAAGGTTGCCGATCCCTGATCTATACATACCACCCTGGCTTTCCCACAGAACATTTTTTCCCAGCTTTCTTTCAGCTGGGATCCCAGCAACAGGACTTCTCTTGTCCTGGTTGCCTTCGCACTCAGCAGCCCACAGACAACAGCAGCAGCTGCTCCCCTCAACACACAGAGGACTGTATGTAGCCTGCTGCTCCCAAAAGCCCTTGCTCGCTCCCCGCCGGATGCCTTAACTCAGTCAGGTGCTCTCCCTCAGGACTACAAAGCACCCTGAATGCCTGGCCTTAAAGGAGCTCATACCTCACCCCAGTAATTCAGGCCAGGTTATACCCTTAAGGGGCCTGTATACCCTGGATTTTGATTGTGCACTGACTCCATTGAGGCATCTGGCTGGGAGTGAGCAGGGGCTTCTCGGAGAAGCATGAAGATCTCTGCTCTGTGGGGAGCAGCTGCGGCCGGGGGCCTCCTCTGCGTGGGAATGTATTCAGCGTGCAGATCAGACAGTGGGTGAGCTCCTCAGGTGATGCAAATCAGCCTAGCTTTATTGACTACCCTGGTGCTATGCTGCTATAACACCCAGGAGTTGATCCAGTCCACAGTGAACGGCGGGGGCAGGGTAGTACTCAGTGAAGATTAAAAAATAATGTAATAAAATATAGTACGGTACAATTAATCAATGTGATGGATAGAGAGAATATAAATTTAATTTTCATCGGGGAAATAAATGATTTTATATTATGAAGTGACAGCAGCAATTTTGCTGTGTGCTGCTGTCCTCTTCGTCCTCAGTAAGTTGTTTAAGAATAAGTTGGTGCATCCTGGCGCACTCTCTGCACACACTCCAGACCGCACATTGAACCGCGCCGGGGTTCTGCGTAGGTAAAAGCATGCGGTCAAGTGATGAATGACTGTAGGGTAATGCATAGGCACTACGGGGCCTTTCATGTGCTTCACTTAACCTTCCGTTCTCAAAAGGGCTCTCAACCCCCAAGCGGAGACAGATTTCCACAGGGGCCCAGCTCCCATTTAGGGGAGCAAAAGGGGGGGGACAGTTTTTCAAGATGGCTCCACACCCGTCATTATCCTCCAAGGGAGCTGCTTTGGAAAATTTGGCCATGTTACTTAGGGGCCTAACTGAGAGTTGAGCTTTTGTGAAAATCTGGCCCTAAGTGACTCTCACTATGGGCATGACTGAGTAATGACTGGTCACTAGAATAGCAGACCATTTCTCATAATTCTGCGGGTGAGCTGCTTTCTTAGGGTTTGAGATTGTCTCATGAGTTAGATGTTTGGCTTTTTTCTGACATGATTTTCAGTCAATAGCAAATTCCCATTTCCTTGCATAGAGAGCGGAACGAATAGGATTCAAAGCTGCCTGTACCGTATTAGTTTTAATGGGACTGTATTACTTTTAAGGCCAGTATTGTAAGAAATGCTGGGTCCCATCCTCCCTCCACGCCAGGATAATTGCTGTAGGGGAAAGAGAAGTCTGGGAAACATAATTCATAGAGTTCCTTTTGAATTCTGCCCTGGTCTGAATCCCATAGCCCAGGAAGAAGCTGCACTCCATTCATCCACAGATCCTCCAAAATACACATGGGTCCAGGGGCCTGCAGGAGGCATTCCTTCCAATTCCTCTTGCCTACTCTTTGCTGCCCGGTTCCTATGTATCCTGCACAGTACCGAATGCAAGAATGAGGCATAAAAGGCAATCCTAAAGGGGGCTTCACAACATGGAAGAAAAATACAGCTCCTCTGGCTCTAGGAACTTTGTGAGACAGGTTGGGAAGACTCTAGCAGAGACAAGCAGGCATTTTATCACTGCCCCTTTCTACCTGCTCCACCCCTGCAGAGAGACTTCTGGGATGAAGGGTGCATGTCACATGGGCAAAACTTCCCTTCTCCATGGCAGCAACCTCTCCCCAGCACAGAGAGGGGAGCAGGAGACCCAGTATTTAAAAGAAAATGGTCTTGTCCATTTGGCGTTAGCAGTTACCTTGACCATGAAAGTTCCTTTGGAGACTCCTGCTTCTCCCTTATTTTATCTAGTGCCTCTTTCGCCATAAGCGACTGCGTGATCACCTGCTGCACAGAACAATCCTATCTGTCTTCCCTGCTCAGCTGTAACATCCAAGCAAAGAATCACAGTATCTTACCACCACAAATAGCAAAAAGGGCAGAGAAAACATTCAAGTAGGCAGACAGTTGTGTGCTATTTTGCTGACTCAGAGCAACTATGACCCTCAGTCTCTCCATCTCAGTTGCTACCTTTCTTAAAGGAAGTTTACTATGAAGAACATAAGAATGGCCAGACTGGGTCAGAGCAAAGGTCCATCTAGCCCAGTATCCTGTCTTCCAACAGTGGCCAATGCCGGGTGCCCCAGAGGGAATGAACAGAACAGGTCATCATCAAGTGATCCACCCCCTGTCACTCATTCCCAGCTTCTGGCAAACAGAGGCTAGGGCCACCATCCCTGCCCATCCTGGCTAATAGCCATTGGTGGACCTATCCTCCATGAACTTATCTAGTTCTTTTTTAAATCCTGTTATAGTGTTGGCTGCGGGGCTGGAGCACCCATGGGGAAAAAATTAGTGGGTGCTCTGCACCGACCGACAGCCAAGCTCCCCTCCCCACTTCCTCCTCTGCCTTCTCCCCTGAGCGTGCCACATCCCCGCTCCTCCACCTACCTCCCAGCGCTGCCTGCCCGGCTGCCGCCAAACAGCTGTTTGGCCGCTCTGGAGTGGGGGGGAGGAGTGGGAACGTGGCGCGCTCGGGGAAGAGCTCAGGGGAAGAGGTGGGGCTGGGACGGGGATTTGGGGAAGGAGTCGGAAAAGGGGCAGGGAGGGGGCAGAGTTGGGGCAGGGACTTTGGGGAAGGGGTTGAAAAGGGGGCAGGACAGGGGTGGGACGGGGCAGGGCCTCATGGAAAGGGTGGAGTTGGGGCAGGAGAAGAGGGGGGTCGAGCACCCACCAGCGGGAGCAGAAGTCGGCCCCTATGGTTCCACAGGTTTTCTGTGCTTTGTGTGAAAAATAGTTTGTTTTAAACCTGTTGTGTATTAATTTCATTTGGTGACCTTTAGTTCTTGTGTTATGAGTAGGAGTAAATAACACATCCTTACTAACTTTCTCCACGAGTCATGATTTTATAGACCTCTATCATATCCCCTCTTAGTCGTCTCTTAAGATGCTACATACACCTACCAGGGGATTATCCCAATCTAATACCGAAACTTTCAGCCATGCCCAATGCAGAGAATGCAGAAATTTGGTCCCAAGTTTGTCTCTTCTGCCATTGCAATAAGCAGATCTAACTGGCTTTAATACAAATGCACTGGAATGACACAGATGTTAGGTAAATGCCAAGGTATGAACTAGGATTCAATATGGAGTCAGCAAGATAACACTCCACTACCAGAGGAATCCCTCTTGTGGATAGTGAGCATTTCAGACATGGACATTTTTTAGAACCCTTTATTAAAAAAAAAGAGAGAAAGAAAATTAATTTAGCTACATCCTTCTGGACATTGAATGAATTTCACAAATGCATCTTGGAAAAGATGTGCGTGAGTCTGGGTCTTCAAAACATGCAGATTAGAGAATTAATAAGAGATTTAGCTCTTGAAATTAGCATTGGTTCCTGTCCAAGCTTTGCCTGGATTACCTCTGCACCTATATTGCATATACTTGGCAACTGAATGGATCATAGTAAGCAAACAAATTTAACTCAAGAGTGTTTCCCACTGTGGTATGTGACCGTTCCCAGAGTGTTTTCTGCCTCCTTTCTTCCATACACTCAACTCCCACCGCTGAAGGCCAAAAAGTCAGAGGTCGTTGACATTGATGGCAGATGTTATGTGGTAAACCATGGTGCTCTGATTGCATGAATTTCAACTCGTGAAAGCGTTCCCATCATTCTTACTCGGTGTATGACTTACAATTACAGCCAGTTAAAACACATTGTTCGAAAATATAGTCAGTGGTTAGCAAAATGGTTCTCCTAATTGTAATTCAGTTTGTTTTTTTCTACGTTCACAGCAATATAGGCAGACTCAATATGGGCAGTCACTATTATTCAGAAGGCTACAAATCAAGTGTTTAAATCAAAATTGGATGTCTTTCTAAAAACAATACTCTAGTTAACCACAAGATGTGGACTTGATGCACAAATTGTTGGGTTGAATTCTCTGGCCCGTGGTATGCAGGTTGTCAGACTAAATGAGTGTAGTGGTTGCTTCTGGTTTAAAATTAGTGAAACCATTGGGTTAAATATATTACCTGCATTTACTAGCACAAGCCAGACCACTTCATTCTCCACCAGGCAGCGCTGAGCCAACTGGCATTGCTCTGTAAATGGACAGCAATGATTACAGAGTGGCTTAGGGCCCTCAAGTCTTCTCCCAGTCCAAATGTTTGGCCCATCAAATCTTCTAAGGGTACATATGTTAGTGAACAAAATGGTATTGTGCCACCAGACTGTGGTTGCTTCCAGGGCCTTGCTAGCTGCTGCTTCTTTCTCACACTGGATTCCTGAGAACATCTGCACGTGAAAAAGACATGCCGCAGCGTCATGGCATCTTGCAGTGTTTTGATACCACTTACATTGTATTGCTAGAACGGACAACATCCTTTAAATTGCGTTTGCTTTATTGATGTTAGTGCCAGGAATATAAAATGTACCTAGCCTCACTGCAGATGTGGTTCAGAGGTATTCTGTACTGGTTCCAGCTTGTCTGCTACACATCTTGCTGCCATATTCTTTCTGGTGTATCTTGGAGGAGGAGCCCTCTGTGTTATAAATACACATGCAGATACAGTACTTAGGCACCACATGATCCTTTGCCCATGCCACAGGGGATGATTTTATTCAATGGTTGCAAATTTGGTCTCAAGGAGAGACTAGAAACATGACACAAAAAGCAGAGAATCTGGATAACAGAAGTAGGTTGGGCCTATTTATTGTGCTGTGAACAAAACTGTTGTCATAGAACAAGACCTCTCGTTAATTCTTGCCTAAATTGGATAGAAGAACCATGGGCTTTCTCCAATGGCCATTGAGTCTTCCCATTGACATCAGAGGGCTTTGGATGGGGGTTCATTTGGGCTCAAAAGGTCTACTTGATGTAGCCACTGGGGCTGGATTTTCAGAAGTGCTCTGTACCCAGCAGCACCCAATGAAAATACAGTGCACCATGTAATTTTGTTCACTAGGGCATGTGTCCTTAGAAGACTTGATAGCCTCAGATTTGGGGCTGGTAGAAGCTTTGATGGCATCATTCCCCGCCTGGGTCAGTGCTGCCAATGAAAGGGGCGATTCCAATAGGTGCAGGACTAGGGCTGGCTGGAATACAAGAATTCCATTTCCTGAAAAAAACTGAGATTTCAGCATTTGTTTCTGTTCTGATGTGGACCAAATCCAAGACATTTCAAAAATGTTCAGGAAATAACAAGAGAGAGAGTCCCAGAATCCCAGTGGTTAGAGCAGGGGTCTCAAACACGTGATGCGGCCCACAGAGTTATTTCCTGCAGCCTGCCATAGGCGTCAGCTCCACCAGCAACCAAGCTCCCCTCCCTCCTCCCCCCCATCCCCCCAAGCATGCCAAGTTACCGCTCTTCCACCTACCTTCCAGCTGTTTGGTGGCACTTAGGACTTTCCAGGAGGGAGAGGGGAGGAGCAGCGATGCGGCACACTCAGGAGAGGAGGCAGAGAAGAGGCAGGGCTGGGAATTTGGGGAAGGGGTTGGAATAGGAGCAGGGAGGGGGCAGAGATTTTGGGAAAGGGGTTGGAATGGGGGAGGGGAAGGGGTGGGAAGAGGCAGGGCATGGGCGAGGCCTCATGGAAGGGGTGGAGTAGGGGCAGGGATGGGGGGGTTAACCAAAATAATTCTAAAAGTAAATGTGTATTTTGTCATTTGAGTGAGGTGCATTACTGAATGTTTATATTTTATTAAAACCCCTCTTTGCATTACAGTTTTTAAAAAGTTAATACGTTGACTTTTAATAGCATACTATATTACTCTTCATTTTTTTCATTTTTGACTATACTTTTGTTTTGTTGTATGAAAAGGTGTCAGTGATGCGGCCTTCGGGCCAATGTACTAGTCCTCATGTGGTTTGAGATCCCTGGGTTAGAGCAACTGGAGTGTGGGAGAGCCATGTTCAAGGCCCTGGTCTGGATTAACAAGAGCAGGGACTTGTAGCTGAATCTCTAACATCCAAGCAGAATTCCCTAACCACGAGGCTGTTGGCTATTCTGAAAGTCTTTTCCCTTCTCTCTCCGGTTTTACCAGAAATTCCATGCTGGACATGAGAAACCTTCCTGACAAAAGTCATGTTGAAATTGATACATTTTTGCAAAAAGTTTTGGTCTCGACAGCATTTTTCCCATGAAAAATCATTTAGTCAAAAAGTTCCCAACCAGCTCTAGACAGGACTCCGTGATGGAGGGTGATGTGAGATGACTTGTATCAGCAAACTCATGTAGTATATCTGGCCTGCATTTTGTAACCTTCTTAATAATAATGATTGCCTGTAGTGGGTCTGCCTGACTGCCTTTATCATGGATGAACACAATCTGGATTAAGATTAAAAGAACAATTTTTCTAACTATTGACTGTATTTGAAAACAATGGTGTTAGATGGCTGTAATTATAAGTCATGCAAGGGCATTAAAATGACAGAGATTCATCTGCAAAGTATTATTTGAAATCCACGCAATCAGAACACCATGGTTTATAACATAATATTCACCATCAGTGGCAGCAACCGCCACTTGGATTGAGTCAACAGGATTAGGATCACAGAGTATGCAGGAAGGGATGTTAAGACTATCTTGGAATAGTCACATACCATATGTGCCTAAATAAAAGATGAACTCTTCTGAAAATCCAATGATCGATTTAGGTACCTAATTAGGAGCTACTGGGTCTGACCTCTTTTAAAAATCTATCTTATATATTTCAATTAACAAATGCCCTCAAATGGTGAAAATTAATTGTTTTGTAATCAAAATGGATGATTATTTTCTGTCTTTAATTTAAAAAAAAAATGG
Organism: Dermochelys coriacea; assembly: GCF_009764565.3. Classification (NCBI taxonomy): domain Eukaryota; kingdom Metazoa; phylum Chordata; order Testudines; family Dermochelyidae; genus Dermochelys; species Dermochelys coriacea. The sequence continues at coordinate 8,243,425 of NC_050071.1, read as the reverse complement.
TCTCTCCTGCAGTCAGTGTGTGTTGTTCTCATGTCTTTTCACTCTAAAGGAAACAAGAAAGCACAAGTTTGTAACTGTTATTTTAGATACAGAGCCATGTTATGAAAATATCATTTCTTTCTACATTTACATTTAAAAGTCAATGGATTTTAATCCTACTCTGCTTTTATTGGCCATGTCCCACCATGCAGGCATTTTCATTTCCTGGTAGAAATTTGTACACAACAACAACAGATGACTAGACCCCAACATTCTTGAATGATGTATGAGATGGCCATGCTGTGTCAGCCTTGAATCCATCCATCATTTAGCATTCAAAGTCTGGTTTGAAATAAAGGTGGACTTTTATTGTTGCAAAACAAATGTGTGGTCCAGCGCATGCCTTGAAATTAAAAATATATATATTTCCTTTTCCGAGAAATTGCTAAAAAGACCATATGCTGCTGTTCTCAGAATTCAAGGACAGATAAACATGAAGGATTACAGATTCTCAACTGGTGTAAACTGGGGTAGGTCCATTGACTTTGACAATGCTATTGCCTGACTTCACTGGAATTCTGGCAACGTACACCAGCTGAATCTCAGGCCTATAGACAAACAGAGCTATGGCAATTTACACCAGCTGAGGATCTGGCCCATTGACTTCAGTGATTCTATGGCAGTTTACACCAGCTGAGGATCTTCATCAAATTTCTTTCAGGTTTCAGAGTAGCAGCCGTGTTAGTCTGTATTCGCAAAAAAGAAAAGGAGGACTTGTGGCACCTTAGAGACTAACACATTTATTTGAGCATAAGCTTTTGTGAGCATTTTCCACTGCATGCATCCGATGAAGTGACCTGTAGCTCACGAAAGCTTATGCTCAAATAAATTTGTTAGTCTCTAAGGTACCACAAGTCCTCCTTTTCTTTTTGTGAATTTGTCAGTTAATGGAAGTTATTTTTTCAACCCCTCCTTTCCTGATTATTAAAGATACCAGGGACAGTGACATGTTTGACAGAGATCTGTGGTGCGTTTCAGTAAGAAACGATGGATGAATTGATGGGCATGAAGCGTTTTAGTTAAAACAATTTGCAGTTGGCACAAGAAAACAACCCGCCCTCTTGTTTTGTCTCCCCTAGGTGATAAAAGCTGTGGAGGAGGGCTATCGTTTGCCAAGTCCCATGGACTGCCCGGCTGCTCTTTACCAGCTAATGCTTGACTGCTGGCAGAAAGATCGGAACAGCAGGCCCAAGTTTGATGAAATTGTCAGCATGTTGGACAAGCTCATCCGTAACCCGAGCAGCTTGAAGACACTGGTTAATGCGTCGAGCAGGTATAAATCCAGGCCAGTTCCATTTCTCCATGCATGATTCATGTCATAATACCCTGGCATTGAAATAGCTCTCACTCTCTGATCTGTGCAGACCCTGGAGAATGTACCACAAGCTTCATTGGGTCCAGAATAGTTTTCCCAAATCATCTCTTTCTGTTTAAATTGGCAGATACATGAGCAATTCAGTCGCGTTATAAATGCATCCATACTGAAGTTATCATGACCTGTCTTGGAGAAGCTTGAATTGCAGCTATGTTTATAGCCACGCAATGGAGTTACTTGTGATTTACACCCAGGGAAAGGGACAGCAGAATTTGGCCTGCAAAGTATATAAGAAACATCACTCAAATTATCTCTCTGTTGACTTTATCCTGGTAATATGAATAGGAAAGAAATCCTCTTGGGCAAATTCTGGGGACTAGTAAAACCAGATGCATTCCTACTCTGATATAACCTACCACAATTATTCGGAAGCCCATTAGTGTTTTCCTCCATTTCTAACAGATTTTCAAACATTGACAAATCCATGTGGTTTCCAAAAAAAGTGCACAATTTTCTAAAATACATTAATAGCCAGTATGCAATATATTAGTATGAAACATGATAAATGCAAGCCTATAATTAAGGCTGTCATGGTCGGAAATAGAAATATAAATATTTTGGTAAATTCCTGCCAGCCAGTCATCTCAGATAACAACTTTACCACCATGGCAGAAGCCTGGGAAGAACAACTTTTTATTATGGGTGCATAATATTTTTCCTCTGCAGCCTTATATTACTTCTTAATTATACTGCTACACTGATTTACACCAGCTGAGGATTTGGCCCTGGCTTTATAGGAGTTGAATTTTCATCATGGGGAGGAAATTACACAAGTATTTGTATTGACGAGACTAACTTTAGCAACAGTCTAGAAATAAGCAACATGTTGGGAATGGTTCACTTGGCACCAGAGCCCAGATCCTAACAGTTAGACACAGAACTCCGGGAATTAGGTTTCTAAATACGTTTGAGGATATGGACTTATGAGGCAACAATCATTTATTAGGGTACTGTCGTGAAGCGACGACCCACTGGTGCAGCGCCTCCTGCTGGTTGTCTCGGGAAGTAGGTCTTCCAGCCCAGAGTGCCCTCTGCAGACCAGTGTCTCACCTGCTGCTGGCCCCCTCATGTCCCTCCCAGACCCCAGTGTCCCTTTACCTTGGGGTGCTGCCCCCTGGCAGTGCCCCCCACACTCTGGGTCTCACCACCCAGGGAGACCCCAACCCTCTACCCCCCCCTTGCCTCAGTGGCTACTACCAGTCACCATCCAGCCCCTGCTCTGGGGCAGACTGCAGTCTGTAATGGCCACTCATCATTGGCAAGGGGGTCGGACCAGCTGCCTTTTTTCCTATTCCCAGGCTGCCCCTCTGCAGCCCCAGTACCTCTGTAGTCCTTCACCAAGGCCTTCAGGCTGGGGGTTTACCAGGCTGGAGCTCCCCAGCTCCCTGGCCCTTCCCCAGCACTGCTCGACTTCAGGTCCCTTCCTCTCAGACAGCTAGCCCTTCTCTCTCTAGGGCTAGGGTGAGACTTCTCTTGCTGCTGGCCCACAGCCCTCTTCTAAGGACCATCTGGTCCCGGACTAAGCTGGCCACAGCTGTGGTCAGCTACTCACTCAGCTTCCCCAGCTGTTCTCACTCCTCTTCCCCCAGCCGCTGCCCTCTCCAGGGCCGCTTTTACTATTGGCTCTGCAGGGCAGCCCTCTCCCAGGGTTGTTTTAACCCCTTCAGGGCGAGAGTGGGGCAACCACCCCACTACAGGGGGGAGGATCAGTGTGTTCAGGCTGCCCTGCTGGCTGGAGCTCTCTCCCTCCCTGGGCTGTTGCTGCTGGCTGGGACCCCTTTTGGGAGCCACTGCTGCTGTGGGGAAGGGGGGGCCTTGCCGGCCAGCCCCCTCATCCCCACCCCTCTGGAGGAAGGAGAAGCGAGGACCCCACCACCACCGTTGTCACCCCTTCTGCCTGGGTCCTCACCTGGCTGGCTGCCGCCCGCTTGCTGCTGCTCCTGAGCTGGCTGCCTCGGGGAGGAGGAGGAAGGCCGCTGCAAGGAATTGTGGAGGGGGTCGGTTATTGGACTGAGTGACTTGAACAGCTGTGCTCCTGGGGGGGTGGTAGCCTTTTGCTGCTGTGGGGGCTGGGGGAGAGGTGTGGAGCCCTCCCCTAGTCCAGCTGCGCCCCGCCACGTCTTCCTTCACCACCACCACCACCCCTTTTTGCCACCGTCCCCTCCACCAACCCAGCTGACCATCAACACCTGCTGCTCGCCCCTCGACGGGGCTGCTTGCTTCTTCGCCCACCACCATCCAGAACTGTTTCCAGCAGCGAGCAAGGACTGGAGCGAGCCCCACAAGCGCTCATGGGTGCACTCCCCCCATTTTCTGTTTGGACTTGGCCCCCCTCCCTCAGTTGCCTTTGGGTGGGGGGCCTCCCCGTTACCCCCCAGCCCAGTTTTTTTCTTCCCTTCCTCCCGTACTTCCCCAGAAGATTTTTCCCTGGTTGTTTGCCTGTCCCACCCTGACCCCATCCTAGGTTCCTGGGTTTGTTAGTGTGCCCGCCCTGCCCCACCCCACCTCTTGCAAGTTTGTTACTTTGCCTGCCCCGCCCCTCCCCAGGAGTTTGGTTCCCTCCTGCCCTTGTGCTCTACTCACCCCACCCTCAGTTGTTTGCTGTTCCCCCTGACTCCCGTTGACCCCTGCCCCGCCCGACCGGCAGTTTGGTGTGCCCATGTCCCTTTCAAAGCTCTTGTGCCCCCCCCCCCCTTTTAAGTTGTTTACCCTGATCACTGCACCTCCCCTGGTGCAATTGTAGTCCTTCTCCGTCCGAGTGCAGCCGGAGGAGCCGGCGCCCCGCCCTGCGCCCGTGATTGTCCCCCTCTCCTTTGTTGTTCCCGTGTCCTTCTATTGTTAGCCCCCTCCTCCCCTGCCTGCAGCCTAGCGGGGAGGAGTGGTTGCTTCTTCCTTTCCCCCGATGCACCCCCTACTGTCGTCCCCCCCCCCGCTCACGCTGGTACCCTCCTTCCTGCTTAGAGTCTAGCAGGGAGGAGTGGTTGGCCCTGTCCCACCTTTCCTATTCCCATCACCCTGTTTGCTGGACCCTCCTCCCCTACCTGCCGTCTGGTGGGGAGGAGCAGTTGTCCATTGTCCCACCCCTGATTTGGGGCCTCCTCCTGCCTCTTTCCACTATGGAGGACTCTGCCCCTGCCCCTGCCCCTGGCCCTACTGCTCCCATAGTTCCTCCCTTACCCACCCCAGCGGCTACCCTCTCGGCCACCACTAGCCTAGACTCCGCCGCTGCCATGGCTGCCCCTTCCACCGGTAAAAAGGGCCAGGGGAATAAAAAGGGCAAAGGTCCCGCCCGGAAAACTAAACCTCCTGCTGGCGGGGCTGCCCTCCCTGCTGCGGCCCCAACGTCTGCCATGGCCCCTTCCTCCCCAACCGTTCCCTCCACCAGCTCTGGGGGTGCCCCATCCCTAGCCCCCAGAGTGTATGCCCAGGTGCCCCCCTCCAGCATGCCGCCGCACCATCTGCCCCGACTGCCGCCTCCAGTACCATTCCTGGCGGCCGGCGCCCCTTCCCCTCGCTGACCAGGAGGCACGGCGTCCGCTGCCTCCTGGTGCCCGCCTCGCCCCCCGTGGAAACGCACGTGCGGGCGCTGGCGAGGGTGGTAGGGCCCACGGCCGTCGTGGCGGCCTCCAAGATGTACGGTAAGGTTGTGTTCTTCCTAGCGTCAGAGGCCGCCGCTCAGGAGGCGGTGGAGAAGGGCATGGCGGTGGGGGGCGTGTTCGTTCCCCTAGAACCTCTGGAGGTCTTGGGCGTACGGGTGGTGTTGACCTCCGTCCTGCCCTTCCTGCCCAACGTTGCCTGCCCTCTCCACCCAGGGGAAACCCATCTCCATCATCAGCCGTCTCCCGCGGGGCTGCAAGGACCCCGCCCTCCGCCACGTCCTGTCCCTCCGCCAGCAGATGCAGATCCAAGTGCCGCCGGCGACGCGTGGCGGGGTGGCGCTCGAGGGGTCCTTCTTGGTGCCCTATCAGGGCGCCCATTACCGGGTCCATTATTCAACAGGGGAGGCCCGGTGCTTTCTCTGCCGGGCAACGGGGCACGTCCGGAGGGACTGCCCCCTGGCCCAGCCTGGAGGAGCGTCCGGGACTCCCGAGACCCGGGAGGGCGCCAGCCCAGTCACTGCCAGCGACCCTGGCAGCCTGGCTGCCACTGCTCCTCCTCCTGTGGAGGAGAGGGTGGCAAGACCTCTGCCGGCTGAGGGAGGGGGCCTGCCCCAGGGGGAGCTTTCCCTTCCTCCCGTTGTCCCATCCTTGCCGCCCGGAGCCTCAAAACAATCACCCTTGCCCCCTGGCCCTGCCCCTGCTGACCGGCCCTCCACCTCCACTTCGGAGGCCTGGGTGCTCGTCCGGGGGAAGTGTGGCGCCCGTAAATCGCGGGCTCGATCCCTCCCCTCCGACGAAGAGGGAGAGGAGGCCCCCGAAAAATGCTGCGGGGGGGCTGACGCGGTTACATCTTCTGCCGCGCCCCCGGATGGAGCCCAGCGGGAGACGCCGGCCGGAGCAGCAGACAGAGGTGTCACCACCCCCCTTGTTGAGTCCCCTCCCGAGGAGGTCTCTGTAGGAGATCCCCCGGCCCCTTTGCCATCTGTGGCCCCTGCCACTGCCGATACCGGGGCTATTACTGCCCTGGCTCCTGATGGGGAGGACTCTGGGGCCGCGGGGACTGAATTTACTTCTATATTCGAGGAGATCGAGGCCCTGGGTCTGACCCCAGTCACCCAGGGGGAGGACGACCCCCCCCCCGCCAGCGGGCCTCGATCTGGGCGGCGGCTCAGTTCCACTGCCCCCGCCTCCCTCTCCCTGCCCCTCGCTCCCAGCTGTAGCCCCCGCTCTGGTCCTGGGGGTACCCCGGCTCTCCCTAATTGCTTGGCTATGGATGGCACCTCACCTGAGGCCGCCGAGCCCCCAGAGGCGATGGCTGATGCCAAGCAGTTGGGTCCTGAGCCTGTGGGCGTGCCCTCTACCACCCGGATGGAGCGGTTGGCTTCCCCTCTGGAGGGGGGCCCCACTGAAGTTTTCGGTGTCGGCTGCGGGTGATGTGTTTCTCACAGCTCATGTGCCCGCCGTCGTTGAAGGCCCCTCTCTAACCCCGGTCCCTTTGTCCTCCAATCCTGGCCAAGAGGAGCCGCACCCCGATAGCCCGGCTGTCGGGGACCGTGAATCCATCAGTGTCCCCATTCCTGTTCCTACCCCTGCTCCCGGCGCCTTTCCTGACCCGGTCCCAGTGTTGGCCCTCGTCCCTAATCCCACCCCTTCTTCTGTCCTCGTCCCTGGTCCCGCCCCGCCCCAATCCTATTTCCGTTCCCAATGAGTCGTTCACCCTTTTTCCTGCCACCGCCCATGTTATTGCTGCCCCCGAGGTTGTCTCGTTTCCTTTGTCTACGGACAATTCTCAGGGGACGGTTTTCCTGTCCCCTCTTCCCAGCATCATGGGGGCTGCACTATTCCCTCTGCCGCCCCTTCCTGCGCCGGGGATGGGGACGGGCTGCCCGGCGCAACCATGCTGGGGTTCCGCTCCATGCTTGCCCGTCTCCGCAGGCCGCGAAGATCTTTTAGGGGCCTCGCCGAAGGAAGGCAGTGGGTTGGCTGCCACGTCCCCCTCTGCGCTGAGGGAAGAGCTGTGCCGTTTCCTGCAGGACACTCGTGGCTCAAAGGGCCAGGTGCAGCTCGCCCTTCAGCGCTGGGGGGACTTCCATCGCGTCCTCCCGGCCATGAAGGGCCTTTTGCAGGAGGGGAGAGGGACCAGGAGGCAGGGTCTCGTGGCCTACCGGCGGGCCCGTAAGTTCCGCGACTCCCTGATGACCTTTGGAGTCGAACATGGGTTGTTGCGGGGCTTGCTGGAGGCCATCGATTCCCCTGCCCATGAGGATTCGCCCCATGAAGGATACCATCTTTGCTATGCTGAACACCAGGGATTGTAGCATGGGTCTCCACAGGAGCCAGGTGCTCTCCTTCCTTCGGGGGGTACTCTGTGATCTTCCTGCAGGAGACCCACATGGCTCCAGCTGTCAAGGCTAGCTGGCAGCTGGAGTGGGGGGACGAGGTTTACTTTAACCACCTCAGCGCCCGTTTGGCTGGGGTAGCCACCCTGTTCTTCCCCGAGCTACGGCCTGAGGTGCTGGGGGCAGCCGAGGTCATGCCGGCTTGCCTGTTGTACATCCAGGCCTGCGTGGAGGGGCTGATATTAAACCTGGTCAACATTTATGCCCCGAATGCGGGCCCAGAACAAGTGCGTTTCTACTCGCAGGCGTCAGCCTTCCTCAGCACTCTGGATCCTCATGAGTGCCTGGTCCTAGGCGGGGACTTCAACACCACCCTCGAGGACTGGGACCACTCAGGAGTCGAGATGTCCCAGATCGTGGATCATCACTCCCTGGTGGATGTCTGGCACGACCACCACCCGGACGACGATGTTACCTTTACTTATGTTCGGGTGGAGGGGGATCGGTCGCGCCACTCCCGGTTGGACCGCATGTATATTTCGCGTTTCCATCTGGCATGAGCCTATGCCTCCGGCATCGGGCCAGCCCCATTCTTGGATCGCCACTTGGTGACTGTGACAGTCTCTCTCAGTCTGGAGAGGCCGGGGCCGGCCTATTGGCATTTTAATAACAGCTTGCTGGAGGATGTGGGCTTCGTGGCATCCTTCTGGGAGTTCTGGCTGGCCTGGCAGGGGCAGTGGTGGGCCTTTCCCTCGGCGAGGCAGTGGTGGGATGTGGGGAAGGTGTGGGCACGGCTCATCTGCCGTGACTACACCCGGGGCGCCACGCAGCGGAGGGATGCGGTGATAGGGCAGTTGGAGTGGCAGGTTTTACAGCTAGAGAGGCGTCTTGCCTCCGGCCCTGAGGATCCACCCCTCCACGCAGCGTGCTGGGAGAAGCAGGAGGAGCTCCGGGCCCTGGAGGACCATCGAGCCCGGGGCACTTTTGTTCGATCCTGCATCCGCCTCCTTCGGGAGATGGATCGCGGCTCCTGCTTCTTCTACGCCCTGGCAAAAAGGAGGGAGGCCAAAAAGCATGACACCTGCCTCCTGGCGGAGGATGGGACCCCCCTCACGGATCCAGAGGAGATGTGTGGAAGGGCCAGGGCCTTCTACACTAACTTTTTCTCCCCGGATCCGACCGACGCCGATGCCCACAGGGTTCTCTGGACCGAACTCCCGACAGTCAGTGCAGGTGACCAAGACCAGCTGGAGCTACCTCTCTCTCTGGCCGAGTGCTCGGAAGCCCTCCGCCGCATGCCCACTAATAAATCTCCGGGCATGGACGGGCTGGCCGTGGAGTTCCACCGCATGATCTGGGATGTCCTCGGCACAGACCTTGTCATCGTCTGGTCCGAATCCTTGCAAAGCGGGGTCCTCCTTCTCTCGTGCAGGTGAGCTGTGCTTGCCTTATTGCCGAAGAAGGGGGACCTTTGCGACTTACGGAATTGGTGTCCCATCTCACTCCTCAGCACAGATTACAAGGTTGTATTGAAGGCCATCTCGCTGCGGCTGGGGTCCGTGCTGGTGGACATGGTCCATCCCAACCAGATCTATACTGTCCCGAGCCAGACCATCTTTGACAACTTGTATTTGGTCCGGGACCTCTTGGAGCTGGGGCGTAGGGATGGTCTGTCGTTCGTCCTCCTGTCCCTGGACCAGGAGAAGGCATGTGACAGAGTGGACCACGGGTATCTCCTGGGCACCCTGCGGGTGTTCGGCTTCGGGCCCCAGTTTGTGGGGTTCTCCAGGTGCTGTACGCCGATGCGGAGTGTCTGGTCAGGCTCAACTGGACCCTGACCGAGCCGGTCAGCTTCGGGCGGGGAATACGGCAGGGGTGCCCCCTCTCGGGCCAGCTGTACGCTATGGCGGTCGAGCCCTTCCTCTGTCTCCTCCATAGGAGGTTGACGGGGTTGGCGCTGCGGAAGCCGGAGCTGTGGCTGGTCCTGTCGGCGTACACCGCCAACGTGCTCCTCGTGGTCCAGGACCCGGGCGACTTGGCGCAGGTGGAGTCTTACCAGGCCGTTTACTCGGCAGCCTCCTCCGCCCGGGTCAACTGGGTCAAGAGCTCTGGCCTGGTGGTCGGGGACGGGTGGCAGGCGAGCTCCCTCCTGCCCACGCTTCAAGTCATCCTGTGGAGCGTGGGTCTGCTGCTCTATCTCGGTGTTCATCTATCTGCCGCGCATCCTTCGCCAGGGTGGGTGAGCGGCTGCGGAGATGGACAGGACTGTTCCGTTGTCTCTCCCTGCGAGGGAGGGTGCTGGTGTTTGAACCAATTGGTCCTGCCCATGCTCTGGCACCGACTCAACACCCTGAGCCTGGCCCCGAGGATCCTGGCCAGCCTCCAGAGGATGGCTCCGGAGTTTTTCTGGCCGGGGCTGCACTGGGTCTCTGCAGGGGCTCTGAGTCTTCTCCTGGAGGAGGGAGGACAGAGCCTGGTTTGCTTGCACAGCCAGGTCCATGTCTTCTGCCTCCAGGCCCTGCAGAGGCTCCTTTATGGTGCAGGTAGTCCGGCGTGGAGCACGTTGGCGCACGCCTTCCTGCGCCGCTTCCGAGGGCTTCAATATGACCAGCAGCTCTTTTTTCTCCATCCGAGAGGCCTTCCACGAGACCTCTCTGAGCTGCTGGTCTTCTACCAGGACCTCTTCCGGACCTGGAAGCTTTTTTCGGCAACCAGGTCACTTGTGGACACCAAGGGAGCGGACCTCCTCGCGGAGCCCCTGCTACACAACCTTGATCTCCGTGTGCAGGAGGCAGAGTCTCCTTTGGTGTGTCGGAGGTTGGTCCTGGCAGAAACCACCAGAGTCGGAGACCTCCTGGACTATGACGGGGGATTGGGTGGAGCCCCATGCACTCAGACAACGCGTGGGGCTTTCCACCCTTCCGACCCCTAGGCTCGTACTCCAGGAGGTGAAGGCCACCTTGTCACCTGATTCTCTTGCTTTCCTGCGGCAAGCCCTGCAAGAGGGTGTTCCTCGCCCACCCCTCACCCCTGGCCCTCCGGACATTTTTCTCGGGCCCCTGTTCTGTGAGACTCCCCGTTCCCACACTCCAAGCCAGCTGCATACCCTGCAGCCAGTCCGGTTTCAAACCGCGCCCAGAAACCATCTGTACATGCTCATGCTCCATACGTTGCATTTCCTCACCCTCGTGTCCCGCCCCGACACCAAATGGCGGGACTATCTTCCACCTAAAGAGGGTGAGGAGCCCCGGTGGGCCAGCCTTTATTCCACCTTGGTCCCACAGCCCTCCGGGAACATTAGTTGGCAGCTCCTTCGTGGAGCCATGAGCATGGGCGTGCACCTGGCGCGGTTCACCCCTACACCTGAGGTCTGCCCCTTTTGCAGCATGAGGGAGAACCTGGCGCATGTCTATCTTGAATGCGCCAGGTTGCAGCTCCTATTCCAGCTCCTCGAGAACCTCTTAGTGAGGTTCTGGCTGCACTTCTCCCCACATTTGTTCCTCTTTGCACATCCTATCCGTGGCCCCACTAAGTCGCAAGACCTCCTCGTCAACCTCCTCCTGGCTCTGGCCAAAGTCTCCATCTGTAATACCAGAAGGAGGATGTTAGATGAGGGGGTGCTCTGCGACTGTGGGGCCTATTTCCATTCCTCCCTAGTTTCACGCAACTGGGCAGAGTTCCACTGGTCAGCGTCCGCTGGCTCCCTCAACAGCTTTGAGGAGCAGTGGTCACTGTCTGGGGTTCTCTGCTCGGCGTCCCCATCCGGTATCCTCATTTTGAACCTTTGACCTTCACTCCAATCCCTGTTTTTCCTTAGTTGTCCCCCGCAATCAGTTAGTCCCAGGGTCTAGTGGTCCCTCCCGCTAGGCTGGGGGAGGGGCCTTTAGCAGTGGGTGGGTTTGCACCCGCCCACCTCCCGGTTTTTTCCAATATGACCCCGCTACAGATACATGCCATTTTTAAAAACAAAGTAGGCGTGATTCTTCAGGCTACTTTCCATGCATCATTAACTTTCTGAGGAAGCCATTGGAGAATGAATCTTATTAGCAATCAGTTGTAATGTCATTCCTAGCACATCTGCATGAAAAAGGTTTATGGTAGCATAAAATGTGGAACACTTCTCTTTCATTTTCAGTTTGGAATAATCATTTTGGGGCATGCTGTGTAGTGGTTCATGCACTGTCCTATCAGAGTGTACTAGAGAAAGTAAAAATTGTCAGTAAAGCCTTTCTTATAGGTGCTAAGCACTTTGCTGTTATGTCCATGCGTTTACAGTTTCAAGCAATTCTTAATGTCTACTAATGTGAGTATTGCCAAAGAGAATGGCATATCCATAACAGAACATTACTGAATCAACCATTAGTTAAATTCAATTCACAATTAAAGGATGTTTTCAAACTTAACATATTCTGTATTAAAAATTTCCCATTAATACAAATACAAGAGGACACAGTGACAATACAATTTGTGCACAGCCGTAGATACCTCATGGCATTAGTACTGAGAATCCACTTTTTTGTTCTGATTAGTAAGGAAGCCTGAATCCCTTCTGTATTTAAAATCTTATGTGAAAGCATTATGCTATTGTTACTGGCAATATTTACATTTTATTGGACCCTTCAGTATAGCCATTAAGTAAACAAATAGCACTAATGTGATCATAAAATATATGAAGATTCCTGAAGTGCTAAATAATATATTATCCTGGATGTTCTTCCAGTCAGGTATACCTGAATTAAATGTACATATTCAGGGCTCAACCCTTCAAATGCTTATACCTGTGGATAGCATTCCACACAGATGTATTATTATTAGGCAGTGTGGCTTAGTGGATAGATCACTAACCTGCACTTAGAAAGCATTTCCATCCCCAGCTTATCTGCATGACTTTGGGCAAGTCCCTTCACCCCTCTGTGCCTCAGTTTCCCCATCTGTAACATGGGAATAATGATACTGGCCTCCTTTGGAAAGCACTTTGAGATCTACTGTTGAAAAGTGCTATATAAGAGCTAGGGATTATCAGTTATATTGCAGTAATACCTTGCGACCACCCAAGAATGGAACCCCACTGTGATAGGCACAGTACAAATAGTTCTGTTCACTTCAATAGAACAAATCCCATGACCTAAGCTACTTGAATCATAGGCCAAGATTTTTTTTTAAAAAATGGGTGCCTAAAGCCAACCTCCTGAGTCAATTGCTGAAATCACTGGGAGCTGCTGGGTGCTGAGCCCGTTTTGAGAATCTTGTCCAAGTTTGCAGGATCAGGCATTTAAATTCTAATCACAGACAAGTGTGTTTTCCTCAGTACTGGGGAATATGATTTGTGTTTGTCTCCCTCCTCCTGACGTGCTTAGAAATAGATTTTGGCTTCCAGGCTCCGGACGCTTTGATTTAGGAGAAGGAAAACAGAGTGGTAGAAACAAAACCTGAGATCCTGAAGGTATGCAGTCTCTAGCAGTTTACTGCTTGGAGCTGGGACCACATAGAAAGGCAGCCTCCCTACAAATGAGCAGCACTACTGAAGTGTGCTAAAAGCAGTGTTCTGCTGAGGCCTTCTCCTTTGTGCTCTTGAAAGCAGAAAAATGGTGCAAAGAGTAATGCTGCAGTGAAAAATGCAAACAGATAAAGAGGCAGGTTGTGATCTGTGCAAATTCTTGCTTATCTGGTCCTTTGTGGTACTTTCATCTTTTCTTTTTGCTGGTAAAATAGCTTAAAGGGCAGGATTTTCAAAAGCTTTCAGCGTTGGCTTAACTGCTCACACCAAAGTCAATGGTCAAACTCCCGCTGACGGGAGTAGTTAGACCCTTTTGAAAATCCTACCCTTGGTATTTAAAGGCCCAATCCTGCCACCCTTACTCATATTGAGCAATACTTACTCCCATGTGTAAGTAAGCGGACTAATGCAACTGATTCCATGAGTAAACTACCTCTCGATGTCATTAAGGGTACGGGTATCAGGTTTATCTAGGAAAATATAATAAAAGGCTCATCTTTAATATAAAAAAAATGTAAGTGGATGATGGGTGTTAGGTACACCTTCCAACTGATCTTTTTGTCTGTTTTAGAGTGTCAAATTTATTAGTGGAGCATAGCCCCCCGGGAAGTGGCGCCTACAGATCAGTAGGTGAATGGCTGGAAGCCATCAAAATGGGACGGTACACAGAGATCTTCATGGAAAATGGATACAGTTCAATGGATGCCGTGGCTCAGGTGACCTTGGAGTGAGTAGTTTTCTGATCATTTTCACCTGCTTTGCTGGAGTTGTGGAGAAGACAAATTGATTTAAATGTAGCAGAGAGATCTCGGGGAGGGGAAAGAAGAAGGGAAGCAATTAACTGTTTTGCCCAGTCAGCAGTTTCCAAGGAACCCTCATCTTTTATAGCCTGTGTCGATGATAACAAATGCATGAGAGGGTTGAACTTACGGTCACTGTGCTTGCTGCCAATACCTTGGCTCCTTTACTGAAATAAATTTACACTTGAGTTTGAATAACTGACAAACCATTCTCTGGCATAATAGCAACGGGATTATTATGGGTTGTTTAAAAAAAAAAGTTCTCTTGCTGGCACAGTTTTATACAAGTAAATACAGTGGGGCCAGAATGTCCTCTCACTGACTGGGCTTTCACTCTGGTGTGACTGGCTTCAGCGGAGTTACTCGTCACTTAAACCACTGCGAGTGGGGAGTCAGGCTCAGGAAGTGATGTCATCGTATGTGGTTTTTTTTACCTAGAAAAGATAAACATAAAAGTAGGTACAGTTGATATGGTTGATTTTGCAATAGTGACAAACGGAGACACATCAGTCAAATATAGACCTGTGTAATAAATACCCACAGCTGGATTCTGAGTTCTGAATCCTGGCAGTGTAAAGAGGTCTTAAATTGGCCATAAATTACATGTAAACTGTCAGAGGCCTTAGCGTAAATAGGAATCAGGCCCAAAGTGTGCATGAAAACATCCAGTCCAAAACAAAACTGTCAGTAGGAGAATTGGGATCATTTTGATCATTAATGTACTTCTGTATCGTATATGATGTTGCAAGGACAACTCAGATCCTACACTAGGGCCCAGCCCGAAGCTTAACTCCCCCAGGAGATGTCAGTGTTCTGCAGCTCAGAGGAAGCCATCTCCACCATGCAGAAGTAGGCCTGGGTGAACAAGTTTTCGGACCCTTTATGTGTGCATATGCATACTTCTGAAATCAGCCTGATCGGCTCAGACTGAATCCATAGCACTAAAGTCATGTAGTAAATGCCTTACGGCTATTGGTGAACTGTGTGCTATTTTTTTTTTAATGGCGTGTACTGTTTGTATAATGATGTCTATGCCTTATTCCTGCCACTTATTCAAACTGAGCATAGAGAGTGATTTCCAGTGGGATTAAACTGAAGTCAGGTTATCACAGATGTTGAATTAGAATGTAAAGGAATATGACCCCTTCTGATCCAGGGGTGTGTGCGCGCATGTGCACACACACACACACACACACTCTCTCTCTCTCTCTCTCTCTCTCTCTCTCTGCTGGCCAATATGCCAATTGCATCAATTTAAAATAAAATAAAAACCCTACTCTCCCAGAACCTTAACGTTTTTCTTGCCCTGCAGCAGGGGAGCTGTTTTGTCACAGGACCGCAGTTTTGCTCAGTGGAATTCACCCCGTGGGGTAGAAAATCCCCCCCCCCCCACACACACACACAAACAAAATGTAGGTGGGATTTTAAGCCTCCATGAGAGCTAAAATAACATTAAAGAGCAGGGGTCAAAACATAGCAGCATCTCTCCTCTCATTCAGGCTCTGCTTGTCATATCCACAGTTGTAACATTCCTCACTTATTATCCCTGCAATCTCAAACCCCAGTCCTGCAAGCACGCTCCTCTTTAACTTTGTGCACTGTGAGGTGACATCAGCATCTTATGTATTTGCTTAATTGTATTTCTGTAGCACCCTAGGGACCTCAGTCCAGGATCAGGGGCAGGGAGTGGGAATAGATGACCTCCAGAGGTCCCTTCCAGCCTGACATTTCTTTAATTTTGTGATGATTTCTTTGTGCCCAGCACTGCACAGACATAGATCAAAGACCACAGTTCCTGCCTCGGAGAGCTCACAATCTACATGGCAGAGGGGGCATGCCAAGAGCACCAGACAGAAACAGCGTGGGGGAAGGATTACTAGAGTTGAGCAGAAAAGTGGAAGCTGCTAGGATTATTCCCAGTGCTTAAAGTTAAGCACATGCCTAAGACTTCCAGATGGGGAGGTTTCCCCACTCTCACTGAACCCACAATCCCAGCTCTCACTGTCCCTGCATTCTGCCACTCACCATGTTAAGTTCGTCCATATTTCCTCAAGATTGTGTCATGTGAAATAGATGTAAAACCACATCTCACACTAGTTTGTATTTGCACCTAATCAGGGTTTGATTCATCAGAAATATTTGATCCCTGCTAAATGATTACATGGTTATGATCCACCCCAACGTCTATTAAAATGAGAGGGTAGGTAGTTCTCCGCCCCACAGGAATTATTAGTAAATGTAAAATCAACAAAGTAAATGAACCCAGCCTATTTTTTTTTGATGAGCAGTGAGCCCACTCTGTCTCTGTCCTCCACAATTTCTCTGTGCTGTTTCCCCATCTCTATTTCTCTTCTCCACGCTGTATGTATGCTGCCAGCTTCTAAGACTGGATTTTGCATCCTTGAAGCCAAAGGGAGTTTTGCCAAAGATGTCACTGAGTGCAGGATCCGCCCCTAGGGCTGATCAGAAGACATATTTCATTGTACATGAAATATGTCAAAGAAAGAGTTTTCTTAAAATTGTTCTGTGGATTTTTTCATCAAAAGCCTGCGACGTTTTCACTCGGGTGGAAATTTCCTCACAAAAATCCCATTGTGCCAAAATGTCATTATTTTCATGGAGAAAAGTTTCAGCAGAACATTTTCACCCTGCTCCACCATTTGCCATCACAGGGTTACCACCTCCTGCATGCTTTCCTCTCTAGTCCTTGCTGCAGGTGGTGTTTTCCTGCTTATCCGTCCTTTCTCTTTGTGATTGCTGTCTCTCCTTTGATTTGATCCCTTTTCCTCTCTTCTATTTCCTTTTACCTCTGCTCCGTTGTCCTTTTTCTCCCTTCCTCTTTCACTTCTTTCCCTCTGAGTTTGTTCCCTTCCTTTGCTTCCGTTCTTGTTCGCCACTTACCCCTCCTTCCTGCTTCTGTTTCCTTCTTGTCTCTCTCTACCAATCTCTTGCCTCTTCCCCAGTCTTTCCCCGTCCTGGTTCAGCTCCTCCATTCCTTGCCTCTGCCCTGCTCCACTTCACTGCTGCTGCAAGCAGAGGTGCCAGGAATTAACAAGATCGATGGAGCGCTGTTGCTTCAATGGATCTCACAGACACTTCGTTAAATTCATTAACTGTGCTGCCAGTGCATGTAGCATAGCAGCATGGGGCACAGAAGTAGAGGTTGGAAGAATGTGCCAAGGCATCAGACAGATGCAAACCAGCCCTGTCCAACCCCTGAGTAAAGAGCATCTGATGCTTCATGGATAACTCTGAAAAATGTTCCATTGTGGGCGGCAGCCTTTATCTCCTATATTCCTCTGTTTCTCTCTCTTCTTGTTCCTGAAAATGTTTATGTGAAAACAGGCCCTGTGGGTGAAATTCTCTTCTGCACCAGGAGTTGCATGGAAGCTGGGGGAAACAATTGTGGCTCCCTGATACACTGACCTGATCGGCCCTGGGAAGTCCCTCACTGAGTTTATAGCAATCTGGGAAATACTCTAAACTCTGCCCACTGGTAACCATCTCCTAGGCCCCCATACTAACACTGTGTTGGGACGGGACAGTGGCAGGGTATGTTGTCCCTTTACTAGCACTGCCACAATGGTTTACTGCTCACTGGCAAATCCAGCTGCCTTGAAACCCCTTCACAACCCCAGAGCAGTGCAAAGGGGCTGGAACCCCTGAGAGTATCACGGACTTTTTAATTCTATTTTCTTGTGTTTGACTTTTTAAACTGAAAGGAAAGATCCATGTTATAGTCTGAAGTCGTGTTTTTGTAAATATCAACTATTTGGCCATTCTTCCAAAATGTAATGATATATTTCAAACTATATCCACACTGCTCCTCCATATATTCTTTAAAGGCCCAGTGGTACAACCCTTAAATCAGGGGTTTTCAAACTGGGGGTCATGACCCTTCAGGGGGTCACAAGATTATTACACGGGAGGGTCTTGAATTGTCAGCCTCTACCTCAAACACCGCTTCACCTCCAGTATTTATAATAGTGTTAAATATTTTTTAAGTGTTTTTAATTTATAAGGGGGAGTCGCACTCAGAGACTTGCTGTGGGACAGGGGTCATCAGTACAAAAGTGTGAGAACCACTGCCTTAAACAAAACAATAAGCCCTTTCTCATGCATGTAATTCCAATGAAGTCAATGAGACTATGTGCCTGATCGATTGCTAACCAATGTGAACAAGGCTTACACAACTGAGCCCTAAGAAATATCCATATAATGTACTCTTCATTAAAATCAATGGGGAGTGTTCTTTAAAATTGAGTGGCATACTATTACTATGATATAGTGTCGTATAGGCTCTATATTTCCATGAATCACATCATCAGTTGGTATAAATCGGTAAAGGTCCGACTTCAGTGTAACTACACCAGTTTATGCCTGCTGAGGATCTGACCCTATCAATGTATTTTTGTGAGCAAATAAAATGCAGGGAATCTCCCACAGGTCAGGCTGGGTTCTGAGACAGCTTCTGCCATTGTACGATCTCACTTTACAGTTAGAACACAAGCTACCTGGGTTTGGTCAGATAATCTGCACACAAGTCAAGAGTGTTCTTGAGAAAATTATAACAGGCTAATTGGAAACAAAAACAAAGCAAAACTCTGTGATATTCTTTATATATTTTAAAAACACAAATGGCCAGATCCTCAGCTGATGTAAATTAGCAAATCTCCATTGACTTCAATAGTCCAAAATGAAAATTATCAAAGACCGAGGCTAGAACCTCGGCTGGTGTAAACTAGCTTTACTCCTTTGAAGTCAACAAAGCTAGGCTGAATAACACCAGCTGAGGATCTGAGCCACTGTTTCTCAAATAAGGAAATAAATATTTTTTCTGGCTACTAATGTGGATCCATCCTATAATTCTATAGGTTCTTTAATTGCTATTAGGAAAAAAATGAACTTGGGAACACACAGCATTCTTTACTGGTTAAAAAAGTTATTTATTTTTTTCGTAAAAGGGGATAACAAAATATTTTGTACAGTGCACATAAGAATTCAGGTTAAATGTTACATGTCATTGTCGATATAGGCAACTGTTCAATATATTCCAGAGCTGGGACTTGGGGGGATCAGGTGAAAACAAGAACATTTGAAAGTAGTTTTCATTTCCCAAATTGCACCAGTAAAACATCCTTTAAAATATGAGGTCTTCTCCAAACACTAGGTAAGACTGTAGATGCAAAATTCAACCTGTATGGAGAGAGAGGTGTAGGTTAGATAGAAAGAGTTGAGCTGGACCATCCTGGCCCAATAATACAGAATAATATCATTATAGTGAAATAAAGAGAACTGTTCTACTTTCCACTGAAAAAAATCTAAAGCTCTCTCAAAGACTATGGGCAAAATTTTTGAAAGTGACTAGTGAGTTTTGGTGCCCAGCTAATCATCTTAAAAGGGTCTGATTTTCAGAGAGCAGCTGCTCAGAGCTTTCTGAAAACAAGGCCTCATTAAGACATCTCAAGTTGGACATCCCAAAATGGAGGCCCCTGAAATCACTAATTACTTTTGAAAATCCTGTTCTGCCCTCTCACCAATCAAATAAAAATCCCAACTACCACCAATGGCAGGTTCAGATGAATGAATGTGTCCCAGAAATCACTCCCTGGTAGCAACAAATAGAAAATTAAAAACCAAAGGGCTAATTTGAATATCGCCCCAAGTCCTGAGCTCTGCCTGCTTAAGTAAAGACCTGAAAATGAATGTGTTCAAAGAGTGATGTCTACATTTAGTTCTAATTCTTGCAAAGGGATGAATCACCTTGTGAAAGGTGGAGCCTCACCCACCAGCCCCTGTTTCCGAATGGATATCAGACTTGAAGGAAACTGTGCAGATTGGAGAAGGCCTGCTCTTTAAACTTGTGGACCAGCTAGTGACTTTGAGTGTGTCTGGAGCTCTTTCATTACACAACAAGAATAACCTGACCAGGACAACACTCAAGAATAGATAGACATGACTTGACTCTCAATCTGACACTTGATTGGACCTATTACTAACGAAATGTGGACTACTATCCCGTACCTTTTGAAAAACCTGTATTTAATGAATCTCAGGACACCTGGGGGGTTGTTATTAAGTGAACAGCTATGAATATTTGTAATTATATGTGTTGTGTTGCTTTGCATTGTAATTTTTCTTATAAAATAAAATAAATTATTAATTTTTTTAAAAAAATAATTTGAATGACGACTATTCAAGGATTCACCTGCTCCTGCTACTTATTCTTACCCTAAAACCCCAATCCTCAGTTTGTGACATCACGTTTATTTCCAGAGGAACCAGCTCTGACCTTGTGATGATGCAGGGAGGGAATAATGAACAAGAGCAGATGAAGTCTTAAAAAACAAAGATGCTTATTTCATGCACAAGTCTCTAGTAAGTGGGTGCCTAATTCCCTTAGTATCCTCTGAAAATCCCAGCCTAAGGAACCAATTCATCCATTCTCACTCAAGTTGAGTGGTACCCGGAGCAGTCCCATTGATTTCAATAGGACTAAGGTACCACACAGCCTGAGTAAGAGTGGCAGAATCTGGCCCTGAAATGGGAAATGGAAAACAGCTGATCTATGCGGCCAAGTTGTGAGATGCTGAATGCTGAACATTTCTGGAAATCTGCCTACTTTACTTAGTTGCTTAAATAGAAGCTCACTTCTTTTACCCTGAATTTGAAAATCTGGTCCATAGTGTTTAAACAGAACTGTCTCTAAATAAAGTGTTTTAAAGATTTTTCTTGCCCAATCTTTAAGGATAAGGATTCAGTTAATGAAAGTATAAGCTATAGCACAGGTAAAGAGACCGCCGTATTGTCCCGAACTATGTTTGGAGATGGGCTTTCAGGACAGTGCCTATTCCTGCACCACATGCCATCTGTGGTGCTGTAAGGAATGAGTTCCATGGAAAGAGATAAGGACAAAACAGCAATTTTCACTCTGATTTCCTTGGCTTTGGTCTGTTGAAGTCAGGTCATTAACACGGCTGTAGTACACAGCTTTGAACTCATGTTTATTTTCATTTTCAACTATAGGCCAAAGAAAGGAAACGAAGAAGGAGAGAACTCTTAACACTGTAGACATGGCAGCTACATTGATACTCCGGGGCACCTATTTTAACAAGTGGGGGCTCAATGCTTTTGCACTTGCACAGATGCACCCGCAATCCGCAGGATCCTGTGTGCCATTCCTGCACACAAGGTGAATAACTAGACTTGCAAATAGTTAGGCAACAAGTAAATCTTTTACAAATGCAATTGCCTGATGCCTGTGCCCAGTGGTGGGTGCCTGGATGAGTAGGGAAGACGGTGAGATGCCTTTTAAAGATATGGGGTAATATTTTCAAAAATGCCTCAGTCCCATTTTCAAAAGCAACTTAGACCCTTAGGAACTCGGAAGGGCCTAACTCATCTGTGAAGATGGGACTTTTAGGGCATGTCTACACTGCAATAAAAAACCTGCAGCACCGTGTCTCAGAGCCCAGGTCAATTGACTCAGAATCATGGGGCTTGGGCTGCAGGGCTAAAAAATGCAATCTAGATGTTCACACTCAAGTTGGAGCCCAGGCTCAGTCTCTGCCCCTTCACAGAGTTTCAGATCGCAGACTTCAGCTTGAGTCTGAACATCTACACTGCAATTTTTAGCCCCCAAGTCAGCTGACCCAGGCCAGCCTCAGCTGTGCCACATGTCTTGTATCGCACTGTAGAGATACCTCTAGGCTTCTTAGGGCTTGACTATACTTTAAATGCTACAGCAGTGCCACTGCAGCTACGCCACTGTAGCACTTGAGTGTAGACAATACCTATGCCAATGGGAGGCATTCTCCCATCGGCATAGGTAATCCACCTTCCCGAGAGGCTGTAGCTAAGTCAATGGAAGAATTCTTCTGTCAACCTAGGGTTGTCTACACTGGAGGTTAGGTCGATAGAGATACATCTCACAGGCATATGGATTTTTCACATTCCTGAGAGAAGTAACTATGGTGATGTAAATTCCTAATGTAGACCAATCCTTAGGTGCTTTTGAGAATGTCACTACTTGCTTTGTAATGTACAAGGCAACATTAAATAAGGCACAGATGTTCTTCTTTGAGGGATGGTCCCTATTGTATTCCACTGAGGATTTACGCATTTGCACCATGCGTCTGGAGCCGGAGAATATGAAAGTAGTCGTGTCTGTTGGTCCACACATGAGCCCTTGCTTCACATCATTGTTTCGTCCGAGGTAATAATGGATGGGAAGGACCGACTGCGTTTCCAGTTCCTTCTCCCTGATGCATGGTCCAAGTCGGAGCTGCTAGTGTCCTCTTGTCTCTGACAAACCCAGTTTATAGTTTAGTTTTCTAGTTTTTGCTGTTTTTAAAATAGTTTAGCTTTTAGTAGTAGTTTTAGTAGAAGGGAGGCCTTTGAGGAATCCATTTACCGGTTCTCCCTGGAGTTGGAGTTTCTTTTCTCCCCCCGCCCTCTCCCCCCACAATTCCTTCCTGGTGCAAGCAGCAATGGAATGGTGCAGACAGCAACATCCACACTCCACTCCATCAGAGAAGGAGGGCAAACACTTAGACTTTCTGGGACTCAAGGTCTTCCCTCTAACCTTCAATTTTGATTTTCAAACTACCAGGCGTTGCTGGCCAAATATGACTTCCTCAGTTACAGAAAGTTGGAGGACTTTACTGAAAAGCTGCCTCAGCAAGATCAAATGTGTTTCCAATCTATCACGGAGGAGGGCAAACTGGTGGCAAACTGCTGCAGTCGGTGTACTCTATGGTCATGGGCATTGTCATGCAGAGGGAATCATGGCTGCACTCATCCCATTTCCCCAGAGAGGTGCAAACTACCATTGAGAATTTCCCTTCCAATGAGTCGCACCTGTTTAATCTGAAGACCCATGATTCCCTCCACTCCCTCAAGAATTTCAGAGCCACACTTAGATTGCTGAGTATCCATACACCTGCATCCAAGCAGAAATTCTGCCACATGCCATGTACTCAGCGGTTCAGGACTCCCCAGTTCTTCCACTAAAGGCCATATGCATCTACTCATAAGTGCCGAAAGACCCAATGATTCTGCCCTCTGGGCTCCTCTTCGCAGTCTTCATCATCTCATATTAAATCCTCTCAGAAATGATATTTCTGAAAGCTGCTAGAAAGCCATCAACCACCGTGTAACACATGCAACAAACACTGCCATGCAACAAACACATCCCCTTTGGGGATCATCTAGCACTCTTTTTACCAGCTTCAAGGGCAATAACAATGGGTAAGTGGGTCCTGGATGTCATCCACTATGGCTAAACAATCAAGTTCACCATACTACCTCATCCACATCCCCTACCCCAATCCCTTTACAAGGACCACTCACATGACAACATCTTTGCTCTACAAGTAGATTCCTTATTACAAAGGGGAGCGATAGAGTGTGTTCCTCCAGCTTTCAGGGCACAGGATTCTATTTGACTTACTTCCTGGTACCCAAGAAGAAGGGCAGGTGAAGACCAATCCTGGATCTCCATCACCTCAACCACTTCATGCACAAGCCCAAGTTTCATATAGTCACTTTAGAGGCCATCATACCATCACTAGAAAAAAGGCATCTGGTTTATGACTCTCGATATGCGGGCCACTTGTTTTCACATAGACATACATCCAACCCTCAAAAGATTCCTGAGGTTCATGGTGGGTCCTTAGCATTTTCAGTATAGGGTCCATTTGGACTCATTACTGCTCACTGAGTCTTCACCAAAGTTTTCTCTGTAGTGGCAGGTTGAAGTGAGCTGTAGCTCATGAAAGCTTATGCTCAAATAAATTTGTTAGTCTCTAAGGTGCCACAAGTACTTCTTTTCTTTCTGTAGTGGCAGTCCATCTCAGGCACTCCGGGGTACTTATTTCCCCTATCTCGATGACTGGCTACTAGCAGCGTTATCCAGACGAAACTCGAATCTGGACCTCCATGTTGTTCAGATTCCTCCCCTTCCTGGGAGTCAAATGTTGAAAAATCAACCCACACAGTACCTAGACTTCATAGGGGCCTCCATCAATTCAGTCACAGTCTGAGCTTACCTTTCAAGGAACAGATTACAGACTCTGCAGGAACTCGTTGACCAGGTAGACAACTGTCTGTCCTAGTCAGGACTTGCTAATCCCTCCTTGACCTCATAGCAGCTGCACGTACATCACTGCCTTCATTCACCTCCAACTTCACTGCCTATAGATGTGGCTCGAGCGTGTTTACTCACCCACGCGATGTGCCATGGGCTTTATGCTATCAGTCACTCCATGAGGTGCTCTCTTCTCTCCAGGAGTGAACCCCAGCAGGTCTGTACAGGGATTTCCTTCCTCCCATCCTCCCTGGACAGGACGATTCTCATGGATTCACCCCTCAAAGGATGGGGAGCTCACATGGGAGACCATGCAATGCAAGGGACATGGAGCCCTCGGGATTCCAGGATGCACATCAACATTCTGAAACTCTGGGTGGTCTGAACGTGTAAGCATTTCTCCTATCCATTTGCTCCTATCATGTTTTTAGGAAGTTGGACAACAACAACACCATTTATTACATCAACAAACAAGTGGGCACGATGTTGACTACTCTACGTGCAGAAGAAGTCAATCTCTGGGATTTGTGCACTGCCCATAAGATCCTGTTGTCGGCAGCCTGTTTTTCAGGGACTCAGAATGTGATTGCAGTCTCTCTCAGCAGAAGATTTTTCGCCAATCAGGAGTTTCATGACTCCATGCTAAATGACCTCTTCAGCTAATGGGGGTCTCTGACCAGAGATCTCTTTGCCTCCCATGTCAACAACAAATGCAGTACATACTGCTAAAGGCAGGGTATCCATTCTCAAGATGATGCCCTCATCTTCCATTGGTTGGACCAGATCAATTACACCTTCCTACCTCTTCCACTCCTCTCACAAGTCCTCCACAAAAACAGGTGGGAGAGGGCCACAGTTATTCTGATCACACCATTCTGGCAGTGCCGGTTTTGGTTTCCCAACCTTCTCCACATGTCATCCCATCCCCCACTACTCCTACCCACTTTCCAGGAGATGCTCATGCAACAGAATGGCAGGATCAGACATTCCAATCCACAGATGCTTCACATCAGAGCTTGGTATTTGGGGCATCTTCTCTGGAATAGGAGTATTCATCGGCAGTGCAAGACATCCTTTCGAGCAGCAGGAAAGAGACAAGTCAAGAATCCCTATTGGGCCAAGAGGAAGCACTTCACTTTCTGGTCCCAGCAGAAAGGGATTTCCCCTGTGGAAGTGGACATTCCTCTTCTTTCGAACTGCCTGCTGTCCTAGAAGACATCAGGGCTCTCCTTCAATTCTCTCAAACTCCACATAGCAGCTGTCAGTGCCTTCCACTCTCCCATGGAAGGACATTCCATATTTACACATCTGTTGACTACCATGTTTTGGAAAGGACTCCTTGGGACTTTCCCACCCATACCATCTATCACTCCCCATTGGGACCTCAGCCTCGTTCTATCAGCATTAATGAAATTGCCCTTCAAGCCTCTGGCTGCATGCTCTCTATGTACCTCCTTTCCATGAAAGTCACCTTCCTACTGGCTATTACTTTGGCAAAAGGGTAGGTGAACTTGGAGCCATGATGGCGGATCCCCCTTTCACCATGTTTCATAAGGACAAAGTGTCCCTGTGCCTACACCCCAAGTTTCTACCAAAGGTTATATCCTGGTTTCATGTCAGCCAACCCATACTCTTACCTGCTTTCTTTCCAAAGTATCATGCCTCAGCAGAGGAGCAACACCTTCTGTCTGCAGGGCCTTGGGCTCCTACCTGGTGAGGACGAGACCAATCAGGAAGTCCCCTGGACTACTGATCACTATTGCTCAGAGGATTAAGGGGCAGGAAATCACCACACAGAGGATTTCCAAATGGATTTTGGGGTGTATTACACTCTAACTGTTGTTGGGACTGCGTCCACCCCTTGGAGTGAGAGCAGAATTCTGCAACAGATGCCTCATTTGGCCTGGTGTCCTCCATTCAACTGTGTCATCCTCTTCCTCGCACTTTTCTCTGAATTAGGTACTGCTTGTCAATCACCTCAGTGGAATACAATAGGGACCATCATTCGAAGAAGAAGAAGAGGAAGTTACTTATCTGTAACTGGAGGTTCTTCCAAGATGTGTGGTCCCTATCTGTGGTCCCACCCCCGCTTCCCCTCTGCTACAGATCGGTTCAATTTGCATTGGAGAAGGAACCGGAGACACGGTCAGTCCACCCTGCCCTTTATCGCCTCAGAGGGAACCATGAGGTGAAGAAACGGTGCATGTGGGGACCAACGGACATGACTACTTTCAAATTCTCTGGCTCCAGATGCATGACATGCAAGCGTAAACCCTCTGTGGAATACAGATAGGGACCACACATCCCTCCAGTTACAAGTAAGTAACCCTTCTCTTCCCCTGCTATGCCTTATTGCTGCCCTTCTTTATAACTTTTCAGATAGCTAGCATCCACTGGGGCACTAGGAAGGAAAACTTCAGTGGAGCTATGGTGCTTTGTAAAGATGAGCATGGACTGCTTTCCCCAGGGGGCTTGTGGCCACACCCTGTGCAGATGGAGGAGCACCATGAAGTCTCTCCCCTGCGCAGGCATCACCCACAGTCATGTCCAATGGCTTATATATAGAAGGATCAGGACCCTTCACTCCAATATTTGATTTATACAGTGGATCCCCTGGTGACAGTTTATACACCGAAACTGGAAACTTCTGTGTTTTTCCCAATCTCTCTCTCTCTTTTTAATCAAGAGGTATATTGGGTTATGGAGCGTATGTTATTGCAAGGGAAAAGAGCAGGATAGTAAGTATCAAAAATTCTGGACTGGCTGTGGGAAGAGGAAGCCAACTCCTACCCCAGTTTATGAAGGAGTTTTAATATTGGATTAATAGAATTGCATATGGAATGCAAACACCCCCTAGTGTTTCAGGCTGGCTGGTCAGCATTGCATGGCTAGAGCAGAGCGATCCCATCAGAGAAATACTGAATGTATTAAATATTTGGGGCCAGGTTTTCTCCCATTTTAGGTACTTGAAGTGAAGGGTCTGGATTTTCAAATGCGCTCAGCACCCAACAGTTCTCACTGGAAAAAAATGTGGGAAGGGTCTTGAACCTTTTTAAAAATCTGACCCTGCCGCCCTATTTTTGGTGTATGTTACCAGCTGTGCGCATTGCAAATAAATCACCTATTGCAATGGCATTGCCACCTGTTCCTTCATTGTTAAGATTGCTGAGTCGCTTGCTGAACCGTTTTCACAATTCGGTGGAGGCCGAAATGAAAGGTCTGTCTCAGAAAAAGTTAGACACTTTTGCAGCCATTAAAAGTCCTTTGTTTCAAATAACGAGCATGCGGTTGTGGTTCCCTGACCTCTGTCGCATGCAGGTTGTGAATTCCTTAACGTATCTCATGCACCAGCTGAAAGGGGGCAGTGTAACGAAACAAAGCAGCCTTGTTCCAACTCAAAAGGCTGAAAATGTGTCAGTCTGTGGAGGATAGATCTAGCTTTCCCTTGGACAGGATTACTTGTTAAAATGCCCATGTCGGCCCTGATCATTTTGTATACAAAACAGTTTTTGAGATACAGTCTGATTATTGAACACAGAATACCTAGGGTCAGATTTTCAAAATAACTCAGCTCCCATTTAGGCACCTGAAGGAAGCAGCCAGATTTTGGGACCTGCTGGGTGCCGAGCAATTTGGAGAAACTGGCCCCTACAGTGATCGGTATTCTTCTCGAGGGGAGGGATTTTCAGAAGTTCCTGAGCACAAGTCCCAATGATTTTCAGTGCTCCTAAATTACTTGGGCACTTTTGAAAATCCCACCCAATGTGCTCATGAACTCCCATTGGCATCAATTGGAGTTGTGTACATATAGGAAAAAGGAGATTAGAATCCTTATATTGTAAAAATTGCTATATTAATTACTCCAGACCTGATTTAGAAGGCACTTCACCGGTGGAATTCTAGAGTTCCTCATAGGAAGACTTCAGGACGGGCCTTCATCCCTTCATAATCATTGATAAGGATTCTAACAATCATGTCATCTTATGTCAGAAACATAAATACACATGATTGGATCCTTTCCTCGCAAAACATTAGCATAAATAATAGCCCTAAAACCATATTACGGCATAATTTTTACAGCAAAATTCCCCATTCAAATTGTTCTCCTTAAAAAAATATGAAGTCCTAATAGGCTCTTTAATATTTAATTCGCTTTTAGGTAAAAGAGCACTTTCTTCTGCTTAACGCTGGCACCTACTGGTGGAGACAAGCAACAAAATCTTTATACATACTACTGAATTTCCCAAGAATCAAGCATGGTTCATTCAACAGTCTCCAACCCAATACACTGCCAACAGATTATATTGAGTCTTTTAGTTTGTATCCACATAACCCATTAAGATAATTACGAGCCCCAAAAGTCTGCCATCCTGCTGTTCTGAACTGGATGTCCTTAGTGTGCTGAATTGCTCCTGTAGTATAAATGAGCCCACTTGGGGTTTGGCTAATACACGTATCAAGCAAAATAGCTTGGTTAAGAGGCTGATTTTCATACTAGTGTAGCCCCCAGTGCTCTCACTGCAACCAAAAATTTCTGGATGTGTTTGATAAAAGGCATAAAGGTTTGGCTCTCCAACCTGATGTGAAAATTAAAGCCAGAGGCTATGCCATCATTTTGATGTATTCAATTTAATCTGCTCAGAACATCAGCTGAAGGAATTAGTTTCGCCTGGTGCAGCGTTCAGGTCAGATGTTTCACATTTACACAGTTAGCTCCAACATTTTCAAAATGAGGAGACCAAAGTCTGGCTCCTAGCTCCTTATTTAAGCTTTGGCCTGCTATATGTCCTTGGCAAATTACGTCACTTCTCAGGGCCTGAGATTTCCCCATCTGTTTAAAAAAAAAGGGATAATGGTACCGCCTTTGTAAAGCAGTCTGAGATCGAGGTACGGTAAGCGTGAGGTGTTGGTATCATTATCCATTTACAGCACCTAGAAGTTATTAAATACTGAGATCTTCCCACAGTAATCTAGAGAACCTACATGTGTTTTCTCCACACAGGGATTTGAGGCGGCTTGGAGTGACACTTGTTGGTCACCAGAAGAAGATAATGAGCAGCCTTCAAGAGATGAAGGTCCAGTTGGTGAATGGGATGGTGCCATTGTAACTTGGTTTTAAAGTCACTTTCTCAAGTGATCGACCCTGCACTTTGTAAACTAGCCCTGAGATTTATTATAACAAAAAGAACAAAAAAAGGGAAAGTCAGTTATTTCTATAACTGAAGGACATTGGTCTCTGCCACATAATTTATAATCAGTGTTTGACTAAAAATTTGCATTTCCTTCCTATTTGTGTCTTCATATTCATGAAGTAAATGTAACATGCATGGAAATGGATCTACTGTACATGAGGTTAACCATTTTCTTATGCTTCAGCAACAGCAACAAGAAAAAGCCTTCCCACCACACTTTGTCTGTACATGGAATATATAGAGAGCACCTTTATATACTGAATTATGGCAGCACATGTTAATACTTCCAAGGACTTAACTTGAATGGAAAAGTTTTGTAGCCATTCATGGGCTAACAAAAGCTGCAGTTTCCTGAAGTTTACTTCAAGTCTTATTTGTCTACAGAAGTGTATTGAAGAGCAATATGATTAGATTATTTCTTGATAGATATTTTGTTTTGTAAATTTAAAAAATGCTGTTACACAGCATTAAGTTATAGAGACTAGTGTAGAAACATGTTGCTTGTCCAGTGGCAAATACAATACAGGGTGTATATTTTCCCCCCTCTGTGTTATCAAGTTCCTTTTAATTTGCTCTTCTCTGAGATGAATACATGATTAATATGTATATACTGTACAGTTTGCTACACATCCAGGTACAAGAAGTTTTGGTTAGACTTGGTTTGGGTTGTTTTCTGCTACCACTTTGCTTGTATTTTTGCTGCTGTTTGGTTCAAACAACATATACAAACAAAGCTTTCAGGAGTTTTAATTACATATGTGAGGTAACAAGAGTGCATTTCAATAAAAGCTGTTTCTCTCTCTGTTTCTACATGAGCTCTGGATATTAAGGGGTAGATTTCAAAAGCATAAATGGGAGTTAGCCATCCAACTCACATTGGCTTTCAGTGGCAGTTGGGTACCTAATTCTTCTGGACCTTTGAAAGTCTCCCCCTAAAATATCCAGCTTGGCTCAGGACCCCTGTGTACTGTGACCAGTCTGCTGCAAATGGACTTAATCTCAGGGGCCCATATGCTTCCAAGCCAGCTGGGTCTGGGTAGAGACTAGTCACTGTTTTTAGCTCTGGATCTATAGGGCACACTCCCAGACTCAGACCTCTTGTCTTGAGCCCTAATTGGCTTGTCAGTCCACCACCCTAAACAATAAAACCAGTGCCTCTGACCTCCCGAGCCACTCAGTTGCTTACACACGCTAGCCCAGAGCTCCACTGAGGCTGTGCGCTCTCTGGGTACGAGGTTAACTCCTTAAAGGACAGCATGGCAGGGAAGAAGGGAGTACAGGCTTAGATAAGGAATCTCTTCACCACAGACACTTTACTCTTCAAAACATTGCAGTTACAGAGCATCACAAAATAACAGAAGTCCATTAGTCTGATCTCACCACTCTTGTGAGCCTGTGGTCTGTTCATGTTTCAGGCTGGACAAAGTCCCTCCTGCCCTCTTTTTCCACCAAGCCTTCAGTTCTGTGGTGATGGCCAGCCCCCCAACTCAGAGCAGCACCCCTTCTTAAGTGCAGTCTCTGTCTCCTTCACCCAGGTGCTCCTCTGGAAAGCTTATCCCTTCCCCCCTTCAGGCCCCAGTGTAGAAAAACCATCTTTCAATTGAGTCAGCAGTTGGGAAACAATCAAAGTGGATGGCCCTAGACTGCCATATTGATGCTTTCTCCTGCTGTCCCTTCAATGAAATGTCAAGCAGCTTTCCTGGGTAGTGTGTCTATCTGCAACACAATTCAATAAGCTTACCTTGATTAACATTAGGCTTGTGTTCGGCACATCATACAAAATGGAGTTCCTAACACAAGATGGAGGTTACAGTTTGATTCTTTGCAGGATATGAGAGAGCCAAGAGGGGTCAGGTAATCTTTTAATGGACCAACTTCAATTTGTGGAAGAGACTAGCTTTCGAGCTACATAAAGCCAGACCTGAAGAAGAGCTCTGGGTAACTCAATAGCACATCTCTCTCTCACCAACACAAATTGGTCCATTAAAAGATATTACCTCACCTCCTTGTTACAGTTTGATACAGACATGTCCCACTCCGTCACAAAGCACACAGGAGCAGAAGGAGAAATGTGCTGAATTTGATAAATGCGATGGAATCCTATAGTAGAGAAGTCATTTGTTTGAACAACAACATTGCTCTAGCCAGAACTTGACTGTAACCAGTTTCAATTTGCACATAGTAAAGCATGGGTGCTGGGATTTTCAAAGAAACCTATTGGAATTAGGCACCCAGCTCCCATTGAATTCCATCTTGAAACAATGAGGGACTTTGATTGTATTTCTGTATAGATGGAATTCTCCAATTGTCTATAATAGGCCCCATAGTCCGTTTTAAGAAAAAAGTCTCTGTTAAAGATAGGGATTGAAAGACTTGCTCAAATGATGGCAAATATTTTTCATTATTCTAGGGAATACTAGTTGTTTATGTGGGTTGGATAGCATCTTGCAGCATTCTTTCTTGAAGATGGTATCAACATATTCTGTTTTCCTTTCTCTTCTTCACCTCTGGAATAAAAGAGCATCTAATCTGTTGCTTAAATGATTCATTCCTCTCACTCAGAAGCAAGTATCTGAATACCACTTTAGTTGTTCTTAAACATCTTTTCTTTTTATATTTCCTCAAACCCCAAATACAAATAGCAGCTTCTAATAAAACAAAATCTCTCACAAAGAAAGATGGGGCTTGTGCTCCTAAATCTCTTTGGTGCATCTTCAAGTTTCCTGCAAACATGTTTAGTAAAAGCATATACCTAAAAAAAATCTTCTTTCTAGAACTGTTAGTTACTTCTCAGTGAGATATCGGTACCTTTCCAATTGGTGACAGGTCCAGGGGTGAACAGATGTAGGAAGAAGTCAGATGTATCTGGAAAGGGAGTAAAGAAATGCCTTCTTCCTACATCTGTTCACCCCAGACCTGCCACCAATTGGAAAGGTACCAAATTCATCTGCTAAGGTAAGAAATGGAAAAAAGAGACAACTTATACCAGAAGGGGCAGGTTTGACAAATCTTGGTTGTGTGATTTCTTGTCTTATTGTTTTATTTTTGTCAGCCACTGGGCCACAAAGAAAAAAAAAACAAATCAAGACATAACAATTGCTGCACGTAAAGGAGATTTGTCAAATAATGACATTGTCAGGGGAACCGTTGTGGAATTATCTGTGTCTTCCTGCCTGCAGTGCTTTGTAAAATAATCCGTAGGAAGACAGACACAGCAACTTATTTCTTCTGGAGGAATTCTTCAATTGCCACTTGCATCAATCATCAGTACTTGGAGAGATTTTTATTAGCAACTTCCAGCTCTTATCCTCTCCCTTTTCTGCCTGTTCTCTTCTGTCACTTGTTAACTGATGGAGTGGATTAGCACTCTGAAAAATGCAAGAAGGAGTTTGGTTTTGTTCTTTTTTGTGGGCTTTTAAAATAAAGTTCCCTTGGCCATTTGTGTTTTTCAAACACATATACAGTGTTTTGGGGATTTACTACATGAAGGTGAGAACAGTGTAAACAGTTGCCATTTGCTGGACCAGGCTTCAAAATATCTTTATGGTTAACTAGTAGAAAAAGGAATGTCCATAACCAGATTAACAAATTTATTAGAGCAAAGCTTTCGTGAGCTACAGTTCACTTCTCATGAAAGCTTATGCTCTAATAAATTTGTTAGTCTCTAAGGTGCCACGAGTACTCTTTTTCTTTTTGCGAATACAGACTAACACGGCTGCTACTCTGAAACCTGTCATAACCAGATTGCATTTGTAAATAGACTGGGCACTTTTTCTTAATTATTTAAATACATATACAAACCTTTTTATATTTAATGCAAGCACGTACGTTGCTACAAATCTGTTTATAATAGACTCTGTATATGAGTGGGAAAAAAACCATGACCAAGATTTTCGAAAACAGGGTCCTAAATAAGTGCCCTGATTTTCCAAAGTGCAGCCAAGATTCCTGTTGTAGCCAGAGAGGGAGCTGCTGGGTGCTCAGCTTATTGGAAAATCAAGCCATTCATTTAGTTACCTAAATATGTATTTTGGATCCAATCCTTAGGCACCCAGTTTTTAAGCTGGAATTTTCAAAAGAGGCTATGGGACTTAGATCCAGATCCCCAATGGTATTTAGGCTCCAAACTCCCATTTGATTTCAATAGGAGTTAGGCATCTAAACATCTTTGAGGATCTGGGCCTTTGCACCTAACTCCCTTAGGTCCCTCTGACAATTGCAGTCTAAAATCTTAGTCAATGTATTTTTATTTTACCTTAGCAGAGTTGGGATATCATTCAAAGCACAAGAAGAGAAATTTTCTTTTGGAAGGTATTTTTCGTTATTATACAAGAAAGGGTAGCAAGTAAAAATATATAGGTTAAAATCAGGTATTAGAAATGGAATATTGTATATATTGTCATGCAGTAGAATTGGGTCACAATGGTTTTCTGGTTTTGCTCTGTCTAAGCACAGAGAGGGGAAAAAGCTAAGTACTATAGTTAGCTATCCTTATTAGTGGTCTACCAGAAATTAAAACCTGAAAGAAAAATGCAAATGTTACCTACATTAAGATGGTGAAGTTTGATAATCAGAAATAAATTGTTAGGTGTACTTAGAGTATATACCTAGGGTAAGTCAAAGTGGTTTGCTCTTCCAACTGAGTAGCCCAGATGGTTACATAGATTACTTTTTTTCCGTCCATTTTGCTGCTAATTGTAAGGGAATATTTCAAAGGGAATGGGAGATAAGAACGTTCTTTTTCATCTCTGAAGGAGGAAGTCTTTCTAAGCACAGTTCTTGTTTAGAATGACCTCCGTTTATTCTTTGGAGAAGTTATCTAATCGTAAAAAAAAAGGAAGACTGATGAAAAAAAGTCAGCTGTAAACTTTATTTATTCCTTCTATATGTTAACAAAAATATGATGACGGTGCAAAAGTTGTGTCTATTCGGTGTTGAATATAAACATGTAGAAGTCCCAGTGGTCAAGATATTGTGACTCCTAAGACTGCTGTAGTTTTGAAACTAGTCATTAAGAAGTGTGTGAAATACATTGACAGCAGTCTGAGACTAACCTATAGTTTCGAGTCCTTTATTATTAAGTCTGTCTAAACCCCTTAGTGCAGGTGGGTTGGGACTCGGAGCACCTCTATTAAACAATGCCCCAATTTGCATTAAGTTCGATTCCCTGCATTGGAGTTTTAACTCATAGAAGGCTTAGCATATCTGTATTTATTTCCTTTTATTTTCATTTTTCCTTTGATGCTTTCTGTGCATTTTGTTTGTGTACATGTTTTTGTAGTGTAAGATATAAAATTTTATATTTTTTCATAAAAATAAAAATCTTTGAATAACAGTGACATCCTGATGTGGATCATGCTCACGCTGTTGGTACTTTGTACATAATCCCAACTAATCATTCAAAATGATGGGGTCTAAATTAGCCGTTACCACTCAAGAAACAGATTTTGGAGTCATTGTGGATAGTTCTCTGAAATCATCTGCAGTGGCAGTCAAAAAGTTACCAGAATGTTAGGAACCATTAGGAAAGGGTTCCATAATAAGACAATAAATATCATAATGCAACTATATAAATACATGATATGCTCACCCCTTGAATACTGTGTGCTGTTCTGTAGAACGCGTTGCCAGGGGATGTTGTGAAGGCCAATAGTATAACTGGGTTCAAAAAATAATTAGATGAGTTCACAGAGTACAGGTCCATCAATGGCTATTAGCCATGGGATGTAACCCCATGCTCTGGGTGTGCCTAGCCTCCAAGTGCCAGAAGCTGGGAGTGGACAACAGGGCACGGATCACTCTATAACTGCCCTGTTCTGTTCATTTCCTCTGAAACACCTGGTGTTGGTGACTGTCAGAAGACAAGATATTGGGCTAGGTGGACCATTGATCTGATCCAATATGGCCATACCTATGTTCTTATGTTTCTACTCATAAATTCCAATGAGTCCCACAAAACACTAGACTCGCCTCTCACTGACTTGCTTACAGTATTGTGAATTCATGATATTTATCCCAAGTCTCCTGATAGTTGTTTTTCTCAAAGCTTCAGCTCCTGGAGTCCTGTGATTCCCTGAAAATCTCAGACTTCATTTAAAAAAAATAAATTTCTAACCTTTATGGTTACTGAGAAAAGTCTGAACAGATGAACCCTAGAGGCTGAGAAACCACTATGCAAATATAAAGAACCACACATTTATTGTTTTCTTTTAAAAAAATCTCATGATTTTCAAGATAATCTCCTTTTTTAAGAGGTACCTGCCTCTTAATTTTTGTAATGTTTACCTTTAGCAATACTATGCTGTTTATCTGTCTAGCTATTTATAACTCTCCCACCGATAGTATCTTAATTCTTAGTAATTGTGTCTGGGATTTGAACCCACTTCCATTTTAGTCAGTACACCTGATAGTTAAATAGGACCTGAGCCAAAGCCCATAGATGTCAATGGGAGTCTTCAATGAACTCTGAATAGGGCCAATAGCCTTTTTTAGGACACAGCTCTATTAAGCTAATACAGGAAAAGCATGTAGCATGTGTGTGAATTCCTGCCATCCTTCAGGCAGCAAGGGGGCTCCTTTTCCCCCACCTGCAGCTCCAATCATGCAAGGTGATATGAAGTTCACACCACACCCACACCCTACTCAGTCGGCAAAGCTATCAGAAGAGACAGCATGGCATGCAACCATCAACTGCTTTTGAATCAGTAAAACCAAAATGCTATGGAGATAAATAGCATTCTTTTTTTCAGGGTAAATCATTGTGGTTGCCCTTAAACACAGTAGAATCAGAGCAATTCTTAGTTTGTGGTGCTTAAAGGGCTGGAGACCGTCAGTATATCATCACTAGCCTGGGACCCAGATTCAGCTCCTTGCTCTGCTACATGCTTCCTGTGTGCCTGTGGTCAAGTGATAACAATGGAAGGAGCCTAAATACTTTTGTGATCTGGGCCATACTATCTGTGCCTCAACTTCCTGGAGGTAACAGCACTTCCCTTCCTCACACGGGTGTTGGGAGGATAGATACACTAAAGACTGTGAAAGGGGCCAAGTGAGTACCACAGGTATCTAGAGAGATGGAGATGGGGACTTCCTGGTGGAGAGAGATGATTTGGCAATGCAAGGAAAAGAAGAAAGCCTTCAGCTAAACACCCTGAAAAGCGAGGGTGCAATCACCATATAGGCTAATGTCACACTATGGCCTGGAAAGGGGAACGCCTTACAAATCTCCTGTGCTCTGAGGGGAGTGACCCCTAGATCCACGGCGTATTGCACCCATCGGTGCCTGCATTCTGCTTCTGTGCCCTGCAGAGGGTCCTGGCAGCCTGCGAATGGATACCGCTGCAGCCAGCCCATGGGGGAGAGAGGAGAGAATCAGCTCCCACGTGCCTGGGAATGGACCCCCAAGCAGCACTGGCTTATGGGTTTGTATCCAATGTGGTTATTCGATTGCAAGAGTAACACACGCTGCTGTGTGTGTGAAAACAGTGGCTCACACAATACTGTGGGTGGGTGTTTGTGTAAGAGAGAATGTTGCCTCATACCAATGTGTGTGTGTGAGAGAGAGAAAGAGAGCAGCAGCTCACACAGTACAGCATGTGTGTATGTGTAGTTGTGAGTGAGAACAGTGGCTCACGAAATTCTGGGGGTGGCTGTCGGTGAATGAGAGCAACAGACAGCCAGGATTCACAGGGCGTGGGACAAAACTGAACAGAGATTTCGCCCACTCCAGTTCTGGTGCCCAGCCCCCACCTCTTCCCTAGTTCTTACTTTTCACTTCCCTTGACTCCAACTTGTTTGTTTAACATAGACATTTCTTCCCCAGAGTTGGAACCAGGAAAATCATTTATAACTGATTTTTTTTTAAAAAAAGAAAGAAGTCATGTCAAATTTCAAAATCATTTTTGTTGTGTCGGTTTTGAAAATGATTCTTTTTGTGGGCTTTCTTTTTCAATTTTTTGTGATCAATACAATCTACTACTAAAAAACATACTTTTGCCTCTCCCTGTCTCCCCTTTTTTTGCTTTGTTTTGCCACTTTGTAACTTTTGATTGGCTAACTTAGTCACACGGTGAGAGAGATTTGAATTTTTTTCCAAATCACTATACATTTCCCACTGTTTCTGAAGTCAACTGTGTCCACCTCTCCGCTCAGATGTGCAGCAGAAAGCCAGTGAGACTCACTGTCAGAGAAAGCTCTTGCCAGATAATCACACAGAGATGAATAAAATGAGGCTCCCTCCCCATGGGAGCCAGCTCTCTGCTTTTGGGCAGAGAAACACAGGCATTGCCAGACTGGATCAGGCCGATGGTCCATCTAGCCCAGTATCCTGCCTCTGACCGCGTTCGGCGTCAAAGGAAGGTGAAACAATTCCCAGGCAGGTGGATGTGGGATAGTCTGCACCCCTCCCCCACATACACACCATTAGCTCAAATGCACCATTGCAGCAGGGCAATATTATTGTTCAGAGCCCCCTCTGCTCTTCCCCAAATGGCTGCATTGGCCTCTCTGCTGGTTTTAACATCACCCATTGCCGGAAGGAAGCCAAATCAGGCTGGGTTTGTGCTCCAGGCTTTAGGGCTCCCACCAGCCAAGCCATGAGAACCACATGAACCTAACTAGAGACATCTGTGTATTTCCCCAGCTTTTTGCATTCTGTCCCCGCTCCCTTGCTATGGAACGAGGCAGAGCAAGTGAGAATGACTCTCTCCCACACCTGTCTCCCCTCCCCGTCAGGACACGCATTCGATAGGGGAAACTTTTCCCCCCGCTGTTTAAAACCTTCCATCTGGTCAGTGTCAACGGCCAAAGCCTCAAAAGCCAAGTTGTTGTGCTCACGAAAGCTTATGCTCAAATAAATTTGTTAGTCTCCAAGGTGCCACAAGTACTCCTTTTCTTTTTGCGAATACAGACTAACACGGCTGCTACTCTGAAATAAATCAAAACTGATGCACTTTAAACCTGCTAGA
This sequence comes from Dermochelys coriacea, assembly GCF_009764565.3. Classification (NCBI taxonomy): domain Eukaryota; kingdom Metazoa; phylum Chordata; order Testudines; family Dermochelyidae; genus Dermochelys; species Dermochelys coriacea. The sequence continues at coordinate 8,205,531 of NC_050071.1, read as the reverse complement.
GCTGCGGGGGGCTGCTGAGGAATTCTGGATGACACTGGGCACTCTGCATGTCTGTTTCAGGCTGCAAACTCCATTTTGCTTGTAAGGCAGGTCATAACATTCTTAATCTTTTTTTGCCTCTCCTTTGGACTAAAATGCCAGGGTGGTAGAGGGCTAACAACAGCAGGCCCTTAAATTTGGATGAGCACTCTTGGACAAAGAAATAGCTACCACCCAGCCCGGACCAGTTGTTTAAGTCTGAACTCCAGGGGGTGGCAACTTAGCAGCTAATGAGGTAGTCACCTGGCAAAGGTTATAAAAGCAGATCTAGCAGCCCTCCCCCCCTTTAAAAGAGATCAGAAAGACTGAGTTCTGCAGAAGAAGTCACAGCAGGAGGAGAGGAAGGATCCTCCATTCCTCAGAGGATGCTGCCCAAAGAATGATCCAGAATGGTGAGGAAACTGAGGCAGAGAAACACAGGTAGGTGTTTCATTGTTTTGCCTGGATCTGTGCTTTTCGCACGCTAAGTGAATCATGGCTGTTTAGAAATCTTTGCAAAGTCTGTGAGCCCATTGACTTCACCTCCCCCTAAAGAGTTGAACTGTAAACCCAGGGTGCCCCCAAGGTTGGAGCTCTGGGGAAGTGTGTATTTAAGTTTGTGGGGTGGAGGGGAGTCAATACTGGTTCTGGGGCTTAGGGCATCTGGGCTGTTTGCTCCCTTTTCTGTGAGAGGCTAACAAAATGGGAGCCTCTGCCCAGGAAATGGGGGCAGTAATAATAACACTTACCTGCCTCACCATTAGGTTGTGAGCTTCATTTCAGGCACTGGTTCGTGGCTGTAATGTGCTTGGGGGCCCTTGCCTGCAAGATGCTCTCTGACGCCTGGATCCTTCATCTTTAAAGTTGACATGGGGGGGGGGGTCCCTATTGATTTGAATCAGAGCAGGATCAGGCTCCAATTGCACAGTATCTGAAGTGCTCTCCTTCCTGCTCTTGGCTTGCTGAGCAAACAGCAGTGTCAGGGAGGAAGACTTTTCCTGTAACTGAGGAAAATAACTTGGAAGGTTTTTACTGAAATGGAAGCAATTTGAGAAGAAAGGTGAATTCAACAGGACTACAGAGGTTTTTGTCCCACCACTTCCTTCCTGGTACACTCCTGCACTATGGATCTGAAACAGCCTGGGGCTGAAGGCTAGAGGCCAGATTTTCAAAAGTGCTCACTGCCCCGTAGCTCCCGCTGTCCTCGCAGACACAGCTCCTTTTTGAAAATTGGGCCACTTCATTTCGGGCGAGTTACAAACTCAGGGCCATATTTTCATGTGCTCAGCACCTGCAGCTGGGGGCAGATATTTCACAGGAAAAGAGTTCCCATTTAGGCTCTGAAATCAAGGACTGATTTTTCTAAAGAGCTCAGTGCCCGTTCTGTTGATCCCTTTGAAAGATGGCCTGCAAGGGATGTAGGCCAGTTGTATGGTACATACTCTGGGCCCTGGGTTTATTCGTGGCATCTCTAGTTTTGAGAAAGCAGCATAGTCTAGTGGGTAGGGCACTGGACTGGGCCTCAGTTTCTCTTCCCTCCTACGCCTGTTGGATGTGCTATAGCACAAACAGGAGTTAATTCAGGGAAGTCCTATGGCCTGTGTTGTACAGGAGGTCAGACTAGGTGATCACAGTGGGCATCTCCTGGCCGTATGATTTATGAAAATTCAGCTGCTTTCTTTGGTGCCTAGACTTTCTCATTACGTATCCATATACCTAGATGATACTTATAGAATGCAACCTTTTTAAAAAAATTACAGGTCTGTATGTATAATAAATGCCATGAAGATTAAATAGGGGAGGTGAACCTTGGATAAGATGGGAGACGAAGAAAGGAGAAAATAGTTTGCAGAAGGTTGCAGGTTTTTTCTTTTCATATTACACAGCAACAGCAAACTCATTGCTCAGTACCCACTGAGAGGGGAAAGAGCGAATTAACAACAGGCAGCAGAAATCAGACATTGTAAAGATAAACTGAAAGATTTAGGGGACGGTTGATTGAGGCGGTTGATTGACGGTTAAGGCACTAGATTGGACTCAGGGCACTGGGTTTCAATTCCCCACATTGCCACACATTTCCTGCGTGAAGCTGCTCAAGTCTGGTTTTTCAAATGCATTTATGGCCAGATTTGAAAGTGCTCAGCCCCCCCCCCCGCCCCCCCCGTTGAGCTGCCTGGATATAATCGTGGCCTCAAAGTCAGCGGGCCAGAATTTCACCCTCTGGTGCTGTTCTCCGTTTTACAAATGGGAATAAGGATGTTTCCTTTCCCCAGCATTCTCTGTCTTGTCTGTACCGACTGTAAACTCTTGGGGCAGGGTCTGTCTCTTTTGTCCTAGGGCACCTGACACAATGGGGCACTCATCTCCATCAGGGCCTCTCGCTGCTACCGTAATATAGATTGATTGAAATTGCAGATCTCAGAGTCGAGAGCAAATGAGTAGATCTCAGAGGACAATTTGTCCCCAGATCTTTCATATGAACAAATCCCTTATCTGTGGGGAACAAGTCCGATGCTGCTGTCCTAAGCAATGGTACAACACAATAGCCAGGAAATAATTCTCTTGAATTCACTAGAAACCTTGCTGGAATCTAGGTCTGGATCCAGGTTGACTAAGGGTTGACATTCCCCCTTTATTATCATTGTTCAGCTCATGTTGCCCAGCATCTGGAAGATGTGCATAAGATCTGGAGGCTTTTAACCATCGCTCCCTCGCGGCAAATGACATTAAACAAGGAGATCCAGTTGTCTTAGTCTCACTAAGAAATGTGCTTCCTTCTCACCTGTCAGCAAGCTATCATCACCCTTTTTTGGTGTTCATTAAAACCAGAATCGTTTTACCTTCCAAAAAGGGGAGTGTGACTGACTTTATTATCACAGGCCTATAAGGATCAAGTTTGCCACTTGAAAGCTTCTTCCTTTAGTTTGTGTCGACTCTAACCACTCATGGAAGTGACCTAAATGTCATTGTGCTCCTTGCACCTTTGCTCCATACACAGAATCGGTGGATGATGTTCCATACATCTTTACACCTGCTTCCCACTGGTGTAACCCCCTTGATTTCAGTGGAATTGGTTGTCTGTAGTTTTCTTTTAATAAACACCTCGAGTGAAATCTTAGCCCCACTGACGCTGATGTCAAAACCCTGTTGACTTCAGTAGGGTTAGGATTTTATCCTTCTCGTTTAAGTTGAGCTATTCCATATATTGCACATTGACTACCTTACTTTGCATGAAGTTGCATTGATTTCTGTGGGACCACTCTCCAAGTAAGGTCATATTTAACAGGGGTAAGGATGCCAGAATCTGGCCAATAGTGTATACAGACAGATTTTCAAAGAACTCAGCTCCCAGTTAAGCAACTGAACTTTATGGGAGCTGCTGAGCATTCAGCCCTGCTGCCAATCTGGCCCTAGGCAGAGAATTTTAAAAATAACATGTAGAACATTGAGCAGCACTTGATGTAGATCTATGGTGCTTGGCAAACAAGGAACTAAATTAGATACATTAGCTAGAGAAATAATTTCACAAATGACAAGTGAGCCAATAGCTATTGACTATCCTGATTGGGTTTTGCAGGAAAATGCTTGGTAAAAGTAATGGGTACACTTCTAAACTCATTTGGGGCTTTGTGTGTTCTTCATTGGGAGTGATCGGAACTGCAGGAAGTAGGAACATAAAGCGCTGTGCCAGGGAAGTTGGCTTTCTTCTTTGCAGCGGCCTGATGCAAAGACACTCCACAAAATTGTTACAATCCTTTTCTAATAGTGATAAAAAAGGAAACTCCATCAGAATTTCCAGCCTCTGGAGGGTGCTTCCAAACATGATGTATTGCCAGTCTCTGTGTTAAGAATAATAATAATAAAAAAAACCTCTAGATATTATAGAAGCTGCTCTGATCCACTTGCTGGCATGCAGTAATAGAATAAGCATTAAAACTGAATTATAATGGCTTTTTAAAACTCCCCTCATTTTTCTTTTTCATTATTTTTAATATCACATTAAGGGGGACATTTAGATTCGAGAGGGGAAAGTAAAGAAGCTGAAATCTTCTATTTGGATGCTGGCAGGTAGATGCAATTCTTCACCATGCATAAGGCAAAGGATTTCTTTCGGGGCCGGATTCTGACATATTTATTCACGTTGAATATCCCAGGAGTGGTTCCTTGGAAGGCAGTGGGAATGTTTGGAGTAAGGTGCTGTCCAATGGAAGCAACTGACCCTCTGTCTCTCCCATTCTGCAGGTGTCTCTTTTTGGTCTTTCTCTGCTTTGGGTTGATGGCTTACGTAGTCATGTCCTGGATGAGCACAATATGCCACAGGGTAGATGATATAGTTGGAAGACTGTGTGGCCTAATGGATAGGGTATTGGTGTGGGAGCCAGGAGAGCTGGGTTCTACTCCTGGCCTTATATGTGACTTTGGGCAATCCACTCCACCTTTCTGTGCCTCTGTTTACCCTCCCCCCATCTGAGAATGAGGCCTGGACACACTCTCTCTGTATGTGTATGTACAGCCTGGTCGTGGCTGTGATCTTGGTCTGGCCTCTAACTGCTACTGTGAATCAAAAGAGGACTCCGGCATGCCAGGGTGTCAGTCCGGTACCTTTCCTGAGCTCTAAACCTACTGTTGATTGTGAAGACTGTCCTGACTCCATCACTTGCCCCGCCTATCGCTCTGAGGAGATGTTATCTTTATGGCTGACTGACAGCTTTGCGTTTCTGCCTGGCTTGAATATGCCACTATGTTGCCTGTTCTAATGATTAGCTCCTGGTGGTGCTTGACCCCTATTTAAACACTCGGCTCTGCTTAGATGGCACGAAGCTGCTCGGGCAGTTCTGCGTGGCGCTCCCAGGGCTCCCATTCTCTGCGTAGCATGTTTCACTGCCTTGTGCAGGCAAGAGTGAAGGCTGTAGTTACTTAGGACTAGATTGGGACTTGGATTGCAGAAAGGAGAACACCCCAGCCTTACATCTTGCATGAGCTTCTGGGATTGCGGTCTGACCATGCAGGAGTCAGGAGATGCTGCATCCTGGAGGACCCGTGGGTGGGGAGTGATAGGGACTAAGCAGAGCCTTGGTTTCATCCCCCACTACTCACCTGCCATTTGGCCAGGGATAAATTACTAGTACTGTCTTAGGAACAAGGAGAGCAGTGGCATTGCGACTTGCGGGGCTTTGAGTCACAGGGCCTCCTGTGCCTAAAGGAGTGGTCCAGCCCGGCTGTAAGCCGTCAGTAAACAGACCAGAAGAGCTCCACATGGAGAAGGCCCCCCCTGCCCATGTGGCACCGCTCAGAGAGGCCGCTGCTCCTCACAGTCCTGGATAGTGCTGTTGCTTTATTCAGAGCAGGATGGAGGATTTTTGGTACGAGTTTCCTCCGTTGAGCTCTGCTCCTGTTAATATTGACTGGAAACCAATTTGCCCCCCAATTATGTGAATATGAATCAATACAGCTGTTGACTTAGGTGAGGGGTACAGGATCTAAAAAAAGCGCACACAAGGCATTTCTCAGACCTGTCGCCCAAGTCATTAGCAGGGTGAAAGAGTCTATGGAAATTCCTATTACCGCCTTTATTTATTCTTAAAGACTTCCAGGGGGCTCATTTCCAGTGTCTTCAAAGCTGGCAGCTAGTGCAAATACAGAGGCGAAATCCCTCAGCAGAGTCTTGTTTGTTGCCTGATAAATTGGGGGGTGGGAGGGAGAAAGCTTGGCATTTTTATGATTGCAAATTCAAGGAAACAAATTTCAGGTGGTGGGGTTTTTAAATGCTAAATTGTTTACTTTATCTTGAAAAGCAGCATTAATTGAAACAGGCAGGCGGGTCCCACAAGACAAGGTTATCTTTATTTCAGGAATCATCATTCTGAGGTAAAGAAAAGCCTTTTTCTCATTTGGTCTAGCTGGTAATGTGAAGCTTTTGAATGAGAATTAACCCTATGAAGCAGCCAAGCCCTTTGTATCAATTCACGCAGCCGAATAAAAGTCTAGACGGCTCAATGGCAAACGGAGACATATCTGTGTCCCCATGGTTTTCTATCAGGATTAGTAAAACTATAAGAAACTTACACACAAAGCATTCTCCCATCTTGACTGCATTTTAATGAGCTGCTTATGTTAAGCAAGCCCTTGCCATTGTCCTGTTGTTACAGGGGGTAATCAGGACGTGCACGGCTACTAAACTGATAAACAGGTGAATCCACTGTGAACCTAGAGCAATTTCCATGTCTTCATGTGGAATGTTTTGCATATCAATATACATAGGAGCCCTGAGATATTCCTATTGATGTGATGAGATAGATAAAAGGGAGAAAGGAGTTGGGGATTTTGAAAGAAAGCTCTGAGATTCCATGAAAGTTGGGCCATGTGGGCTGGGGGATGGAATGGGAATAGAACTAGAAACTCTTAAGTATTTCAAGCTGAGGCATGTAACAATATCTTCAATGAGACAGGAGTCAGAAAGGACAGTGTATTTATTGATGTGGAGAAAGCATATGGCTTGGTTCCATGGGAGCTGATGTTTGGAATATTGAGGTGGTAGGAGTGGGACTTCTAGAAGTGCAAGGGATAGACGAGTCAAGAGGTAAGGTGGCAACAATACCTGGAGTTCCGTGGAGGTTTGAAGTAATGGTGGCATTGACACAAGGCAGTGTGCTGAGTCCACTTCTTGTCATCCTAGTTATAGAGTGAATTAGTAGGAGAATCAAGCAAAGCAAGTATGGGAAGAAGCGGACAGCAAGAAAGGACATGGAAGACCGAGGATATGATGGAAATCTTCTGCCAAGAGAAGTTTTAAGAGAAAAGAACTTGAACTCCAAGACCTATGAATGGGTGCCATGGACAGGAAGGAGTGGCAAAGGATCATGGGTGTGATAATGGCAGACCAGGTGCCAGCTCATGCCAAAGTCACCATGTCTCAATTGAACACTGATAGAAATATAGCTGGAATCAGTCTGACTTGCATGTTAATACTGTTAAAATAGGCATTAGACTTATAAGAATGTGTTTAGGGTTTTGACTTTATTGCATGCTTGTGAGTTGCTGCCTGCATTAATCTCACTTATAACATCTGCATCCCATATTGTGAGGTAATATTTGAGTGGTTGTAATGTGAGCCTCCAATCGTCAGACAGTAGAGAAACATTAAAAAGTGTGAAATTCAGATCATTAACAGAAGGTGTTACGTCCTTCCCAACAGGAAAGATCCATTGACACAAGACAGACTATTGCAGGATGTTAAAGAGGAAAAAAGACTTTGTTGTTCTGCCCTCACCCTCCTGGCCCCCAAAGATGAGTCATGAAAGTGGATTCCTCCCCACCAGTGAGTTTGCAGCTCAGAGCTCATGGCAGGAGGGGGATAACTCCCCTCCCCGCAAGTTTCCTTTTCCTATTTAATAAATTTTATATAGTTTCTTATAGGATTGACTCCAGTTGTTGTTGTTTTGGGTGTGAAATCTAAGGTGCAATTGACCTGGGGTAAGTGACTGGCCCTTTGGGACAGGGACTAACCAGAATATTACCGTAATCCTTGGCATAAGGGGCCATCTGTCACAAAGGGACACTCACCTGGGGTGGCGAGACAGATAGGAGTACCCAGGGAGACTGTCTGGGTCTCCAGGTTCAGGCTGCTGCAGGGCCTGAGGAGATGACACTTGAAGACTGGTTGGCTGTGAGTCCTGTTCTTAGATTTCACCAATCACCGCAGGCAACATAACAGTGGGCTTCTCCGACCCCTTGTATATAGGGAAAAAAGAGTCAAGAAATGAAAAGTCTAACATAGTTCTCAGGTAACATCTTTTTAATGATCCAACCCTGCTCCCCTCATCAGCTTTGGAACAAGCAAGAGAGAGACACCTCCTAAAGTATCTGTCCCATGCTTTGTATGAGGACAGGGACACTTCCAAACAGGACACAGAGTTTGAGCCTGCACCCCAAAAGTCAACAGCCGTTGTGCCTCTGACGTCCATGAGGAACAGGCCTAATAGGATGTGTTCAATAAAGCTGCTAGACTCAGGACCTCAAAGGATCCCGGGGGAGTTAAAGGATACTAAATAAGCATCTGAGGGTCTGGAGCCTAGTTCATGGCTCTGATTTTCAAAGGAGCTTAAGACTTAGGCACCTAGATCCCATTGGTTTTCAACAGGAATTGGATGCCTAACTCCTTCAGCTCCTTTGACAATCGCCCCCCACATTCATGTAGAAGAACTGATACTGACCTCTCTCATGCTGGTGTAAATCAGGAATAACTCCACTGAAGCCAGTGAAATAACACCAGTTTTAAAAAAAAACAAACAAAACCTGGTGTGAGCTGAGAATCACGTGCACCATTTTTGTCACTGCAGAATCTAACTCAGACTTCCATGACTGTGACACATGAATTACTCGGGGTGAATCTGACCCAATACATTCATTCAGAACACCTGGACAATTGAGCCTCTCCATACCTGAATCTGACCTGGTGTATTAATGTAGTGACGAGCGAATCAGTTCTTCCATGTTGCAATGAAACCATGCTCACCAACCTTCTCCCTGTGGCACTTCGGAACCTCTTTAGATGTAGTCAACTCTGACACCCTGCTTTTAAATCTGTGAGGGAGACTTTTACCAAGTTGTTTTACTGGCGTGGTTGGAAAAAGCTTCAGTTTCCAGGAGGCACTTTACAGCCCAGCAGAATAAATGAGAACCATTTCTGTGCCTCTGCAACATTGGAGTGGAAAATAATTTAACCACCCTTAATGCTGCTCCTCACGCTCCCCCCCCTCCTTCCCCGAACCCTTGAAGTTTCTCTAATTAGGATACACGTGCTTCCAAGTGTGCATGTTTAATAACACATCAAGTGCCAAAGGTCAGGCCATATTTGCATGAAAATAAGAAGCAAGAAGGAAAGGCGCAATCAGATGTAAATATCAAAGGGGAAATGTTAATAAGAGTAGCCCCACCAACAAAAGGGTTTACCCTGGTCCATTGAAAGCTTGTTGATTATTCATTTTGTACACTTGTAAGCAAATTCTAATCACAGCTGAAAGTGAAATGCTTTCAGAAGCCTGAAACAGAAGGAAGCAACTGTCCTCAGAGTTTAATGAAAGCCTTGACAAAGATTACATGCGTAGTTACTTAGTTACTGAAATCAGGGATGCCTCTGGAGTTTAGATCCTGTGTTCAAGAACTCCTGAGTGCTCTTGAATTTCATATTGAGAACAATCCTGCTATGGATAGGGGAAAAAAATCCCAGTGCACATCGCCTGGCATCATTTACACATGGGAGCAGCACAGCGGATGAGGGCAAGGAGGGTAATTAGAGATTCAGTGTTTTGTTGTTTTTGTTTTAATTTTGTACATTTTGTGTTCAAGGTTTAAAGAGCCGAAGGAACACAATCTCAAGTCGCTACTATTTACCTCTTTGATTGCAAATTTAAATATCAGCTGTTATTGACAGCAGTTCTGCCCTGGTGAGAACACCTTAATTTAACTCTGTACTGAGCATTATTGGAACACATACTAGAAAACTGTATTTATACCCAGCTACTGGGTATGTGTGTGTGAATCTGAAATGTAATGGAGAGCGATGGGTATGTTTAAAAAAAATCAACCAATATTTCAGGGGGGATGCTATTGAGTCCTCTACACCTTCCCCCAATAAACTTTCTTGATGACATAGGCCCAGATCCTCAAAGGCGTTTAGGTGTCTAACTCGTTGATTTCAATACTTAAATATCTTATTGTATTTGGGAGCTTTGGGCCTAACCTAATGCCCATTGACTTCAAACCCAGTGTCTCAGCAGGTGGAAATGGTCCTAGTGCCACTGAAGTCAATGGAGTGAGAACCATTTCCACCAGCTGAGGATCTGCCCTGAGAAGTGTCTCTTGAATAGTTGCAAAGACCATGGTAACTGCTGTGTGCTGTTCTTGTTGGAAAGGGAGTTGCATGATGCTGATGAGGGCCAAGAAAACAAGGCCAGCCCTTCCCTCCATGTGGCGACTCTCACCAAGTGTGTGTCCCAGTACAAAGAAGAGTCTTTGAAATTGCATATTAATGAAGCTCTTAATTTTTAACCACCCACCTAGGTATTGCAGTATTTGAAATGCCTGAGGGAGCTGGATTGATAGATTTGATCCAAGCTCCCACTCAGAAAGGATGGAAGTGGGAGATGAAATGAAGAGCATCATTTGACCTCGTCTTCGGTTCAATAAATGCCTTTTTCTTTTTGAAGCCGTTAATCGCATCAGAAAATGAATACATTCATTCCTAATACCACTTTCCCACATACGCTGTTTAGGTCTTCCTACAGGAAAGCATCCCTATTCAAGCAAATATTTAAGCACACGCTTAACTTGTAGCAGTTGCCTAAATGCCATTGGCTTCAATGGGATTTAAGCACATTTGTAAGTATTTCTTTGACTCAGGATAACATTTAACCAAATTACAAGTGAGTAAAATGTCATTTCAAGAGACGGACAGCCCAGAGGCATGAATTTCTAGCCTATTGTTGAATGCAGAATTACCATAGAAGAAAGTCCAATACGCTGTTTACCCATGTCTGCCTTGGCTAACTTTTCACTCAACTCCTAATTCTGTTATGGGAGAAAAAGGTCAAGTTGTAAATTTTGCCCACCAGCCATAACCTCCGCCCCTCTCCCACAGACAAAACAATCTCAAATATAATTATCTCTTACAGATTCAGCAGAATCACTAACCATTAGCTCTGTTGTATAAAGAAAGCATTTGAGAAATCTCTGTTCAGAAGCGTATGAGCTTTGTGAAGCTGTATAAAACTAAGGGACTAAGGAGATGGCATGACAATAAACATAGCGCATCAAAAACAAGCTGTCAACTGTAGAGCTTGACTATATCTCTCATTTTTGGAAGCACGTGAAGACCATGCTAGATTTAATCACACCTATAATTCACAGTGAAAGTCAAGTGGTTTAAGGAAGATACATTGAACAACCCTGTCTCTCCTCATTATGGGATTACAGAGCCCATATGGCATATAGTAGCTAAAGCGATGCTGGTTGTGAGTGTATAGCCTGTATCCTTCCAATAGCGAAGAGGGTTCCTGAAGCTTTCTGAATAAATGTCATCAACATACTTTAATTCAAGTGACCTCCAGCTGTGAAAATGGTCCCATGGGGCAGAAAAGACAAATTAACGCCAGTTTGTGTCTCGGTTTCCTAATTAACTGATCTATATTGATGCAGGAGAGAAGAGTAAATTGCAGCAGTTCCTTGCTCACTTCCTTTTGGGTTCTGATTAGTCAAGGGGACTTGAATTTTCATCTTCAGCTTTGTTACAAGCACCAGATTTGCCATCAGAATTAAACTGGAAATCTTGTGCAAGGGGCATCTGATGGAATCTTTGGCTAAAAACAAGTGGGCTAATTGCATGTGAATTATAGATAGATATTAGAGGTGCATGTTTGGTGGGATGGGGAGGAGCTGAGAATAAGCGATACACCATTATTTCAAATCAAAGGAGAAACCAATGTCCCACCATAAGAAACATTTTGAAAAAGTCCTGGGGGATCAGCTGGATTTATATTTCTCACAGCAAAACCACTGGCAAGTTCCAGGATAATGTTGTGGCTGTCTATACAGTCCGTTTTCAGGAACCCAGCTGATTGTTATGGTAAATGAAGGAGAGCTCTCCTAATGACAAAATAAAACCACCCCCAATGAGGGGCAGTAGCTTCATCAGCAGGAGAGCATCTCCCACTGATGAAGCAGTGTCCACATTGGTGCTATTCATTGTCAAAACTTTTGTTGTTCGGGATGTGTGGGGTGCATTTTTTTCCATACCCCTGAGCGACAAAAGTTTTAACCACAAAAGAGCAGTGTAGACATAGCCTTAGATTAAATCTCAGGATAAACTTCCTAACTAAGAACAGCAGAACAATGGAACAGACAGACTGCAGACAACAGACTAGGGAGGTTGTGGTCGGAAGCTGGAGGTTTTCAAAAGGAGGCTGGATAGCCATCTTGGATGGTTTAGGCACAACAAATCCTGCATCTTGGCAGGGGTTAGACTAGATGACCCTTGCAGTTCCTTCTAACCCTATGATTCTATGAATAAGGCTTTCCTTTTAACATTCCTTGTTCCATTCATTTTGGCTGGAGAGATTATTTAGAGGGACTCCCCCTTCCCCGAATTTGACAGTCTTTTATGGGGTATTAAAGATGGTAATAACTATCCTTTTGTGGGCAAAAGAGGGGAAGTTAGTTGAGATGGCCTTGAGCTGCCATTGTTGAAGTCCAATCCCGTTTCCTAGAAGACCCAACAAGACGGACACATTCAAAAGGAAGAGAAAAAAGCACAGGAAAGAAAGAAAATGCAGCTTCTTTCTGTGGTGTTGTGTTTCAATTGCAGCCTACCTGCTGGAAAAACAAAAGCATGGCACATTGTCTTATTAGCCCCTCTGGAAAACTTGTACCAGCATTGCACTGACTTTGTATTGCTTTTAGCTCCTTCATTCTAGTCAGAGGCTTACAGCAGTGTTGCTAAACACACAGTCTTGGCCACACTGTTACTAGACAGAAGGAAAAAGGTGAGGGATCGGAAAGAGAAGAAATAAGGTGGGGAAAGAAAGGAACAGAACTGCGGGAGACAACGACTCACATTTCAGTTGGTCATTGGGATTCAGCTGAAGGTAGTAATGTCATCTGAGTCCCTCTCTCTCTCTCTCTCTCTGTCCTGGTCTGCTTAGAACATCTCTCAGGATCAGGGTCATGAAGGCCCAGTGGTGTTACTGTAGATCTGGGATCCCAGGAGACCGTGGGAGAAGCAACCATAATGGTGAAGCTTACTCCTTTGTTTTCCCAGCCATCAGCTAGCCACCATCCACAGCTGTCTGTATTTGCCCCACAAAATGCCCTTTAAGAACCCCCCCAAGAGAGTGGTAGGTGGAATAGCCCATCCCTTCATACAATTCTCCAGTTATGCCTAATTGCTGACACACCAATTTTGGTGCATTGATTTCTGGTCGCATACTTCTCATTTAGCAGGCATGATCTGAACACAGTCCTTGAGTTATAGCAGGAGTCCTTTCTGTTTAGACTAGTTTAGTTCTTTTGTCTCCCTTTTCCCATCAACATTCATTGTTCTAGGTTATTGTGACACCTGTCCACTTCCTGCAGTTAGGCCCGGTTGGCCTACGCAAATTGTGAGCCTAACAGTCACTGCATTACCCATGACACCCCTTCCCCCACATATGAAGTCTCAGCCCCCTGAGTAGTCTGGAGGTGACAATTATAGATACTTTCCCTTCGGCCTATGCTTGCAGGTGCACAGGGCTCTGCGCGCACACACTCACATCCCATCCGTGTCACCAATGGCTTGCTGTCCTCCCTACATGTTCTCACCTTTAGTTATTGTCTCCAGACTCAAGTCTATTGAGCTTCTTGAGGTTAGTTATTGTTAAATGTAGAGGAGGCTTTTCTCAGGTGGAGGGGATATTGGATAGGAGGACTCACATCTTAATTCATTTAGGGGCCTGTGAAAGGCAGAACAGGATAGAACTGTCCACCTTAATGGGTCTGGACATATGACCCCCAAGACCCTGACAGAGATAATTAATTTCATATTTCCTAGGGCCAGATTGTGGAACCTTAATTCCCCCTGCAGAGCACTTACTCCCTGGAACAGTCCTGATGATTTCAATGAGATTACTCAGGTGAGTAACTGCTCCCTGGGGCATCTAATTGCTTCACAATATGCCCCCAAATTAGCTGGAGTAAACAAGAACCTGTTTAGAAGATGTGTCTGAGTGGGAGCCGGCCAAACAGGAAACTATGGCATCAACGCAATGGTAGCTGTTTCCCGCCTCTTCTATTGAACCCCTATTGTCCAATTCATTTTCACATGACACTCTCAATTAAGAAATAATTGAGAATAAGAAATGAATTTTGCCGTTGGATAATGATTACATTTATACAGTGTCCTCTTTTGGGCAGTGCAGGGTCAAGTGGGAATGGAGTAGTTATTTATCTGCCAGGGATTAGCATGACTTGCCTGCCTCAATTATAAATTACAATGCACATGTTGCTGAACTCTTGGTGCTCTGCACAAGTTTCATGCTAATCCTGTTCTGTAACTGGCAGCATTGAGAGCAAGAACCGAGCTTGCAAATGCAGGTGGTGGGAGTTTGACCCAAAGCTAAGCCACCAAGGGCAGAGGAGTGGATGGAATAAATACAGCCATCTCACAGTGAACCTACACGGTAATGAAAATGGATGGTGCTCTGTTAATTCTGGGCCAGATTTTGGCTTTGCCACAAGCCCTGTCTATGGGGAAGGGTGTAGCAGTGCTGGGCTGGAAGCAGACCCTGCGTCAATCAAAATTTGCCTCCAAGTTTCCCCTTGCTCTGGGGGGAATATACCCTGCACTCACCCATATATATTTCCCTGAATGATAGCACAGCTGTGTTAGTCAGTGCATTGTGAGTAGGAGGAGAGTTGAGCTCCACCCACCTGAGCAGGAGCGGGAGTGGTAGCTCTGCAGATACAGTTTCCCCACGAAGAAAAGGAGTACTCTCTAAGGTGCCACAAGTACTCCTTTTCTTTTTGCGAATACAGACTAACACGGCTGCTACTCTGAAATCAGTTTCCCCACGGTGCTGCTAACCAGGATACATATTATGTATGCATAGAGGGCACTGTAGTTTTATGGAGGGGAATGAACTCACCAGGAGGTGCAGCGATTAGTACCTGTGAGCTGTTGTCTAGGGAGGAAGGGGTTTCCTCCTTGCTGCCAGGCAGTTGTCTGTAGTTTTGCTGTTCCTGATGAAACAACGGAAGAGTTCATTGTTGCCACTGACTGTGGGTGATTGCAAGTTCCTCACCACACAAATACAATACCTATTTTTTTCTGGCAATGTGGACGGGATCCTGTTGAAGATTAAAAAGCAGCAGCAGGATTCTGGAACCAGCCCATTAGAAAAACATGATCTCAAGAATGACCAGAAAGCATTCGAGTTTGAAGACACCATCTTGGAATCTAAACCAGTGTTGTTCGCCAGTAACTTGAAATGGCCATCCTGGGACACACTGAGGACTTTGATGCAAGTCAACTTGAACCATGGGATTCTTATTCAGAAAGATTTTTCTTATTATCTTGAATCCAATAAAACTGATGACTGAACAATAACAGGCAATTGTCTTGGCAGTGTGTAGGGCCAAGAGATTTGATGTTATACAATCATTAGTTGTGGCTGCTTTGCACAAGACCAATATCTACAATGAAATTGTAGCTTTCCTTAAGGCACATTTCTCACCTATGCCAGCTGTCATTGTTCAGAGACTTCAGTTTCATAAACAAAATCAGTGAGTTGATGAGGGCATTGTCGCCTATATTCTCAAGCTGTGCTGAATCACCTAACATAGTAACTTTTGTAATATTCTTGACATGCTGTGAGATCGCCTTGTCTATGGAGTTCAGAACAAAGTGCTTCAATGCCATCTCTTTGCTGAGCCAAATTTGATATTCACCATCTTTCAGGAAAAGGCCTTGGCCACCGAAACAGCATCACTGAACACTAAGGAAATTTGTGTAGAAAGGAAATTCAGTAATTGACAAAAGAAAGGTCACATTGAGTGACTCTGCCGATCGAAGGTCAACAGCGTGAAGGAAAAGGACCATGAAAAGCATTCTCTTCCTCAAGCATCAAACAAACTTGACACTTCCTTCAACAATGCTGTAAAGAAGCTTTACCACATTCAGAATGTCCACAAGAAGGAACCTTGAGGTTCTGAAATGTTCACAGCAGTGCTCATCAATGGCCATGAATGAGATATAGAAGTTGACTCTGGTTCTTGAGTGCCAATTATCAATGAAGACGCATTCAGTCTTTTTTTCCCCCACATTGTCCTCCCAAGTTGGCACACAACCTTTAAGACTACAATGGACAAAATGTCAACTTCGTTGGAAGGTGTGATGTGAATGTTTCTTACGGCTCTTTATGTGGAAGATTTACTTTTATGGCAATGAGAGGCAATGTAAAAGTCTTTCTTAGGTAGAATCTCTGGTTCACACAATTGGGAATCTGGGTCCAAGGCATCCATAACATCAACAAAGAGTAACTAATAAAAATAATTGACAAATACCCTCAAGTGTTTTCTGAAGAATTGGAAGCTTATAAGGGACTGCCTGTATCTTACCATCTTGATGCAACTGTTGTGTCAATCCACATGAAGGTCAGGAATGTACCATTTGCCCTGTGTCTGAAGACTGACAGAGCTAGAGGGTATTGTTGCACAGGGAATCCTTGAGCCAGTTGTACGTACAAAATGGGATATCCCACTCATACCTGTATTCAAGCCAAATGGTGATGTGTGAATCTGGAGAGATTATAAGTGCACTGGAACAAGGCACTGAAACATGTCTGCTGTTAACCAAATACTTACTGTTCTTGCTGGAGGAAAAGTCATTGCAAAATTCGACCTTGCCCAAGTGCATCAACAATTGATTGTTGATGTAGATGCTCAGATGATGATTGCTCATTAAGGAGCATTTCTAGTCAAGCATCTCCAGTTTGGAATTTCCATTGCACCAGGAATGTTACAATGCTTCATGGAAACACAATTTTCCAGAATTCCAGGCTCTGTACCATATTTTGATGACGACGTCCTGATTATGGGATCAATTGAGGATGAACTTGCCAAGCAACTTCAAGAAGTCTTGTGCTGATTCAAGAAGTCAGGCATTCAAGTCAAGACGGAAAAATGTGAAACTGGAGTTACAAGTGTCACCTTCTTGGGCCGTCACATCAATGCATCTGGTATCCACCCAACACAAAACAAGTTACGGACAATCCATGATGTCCCGACCCAAAATCCAAACATGAACTTCAAGTTTTTCTTGGGTTGGTCAACTTCTACCACAGTTTTCTTCCAAAAAGGGCAACAGTCACTGAACTTCTTTGTCTTCTTGACAAAGGAGTTCCATGAAAATGGACTTGCCAGCATGCAGAAGCTTCTGAGATCATCAAGTTACTAATGCCTGACTCCGTCCTCATCCGCTACAATGAACAAAGGCCATTATAATTACCTGTCATTCATCACCTTATGGTGTCAGACTTGTTCTCAGCCATCCCTTGCTAGATGGAACTGAGGTACCTTGTGCCTACTATTCAAGAACCTTAACATCCACAGAGAGAGGCTATGCACAAATTGATAAAGAAGCACTCACTATCATTGCTACAGTCAAGAAATTCCACGATTGCCTCTATGGTTGTGCATTTGAGATTCGAACTGACCACAAACCACTTCTAGGAATTCTCTCCAATAACAAGCCGACACCTCTGGTCATGTCACCATGAATGCACCAATGGATTGTCATGCTAAGTGCTTACGACTACACACGTGTTTTACACACCAGGAGTTTTCACCCTCAATGCCAATGCACTGAGCCAAATGCTGCTACAGATGCTGGCTTGTGCCGTTACTCCTTCAAATGAAGTTTTGATGTTGGAATTGTTCCCTGATCTGCGTCTTAAGGCTGACCAGGTCACAAAAATGACTGCAAAGCATCTGATAGTGGCATATGTTCTCAACTGGGAGAGGATGTGTGTGGAGAGGATGGCCATCTGGGAAACTGCCTATGGAGTTCACACAATTTTTAAAATGTCAACATGAGCTTTCCACCCATAAAGGATACCTCTTATAGCAACATTGCAGCACTATAGTTTTATGTAGGGAATGATCATAATGGTCCCTTCTGACTTTAATATCTATGTACTCACCAGGGGCGCTGTTGTTAGTACCCATGAGTTGCCTAGAGTGGAAGGGATTTGCTCAGGGTTCAGTTCTGCTTCCTCCTTGCTACCAGTTTTGCTATAGTTTTTACTGTTCCTGTCAAAACAAAATGAAAGTGTGCATTGTTGCCACTGACCGTGAGTGATTACTACTTCCTCACCACACAAATACAATACAGGTAGTCAATGGAGACGAATTAGACAGGTGAGAGTCTGATTTTTATTCTTTAATATATGTCTGCTCCAACCCTTTATGGGACCAGAAACAGAAATACCAAACTACTGCAAGAAAGGCAGTTCTCCTAGGGCTGCATTGTATGCCATGCAAGGGCAAAAGTGCATGCAACCTCCTTACCCCCTTTGCATGGGTGCTTTAGGGACTGCTTGTCCCTGTCCTCCTTGTGTCCCCTAGGATGTGCAAGTTAGCCAAAAGGGGGCAAGAAAGAGGCAGGGCCATCGTCCCACCCTGACACCCTCTCCTCACCAGCCTGCAGTGTATGGCCAGGGTAGCATCATGCGGCAGGCGTATGGCTGGCACAAAATGCCCACTCTGCTGCAAGAAAGTCCCAGCAAATTTATCTGGTCTCCATTACTCTAGTATCTCAGCACCTCAGTCTTAAATGTATTTGCTCTCGAAACATCCCTTTCAGTAGGGAAGTGCAGTTATCCCCCATTTCACAGATGGAGAACTGAGGCCTAGAGAGAGTAAGGCCAAACTTTTAAGGGTAGTTAGAGGTTCCCCTTCCTACTTTGAAAATGTTAGTGGCCCCTAAACCGTGGACTGGGCCAGCTAAAGAAGCAGATAAGTGCCTATGTACCTTTAAGGATCTGGGCCGCAGTGACTTGCCCATGGAGTCGGGGGCAGAACTCGAACTTGGGTCTCTGGGGCTAGTGCCTTAACCACTGGGCTGTGCTTCCACTCTAAATTGGGCAACACAAAGAGCGTTCTAAAACCTGTGTCTCCAGCATGAGCAAGGAGAGACAGACAGACCTACCCTTTCTACTCCATTATCCCAAATACAAGGGCGTGCAGGGGGAAATATTTCCTTACACGATCAGGAGCCATGAATACATTCTCACTGGGAAATGGCCAGGCAAACTTGGACCTGGGAGAAAGGAGGATGGCAGAGACAGCATTGTGTTATGTGGTAACCTGATACTGGCTCAGGTATGGACAATAACGGTGAATGAACCTCTGGGATCAGACCCCAAATGCCGTGCATGGCCTCTGCTGGGTAGCAGAGGTTGCATCAGAGCAGCTCAAGGGTCTGCCTTTTCATTGCCCTTTGATGATGCATGGAGAGCTTATCATGCTAATAACATCTAATTGCCTTGGCCCACACTGGGATGGTGCTGGGCTGAGACTATCTCAGCCATGCTCCTTCTGGTGCCTGCACACCACCCAGTGAATGCCACTTCCTCCACCTCAGCACACTTTCTCTGGCTAGAAGCAGGAAGAGGCAATAATCTTACATGAACAATTGTCCTTCTGAGAACTCCAGACGGGTTTTGCAGATCCAAGAAGCTCGGATCCCGCAGCTACAGCTCAGTTAAGCATCAGCCCTGGAAATTCTGGGTGAAAGAAATTCTTTCTTTGCGAAAGCAATCCGTCCCGTCTGATTTTCAGCAAGCAGTTGAGCATTTCTCTAGCGTCCAAAGGAAGCTAATTCGGATCAAGGCTAATGAAAAAGATGCTTGCTTAGTGGCTAGAGCACTGGCCTGGGACTTCAGGAAACCTGGCTCTGCCACTGGCCTGGGTAATCTTGGGCAAATCACGTCCCCTGATCCGTGCCTCAGTTTCCCCATCTGTAAAATGGGGATAATGACACTAACTTCCTTTGTAGAGCACTTTAAGCGCCACTGATAAGTGCTGTATGCAAGCTAGGTGGTGTTATACTCATCTGCTCTTTCAAAATCCGTTGTCAGAGCTAACTATTGGTTTGTTTTGATCACAAGATTCAGCTTTCTTGGAAGCTGTCGACTGACCTATATCTTCTGTTGTAGAGGACTTATTTCTCTCAAGGATTATTGTTTAACTATAGAAAAAGCCAATCTTCCATGATGTAGAGCAACTTTTCTGAGCTTGGCACACTTGACCAAGCCAAAAGAAAAAAGTTGATTCTAAGCAGTAGCTGTGTAAGCGTGTGCACGGGGGCCGGGGGGCGGGGGAGACAGAGTCTGATTCCTCTGTGGCGTAAACTTGTGTAGTTCTATCAGAACCAGGAGTTTACACCAGCTGAGCATTTACAGTCCATCGCAGTGATTCTCATGAGAGAAGACAAAAGGAAAAGCTTACATTGTAGGTTGTGTGGCAGCCCACAAACTGTTAATATAATAATCAGGCAGCGTGCAGGTGGGAAATATCTCTTTAACTGTGTGACCGCTCTCCTGACCTAAAACAATGCAGAGTCCAGGGGAGAGGTATTTGTGCCTGCTAGTCAGTTCTGTGATGTATCTGTTGGGTGGGGAGGCGGGGGGAAGAATTAGAAAACACATGAGATGGAATGCCCAGACATTTTCTTCTTGAGCTACCAACAAAAGCCATATTTATTACAAGAAAATTGAAATCCCATTGATTTATCTTTTGATCCAATACATTTCAAGCTTGACATTTAAACATGAAACTCTACTCCAAAATTTAATCATTTTACTCCCAGAAAAATACATTTGAGAGTAGTGAAGTAGTGGGTGATGTAACAATTCCCCCGCCCCATCTCCGTCCAGTCACCCATTGTAAGATGGCAGTAGACCTGCCTCTAGCTCTGCTCTGCCCATCTGGGCAGCACTAGGGCAAGCGATGGCTCTCGTTTAATTCAGAGGCATTTAGTTCGAGCTGCACTGAGAAGCAGAACAGAGCCAGCTCTGCCCTGAGTCTTAATACCCCAGGGAGAACCCAGGGTTCTGATACTCTCAGTGGTGCCTCCTCCATCTCCAGGGCATAATCTGCCATCCCCTTAAGGAGGGTGCCCTCTCATTAAGGGCCCGGTTGCAGCCACACAAGAGAGTAAGAGTGATGCTAACCTCCATCTGTTCAAAAATCATGTCGGGCCCCAAACCAGCATGAGAGTGACTTAAAAATCCAGGACTATTTTACAAAACAATGCATGTCGCCATGACGTAACGTGAACAAGTAACGGTTAAACCCAGCTTTGTAACTGTCCCAGGATAGGTTTCAGAGTAGCAGCCGTGTTAGTCTGTATTCGCAAAAAGAAAAGGAGTACTTGTGGCACCTTAGAGACGAACAAATTTATTAGAGCATAAGCTGTAGCTCACGAAAGCTTATGCTCTAATAAATTTGTTAGTCTCTAAGGTGCCACAAGTACTCCTTTTCTTTTTTTCCCAGGATAGACTCAGTGCTAGGGCACCACCTCCCGGTTGTTCTAGGGATTATCTCTGCCTGGTCTGATGCTCCATTCCATCTCTCGTCCATGTGCCCTGCGCCTCCCCTCTCTCTTTAACTCAGTTGCTCCCTCTTTGTGGCTTGGCCCTCATGACAGGTCATGTGCGTTTTCCCTCTCTTGGGGTATCAAAGTCCCATGCAATGAACCATCCCTGGCAATCTTCAGATCACTGTCCTGACTGTGTTACTTCCCCAGTGGCTGGAAGGGGAACCTGGGCCTGCCCTCCCCTCTGGATTCCAACACAGGGAACCTCTATCCAGCAACCACTTTCTGCTTACTCCCAGACCCTTCTGCTATTTCCCTTTACTCGTTCCTACATACCTTCTTTTTCCCAGTGCTCTGTCCCGCCCATGGGGTCCACTCAAGTGTCCAGCTCCAAGGGAGTAGTTGCAACTGCTTCTCCTGCAGCCCTTTTCTGCTGCCAACTTCCTGGCTTTATACTAGCTCTGCCTATTCCTTCTGAGTTGGGCTCCGTCATCAATCAGGGGTAACTTAGACCACAACTGAGAGGAATTAGGTTTGCTATCTGCTTAAGTGGCCCCTTCTCAGCCTCATTTTAACCCTTTCCAGCTAGTATGGGGTGAACACCCCATCACACAGCCACAAACTGCTCTGCTCCAGCTGAGATGTACAAAACCCAACCTTCCCCCCCCCACCCCCAGCAAT
The DNA here is from genome assembly GCF_009764565.3 of Dermochelys coriacea. Lineage (NCBI taxonomy): Eukaryota > Metazoa > Chordata > Testudines > Dermochelyidae > Dermochelys > Dermochelys coriacea. The sequence goes on along the minus strand of NC_050071.1, from coordinate 8,183,705 downwards.
ACATTTGCCATACAAATCAATCCGCTAGACACACAATCAGATCAGGTGCTTGAATTTTGGCTTGTTTAGCAGCTCATAGAATCATAGAATATCAGGGTTGGAAGGGACCTCAGGAGTTCATCTAGTCCAACCCCCTGCTCAAAGCAGGAACAATCCCCAACGAAATCATCCCAGCCAGGGCTTTGTCAAGCCTGACCTTAAAAACTTCTAAGGAAGGAGATTCCACCACCTGCCTAGGTAACGCATTCCAGTGTTTCACCACCCTCCTAGTGAAAAAGTTTTTCCTAATATCCAACCTAAATCTCCCGCACTGCAACTTGAGACCATTACGCCTTGTTCTGTCATCTGCTACCACCAAGAACAGTCTAGATCCATCCTCTTTGGAACCCCTTTTCAGGGGGTTGAAAGCAGTTATCAAATCCCCCCTCATTCTTCTCTCTGCAGACTAAATAATCCCAGTCTCCTCATGGTTCAGGGGTTGTGTTTTTATGCTATCCTAGGTACTTTACTGCGCCTCTTTACTTCTTAATGTCGTTTTTTCCCCCTGCATCTCTCTTTATCATGCTAACAGGAAAGCAAAACTGGTTTGCTCGAACTATAAATCTAGTTCCTGACCTTGCCAACATGCAGCAGGTAGAAAACTGGCATGAAAATGGGATTGTAATTGGTTGTGGTGTGTAATGATTCTGCTTGCTTATTATAAGTTCCTCCTTCTGGTGCACAGAATTAATCTTCACTTATTTTTGATGTGTCATCTTATCGTGGCTCTGAGGAAGTAACAGCACTTTAGGAAGGGCATTTGTATTTCATTGAACAAGTTAGCAGGACCCTAGAAGAGTGAGGGGCATGTGCAATTAATGATTATTATTTATTTGTTTAGAGCACCAGGTTTACTCAGTGCTGTACAAGACACCGAAAAAAATAGTCCTGTATTCAAGGAATTTATAGTGTAAGGGCCAGATTCTGGTACCGTCAGTCACTGAGAGGGCATTCAGCATTGGTCTCAATGGCCTCATCTGGGGTACTGTGTCCAATTCTAGGCCCCACACTACAAGAAGGATGTGGAAAAATTGGAAAGAGTCCAGTGGCGGGCAACAAAAATGATTAGGGGGCTGGAGCACATGATTTATGAGGAAAGACTGAGGGAATTGGGATTTTTTAGATTGCAGAAGAGAAGAATGAGGGGGGATTTGATAGCTGCTTTCAACTACCTGAAAGGTGGTTCCAAAGAGGATGGATCTAGACTATTCTCAGTGGTAGCAGATGACAGAACAAGGAGTAATGGTGTCAAGTTGCAGTGCGGGAGGTTTAGGTTGGATATTAGGAAAAACTTTTTCACTAAGAGGGTGGTGAAGCACTGGAATGTGTTCCCTAAGGAGGTGGTGGAATCTCCTTCCTTAGAGATTTTTAAGGTCAGGCTTGACAAAGCCCTGGCTGGGATGATTTCATTGGGGTTTGGTCCTGCTTTGAGCAGGGGGTTGGACTAGATGACCTCCTGAGGTCCCTTCCAACCCTGATAGTCTATGATTCTATGATTTTGAGCAGCATCATACTCCATAAATTATCCCCACCAACTTCAGTTTGTGGAGTCAGGTAGTCCTTGTGAAGAGCGAATGTAAAGTGTTGCAGAGAGGAAGCCATTTGCAGTGTGCAACCATAAATCCCATTCATCCTACAAAACCCAGGGATTATGCTACATATTCCTGAATACCATCTACTGGCACTTTGGGCAAAATTGTCAAAAACGCTTCAGTGATTTACAAGCCTCACGTTAATATTTCCCAAAGCAGTTCAGTGATGTAGGTGCCTAAATCACATTGTTTTAAGTGAGACTTAGGCTCCTAAGTCTTTTACGCTCTTTTGAAAATGTTACACCTTCTCTATTAACTATTTACATACATACAAATATAGAACACTCCTGTAACACTACTCAGCATGGCTAAGGACACCATAATCAGGCCCTAAACAACAGATACAGATGCACTGGGACAGCCAGAAGAATATGGTTTTGCACTATTTAGGCAGATTCCATTTCAGGCCTCTAGTTTTGTGCTAAATGTAAATTGTAGGACAGCATCAATTTAATATCTGTCCCTTCCCACCCAAACGCCAATGTTTAATTTCCTGGAGGCAAAATTTCCTTTGGTTTTTAAATCTTTTGTTGTAAAAAGCCAGCCTTTGATATGAGTTTAAGCTGGGATTTTCAAAAAAGCCTAAGAGAGTTAAGTGCCTGACTCCAATTGAAAGGCAAGGGAAATTGGGTGTTCAATTCCCTTGGGCTTCTTTGAAAATTCCAGCATAGCTGTTGTTGTAAGGTGCCAGAATCACAGCCCTAGAGACTGAATGCCTCTTCATTCAGTGATCATATCTCGCCGAACGTACTACCAACAGCTCTGCTTTACTCAATGCCCAATGCCAGCTGGCTATGCAAAACAACCAGAACTTTACATCACCCCACCCCGTTCAGACTGTCTTTAAGGCTGAGCTTCCCAAGGCACAGTCACCATAATATAGCTAACTCCTCCCTCAAGAGGCACATCCATGCAGGGGAGGAAAAGCATACCCCTTCCACAAGCTTTGGGCCCAGGCACATGGGAGTAAGCAAGGCTATGTGGCTGCTTACTGCCTCCATGCAGCTGGTAGAAGGGAGAGGAGTGGAGAAGTCTTATGTCACTACCACCCCGAGTCACTGAACTAACTAGACCAGTGCTGGAGGGTAGGCATTTACGGCTGGTGCATCAGAAATGAGGCCATTGTTGCTGTCATGCAGTGCAAAAGGCTTCCTAAACCCTGCTCTTAACATTAAAATCAATGGTCGTTGGATGCCTAAACGCCTCTGTGAATTGCACCTCTAAGTGACTTAGGTGCTTTTGAAAATGGGACTTAGGTGCCTACATTCTGTAGGCGCTCTGGGAAATTTGGCTTGACATTAAAACCCAGCCATAACTCCCTCTGCAAGCGTAGGGTGTACCTGCTGAACAAGTGCCAACCAATAATTGCAAGCCTTTGCAGCGCTGCATTAGGACGCTGGGAGTCAGTCTGCTGCAGAGTGCCTTGGTAAAGAACGACTTTACCCTGGTATCACTTCGCTGATGTTAGTGGAATTATTCCTGATTCACACTGGGGGAAGGGAGACCAGGATTGAGAAAAAAATCCTTTGGCTAACTACTGGAAAGAGTCATACCTTGTGGCGATGAAATTATCAGAAGTCTGCCATCCCAGCTATGAAATCCCTCTTCTTTATAAGTGGAAACCTCCAGACATGAGGACTTTAACTAATAGTGTTGCAGTAGGGAAATGAGCTAACTTCTACTGCAAACTGAGTTAGCTGCACTGCCATGAAATTCCTACCACCCAACTATGTTTACTATTGTCTTGACCTCAAACTGTATTTTTTTTTAAAATCTACTTCCCCCCCCCCCCACATATATCTGGGTAGGGGTTGTTTTCCCTAAGAAAACATTTATAAATATATATTATTTCTTTGAATTTCATTTAAAAAAATCAAAGGGCCAGATTTTTATAATTGCTCTGAATCCAGAATTGAAGCTGGGTTTTCAAAAGAGAGAGGCTGCCAGTGAAGGAGTGTACTTGCCCTTTAAGAGACAGCCAGATCCCAACCAACACCGCCTGGGTGCAATGAAGGAGGATTCCTGCCCCACCCTGCGGCTGGCCTATTTAAACAGGAACAGGCAGAAGAATAGGGGAGAAGGGATTAGAAGCTATTCAGGTGGTGAGCTCTCTCTAACCTGACCAGGTGCAGGGACTTTGTTTTTGGACTGAGTTCAGGCCTTCTGAACTGTTATTGCAATGCTCCTGCCATGAAGCTGTGCCAGAGACAGATTTATTTTGCTTAGTTTGTTTGGTTTCTCGTTGACCTGGTCTATGAAAGTGAATGTACTGCTGCCCAAGTAGGGAAGGTGAGGTGGGGCTCACTGCAGTGCCACACCTTGCCACTAGGAGGCACGTCACAATGGCTCCCACTGGGTACGTCTACACTGCATGCTGAACCCAAGTTCCCCTACTGTAGACACACAAATCAGTTTGACTTGGGTCAGCAAGCACGCAGGACCTGGATCCGAGGGCCCTGCTGTGGGGGTGTGTCGGGTCTGAGCCAGGTCCACTCCTGTCATTTTACAGGGTGGATGCTGGTCATGCTGCAGACCTGAGCCAGAAGGACTCACAGGGCATCATTCATTAGTATGCTTGTGAGACCCAGCTTGAGTAAGTGTAAACCAATGTTTACAATGCAGTGTGGATGCTCAAGTGCGTAGAAACAGAGTCTAAAGTCTGGGTCCCACAGACCCATGCTGTGCGTGCCATGTAGACCGACATACCCACTGTTATAGTCTTAGTTGTGCTTTCCCATTGCTCTGAGATTGTAACAAATTTGCTCCAAGCCTGTACTCTCGTTGGCTCTTAAAGTGGAGCCCTCGCTCCACCCTCTACCTACCCTTCCCCACTTGCTGTTCAGAGGTTGGGACTACCAGGGACATGATGCCCACTTACTCTTACTCTACCTGGACTATGGAGTGTTCTTACTTACTCCCCATTAGGTTCCTGTATATATGAACAGTCCACGGGACAGCCGAGACCTTAGCCTGCCTGTGGTTTATTTTGGACAGCTTCCAGTTAGGTAAGGGTCCTTTATGCAGCTCATATTTCCTCTTCTTCTCCTCTCAGAACAGGCTTTGGAAATCAAATGATTTCTTTGTTGCTCCCTGAAGTGAAGAACAGGGAAGATAATTAGCATTCAGGTGCTGTTGTTAGCATAATTAGAGGGCCAAAAGGGTGGCAATGATAGCTGCAAAGCCAGGTCCTAGGTCATAAATGTAATGGAGAAATAAATTAGGCCAGCATAATGCATTCAGATCCAGAACTCAGACACAGCTGGTATTGCGGGGGGAGGCTTTCTCCTGCTAGTTTATCATTCACACTTCAGTGATCTTTATGGAAATGCCCAATAAGTTGGGCAGAGTACAAATAGGCCCACTGAGGTAGTGTTAATACCCATTCTTATCAAATAGAATCACCATGGAACTAATCTTCTGCAAATTATTTCAGGGAGTTGACATTTTATGCGCACATTAAGGCTTCCTGGAAAAGATCCATCTGTCTGGAAAGAGGCACAGCTGATTTCAGTCAGGTTTTGGCTTGGCATTTATTAAGCTAAATCCGTGGACCTCTCTTAGTACCAAATGGACCTCTCCCTCTTCAAATAGAGCCAGGTGGAGGATGAGGGGGGAGAGGAGGAGGAGGAGAGAGGGCAAACAAAGGAGTAAAGTTGTGCTGAGGGGAAAAAAATACTACACACCAGGCAGCAGTGCATCCAGCTGTTCTGTCTAGTATGCCTTTGATTTGCCCACAAACTTGGAGTGAAGTGGCAATACACCAAATATGGTGTGAAAAGACCATTCTGTGAATCGGAAACTCTCAGGATGTAAATGTCTGGGCACTTGTAATATGCTGGATACCTGCCTACCATGAACGTGGGATGGTCTCGGTTCTCAGACCAACTGCACTTAAATTGAAGCTACAGAGCATCCAGCAGGTTTGTAAGACTTCTAGCCTCCCTTTACCAGAGGCTAGGACTGGACGACAAGAGATGGATCATTTGATGATTGCCCTGTTCTGTTCATTCCCTCTGAAGCACCTGGCATTGGCCATTGTCAGAAGACTGGATACTGGGTTAGCCCAGTATGACCATTCTTAGTGGAGATGAAAAGTTTCTCTCCCCCCCCCCACCCCAGTGTGTGACATCAGAGAAATAAGGGGCCAGGTCCTCTGCTAATGTAAATCAAGTCAATGCAGTGAGGCTGGCTTACAGAAGCTGAGGATCTGGTCCACAGTTTGTATATCCTTTTCACTCAAGATAAATGGGCCCGATAGAGTTCCGCTGATGCCAGTAGCAAAACTTCCATTGATTTTCAGGCTAACAATGAGTGAGCTTTTTCATTAGTGGGAAGGGTATATAAATTGTGTGGAGGGAAATTTATTTATTAAATTGTGTGTATTTGGTGGGGGATCTCCAAGCAATAACATACCCTGAACTTCACAATGACTGGTTTTTATCTCTGCTATTGCAATCCTGTTGCCCAGCAATGAATAGTTCCGAATGGTCCTGAATGCCAACTAAGTCCCAAACTAAAAATCCAACCTGCTGGGCTTTCTTCTCATTGCTCATGAACATAACAGTTAGCAGGTTTTTCTGTTGCGCCCTGCATCGGGATAATAAGATTTCCATATCCTTTTCCAAGAGGGATCTGCTTTTGGGAGTTCCATTCTTTTGTCTCCCAGACTAGGCCAGATTGATTGAAGGGATGGAATCAGAAAAGAAGCTTCCTGACACGTTCCGTTAATTACGACACAAGCGGACGACAGAAAATGTGTCTTTGATGATGGTGAGAAAAAAGCATGCACTGTATAATCAGCCATTTTAATGTTTTAATCACTGCAGATCTGTCTGTATGAAGAAAATGAAGGTCTTTAGACCAGGTCTTTAGAACACATTCCCACTGAGCTACAGCTTGTGTGTGGGAGTGTCACTGAGTGATATCATGATTTCCAAATGAACTATAAGGAAATCTATTGAAACAATATTGAATCATACACATTTTTATTCACCAGCTGTCCCAACCCCTGGCTACCTTATCTCCAGAGTCCTACAACCATGTGTTTGCTAAAAGATTAACAGCCCTTCGGGACTAATAGATGTTTTATCTCTGTTTGGCAAAAGCTTTGTTAAACAGCCAAATATGTGAATCTTAGGAAGTTCAATCATTTTTCTCAGGCTTATTTGCCCACTTCGTTTCTAGCTGAATCATTGCAATCTGTCTGGTACCTATTTCATGTGTGATGTATACTGTCAGTTGTCACTGATACATCATGCAGAGCAAAAGAAATGTGTGTACACCTGTACTTCTTACTTATCTCAAAGAGTTATAGGTTGCTCTTTACAAGGCCAGATTTCCACTACAGCTCAGCAATCACCAGCCCTGATTTCAGCACTTACTAAAAGAAGTATCTGGATTTTCAGAAAACCTCAGTGCTTGTTTAAACTTCTAAATGATACAGCCAGATTTTTCAAAAAGAGTTCAGCACCCAGAAGCTCCCATTGTTCTTAAAGGGAAGTAATGGAAATTTGGCCTTAGGTGTGTATTTAATAATAATAATCCATGTTCTGGTAGGGTCTAGAGATCTCCACTGAGATGAGTCCATAGTGCTATGTATTGTACAAGCAATAGTAAGTAGTGCTATGTATTGTACAAGCAATTGTAGTAAGAAAAATTTCCTGTTGCAGAAGCACACCATCTAAACAGACAAAATATGGTAGAAAGGAAGCATTACTATTCCCATTTGACAGCGAGGAAGAGGCACGGGGAGATTGCAGCTTGGCCAAAGTCATATAGGGAGTCTGGCAGGATCAGAAATTGAACCTTGGCCTCCTGAATTTCAATCCTGTGCCTTGATCACATTCTCTTCTCACAAGCCAAAACTACAATAGGCACGGTAAATATAGCCCATCCTCTATCCAGTCCAGTGGATCAACCTGTTTTACCCTTCGTCCTTGCTGTGTGACCAAGATTCTTTCCATCATCCATTGTATGTGTATTACATTGTAGTCATTAGTGAGCAAAATGCAGAGCATTCATTTATACGCACACATGCAGGACAGCTTGCATACTTGTGTCTCAAAGCACATTTCAAGGAGATGACTGAAATACTAGTAATGTGGCAGATCATCCACTAGCACTTCACAACAGTTCCTACATTTCCATGGACTACAGAAGTCTTCTCATTGAGAGAAGATGTTGATCGTCATACTTAGGGTATATCTGTACTTGGAGACAGGAGTGTGATTCCCAGCTTCTGTAGACATACTCGGGTCATCAGTCTTTTACCTTGCACATGGACTGTCACCAGGGGGAGGCAGAAGGGATCTGGGTATAATAGCTCATCTGAAGGTTATTTCTAACAAACTCATTAGTGACGCAAATGTTTAGGTCAAGATTTTTTAAAAAAATGACTAGAGGATACCTCAGTTTTGTGGATCTCTCTATTTTTGGACTTGATTTTCAGAATGTGGTTGCACAGGACTTTCTATAAATCAGCCCCCTTCCAGGGGTTTGAAGTTGCACATCCCAGAAATTGAGGAACCAAACTTCATGAGTCACTTACGAAAATCTCCGCTTTAAGATTTTGAAAATACACTACTGGGCCAAATCCTCAGCTGATGCAGATCAGTCTCTCTACACTGAAAACAGATGCTATGCTGAGTGAGGCCAGATCCTCAGCTGGTGTATGTTCTCTATAGGACAAATCTCTCTTTGTGAAGGTGTAATATACCTGGAGCAATTAGTCAATGTTATTCAATAACCCTAATAGGGATAAAATGAATAGGTTGCTCTTTGTGCATTAATTATTACACAGCCCCAGGAAAATGATTGAATGCAAAAGTTGTGATGAATATATTCCAAATGGGTTTCACTTGATGAGGTATTTGCTTCATGAGTGAAAATCCTTTGGCTGGGAAGATCAAATGCCCATACAAAAGCCACTCTTCAGCTTCAAGCAATTTGTGGAAGGCAACTTGAAGGGTGGCTCTGTCCTTACTCGCACTTTTAACATGAAATAGGCAGGGTGGAGTTTTCAAAAGCACTGCAGCCTTGGCCTAACTCAGCTTCCACTGAAACCAGTGGGAGTTTTGCTGTTCACTTCAATGGGAACCAAGTTAGACCAGCACAGAGTGCTTTTGAAAACCTGCCTTTAGGCCCCTGGTGGAAGAATGCAAGGAGCTGTCCCAGGGGCCAGACACAATAGCCATGTCTCGAGTGCCCTGGGGAGCATGGCATCCAGGTGAGGATGAGGAGTGGGTGGGACCTTGTCCTGTGCACTTGGGGATGAGCTAGCCAGGCATGCCTTGGGGAACAGGCTGCAGCATCTAAAGGGATCATCTCTAATGCAACCCCTGCTGGGTCATTGGGAGCTGTTGGGTGCCCAGCACTTTGGAAAATTAGGCCACTTATTTGGGTGCCAAAGGATGGGATTTCCAAAGGAACCAAGGGAGTTAGGCACTCAGCTGCCTTTGGCTTTCATGGGCTTAGCAGTCCAGCTCCGGGAGCCCTCTTTGAAAATGCTGGCCTTGGCCTATGAAGAATTAGTCTGTGGTTGACAAAGGAGATAAAGGGAGTTAGAGACACAGATACTACTGAAATGCCTTTAGGCTCCTTTGTAAATCCCAGCCTGGGTTTCCTGCTGGCCGCGGAGAGATTGGGCTCTCTGTAGTGTTGAACAGGGGCACTAATTTTAGAATCCCATAGAAAAAAAAATCCTACTGCCTTTTGAATAATCAGTATTGGTATTGTGAACTCTTGCAATTTTTATCGGAGTCTTGTAATATCTGGTGTCTTTCTTAAAGCCCCAGCTCCTGGAGTCAAGTGAATTATTCATTTCCTCCAGGCATTTGCTAAGATGGTCATCGTTGTTGCTGCAGAGTCGTTAATGCTGTTTAGAGACTAACAAATTTATTAGAGCATAAGCTTTTGTGAGCTACAGCTCACTTCGTCGGATCCATACAGTGGAAAATATAGTGGGGAGATTTTATATACACAGATAACATGAAACAATGGGTGTTACCGTCCTACTGTCCTTGTAAACTGCTGGAAATGGCCCACATGATTATTACTACAAAAGGTCCCCCCCCCACCGCTGTCCTGCTAGTAATAGCTCACCTTTCCTGATCACTCTTGTTACAGTCTGTATGGTAACACCCATTGTTTCATGTTCTCTATGTATATAAAATCTCCCCACTATATTTTCCACTGTATGCATCCGATGAAGTGAGCTGTAGCTCACGAAAGCTTATGCTCAAATACATTTGTTAGTCTCTAAGGTGCCATAAGTACTCCTTTTCTTTTTATGGATACAGATTAACTATGGATACTGCTACTCTGAAACCTGTTAATGCTGTTAGCACTGCTGTTCTTGGAGCTCCAGTGTTAGCCGGACCAGCAGAGAATGCAGCATGTTGATTCAGTAGGCCTCGATGTTCATAAACGGAGACCACAGACTTGGTTCAGTAGCAAAGTCACTTGCCAGGCTTATTGTCGACAAAGCATGGTCCTATTCTCCCACAGGAGCTACAGATACGCTAAGACATGTATGCCTGTGACAAGGTACCAGCTGGATCAACGTAACACAGTGGTGTCCCCTAGGCCAGTACAAAGATGCCCCTCCTCCGACTTCTCCTTTTATACATTGATACAAACAAGTTATGCATTACACTCCAGAAATTGTTAGTTACCACCCTTATACCTTGTACCTGCTAGTTCGAACAAAACATCCTTACCCATTATCTTGTCATCCTCGCCTAATGTTATGAGGGGTCAGTGTGTTCCTGTACCATCTCCTGGGAATTTGTTTACATAGTTGCTGAAGAATTCTGGGTGTTCTTGTACCATTCTCTCCAGTCAGGAATGTGCTTACTTGATTAACTAATAACTAGTGTGCCCCTGCTCTGCCAAGGCCAGGCCTACTTTGTTCAGCCTCTCAGCAATGCCTGGGGTTCTAACAAGGTCTACATTCATTACTATAGTATCCTAGTACTTCACAAGCATTAATGAAATTATTTTCACAACACCCCTGTGCCAGGAGGCAGTGTTGTTATCTTTACTGTACACCTGGGAAACTGAGGCACAGAGACGTTAAAGTCAAAAGAATCCAGTCACTTTGGGTACCCAATCTGAAAAGCGTATGATCTAATTTTTCAGAGTGTACGGCATTATAAAGCGCTTTATTATTCATCTCCACAAGTCTCGACTAGCCATGTGTGAACTGTGATTTGCCAACGGTTTAGGACTTGGCCAAAGTTGAGAACAAAAGGCACATCCTGAGTACCAGGGTGACCTCCTGCCAAATTTCAAACCTTGCTCCAAACTATGGAGGCACTATATATCTGTTGTCATGTGTTTACATACTCTGTGTGTGTGTGTGTGTGTGTGTGTGTGTGTGTGTGTGTGTGTAAATTATAAGTGGAGCTGGTAGTGATGCCTATCGCCCTATGCTTTTGATCACAAGACCTTGTTTTCAGTTACTTATAACTGGACAAACTTTAACTATTCAGGCTGAAATTTTCCATGACTTTGCCGTGTGTCTGTCACAGACTCATAATGCATACAAATAAAGGGGCCAAATTAAGGTTGCATGAGCAATATTCATTCTACAATTTCCCAACATTTGATTGACTTTGCAACCTTACAATTTGTTTTTATATATGCAGAAATTCAAACGTGTTAGACCATATTGACCCCCAATGTATGTCATCAGCAGGATTGAACCCTATAGGTCCACTGCACAGACCTCTACCACTTGAACTAATAGAGTAACTTGTAGCAGCCGTAGGCTGTTATCCTTTATGTGGACCAGCCACTGTGGTGGTGGTGGTGGGGGCGGGAATGAGACACACTGTCAGGAGTGAGGCCCTAGGTGTGCCTGCTCAGTACTTCTGAGGCCCTACCAATCCACATAGGCTGCCTGATGAACCTCCCTATCTGACTGGCTGAGGAAGCCAGCAGCCTGCTTCTTAAACCTAACAGTAGCTCGTTGGCTGCTCAACTCCCACAAACTCTCTGCCTCGCCGTGCTCATCTCTCCAAGCAGCTCCTCCACAGCTCCAGCCCAGATCCTGACCAGCACCCAGCCTTGTTCCCATCCTGTCCCAGCCTTGCTCCTGCCTTCCCTGACTCCTGGTAATCTGGTTCTGTCCTTTGGCTCTGAGACAGACAGACTGTCTCAGCCCTGGCTCTGGAATTTGGACTCCAATCTCTAGGCCCGGCTCCCGCTCCGGCCACTTGGCCTGACCACCTACATCCCAGTTCTCTGACACACACTTGGTCAGTGCCTTTCAGCTATTTGTTGCCAGCAGAGCAATGTAGACGCTCAAGATGCCAAGATTCAATTCCAGGTTCTAGACCGTTCTGTCCCATGCCCTCAACTTCTCTCTTTCCCCCTCTGCTCCTATCTACCCCATCCTGGCTCCTGTCCTCCTCCATCCTCCATCTTGCTCACTAAATGAGGCAGGAGTTCAGAGGAAAAAATAGTATTCAATTATGTAATTAATGACTGTGTCACAATGGGCACTCACAAGCTGGCCCTATGGAGGTTGCACACGTAATCATTTTCTAACTTTTGTGCGCTCGACAGTGTAAGTTTAGGGTTCTTTTACAGTAGGTTTTTTGGCTGTGATGCTAAATCGATTCTGGAAGTTATGTGTGGGGTGGAACAGAATGTGTTCTTACAAAGCAGAAAGCAGCGAAGAGATGGGAGAGCACGCAGGACACGTGACTAACACAACGAGTGAATGTGTTTATTAGGATATTCTTCCAATTCTCCACTTCAAGAGAGAATGCTGAATGGGGGCTGTGGTGTGCTAATTATACCAGTGGTATGAAGATGCTGACTGATGCATATAATTAAAGGCTACACTTACTGTACAGAAACCAGCTCTAACACGGAACCCTACTGGCACAAGCTACTGATTTCTACCCTATCCTAAATGCTTTTTCCCACCACTGTAAGAACAACTTCTGTAATGTGCTGTAGATACACGTTTGGAACCCACGGTGACAGGTGAAATAAAACAAAATGCACAGAGTCGGCAGGAAACATTGGAAAATTAGAGACTTCTCTGGGGACAGTGACAGTTTCCCTGGGCGCAAAGCAATGAGTGTCATGTGAAAAGGTATAATCATCTGGGTGTCTGAATCACTTGTCATTTCCCCCTGATGTTCCCTATTAGCAGAACTTTCATTACACCCTTGACAAAGCCAGTGTGGGACAATGCAGTCAAGTCTCGATCACTTTGTTTCGCTCTCAAGTTTTTTTAAAAAACAAAACCAAAAAAACAAAACAACAAAAATTGTGACACTTTGTAGGAAACATCTGCATTAAAGGAGTTTGAATTTCTTCGTGTTCAGACTTCAAAAAGAAATTCTTCTAACTCTGGTCCGTTAGGAAACGAGGTAGGGGTATGTGTGTGTGAGTAACCCTGAGGTAAACAGGAGATCTGTCCAGTGTCTGGGTCTTCTTAGTTCTTAACCAAAGGGGCATTTTGTGTAATCTATATAACTATTTACTAATTGTTTTGACATCCCAGATTAGCAAAGAGGAAATATATGGAGGAAGATTAAATAACCTGATTGAGGCTCTAGAAGGATTGGTGTCAGACCCAGGGTGATAATGCAGGAGTCCCTGGATCTCAGTCATGTGCTTTGTCTGCTGCATGATTTTGATTCTCAGCCACTTAAACTGTAAGGATGGGGATTTCAAAAGTGACTAAGGGTGCCCAGCTCCCATGAAGCATAGTGAGAAGTGGACGTCTAACTCCACTGGGTGTTCCAGAAAATCCCCTTTCTATATTACTGGGTGAAGGCAACCAATTGGGGGGAGAACAGGCTAGCTTCAGGCCGAGTGACACGGCCCCTACAACTGTGACTTAATCTAGGGATCGCTCCGAAATCTCTCTGATGCAGGGATTCATAGGTTCACCTGTCCTATAGGATGACCAGGAATAACTCACAGGGTGAGTGAGCACCCTCTGCAGCCCCTTTATGCCAAGTAAAAGGGCCAGCACAGTTCAGAGGGGCCTCAAAAACCTTGCATCTGGCCAGGGGAAGAGTCCCGGCTAGGTACAGTGGAAGACAACTATCAGGCTGCCCTCAGCGGACCCCTGGTATAAGGGTGTGCACGAGGTGGGGCTACGTGGTGGGAGGAGTCTGCTGGCAGTGGGGCTGCAGCATCCTGTGCTACAGAGACCCCAGGCAGCTATGTGGCCTACCAGGCAGTCTGGGGAGGCTGCCCTAAGTTAGACAAGCCCCCAGGGCTGTCCTGGTTATACAGGGGGCCTCTCCACTCCCAGAGTGCATGAAGATGCCTGTGAATTAGGGGTGTAGCACAGAATCTCACGTATGATCTTTCGGAAAATGCTGGCAAACTTTCGGCAATGGTTTCCTTTTTTAAGGCTGGTTGCCCCAGAAGACGGGCTAGAAATTTGCTTTAAGAAAAGGGAAGAACTCGGATGACCCTTTACATGTATAGTGCTCTCACGTCAGGGAGGCCTCACGCCGTGAGTATTGCAGGGCCTCAAAGGCTGGCTGCGTCTGGCAATGTACGGCTCATTACCAATGGATTCCAGTCCTGGGGAAGGAGGTAGCAGGAGAATATTTAGTGTGTTCCTCATCCTTAGTGCATATCTATGACAAATATATTCCCAGTAGTGATTTGTGAAACCCTGGACTGAAGCTGGGGCTTTCAGAGCAGACAAAGGGAGTTAGGTGCCCAATGATTTTCAAGGGGATTTGGCTGTCTCACCCCTTTCCCCCATTTAGGCGTCTTTGAAATTCTCAGCCACTATGTACAATGGGCCCATTTATGAAGAGCCATACTCTGATACAGGCTGTGCACCTGGGGCAGCGTGACTACGTGCTACCCCCTTATCTAGGCTGGATTGCACGGGGCCAATTGAGCTGTAAGGGTGAAATTCCCAAAGGTATTTAGATGCCTAACTCCTACTGATTTTGGTGGGAGTTAGGTGCTTAAATACCTTTGTGAATCCTCCCCTAGTGGAATAGCCTGGGTAAATTCCTGGTGAATTAAGAATCTGATCAAAAGGAAAGAAAGAAGGAGAATATAAAAGTTAAAAATCCAATTGCAGAAAAATCCCCCAATATATTTTCCTAGCTACATCTCCATCACTCGAGGACAACTTTTATAAGCCCTAAAATAGTACCATAAGGGTTTCTGAGAGATGAGGAAGTCTTTTTCCTCCAGATGTAAAAAGTCACATTCTCAGGTGGTGTAAATCAGCATAGCTTCATTGAAATCAATTGGCCAGTTCCTCAGCTGGTGTAAATTGCACACGGCTCCAGTGAACCCAGTAGGTCAGACCCTCAGGTGCTGTAAAACGAGCAAGGTTCTACTCTTAGTCCCCATGTAGGTGGCATTATTGTTGAGTCTTTGTAGACTTGCCTGGGATGAAATGACCAATTTGTCAAACTCTCCCCTGGCTGAAATCTCGCCATCCATCAAAAATGGCCTCATGCTGGGATCTAGTCTCCACAGGCTTGGATGCAATTGTTTTGCCAGTGCAATCTCCCATCTCTGTAACATTGTTTTCCCATTCAAGCGAACGAGGAGTTGGTGTCCTAAAGGAAAAAAGGGAAGTATTTGCTCAGTAGCTATGTTTCGAGCCGAACAACTACAGAAGGTTTATTTTTATGCTGCATAAACATGCCACTGATTAGTTTTCTGGTTTGAGCCTCAGAACTGGGAGCTGAATTGCAAATGGCTTTTTGGCTTACCTGGACCCATGTGGATTGGGAAATCATGGCCGATTTGATTTTAGTCCCATTTAAAGCTGACTCTTGGTGGAGATCTAACTCTAAAATGCCTATACTGTGGTTGGTCTAATGCCTGGGGAGCAAGACTGACTGAGGCTGGCTGGCGCGGATGACAGGGATGGACAAATACTGAGACCATATAAAAGTCTGGGGAAAGCATTGGCCAGCGTCCAGTTATGTGACCTTGAAATCAGATGTAGCCAGCTGGTCAGTGTATGGGATTGGATGGAGAGAGTCACATCATTAAGGAGAAAAACACAGACGAGCCTGGTATTATTGGCTACCCATGCAAACAGCAGGCTGTCTGCATCGAAAGTGCAAACTGTTCGACCTTTCCACTGATGAAATAACATGACTGTAAGCAGACGACCAAATGGGGACACAGCTCTTCTAGTAAATAGCATCATTTTCAGCCAGACCCTCTTAACAATAACATTATTGCCCTTAACAAATGGGAACGCTCTGAGCATTAGGACCTGATCCTCAGAGGGTGACTTCAGCAGAACGACACTGATTTACACCAGCTGAGGATCTGGCCTGTAAAATGGTGCTTCTGCTACCACAGCAAAAGACACTGTGAACGTGACGGGTGAGTGAGATTCAGTCGGTGCTCAGAATACATGTTATAACTTTAGGAAACGGGGGAGGGAAAGGAGAAGGGCTGCGTGACTCAGCCATCAGGTTGTACATAGCTTTCTTGCTGCTTTGTATAATGACAGGTTTCAGAGTAGCAGCCGTGTTAGTCTGTATTCGCAAAAAGAACAGGAGTACTTGTGGCACCTTAGAGACTAACAAATTTATTTGAGCATAAGCTTTCGTGAGCTACAGCATCCGATGAAGTGGGCTGTAGCTCACGAAAGCTTATGCTCAAATAAATTTGTTAGTCTCTAAGGTGCCACAAGTACTCCTTTTCTTTTTTCTTGCTGCTGTGTTCCATCAGCCTCTGGCTAATCACAGAGCAAGTCAGGAAGTGGTGTATTCTTGACCCTGGTGAAAATTTTCAACGAAAAGGTTTTACATTGAATATATATATAGATCAAAAATGATTTTTTTTTTCCCCACAAAAATTGTGTTTTCAACAAAACCTCATTTTTGTTAACCAATACCTTTTCCTGGACAAGATTCTGAACAGCTCTAGTTCCTAGTCCTGGGGCAGACCTTGGAAGGTTTCATTCGATAATGGAGGGGTGGCGATGCCTGCTGGTGCTCCAGGCAGGGGATGATTTGCTGTACCAGGCTGGGCTGTCTCCCTAGGCCCCACCATGACAGCACGCAACAGCCAAGGGCCTCTGTAGCTAATTCCCAACCAGGGTTTGGAGGTAGCTGAGGAAGGTGCCATCAGCTAGGAGCAGAGCCCAGTGGAAATTTGATTGCCATTCTAGATCAGACTAGTGGTTCATTTAACTCAGCATCCTGTTTCTGGTAGCAACTAATACCAGATGCTTCACAGGAAGATGCAAGAAACCCCGTAATACACAGTCATGGAATAACCTGATCATAGGAGAAGTTTCTTCCCAACTCCTGTTGGTTTATGCCCTGAAACACGGTGGTTTATATCCAATCTAAGTTTATTTTTAATCCTATTTAATGCAACTGTGAAAGTGCCCATTTCCCATTCCCCAAATCCAGTGTCAGATCTTGTTTTCTCACTACTTCTTCCTTGTGGTGTTAATAATCTGCAGCTGACCTGTACCAGCAGTAAATTCTGACAACGCCCACATGGCAGCTCAGCTGTGGTGGCAGTGAGTCATGGCAAAGAAAAGACTGCATACTGTCTGCCCCTCTCCGCTCTCCTGCCTCTGGGAGGTAGTAACCAGGAATGCAGCACCTGCTTACTCCAGCTTGCACGTGAGTCAATAGGGAGTGCTGGCTTCCTTATGCAGGCCTGCAATCCAAGTCCAGCCTATACAGAAACTTGAAGGGACTTGGGCCCGGATCCCCAAAAGTATTTAGGTGCCTAACTCCAGTGGAAATCAATGGGATTTAGGCACCTAAATATGTTTGAAGATCTGGGCCTTGTTAACTAGCCCTTCATGACTTTGATCTACCTAGATCTGTATAGCCACAGAGCCTGGACGTGTGGTCAGAGGAAGAGGGAGCATGTCCCTTTATGACAGGTCCCCAAATGGGTAAGTTAGAATGAAAAGAAATAACTCACAGGCTACTCTGGATGGCTTTAGTTTGTTCATTGTAGCGTGATGGGTAAAATAAATCACCTGAAAAGGAACCTAATTCCACGAAAACCTGGGGGCATCAGTGTTTATTTCCTGATGCAGTGACACTATCAATCAACTGCAACAGAGCTGATATTTAAAAGATAAGGCAGTAAATATTATATATTGAAATGTTATTTTTATGGGGCTGTGTTTGTTCACTTTTACATTCAGAGGGAATGTTTACTGTATGCCACTAAAGTTTCTTCATTGCATGCAAGAGAAAAAACTGACAGTGCAGAGAAAGGCTGTAAAAGTATAGAACAGAAATGAGATGCTTTATCAAATCAAAGTTAAGGCTCTAAAAGTGTGATCTCGTTCATCCATAAATGATGGAGAACAATGTTATCTTTATATGCCAGACATTCAAGGGAGTTCTTTCCCTCCCCATCAGATAACGGGACAAAACAAGCATCTAGGGCATTGCATCAGAATGTATGTACTCTGATAGGACAATGTCAGTGTCTCCCTGTCTGGAGGCGCTCACGACCATCAGTGCCTACCTCAGGGCAGACTGTCAAAACCTGGGCAAATATCACCATGCTGGTGGTATATTCCATAATTAGATTTTGCCAAGCTAGTAACAAATGTGAACTCTTGGATTACTATACCTGTCTTACCATGGAGTCACAGACTGTCCCCTTAGACTCTTTAGTCTATCTTGCCACCCAGGCAAACTGGACTTAGTGATAAATGGTCACTTAAACCAAAGATCACACCACATTCAGTGGTGCTTTCAGTCGCAAGACACCAGTCACTGACCCCAGATCAATTGGTACCTTAGATCTTACACCAAAGACAATGCCTGTAGTCAGTCCTATAATAAACTATATAACTGGCTGTTAACTAGGAAAAGAAATAAGAAAGTTATTTACAGGTTAAAGCACGTGAACAGATACGCACAAATGAATGCAATGTAAATCCTAAGAGTGACAGAGTTATAGTGATCTTGTTAAATTAAGACAGACCCAGGTGGTAGCCCCTGGGGATCTCAGGCTTCAATTTGGTATCTCTGGTCCTGTGAGAGTTCAAACAGGAAAGTGGATGGAAAATTTTCCTGCTTTTCTTTTATTTCCTTCATTTATTTTCAAGTCCATAGGAGGAGCTTCCTTGCACATAGCAATTCCAAGGTGTGATAGGGCCGTTAACCAATCACTTGTTACTGCAATGTTCCTTGGTGCCCCATCTGATTTTTATGGTTCTTCTGAATGGGGGAAGGAGGAGGCGGAAACACTCTTCCCATCTGGGTTCACAAGTTTAGAGCAACCATTTTCAAAGTTATAGAACAAAACTTCCATATTTCCTTTTAGCATGGAATATAGACATGACAAATAAGATGAATGCATGGAGCAACTTATAAATGTTCTATAGAGTTTAAACACCATATATATTTTCTTATAAGACTAATACCTATTTAGACCAGTTCACTTATGTATTAGTGTTGCTCAAGTCTCCAGCTATGAGTTTTGTTAGAGGGCTTATGTCTTCACCCACTTACTTCCCTGGTCCTTCTCACATGAACAGAGAGCAACAATACCCGAAGTCCAAAGTTGCAAACAGTTCGATGTTTATTGGGGTGAACTTCCAGCAAGCATGATTCCAGTTTCCTTCCTTAATGTCCCCCTTCCCAGCTCTGACACCACAGAGCCTTACCTGTATCCCTGTTCTCATTCCCCTCCCTTAGCAAAACATGATTCCAATTTCCCCACCCCCATTCCCTGTTCCCATTTCCCCCCCTCCTTACTTCCTGATTGACTGCAGACTATATAGTAAAACTTGAGTTCTGCTTAGCTATTCCTTAACCGATCATTTTCCTGAAATTTAACTAACCAATCCTAACATATTGTAACATGATTATGTAACCAATTATATCCCACCACCTTAATTGGTTTGCACCCAGCAAAATTAATTATACAGCAGACAGAAATAATCACACAACCAGACAGAGACCATGGAAATAAACAATAGCAAAGTGGGAACTATAATGACAAAATACAGAAGTGAGGATCTCACATCCCAGCTATTGATAAGTGAGTTCTTGCCAGACAGGATGCTATCAAACTAAGTTTCCTTTTACATCTTCTAGGCAAAAAGAAAAGGAGTACTTGTGGCACCTTAGAGACTAACAAATTTAAGTACTTGTAATACACTTGTAATACACTAAGGTGCCACAAGTACTCCTTTTCTTTTTGCGAATACAGACTAACACGGCTGCTACTCTTAAACCTATCTTCTAGGCACTTTCCTTTCTCTGGAGGCGATGGGCATTATCAGGACAGGATTGTATCCTAACAGCCCAATAACACCTGATTTCAATGGGACTAGTTTGGGATGGGAGGAGGTGACCGGTCACTTCCCAGCTTATGGCTGCCTCTGTTGCTTAGCCAAGGGCCTTAGCTTAAGCACAGGGCCTCAGACTGTCACAGTGAGAGGAGGCCCTTACACCGGCACACAGTGACTTTGATTCTCTCTTTTATACCTCTAGAACTAGCTAAGTGATAAGAATACACCCAAATTCTTAGAGTATAGGCCTTTACAGACAAGCCTGAATATCTATCTCCTAACAAGTTTGTCAGTTCTTAGCTAATGCCTGCAGCCTTGGCAGGAGCTGGCATCTGGCCTGCCAGGATCAGCCAGAATGCTTCTTAAACTAAGCCTGCTCTTTGACAGATCCAGGTGAGTAATGCATCACCGTAGCACCTTTTGCTCTAAAGAAGGATGGCTGTTAAAACATGGGCCGTGTGACGGCGTTCTGATGATGGAGTTTGTGTAATACATCAGCATCAGGTCTTGGTGTATGTCTCAAAAGTCTGTGCCCTGTCCTGGGAGACTAGAATGTACAGGACAGAAGTGGATTTCAATTCATCATGCGCAGATGGAAGTGATTAGAGAAACCACAGTGTCCCACATGCAGTTCTGTTATTTTAAACAAATAGGGCAATGATAGGTCTGGTCTTTTTTTTTTTGTCTTTTTTTTTTTCCATGGCATGTTTTATAGCATTAAAGAGTGGCAATGTCATAGAAGAGGGATTCTTTGCCATAATATAGTCCCATAATATAGGGACTAAATCTGACATCACCAGGGTTTTTTTAATCTAAGCAAGAGCAGATTTTTATCTCTTTGTGACTCAGATACCCCTCAGAGTTCATTAAATCCCACTTTCCTCACGAAGTTGAAAGGAGGCAAGTAAACATTACAACATCTATTTACCCAATCTGCATACTCTATTTTAGTAAGTGACTCCAGGATTCCAGTGTGGACAGCTCATTAACAATCCTTTTACACACACTTGGAATTCTGGGAATAGAGGTGGGAATAATGGTGTGACACTGGTGGGTCCTCTGAATTAATAAGCAGAATGCATGTTTCTCCTGATGGCATAGATGGTTAAGTATGCTGGGTGACTGATGCACCATGATCTCCATGTGATAGCCCAGGAATTTGTCTCTTAGCTCAGAAGGGTGTGGGGAGAATAAAACTATTAAAGATTGTGAAGTGCTTTGAGATCCGCTGATGAAAAGTGCTGTACAAGAGTTGTGTTTTTTTATTATTCCATACAGCTCACTCTTATTGAACTAAGATATTATTGTTCCTCAGTCATCTCTGACCTTTCTGTCCCTGTTTCACTACTGCATTACTCTAGTTTGTGGTCTCTAGTGAAATTGATAGGGTTACATCTGTGTAAAACGAAAGTATCTCAGTGGTGAATCAGGCACATAATTGCTCTGTTACTCTTAATATTCTTATTTATTTGTTTGACATTTATATTGCAGAAGCACGTAGGAGCCTCAAGCAGATAGAGGAAGTGCTGTACATGTACCTATACAGGAAAGACAGATTCTGCCCTGAAGAGCTTACATTCTAAACCCCAGTCCTGAAATTTACAATGTCTGGGTGCAAGGGACTGCTGGTGCTTTGTAAATTGCAGGGTCAATGCCTATAAGACATGATGTAACAAGTGAATCAGACCCACCCACTTGGTTAAGTGTCCGCTTCTAGGTTCATATCCCTGTGGCTTTACGTTTATCCCCAAACTGTAGACCTCCATTCTTCTTTCAGCTCCTTGTTCTCTCATCACAATGTGGGTGAACTCATTGCTATCAAAGTGTTTAATGCTATGACCGAATCATCTATCAGTCAGAACCTAGGAAGATAAGGGTGACTGGCAAGACCGAGGATGAGCCCCTTTGACTTTCCCTGACTGGAGTCTGGAGGAACAAACTATAGTTACAGAATAGATTAAATAACCCTTTAAAAGCTATATAGAGTAGAGTGGGAGAGCTCAGTGCCAACGGTTGCTTAATATGCAGGCCTGGCTGAAGAGGGGTTTCAGCAAAACGTGGCCCCAGCCATTCTCTGATTTCAATAACACCATTCACCAGTTTCACCTGTATGTGATTTGGGGGCCCATTTGAAAGCAAAAGCTAAATACATATTAGTTATCCCCACAAACTATCATCAGAATTAAATGTGATAGAGTTGCAGGTGTTTGATTTTTTTTTTCGTGGAAAAAAAATAGCCCCTACCTCACTGAACTGCCAAGCATTGTTACACTTCAAACAAGTGCAAGAGATGTAGAAAGGAATCTGGGCTTTCAGTAACAGGCAGATACTCGATATGCCATGATGAGTGGATGCTTTCTCAGTACTGAGAGCCCATGAAAAGATCCATTTCTCCAACAATGTGAATTGGCGCAGATTCCTGTTCTGTGAATTTGCCTAAGTAGGAATAAACACTGATTTTTTTTAAAAAAAATATTTCCTTGCTTTCCTTTATAAGGAGTGGCAGACAATTTCACAGTTGGCAGTTAACGTACATAATGACCATCTTGTCAAGGGATGAAAGCATGAAGTTGTATTCATATGCAAAATAATAATGCTAAGTTTATTTTTGTTTAAAATGTTGTGTTCCATCCTAAAACAAGGGAAATTCAGACTTATCAACTATACTCAGTATTGTAGAGGTCTTACAACATGACGTGAGTTTTACCCACAGCACCATAAGCCACAACAACCTAAGGGAGGACTTTCAGATATTACCTTAGGCTAAAGTGGTAGTGTTAGACCCTAGAATCCTAGCATTATTTAACTAGCACTGTGTGGGTATGTCTACACTGTACGCTAAGCCCCAGTCTCTGGGACCTGGACTTGTGGACTTGGTGCTTCCAAGCCTGCGGTTAAGCATCCACACTGCATTCTAAACCTGGGTTTTCAACTGCTGGACCCTGGTCTCATCACCATGCTAACATGTCTAGGTTATGCTAAACAGACCTTCTGATTTGAGTCTGTAGCTTGACCTGTGTCCATACTGCAAAATGACAGGGCTTGGACCCAAGTCGCAGCAGGATTTGGGCTCCCACCCACCCCCGAGCAGGGTGTTAGGAGCCAAGACCTGAGTGCTTGGTGACTGGAGTCAAACTGATTTGTGTGTGGACATAAGGGAGTGGTGGGCTCAAACCTGAATCAGAGCCTGACCTTAGTGGGCAGTGTAGACATACCATGGGGGAGGGGGAGAAGGTGGCAGAGGGAATGTCCTTAGTACTATTCTAATATTACTAGTAAGAAACAAAAATTTCTCATGAATATGTAAGAGGTTTGACCCCCATTACATACTGCAGCAATGTCATGCTGTAGTACAGGGATCGGCAACCTCTGGCACACAGCCCATCAGGGAAATCAGCTGGCAGGCCGGGATGGTTTGTTTACCTGCAGTGTCTGCAGGTTCAGCCGATCGCAGCTCCCACTGGCCGCGGTTCGCCATTCCAGGCCAATGGAGGCTGCGGGAAGCGGCACGGGCTGAAGGACGTGCTGGCCGCCTCTTCCTGCAGCCCCCATTGGCCTGGAACAGCAAACTGCGGCCAGTGGGAGCTGCGATCGGTTGAACCTGCAGACGCTGCAGGTAAACAAACCGCCCCGGCCTGCCAGTGGATTTCCCTGACGGGCTGTGTGCCAAACGTTGCCGATACCTGCTGTAGTACATTGTATTTAGTAGGTGTGGGTGAGTCTGGGTTGGGCTGCTGTCCATGACATCCAGTGAGCTTGAACCCAATCTCCTTTGTTAGCTCTCAGCAGAGCTAGTCAAAATATTTCCTTCAAAACGTTGTTCCGATAAAAATGACTTGTTCATCAAAATGGAAACTTTGGTGGGAAATGTCCAGTGTTGATGAAAGTTTCTGTGGTTTCACCAAAACCACAAAAACCTCAACACTGAAAATTTCACTACTCATGACACAAGTTTACTCATGCAGTGGAGGAAGGAAACTTTTTATCTCCTCATAGTCCTAAGTGTGGCAGCATAGCCAGGGCCAGAGTCTAGCTTTAAATGACTATTACGTATATTTTTAAAATGTGAACGTAGGACACCCAGACATAGCAGTAGAAGTAGAGCTGATGAAAAATCATCCTATATCCTGAGAAATCATTTTTCCATGAGGTGTCTCTTTTGATTCCTCAGTGTCACAAAGCAGCAATATTCATCTGCAGCAGATTTGTAAGGTTGTCAGGTTTCACCTTCTCTTGGGCTGCTTTCATCTCAAAGGCCTAGGGAATTTTTTCTTGCTCCAGTTTGGAGTTTTATGAGGTTTTAAATTTAGAAGAAACCACCACCTCCTGCAATTCCAGAATGCGTATTAACAGAGAAAAGAGATAATAGATTCCATAAAGAACTAATGATTAGATTGCCACAATCTTTAGAAACTTAAAAAAATAAAACAAATGCATATTGATTACAATATGCAGGACGGAGAATTGTATAGGAATAGATGCGTATTAAACATTATTTTTCTATCAAAAGCTGTTATAGTCAGTTCTGAGCCTTCTGGTAAAATCTTTTCTAGCAAAGATGTTTTGATTGCTTTTTCGAAGTGAACACCCCCTCCTCTCCCCCCGGGGTATAGGAAGAGGCCAGCAATACCCGAGAATAACAGCGTAGAAAGAAAATTCTAATTACTGGAGAGGCTGAAGTCAGCCAATAAATTTCAATCTGTGGAAGCTTTTTTCTGAGGGATAAAAGGTGGTTTTCTAGCCCAACAGAGTCTGAGAAACAAGGTTCCCGCAAAGAGAAACACTCCAGAAAATGCCATAAGGCTGACAGTTCTAACTTCTAATTTGAAACACATACACTGTTGCTCTGTGTAGTTCTACCTGGAGGGACTACAAAGGGAGGATGGAATTGGAAGAGGGAAACTTGGCAGAAGAACATGAAAGGTCTTCCGGCCTCCTACTAGAGAGATGGAAACTGGAGCAAGCTCAGAGAAATCCAGTTTATCTTGAATTAAAATGGTATTCTCAAGTGAAAACCAGAGATGTTTGTAAGAGTTTCAAGGAGGATGATTAGAAATCTGTAGTAATTTAAATCACCCTTTCCCTATGTCAGACTCAGTTTCCCATATTTCCCCTCTTCTCTCACAAGTTCAGGAGAGATTCCTTCTCAATGAAACCAAGATGACAAAGTTCCAAACCCACGAAGCATCTCCTCTCCCTCCCTCATCAGTGGTAGCCTGTTTGGTCTCATACGGTTTCAAATAAGACTCCAAGAAGCACCTTGGATGCTCCAAGAAGCATCTTTCAGATGTCCATGCTTAAATAAGGCAGAAAATGTGAATGTAAGCACAGCCAAACTGAAACATGAGGACTTTGAGGATCACTCAAAATGTTTCATTACAATGAAATCAAAACATTTTAAATCTGATTTTAGCCTTCTTTAAAGTTTTTTAAAAAGTTCTTTAATACTAAAAAACAAAAACCCACCCAATGAATTTCATTTGGAAAAGTTGGTTCAAGAAGAAACATTGAAACATTCCCTTCTGAAAATGATGCATCCGATGAAGTGAGCTGTAGGTCACGAAAGCTTATGCTCAAATAAATTTGTTAGTCTCTAAGGTGCCACAAGTCCTCCTTTTCTTTTTGCGAATACAAACTAACACGGCTGCTACTCTGAAACATGGTATATAAGTTACCAGACATACCAAAACATGAAAGCACAGATGCTTTTAAAATACTGCCCATGTGTCGGCTTGTTTTAGGATTTACAATGCCGTTTTCCCTTTTAAGTGAGGATATACGATATGATAATGGGGGAAAGATCAGGCTGACCTTGGCAAGGGAAGCATTTTTACCAGTGCATATGAGCTGTGGTACTCCATAGCAAAGACTTGGGGGAGAGAGAACTTGCGTAAAATCAAAGTATAAAAGGTAATTCCTGAGAATGCTTTCCAATTCAGGGATCCTTCTTGCGAGGAGTTATTGAGAGATCCAGATTGTTAATAAAAAATCTGGGGGAAAAACCATGCTGATCCTCTTCTCCCGCAGGGGCTGTTAGGAAGAAGGAATGGAACCGCTAGATCTGCAAGTTTAAAAGGTAAAACTTAAATAAAACAGATGCTGGCTACAGATGGCTGCTGACCCAGAGCCAGGTAAGTGCAGTGTATTTTTCTTTAATGTTTGACTGAAATTCAAATATCTCAAGTATTTTTAATAGTGCCTTTTTATTTAATTTCCCACCCTGAAAACTGTAGTGAGCTTAATACTGTTAGAGGGTACCAGATTGCTGGACCGTAATCCTCTCATTGACACCAGTTCAGCCAAGCATTTAAGCATGTGCTTAACTTGAGAGCAGGCTTAAGTCCATCCCTATTAAGAAAAAAGCTACTACTAATATAGTTGATATTGCGGTAGCTCATTGTGCTAGGTGCTGTAATGGCACAGAAGAAAAGAGCAGACTGCTGCCCCAACACAATGAGACTTAAGCATATAATGAAATACTTGGCTGAATTGAAGCCTTAATCAATTGAACAAGAAGAGCAGACTTCTCTGCACAGCAGGGTATCTACCCCATATTATGTCCGATAGCCTGGCCAATTGTGTGGGGGAGAAGGTAGTCCCTTCACAGAGTGCCTGGGTTGCTCTGGGAAGCATTGTGACACACAGGAGGTCAGACTAGAGGATGTGGTGGTTGCTTCTGGCCTTAAACTCTATGACTTTGAGGCAGGATGACACCTGCTGATGTCCATGAGGTGACAAGCCCCCCGCCACCTTGGGAGATGAGGTGTGCCTGAAAGGAACAGTCCAGCCTGAGGCAATCAAGGGGCTCAGTTCTTCCCTGTGTGGGGAGTGGGTTACGGGCACCAGCCCAGCCCCAGCTCCAGTCAGACAAACTAAGGGCTGATATACCTTACAACATTGCAAAATGACTATGGTGGCACTCTGCTTCTCCATCTCCTTGGTCCATCTGTCTCACCTGGCAAATCCCTTATGTTGGGGCTGATGTGGCTGGCACAGGAGTCACTGGTTTCCCCACTCTTCTGTTCTTTTCTTGCCCCTTAGCAGACTTGCTCTCAAACCCCAAAAGCCAGTGTGTTTGGGGTGACTGTGCCAATCTCTCATGTATGAATTTCCTCATTTGCATCCGAGTGCCTGCATTGACATGAATTAAAGCTGCTCTCCAGACATTCCTTTAGAGCAGAAAGTTGCCTGAATGTCCCTGCTTGAATTGAATCGTGGGTTGGACTAAGCGAACAGTATTTCCCACTGTGACGTTATCAGATTAAAATATGACCAGGTAGATCATTGTTGCTATCACTGTTATATAATTGCAACAAATCTTGTACACAGTATGTCAAGTAAAGTGTCTATAGAAAGGTTATGATTTTCTGAATATGATTGTTGTTTGTATGCCTGCATCATTTTTGTATTTGAAGTTATGAGTATTGGCTCTGTACTTGTATTTCAAATGTTTGCTCCTGTGAAAACACCAACAAGGTGTTTAGCCAGCATTGTGAAGGAACTATTCAAATTAAATGGCCCATCAAAGAACACTTAACTCACTTCATGAACTTTCCTGTGAATGTTCCATCTGGAGTATAGGTAATGGCTTCTGCTGTGACTAAGCGAAATCATGCATGGATGTGTGACTTGCCCACGTGACTCCAAACACCATCTTGTACCTGTAATTTTCCACAGTGAGAACAATGGGACTCCCTTCACTTGACAGAAGCTATAAAAGGCCCTGGAAACATTTTCATTTTGCCTCTTTCCTGTTCAGACCTCTGGACTATGAACTTATTCTAATGGAAGCATTCTAGCCAAGAGACTGAGGACCTTCCAATGATTCGGAAGCAACCAGAGACTTACCAGGCCAGCAGTTTATTCCATCACTGCTACAAGCCTGAACCAAGAACTTTGCAATTATTGTATGTATTTGATTCCTTTAACCAGTGTTAACTCTCACCTTTCTTTCTTTCTTTTTATAAACCTTTAGATTTTAAATACTAAAGGATTGGCAACAGTGTGATTTATTTTGGGTTAGATCTGAGTTGTATATTATCCTGGGGATGTGGCTGGTCCTTTCGGATCAGAAGACCCTTTTGTTGGATGAAACTGGTTTTAAAGAACCACTCATCTTTAAGTATAGTGTTTTTTGGTGGTGATTACAGGGACTGGAATGCCTAAGGAGACTTGTAGTGGGGCAGCTGCCCCACTCCAGTAAGCAGGGGTTAAAAGCAGCCCTGGAGAGGCAGAAGCAGAGGCAGCTGGTCCAACCTCCTTCCAATGTTGAGCAGCCATTACAGACTGCAATTTGCCCCAGTGAGCGGGGCTAGTAGCCACTGAGGCAAGGTGGGTTGGGGGTTGGGTGTTCCCCTGGGAGGGGAGACCCAAAGTGTGGGTGTACTGCAGGGGCAGAACCCCAGGGAAAGGGGCATCGGGGTCCGAAAGGGATATGGGACCAGGGGCAGGCAAGACACTGGCCTGCAGAGGGCGCGTCGTATGCTGGAAAAGAGCTAATTCACAAATGACCAGCAGGAGGCGCCACATCGGTGAGCTGTCGCCTCGCTACAAAATGACTTTTCTGAGTTCTTGTTAGCCAGTGTGGTGAAACAAAAGTTTACTTTTGTTGCTGGTTTGGTATATCTTATGGGAGAATAACCACCAATTTGGGGGTATCTGCCCTATTTCTCAGCAGTTTGTCCTGAAATTTGTATTCTCAGTTATGAGCACAGTGACACCCGCCAGTTCTCATTACAACAAAGTTATTGCCATGTCTTGTCTTGTCTTGTTCCATTGCTGGCGGATTCTGTAGTACCTATTATAGGCGTGATCATATGTGGGTTAGATGAATGCTAAGAAGGCAGGGTTGGGCAAATCCCCAAAGGTCTGGAGGCTTGATTTGGATGAACTGATATTTTGACTTGTAGTTTTTCAAAGCTGCCACAGGGGTTTGGATGCCCAATTCCCATTAAAATTAATCCAGCCAAATCTCTTATACAGCTTTAAAATGATCAGCCTGAATGTTGGTCTGAAGTGTCTCTGAACCTCTTGTGTCTGCAAAATGGGACTGAAGATGCTTTCCTAGGGTATTTCTATTTCTCTGGAATTACCATTAGAAACCGCCGCTCCTGCAGAATTCAGTTGTATTTGTTCCCAGTCCTGGCTCAAATTACTAAGTGCAGAAGTGAAAAGCAATGCAACAAAATTAGAGTTAACTCTGTGGGTGGGTGTGGGTGTGGGTGTGTGGGTGTTTAAAAACAAACAAACAAACACATGCTATGGAAAAAGCGTTGTTTTTTTCCAGCCTTAGGTAAGAGTTAGGGAAATGCCTTCAGAAGTCTAGTCCTCCCCCCCGCACTGCCCTATTTTGGAGGTCTGCAACTAGAGACCCAAACCAAGACTGAGGAACCATTCTTCTGGGCAGTGTAGATACACTCAGAGACTATCCCTGTCCCAAACAGTTTACAATCTCAGCAGACAGCGAAGGAAGAAATGAAGTAATTTTATTCAAATTTTAAAATGGGAAACTGAGCCACAGAGAAATAACGCTTAGCTTTTTCCATACTGCTCAGCACATGGCAGCTCCCACTGAGAACAATGGAATCTGCTGCATGTGGTGTATTGAAAACTGTTTAAAATTACAAGCTATCTTTTAAAGTTTTATATGGGGTTTCCTGGTCCTGCTTGCAGGCTGCAGGTCTCTGTAAGACAGTGTGCAATCTGGATCTTGTGCAGTCAGAAGGCAAAAAAAAAAAAACCCAGCCTGGAGCAAGGCACGATGAATTGTGCCTCTGCTTTAGGGAGCAGCCTGTTTTGTCTCTCTCTGTTTTCAGTTTCTGTATGTGTAGGGTTCTGGATTCTAAGAAATTAAATAGTGTTACGTTGCAACTTTCCATCAAGAGTATTTTATGTTTTTTAATCAAACTTCCCTCTGTGCTTGTTCTAAACATAACACTGAACTCTTGAAAATGTGGCTTTGCCCAAGGTCATGCAGAGAGTCTGGCAGAGTAAGGAATTAAACTCAGTTCTCCTGAGTCCAGTGTCTTAACCACAAACCTGGGTTGAATGCATAAGCCTGTTTCCCCATCCTTTTGTATTTCTCAGAGTTTAGATGTAATTTTTGAGTCTGATACAGCTAATTGTGTAGCCTTAGAAGAAGGTAACTGATTAAAGAGAAAGGCAGAAGAATTCTGAGTCTTTATCCAAGGAAGATAAAAGGTTGTGAGATTTTTTTTCTTTTTTTCCTGGCATCTCAGGATAAATGTTGGCTTCATGGCAATAATGCAGCAGAGGTCTGTTAAGAGACTCCGGGATTTAGGCTGGTGGCTTGTTTTTTTTTTTGTTTTTTGTTTTTTAATGTTTAGCCTCACAGCTGGTGTAGGTGCATTTCCAGCCATAATAAGTAATAACGTTCCCAGTGGAAACATTCGACTGCGGTAAAACAGACTGAAATCTATTATACATGGGAATGCAATGTCAATGTTTACAGAGGGAGGTCAAATAACAAAACTCTGTTCGGTAAATGTCAGGACTGGATGAGGAGACAGCATCCACAGCATTTGCATTGGTATCAGAGAGATAGCTGCAAAGTTCATAAATATTAAAGATGTTTTTCAATTTCCATTCTCCCCCAGCATGCCCCCCTCCCCCAAATAATTTCTCTTTTCATTTGACGAGGACTGCTGCAATCCAATCCGTTTCTATAGCTTTTCTCCTCCTTTGACGATGTTGTGGAGTGTGGAACAATGTTTTATGGCTATTCAGAACACCTTTTGGATTCTTTAGTTAACTTCTTTATGCAAAGCCAGCTAATGAGAGCAGGATGATGCTGATGATTAATTATCATATTTGTTATGTTAGTCTCTAGGGACCAAAGAAGAATGGGACCCCCTGGTTCTAGGCACTGTACAAATAGTTGTAAACTGTCCAGCCCCTCAGAGCTTAGTCTATATGGGCAAGAAAGACATGAGCTAGGGGAAATGGATATAACACACAAGCAGGATGAGAATGTTAAGAGGTGACTTGCTTATGGTCACTAAGTACCTTCATGGGCAACAAATACTTAACAGGCTCTTCAGTCTAATAGAGAATGGTAGAACATGATCCAATGGCTGGAAGTTGAAGCTAGACAAATTCAGACTATAAATAAGGTAAAAATTTTTGAGAGAGTAATTAACCATTAGATCAATTTACTGGGGGCATGGTGGATTCTCCATCAAGGTTGAATGTTTTTTGTAAAAGATCTGCTCTAGGAATTATTTTGGGGCAGTTCTCTGGACTGTGTTATACTGGAGGTCAGATCAGATGACCACAATGGTCCCTTCTAGCCTTGATATTTATGAAGCTCTATCTAAAGGGATGTTTATATGTATGGAGAAGAAGCAGGATACGGACAGTGGAAATGGAGACAATAACAAAATCGTGTCAAATTATCTGATACTGGACAACTGCAAGGTCTTTACCTACGATGCAATTTTAGGTCTGATGGTTTGGTGAGTGTTATTTGCTCTCAGTATCATAGACAATGAATTGGCTTGTTGCTTGCACTGTCAAAGATGGGGGATCTTTTCTTTTTTGGATAGAGAAGATGGGATGGTCCCGTGCTTAAGTCATTGTACTAGGGTTCCTTGCTAACTCTAGGAAACCCTTTGTGTCTTTCTCTAACAGGGGCTCTTGCAAAGCAACCTAGGCAAGAGGTTGTATGAAGGAATAGAAAGTGATCCTGAACAAACCATGCAGGGCTAGATTTTCAAAAGGGCTCACCACCCAATGTAATTTGGTATCTTAATGGGAACTGAGCTTTTCTGAAAATTTGGCCCATTCTCACATAATGTGAGATCTATCTTAAAAGTGGAAGAATCTAATAATATACCCAGTTCATAGGTAGCAGTTTTCCTCACTAGATTTCAGATAAATTTACAAATCAGGTCAGTGTCATTATTCCCATTTTACAGCTGGGGAAACTGAGGCACAGAAAGTGAAGTGACTTGCCCAAGGTCATCTAGCAGGCTAGTAGCAGAGCTGGGAATAGAAGTTAGGTCCCTGAATCCTAGTTCTGTGCTCTATCCATTAGAAAGATAGACAAGGCAAGGCAAAATATTGCTTGGGCATGCAGGAGTGAAATCAGGAAGGCCAAATCACACCTGGAGTTGCAGCTAGCAAGAGATGTTAAGAATAACAAGAAGGGTTTCTTCAGGTATGTTAGCAACAAGAAGAAAGTCAAGGAAAGTGTGGGCCCCTTACTGAATGAGGGAGGCAACGGTGTGAGTGACAGAGGATGTAGAAAAAGCTAATGTACTCAATGCTTTTTTTGCCTCTGTCTTCACGAACAAGGTCCGCTCCCAGACTACCGCACTGGGCAGCACAGCATGGGGAGGAGGTGACCAGCCCTCTGTGGAGAGAGAAGTGGTTCGGGACTATTTAGAAAAGTTGGACGAGCACAAGTCCATAGGGCCGGATGCGCTGCATCCGAGAGTGCTAAAGGAGTTGGCGGATGTGATTGCAGAGCCATTGACCATTATCTTTGAAAACTCCTGGCGACTCGGGGAGGTCCTGGACAACTGGAAAAAGGCTAATGTAGTGCCCATCTTTAAAAAAGGGAAGAAGAAGGATCCTGGGAACTGCAGGCCTGTCAGCCTCACCTCAGTCCCTGGAAAAAATCATGGAGCAGGTCCTCAAGGAATCAATTCTGAGCCTCTTAGAGGAGAGGAAAGTGATCAGGAACAGTCAGCATGGATTCACCAAGGGCAAGTCATGCCTGACTAATCTAATTGCCTTCTATGATGAGATAACTGGCTCTGTGGATGAGGGGAAAGCAGTGGCTTTTTTTCCTCTGACTTTAGCAAAGCTTTTGACACAGTCTCCCACAGTATTCTTGCCAGCAAGTTAAAGAAGTATGGGCTGGATGAATGGACTATAAGGTGGATAAAAAGCTGGCTAGATTGTGGGGCTCAACGGGTAGTGATCAATGGCTCCATGTCTAGTTGGCAGCCGGTATCAAGCAGAGCGCCCCAAGGGTCGGTCCTTGGGCCGGTTTTGTTCAATATCTTCATAAATGATCTGGAGGATGGTGTGGATTGCACCCTCAGCAAGTTTGCAGATGACACGAAACTCGGAGGAGAGGTAGATACACTGGAGGGTAGAGATAGGATACAGAGGGCCCTAGACAAATTGGAGGATTGGACCAAAAGAAATCTGATGAGGTTCAACAAGGACAAGTGCAGAGTCCTGCACTTAGGACGGAAGAATCCCATGCACCAGTACAGATTGGGGACCGAATGGCTAGGCAGCAGTTCTGCAGAAAAGGACCTAGGGGTTACAGTGGACGAGAAGTTGGATATGAGTCAACAGTGTGCTGTTGTTGCCAAGAAGGCCAATGGCATTTTGGGATGTATAAGTAGGGGCATTGCCAGCAGATCGAGGGACGTGATCATTCCCCTCTATTCGACATTGGTGAGGCCTTATCTGGAATACTGTGTCCAGTTTTGGGCCCCACACTACAAGAAGGTTGTGGAAAATTTGGAAAATGTCCAGCGGAGGGCAACAAAAATGATTAGGGGACTGGAACACATGACTTATGAGGAGAGGCTAAGGGAACTGGGATTGTTTAGTCTGCGGAAGAGAAGAATGAGGGGGGATTTGATAACTGCTTTCAACTACCTGAAAGGGGGTTCCAAAGAGGATGGATCTAGACTGTTCTCAGTGGTAGCAGATGACAGAAGAAGGAGAAATGGTCTCAAGTTGCAGTGGGGGAGGTTTAGGTTGGATATAAGGAAAAACTTATTTATTAGGAGGGTGGTGAAGCACTGGAATGTGTTACCTAGGGAGGTGGTGGAATCTCCTTCCTTTGAGGTTTATTAAGGTCAGGCTTGACAAAGCCCTGGCTGAGATGATTTAGCTGGGGATTGGTCCTGCTTTGAGCAGGGGGTTGGACTAGATGACCTCCTGAGGTCCCTTCCACCCCTGAGATTCTATGATTCTAAGACTCGAGGCGGATGCTAGAAACAGGGAAGTATGAGCAAAAGAAATGACATCTCCAAGCATGAAGGGGCATGGGGAGGAGGCAGAAATTCACAATATAATTTAAACCCACATGGGCATAACCCTCAAAGATCACAGAACCAGAGTGTTTGCATACAGTTATAGCCCCCATTTAAGGACTGAGTGTGAAATCATGGCCCCATTGAAGTTCATGGGAGTTTTTCACAGGAGACCTTCATTCTGGCACTTCCCCACACAGCCTGTGGCCATCCAAAGCTGCAATTGCAGAGAAAGGCTTAGTTAGCTGGTGTGGAGCATGCCCAGTGTGCTGGAATCTTTGGGGAACTTTGCTGCAAAGAGCTAGAAAGTTTCTTATGAGCCTGTGTGAACTGCAATTTTTTTTGTCAAGGGCTTAAACTTGGCCACATTTTAGATGCATTTTCACAGGAGCTGCAAAAGGCTCACCCCACCACAGAAGTTGCCTCTATGCCAAATTTTAAGTCCCTTCTCTAAAGCAGGGGGATGCTAGAGCTTCTCAAAGAAAAGGTCTCCATAATACTTTAACAGGGACAAAACAGCCATATTGTTCCCTAGCTTCATTCTTAGAAATAGCTGAACTGTTTTTTGGTTGAAACTTTCCAAAAAAAAAAAAAAAATCCCCCGAAAGCAGATACCCAACATGAAAAATTTCCACCCCAATGGTAAATGAAGGGGCCATGTTTCTCCCTCGACTGTTACTGTCTCATCAATGCATTCCACTTAGTACACAGGAAAAGCTATTGGACCCAGCCAGATTTTTTTTTAATGTGGATTGTGCTGGTTAATAAAACATGAAGGTCACAAAGTGGTGCATGCAAAAACCAGGACATTACGGTTGTGGCTGCTTGTCCTCCTGGGTGCATGCATTATATGATATTTAATTGTGTAACCACATACAACTGCCCTGCAGGCCCCTGCCTTATTGCTTAAGCTGGATGGTGCTCAGTGAATTAAACAGCTGCTCAAAACTTGATTAATCACTGCTCAATGTTCTAACAGTTATTTATATTACAATCGTTCTTAGAGCCCTCTCAACCAAAATCAAAGCCCCTGTGTGCTCTGCACTGTACAAAGAGAAGACTATAGTAAGAAACAGAGAAGGCGTCTTCTGGAAGAGTTTTCAGTCTAAAGTGACAAGGACAGAAAATGGAAGTACAAGCAAGGTGGAAGGTAGAATAAGGGTTGGATCCTAGGTGTCTCGGCTCCTAGTCCAGTGTCCTACCTGTTGGACAATGGTGCTATTGTGAGTGGGTGCTCTTCCTCCTTATTCCCTGTGCACCATTCATCTTCTGTCCTGAATGAGAGATATGGTCATTTATACCAAAGTGTGTGTGTGAGTGATATACACAGAAAGTTACAGGCTCTAATTTTGTTCGGCACCTCTGCTACATTCATCCAGCTCCTCCATTCTTCACTTGAGCACAATTCCCACTGAGTGGAAAAATCTGGAATTCTAATAAGGGTGTTCTAATACAATAACTAATGAGTGAGTGCAAAATTGCTCACCTGTTTTACAGCACCCTGTGCAAATTAAACGCCAACAAATAATCTTTTACAAATCCAAAGTAAAGGCGAGCGTGAGGTCCTCACGTTCCTTTGGTACCCATCCTATTAGGAGTTTGATTTAGAGGTTGCCCTTGAAAGTTGTCTGGGCTTGTGACAATCTGGGTCCAGACATCCCCAGGGAGAATAGCAGGTCTGAAGCCCAAAGAATAAGCTGTCAAAGCCACTGATTATATACAAGATTAATATACAATGTGTCGGTTAAGGTGTTTTTATAAAAACTTGTAATGTTCTAAACCTAATAATCATAATGAGCTACAGGCTATGGTTATGAATTTACATATTTGTGTATGTAGAGAACTGTGCTAACAAAACTTTGGCTCTACCTCACACCTGGACAGTGAATGATCAGACAGGGAGAGGCACCTCCCAAGCCCCGTGTTTACACACAACAAGGCTCCAGTAACGATCCATTGTATTATCCAGCAAGGGTGCATTAAAGTTAATGGAAAGACACTGAGACAACTGGGGTTTCTCCTCTTTGAATATCGATTTAGTGACTGAGGAGAATGACAGGAAACTGAAAACCACTCCTGAAATGGAAGGGACTTGAAGTGAAAGGCACCCAGAAACCGATGGGCAGCCTTTAAGCAGGCAGCTGTCTGTGAAACACTGGACACGCCCTTCCCCCAAGCTAGGGGGTATGGTGGGAAAGTGCTCAAAGACTATAACAACATGTATTAGAAAAGGGATTTTATCTCCTACAGCATGTAAAGGCTGAGGTAGTGCCTTCCTGTTTTTTGTGTAACATGTCTGTTTGCGCTCCCATACTAGTTCATTTTTGGATCACTGGTTTTTCTATTAAATAACCTTTTTATTTTTACCCAAGCAGGTCTCTGTGCAAATTGTGTGGCATGTGTGTGTCAAAGGGAGCTGATATCTGAGGGGCTGGTTTCACACTTTCCGAGCTGACAAACCAGAGGGGAACTGTCTGAGTGTCTGGTAATTAAGAACTCCGGGAGAACTGATTTGGGGAGATTCAAGATTGGAAGGGCTCTTGGTGTCACCCTGCAAGGAGGAATTAGGTTGGTGGAGGCCAGGGTGAGACCTTGTGCTTGTGGGCAGGGTACTGGTGCCAGGGAGCTGAGCCATAGCAGGCATTAAGGCACCCCAAGGTTACAGGGCAGGTAGTGACAGAATCCCTTCCTGCTCTGGGTGATCCCCCAAAATGTCACAGTGCTCTAGTGGCTAGCGCTCAGATCCTCAAAGGGATTTAGGTACCTAACTCCCAATGGCTTAGGGCACTGGACTACGATTCAAAGGATTGGCCAGAGTTCTATTCTTTGCTATGACTTTAGACAAAGTTACTTCTCACCGTTGTTTTCCTTCTCACCCTCGCCTTTCCCGCAAACGGTGTCGGTTTCGACAAATCAGCATTTTT
Source organism: Dermochelys coriacea (assembly GCF_009764565.3). Taxonomy (NCBI): domain Eukaryota; kingdom Metazoa; phylum Chordata; order Testudines; family Dermochelyidae; genus Dermochelys; species Dermochelys coriacea. The sequence continues at coordinate 8,146,870 of NC_050071.1, read as the reverse complement.
CTGACAAAAAACCCACCATTCTTTGGAAAATTCCCAACCAGCTGTAGATAGGAGCCTCTTGTTGACACGTTGGCAGCTTGTCAACGCTGTGTCTGACTCCTGAACATCCTAGACTCTGGGGGGGGGCTGGCATTTTTTGCCTTTGTAAGCATTGAAATATGCCATTGCATAGTTACAAAGAAGTAGGAGCTAGCTTTTAACTGAAAGTAGCAGTGCGATTGTGACTCTGGGCCTTGTGGAACGAGGTAGGCCTCTGTGATGAAGCTCATATTGTGCCTCCTCCAGCTCTCATTGAAGCTTTTCTGTTGACTTCCATGGAGCTGGATCAGGTCCATGATCCCCAATGCTGCTGTTCACTTAAATGTCGTGAGGCAGAGACCTGACTCCTCTAGATGCTGCCAGCCCATCGCTAAAAATCGTGCCAGCTGATCTGTAATAACAGTGCCGGGATGAAACATGCTAACCTCCTCTAATGAGGAACAAAGGTGCAACACAAATAGCCAGGGGCCTCTCATAGAGATGTTGATGGGAAACTGAAAAGCTGTTGTATAATAATTAGATTCAGCTTTTTCCCCCCAGTGCATGAAAAGTCACAGCTAACGTCTTCCCTCAATATATGTTGACAACTACCACTGCCTCCTTGTGCAGAGCTGCCCTTAGACAGCACAATCAGCATATAGTATGATAAATATTTCAGCAGTCTCTTAAAGTGCAGCTTTAATATGCAAAGTGGCTCTGCGCCGTCTTATGCAACACATCTACTCCTGGTGAGCGTTAAGAGCCTTATCTGCTGCCTTGAGTACAAAAATACATGTGCTCTGCAGAGCCAACACAACAAACAGCAAGAGAGGGCTGGATTCTGTTCTTGTGCATCATCAGCAAAAGTGGACACTAAGTTCCCCTGCGTTTCCGTGATGCAAATTTACTAAAGGGGATGGGTGGCCACAGCAAATTGAAATGAGTGTGGACGAATTCACCACTCATTTTTTGCTGGTTGTCATTATGGATCTCAATTTTCTGAGGTGATGTGATGCAGAGAGAAGAGGGAAAGGGCTGTGAGAAGAAACATTCAGGAGGTAATGTCTGCAAGCAGTAAGTCAAGTGCCAGCCAAGCAAACGTGTGTGTGTGTGTGCGCACGCACCCATGCATGCCTGCACAAAAATAAACTGCACACGGGCTGCTTCCCATCCCATTTCCCAGAGAGGTCATCAGTTAGACTTGGCCATGGTGGAGACTCAATACTCATCAATACAAATGCAAACAAGGGTTCTTTTCCCACATGTTCCTGCATTTAAAGGATTCGAAGGCATTACCCGTAAGGCTCCATGCAATGCATTATCCAATGCATTTCCATTGCCAGTGAGGTCCTACGCAACCTCTATGCATTCTTTCTCTGGCTTTCTCTCCAGAGGGAAGAGGCAAGAGAAGGCTTCTCTCACACTGGGGAGTTGAGGGAGTGGAAGAACTGATCTTCCTTTAGGGAAGAGGAGGTATTTAGAAGCCACCTATTCTTCCCTCTTAGGTGCTGCTGTTGAGAGGGAAAGGCTGAGCAGTACCATAAACCCTTCAGCCAGGCACCGGCTTTTTCAGTTGCTCTTCCTTCAGGTTCTTCTGTTTGGTGAGTTCTCAGCTAGGGAGGAGGGGGAGATGTGTGGGGAGAGGGAGAAGGGGAGGGAGCTGGATCTCTCAAGGGCAGTGAGAAAGGGCTTGATCCAAACCCAGTTCATCTCAATGAGAACCTTTCCAAGGGCTCCAATGGGGTCAGAGCCAAGAAGAGGAGGGGGAGCTCTCTTACCAGCTCTCCTAAGCAATGGCTTTATCTAGAGAACACTGGGCACCAGCATCCTGTGGAAGGCAGTGGTGCATAGAAACTCAAGCCAGTCTGATGCTGGGGATGCCCTTATAGTGCTGAAGATAATGGGTCATGTCCAGAAGCCACAGCGCCTGATCCTCACTCACACTAAGGCCCCTTTACATTTACACCCACTTTAGGGCCTTCTTGAAATGGGAATTCAAGCCATTAAATACTTTGAGTTGCCCACTGTATAACTTGCTGTCCATTGACCACTTTCCGGTGGTTCCTGGAGCTGGAGTCTGTGCTGGAGGAGACCCACTGCAGGTAGGAAGGATGGGCTAATGGGTAGGACACTCACTTACAATCCAAGAGACCAGCCATGGATTATCTTTGGTAAGTCTCTGCCCTCTGCCCCCTCAGTTTCCCATGTGTAAAATGTGATAGTTTTTCCGTGGGGTGCTGTGTGAAAATAAAGTTCATTAACAACCATGAGGTGCTTAGACATTGCAGCGATGAGGGCCATGGAAGTAAATAATCAGCAGAAACCCTTCCATCTATCGTGTCTGTTTTTGCTGGAAGCTCTCCAGTGCAGGAACTATTGTATGCTACTCTATGGCTGTATAGTCACCAGCACAACTAAGCCATGCTCTTGATTGGTCTCTAGACCATACTGTATTATGAATTATTAACAATCCCAGCTCTGAGATCAGCCCCGTTTCTGAGCCATATCTCTGCTCAGCATGTCCATTTTCCTTTGGTCTCCCTGGGGCTGGATGTCACAGGCATTAATATAAGTTCTACTGGAAGCTGTTTGAGGACAATATGTGGGAAGCTACTTTTGAAACAGTCTTGCTATTTCTCTTCATAAACCAGTGACAATGAGAACAGCCTCTGTCCTTACTGCCTTGTATAGGGAAGAGGAGTCTTGAGAAAGCCACAGAAAAAGAAAATGTCAATGTGCCCTAGCAAGAAGCTGTCAGAGTCCTACCTCTCCCCCTTCAGAACAAAAGAAAGCAACCCCCTGTACAGCTGGAGAGCCTTATTGGGTGTAGTTGTTATTATCTTTATTACAGTAGCTCTTGCAGGTCCCAGCTGAGATCGGGGCCTCATTGCGCCAGGTGCTGGCACAACACATAGTAAGAGACAGTCTCTGCTCCAAAACATTACAACCTGACTCAGGACCCCTAGCTTCAATGCCCTGCTCTGCCACAGCAGCATGTGTATCCTTGGGCAAATCACCTGGCCTCTCTGTGCCTCAGCTTCCTAGATGTAAAATGGGGATAATTGCACTGCCCTACCACACAGGAGCACTGTGACGATAAATGCATTAATTATTGTTAGAAGAACAGGAGTACTTGTGGCACCTTAGAGACTAACAAATTTATTAGAGCATAAGCTTTCGTGAGCTACAGCTCACTTAATAAGATGCATAGAATGGAACATATAGTTAGATAGATAGATAGATAGATAGATATACATACAGATAAGTTGGAAGTTACCATGCAAACTCTGAGAGGCTAATTAGTTAAGATGAGCTATTATCAGCAGGAGAAAAAAAACTTTTCTAGTGATAATAAATTTGGCACTCTAAGGTGCCACAAGTATTCCTGTAATTTTTTGTGGATACAGACTAACACGGCTGCTCCTGTGAAACCTGCAATTATTGTGAGAGCGCTCAGGGTCAATGGGGGGTGGTGAATATAGGTACCTAAGATGAAAAGGGTGGGCGAGAAAACCTGACTATTCAAACTCCGTGTTATTTGCCTAACTGCAGTTGAAAAACAACCGACATTGCAATCAGTGGTTCCCAGTGTAGGAAACAGGGTCTTGTTCGGTGTTCCCTCTGAGGTGCGCGGCTGCGCAAAAGTCCATCAAGGGCCATACCCCTGATTATTACAGCCGTGCTGGGCCAGTGGCCAAGGGCAGCCCGCCAAAGAGGGCACCGTGTGCAAGGTTTGCCTGAGTCCCACCTGACCTGTCGAGAGCCAGTTGGGCTGACGGAGGTGGCAGCCAGGCTGGCAAGTGGCAGCATCTGGAGAGGGCAGAGGGACCCAAGCTCTAGGGGGGCAGTTGGATGACCAGCTGAGTCAGGTGACTTCTCTGGAGTATGGGTGTCCCTCCTCACTTCTGCTCCACTGCTGGGTGCAGCAGCTGCTGCTCCTGTCTGAACACCCTTCCCCCCCCCACTGCATTCCTCCCCCAGAGCCATGCCTGGCCACCCTGCTCTGGACTGGGAGGTCCTCCTGTCTGCTGTGCAGGGAAGCCGGAGGGAAAGGCTGATGTCAGGGGTGCCCCCCTCCTCCTCCTCGTGTACTCAGTCTCCACTGAGATCCCACCCTGTCTCGTCACCCTTAACTATGTGTGCTGCTTCCTCTCTGGGGCCGGAGCTGCAGGCTGCTGCTTGTGTCTGAGCAAGCCTTCAGGGTCCTGAGTGCTTTCTTAGAGAGAGTACACTCATATAGTTACTCAGGCATGCACACGCTGCCCTCAACACAATACCCACTGTCTCTCATACACACACTGTCACACACTCCTCCTTTCTCACACACACGGTCTCCCTTACACTGTCCCCCCAACACACACAACACCAAGGCTCCCTGCATCCAGGTCACTTTCCACACCTGGACTGTGCTGTGAGGTGAGCATCAGCACTTGTTAATTATCCCTTATTTGAATATTCCTTCTTTTTCTTCCATACCTATGGTACCTTTTAAAAAATATATATATTACATCTAGGTTTTTGCTTTTTAGTGGTGGTGCACATACGCACATTACCTCAATATTGGTGCACATAACAAAATTCATTCTGTGCGTGGATGGAAAAAATTGGAGGGAAGGCGGAGAGGGGAAAAACCTCCCGTAGGACCCTTATCTGAAGCCGATGGACTGTGAAGAGTTAACAAAGTAAGGTTACACAGCCTTCCAGGATCAGTGGGGCAAGCTCCTACAGTTGCCTAAAATGCCACCGATGGGCAGGACACCTATTTGGCCATGGCTTCCTTGTAAACATGAGAGAAAGCCATACCCACCACTAACTTTTGAAAGCAATAATCCTCCAGCATAGGAAACATACCAAATTGGCTACTTCTCATCCTGCTCAGTTCCATAAGCACCCAGCTGTTTAGCAGCTTGGATTCAGAGTGTGGATACCCAGCATAGCTTCTGCCAGGAACAGCTGTCCAAAGTGGTAGCTGATCGCTGGTTATGTTCCATGACCTAGCAAAGGACTCAGCCAATGTTTAATTACATCCGTGTGAAGGCTGGGCCTTCTTTCACATTTCGATATGGCCTATTGGGTCAGGATTTCCTTTGCAAGTGGATAATGCCGGAGACAACGAAAACACAGGTCGGATGCTGGCGACACTACCATTTGAACATGGAGTGGGCTTGGGGGAATTTGAGGCAAGATCGAGAGATACCATACCGAGGATTTCGATTGCACTGAAGTGGTGGTTGGAGCATCATCCTATTTAAGCCTCCGTAGCACTTACATAGTTCACAGAGCTTTTGCACTGAATGTTGCTTTCCTTTGCTCAGAAACTAGCCACTCAGTAAGAAGCAGAGGGGAAAAGGGGGGCGGGGGAGGGACATTAACTTACAATGAAATGGAGTGATTAATTAGATGTAGTGCTGGACCAGAAATAACATGTGGCAGTAAATGAGATGAACCACAAATTGATAAAGACAAAGCTATGCTTCCTTAATAAAGAAGCCAATAACCTCATAACACTAAGCACTGCTGCTACAGCATATGATGATAAATTCCTGAACGGATAAGAATATGGTGATCCATTGTTCATCAATCTGGAGCTAGCTGGATATTCATATTTCAATGTGAGACAGCAGGAATGGAGAAGTGTCTGATTTTTCTGGGTTAAGCAGATTCCAGTGTCCTTATTCATACTGAGTAATGGTTTACTCTGTGAGTAGTTCTATTGATTTCAGTAAAAAGAAAAGGAGTACTTGTGGCACCTTAGAGACGTCTCTAAGGTGCCCCAAGTACTCCTTTTCTTTTTGCGAATACAGACTAACATGGCTGCTACTCTGAAACCTGTCATTGATTTCAGTGTGACTTGTCATGGAGCAAGACCTCAGTCCAGAAAAGCACTTATGCACCTCTGTAATTTTAAGGCAATAGGACTACTAGTGCTTAAAAGTGCACACACATGTAAACAGCTTGCTGGAGCAAGGTCCCTGGCTCAGCATAAATTAGCGTGGCAAAATCTGTTCTGTAGTTACTGTTTCAGGAGGAGACTGGACAATTCAAAGCCATTGGAACAGATTCCTGATGGATGTGGTAAATTCCCATCACTCGGAGTGTCTGTATCAAAAGTGGATGTCTTCCTGAAAGTTAGACTGTGATTCAACCACAAGTTATTGGGCTAGATGGAGGTCCCATTGCATGAAATGCTATAGCCCGTGTCAATGATCAAAATGGTCCTTTCTGGCTTTAATCTCTGGGTGAAATCCTGACCCCTGTGCGATCAATGGGCATTTAGTCATTGACTTCAATGGGGATGGGATTTCAAAAACCCTTTGAAACTTCACCTGCAAACAATCACTCAGATTTGCACCTGCAGTTGAATTGTAAATGCAAAAATGCAGCTGCCAATTTTTCAGGTGCACATTGCATTCTCAAAAATTGGCTATTATTCCGAAAATATTTCGACTGCCTATTAAGTGACAGGTCCAGTGATACATTTGAAGCTTGCCTATGTTTAAAGGATATTTTATCAGCTGTGCTTCCCCAATTGCAATTTAGACTTATTGTTTATTGCAACTGGTAACTTTGTATTCTCAAGAACATCATTTTGATGTTTTCTGTTTTCCTATAGAGTCGGGATTATTGCATTTGGGAAAAACACCACCAATATTTCACAAATGTTTCTTTGCCAGCTACTTCTCCTGCAATAGCTTTATTAATAAAAACAACATTTGGCAAAAATCTTTGATGGTTGACATTTATGAGAAAATGCATCTCTAAAAGTCATGCAATATTGCATTTTTTGAGAGCAAATGGATTTTTTTTTTTGCATGATGGTTTAGTTTTTTGGTTTGGCTGTAGCATTAGGCAACATTACTTGATTTGATATTAATAAAGATTAGTAAAATAACAATAAATATATCCCTACCACCTGAGAAAAATAATTAGCTTGTATAACCCTAATTTGTGTGCAAATTGATTTAGTATGGCCAAAGGGAACAGTAAAGGGTGATTCATCTGAAAAGGGCGTCATATTTTCTGTTAGAAACCACTATTTCCATCACAATAGCCCCATGTTAGGGACTATCACTGCTTTACTCTCTATTCTGATGTTATTGTTCTTGGACAAATGTGGCTCTACATGGCAGAAAAATCATAGTTTGCTGTTATTTTTCCGAGCTGATATACTTAAGAAAAAATGATTAAATACTGCAAGCTATTCCATGTGGGTCAAATTCATCCCTGGTAAGGCTCTATTGATTTCATTTACACCAGTGATGTGTTTAGCCCTACATGGGCTTATCTTTGAAGGTTCTTATCTTATACTGGGTTCACATAAGTTAGAGATGGAAGTGAACCCACTATGTTATCTAGTTTTTCCCATGGAAACAAGTGCAGGATTGTCCCCACAGTATATTTGCTAGTATTTTGTTCATACTAGTTTCAAGGACCTTAAAGCAATGGGGCTTTCATGATTTCGCTTGGGACATTATTCCACAGCCACATGGAGTTTACTGTTAAGAAGTTTTTTTTCAGTCTAATTCCTGGATTATTATCATTATCATTATTATTACAGTAGCACCTAAAGGCAACAGATGAGATTGGGGACACATTGAGCTAGCTTCTGTATGCCCCAGCTCCTGGAGTCATGTGATTATGGGAGACTCTCAGTTTTTTTTTTATTTATTTTTTGTTTTATTTTTTAAGTAAGCTTCTAGCCCTTGTGGTTTCGGAGAAAAACTTGAAGACATGAGTCAAATGGAACCTAAAAGCTCAGAAACAAAAAGGCAAGGAAAAGAGTGATGAATTTTTAAGCCAATATGATGATATTTTTGAGGCCTACTTATGATTTTTGAATGCTTGGGTTTGGCAAGACTGGTACATCACCTAGTCAGAGACAGGCCCTGTCTCGAAGAACGTACATCTAAATAGATGATAGACAAAAGACAAGAGCAAGAAAGGTCTACTATCCACATATTATAGATGGGGGAACTGAGGCACAAAGAGTGGGTGGACTTGCCTTTGGTCACCCTAGGACAGTGGTTCTGAACTGTGGTCCACCTCTTGTTCAGGGGAAGCCCCTGGTGCGCTGAGCCGGTTTGTTTACCTGCTGCATCCGCAGGTTCGGCCGATCGCGGCTCCCACTGGCCGCGGTTCACCGCTCCAGGCTAATGGGGGCTGCGGGAAGTGGTGCAGGCTGAGGGATGTGCTGGCTGCCCTTCCTGCAGCCCCCATTGGCCTGGAGCGGCGAACCACGGCCAGTGGGAGCCACGATCGGCTGAACCTGCAGACACAACAGGTAAACAAGCTGGCCCGGCGCACCAAGGGCTTTCCCTGATCAAGCGGTGGACCACAGTTCAGAACCACTGCCTTAGGAAGTCTGTGGCCAAGGCAGAAAGTAAACCAAGATCTTATGAGTCCAAAGTCAGTGCTTTATTCACCAGACCACCATCCTTCTTGTCAGCACTTCCAGTTGTCTCTTCTTGTGCCCTGTTAAGCAAACCATTCCTCTCTTAGTGGTTTATTTCATACAGATATCAAAATGTGTAGTCACTGCTGCAGTTGTGGGGTGAGTGGAGGTATATAGCTCTAGGGTCAGTGGGGTTTGCGGCAGTTTTGTAGAAGGCTTCTTGCAAAGAATGTCCAGACAGGCCACCTGAGCAGTGCCCAAGTGCATTATGGAACGGCAGAAGGAATACAATGTACACCATTGGGGTGATTATGCCAACACATGTCAGCTTACACTAGAATCTCGAGGCAAGTCTAATCCAAATGATGGGGTGAATGCCTGTGTACAGAGGAGAGTGATTTTGTGGATGGAGGTAGTATTGCCAAACCCAAACATTCAAAAACCACAAGTCAGACCATGAAAAATCATGTGATTAGTTTAAAAAATGAGGGGTTTTTGTTTTTAAAAACTGATATAGGTTGGGCTCTTTTTATTTGCCCTCTGGGTTTTGAGTCTTTAGGGCTCATGTTTTTTAGTTTTTTTCTGCAACCCTGAGAGCTAGAAATGTACTTTTAAAAAACCAAGAGTCTCTCACATTCACATGACTCCAGGATCTGGGGCTTTAAGAAAAACACCAACTCTTGTGAGACTTACCATTAAATTGCAAGAGTTAGCAGCACTGTGTTAGGGTTGCAAAAACAGGAGACATATTCATGCACAGATGACTTCTGCCGATGGTTTCATTTATTTCTTAGTTTCACTGAAACATTTCTATTCCCTTTTCAGGCGGTATTTCCATAGAGCTGTTGTATGGCTTGTGGCTCCAGTACCTTTCCTCTAGATCCTCCTCTCACTATTGCCAGGGCTGATGCATGTTCCCTCGGTCCTATTCCCATCTCATCCTTTCTCCCTTTGTGAATCCCTGGATTTCTAGAGAATCCTCTGTGGAGTCCAAAAGAAGGAAGAATGTTGCTGCTTCTTGTGGAAACATAATTATTGTTTTATGCTTCACCACTGAGTTCTGTGGGCCAATACAGCAGTGTTTTGTTTGAGATGCTTTTAAAGGAAAAATTTAGCCCAAATCTGCTCCTTTTATTAGACATGTCATGCAATGCTTACATCTTTTAGACAGACCATGATTTCCCATCAAGCCAGCAATCATGCAAGCCTCTATTATGTCTGCACACACAATTGGTACTTTGAAGCAACAGAAATGATTAAGTAACTCGGAACTGATTAAGTAACATCTCTCCTATTGGGTGTACTGCAGAGCATTTGGATTTTTCTAAGTAGGACAATTCTGATGGAAGCTTTTGTGACTCCACATCATGGGGTTAAAAATCTAGGTAGAGCCAGATTGTCAAAAAAGTTCAGCACCCACAATTGGGTCAGATTTCCCCAAGTGTCAAACATCCAATAGCCCCACCAGATCCAAACACTTTAGTACTCCTGTGGGAAAATCCAGATCCAGAATTAAATTTTGCAAGTGAGCCTCTGTTCCTATTTGAAATGCTTCTGTAAGAATCCCTCACACACACAGCTGCCAGAACCCTTCATGTAGGGTGAATTGTATTGACAGAACCCATAATTAATGTAACAGGAGGAAATTCTGAGCCTGATGAACTACAGATAGTACTTCATTCTCTTTAACAGTCTATTACATGGCTTACATTTCTTACGCTTCTCCATCCAACCTCCCCCCCACCCCCCAAAAACAACAACTAAAAGAGAATATAATGCACAAAAAACCAAAATAATGGCCAGTTAAGTTAAAAACAAACACAATAAATGAGTCTGAAGTTTGGTCACAGGTGTATCTCTGAGAAAAAAGTCAAAATCTATTGGCACCTCCTGCCGTTGCTTCAGAAACCCAATTCTCACTTGCCTTTACAGCGAAGGGAAAGGAATGAACTAAAAGTACTGAACTGAACACACTCAAAGTATTAATTGACTTGTGGAAATTAGAAGGATGGAAAATGGTGGGGGGAGAGGTTAGCTTATAGTATGTTCTCGACCCCCCTTTTATTATCATGCATTGAACACTTGGACAGAAACTGAGTGCTGACAGGAGTAATATAAAACCTCACCACCAGGCATGATGGGCCAGACTTTGAAAAATATTTATACTTTTGGCTTTCCAAACATCCCATGGCAATGAGTGCTACAGGCAAATTGCGCATTGTATGGAAAAGTAATTCCTCTTGTTTGTATTAAACCTGCTATCTATTAATTTCATTGGGTGACTGCAGGCTTTTGTATTGTGGGAAAAGGTAAACAACACTTCTCTATTCATTTTTTCTGTACAAGTCATGATTTTATAGACCTCTCTCACCCCCCGTCCCCAATCATCTCTTTTCTAAGCTAGCAGCAGTAATCTTTTTAGTCTTTCCTTGTATGGAAGTTGTTCCATACCCTGGTTCATCTTTGTTGCCCTTCTCTGAACCTTTTCCAGTTCCCCTATATTCTTTTTGAGATGGAGCGACAAAACTGGATACAGTATTCAAGGAGTGGGTGCACCATGGATTTATATAATGACATTTTGATATTTTCTGTCTTATTTTGTACCCCTATCCTCATCGTTCCTAGCAGTTGGTTAGCCTTTTTGACTGCTGCTGCACACTGAGCTACGTTTTCAGAGAACTATCCACCGTGACCCCAAGATCTCTTTCTTGAGTGGTAACAGCTCATTTAGAACCCACAATTTTTCCCAGTGTGCATGATTTTGCACTTATCGCTGTTGAATTTCATCTGCCATTTACTTATCCAGTCTCAGAGTTTTGTGAGATGCCTTTGTAACTCTTCAGAGTCAGCGTTGCACTTACCTATCTGGAATAATTTTGTATCGTCTGCAAACTTTGCTGCTTCACTGTTCGCTCCCTTTTCCAGATCATGAACACGTTGAACAGCACCAGGCCCAGTACAGATCCTTGGGGGACACTGGTATTTCCTCTCTCCAGTCTGAAAACAGACCATTTCATTTGTTTCCTACTTTTTAAAAAGTTACTGATCCATGAGAGGAACCTCCTTCTTACCCATGATGAAGGCTAAGATTTAGTCATGGTTATTTTTAGTAAAAGTCATGCACAGGTCATCGGCAATAAACAAAAATTCACGGCCCATGACCTGTGCATGACTTTTACTAAAAATACCTGTGATTAAAACTTGGGCAAGGGTGGGGGGAGGTGTAACATGGGGCTGCTGCTGGTGGAGGGGTGCCTGGGACCAGTGCCTGGGATGGCAGCTCCTGCCAGCTGCCTGGGGACCACTGCCAGGGCCAGTGGACTGCAGCTTCTCTGGTTGGCTGCCCAGGAACTGCTGCCTGGGGCCGTGGACCGCGACTGCTCCAGCCGGCTGCCCAGGGACTGCAGACTGTGACTGCTCCAGCCACCCCGGGACTGCTGGCCACCAGAGTGGCGGCTGATATGGCTGTCCCTGGGGCCGCTCCAGCAGCGGCTGGTGTGGCTGTTCCGGGGGCCACTTGAGCAGCTCGTTTGGCAGCCCTGGGGCCAGCCACACTAGCCCCTGCAGAAGTCAGGGAAGTCATGGAAAGTCACGGAATACGTGACTTCTGTGACCTCTGTGACAGACACGGAGCCCTACCCATGATTACTTAATTTCCTGAAGAGCCTTTGGTGAGGGACCTTGTCAAAGTTTTTCTGAAAATCCAAGTACACTATATTGACTGGATCACTCTTGTTCACGTCTGTTGACACACTCAGAAAATTCTGATAGATTTGTGAGAAACAACTTCCTTTTACAAATGCCATGTTGACTCTTCCCCAATAAATCCTGTCTATCTACATGTCTGATCATTCTGTTCTTTCCTCTAGTTTCTACCAATTTGCCAGGTACTGAAGTTAGGCTTAATGGCTTGTAATTGCCAGGATTGCCTCTGAGCCCTTTGTAAAAATTGGTGTCACATTAGCTTCCGTCCACTCATCTGATACAGAAGCTTGTTTCAGCAATAGCTTACATACCACAGAAGTGCTGCAATTTCATATTTGAGTTCCTTCAGAACTCTTAGGTGATACCATCTGGTCCTCTTCTATTGACACAGCACCTCACAATAGGGAGAGTGTTTCTGGTCCTTCTCGTGGCATAGATATTGACTGTTTTATCAGTAGGGGTCAACTGCTCTTGGGGCAGTTTCTCTAGAGGCCTCAGCTTTTCCGAACTGGTTCCCCTCTATTTATCTCCAGTGAGCCCACACCATGACCTTGACCTAAAATGAGTCAATCGGCCTGTAAATTCCAGGGCTTGCAGTCTTCATTTGTCTCCTTGTCAGTTTCTTACAGGCAGCCCGGTGTGGGGGCTCTTGCCCCTCCGCTGTCCCAGATCTTTCTGCCTCCTGATCTCTGTTCTCCTGCCTTTATAGCTGGGCTTGTTTTTCTTATTGGGCACAGTGGTGGCTGTGTGCCTCTGCCATTGGCAGTTCTGGCAGCTGTGCTGGGGTGTGCTCAGCCTGCCTGACTGTAAGCGGGGAAGACTCTCCTCTCCCTTCTGCCTATGCTCAGTATGGGGTTGGTCGTCCCCAGTCCAGTAGGCCTTATTGAGCCTGTCCAGCCTTTAAGGCATGTCTACACTGCAACTGGGAGCGAACCTCCCACCGCCCACAGATCGACTAGTGCCAGCTCGATTTGAGCTAGGGCACTACAAGTAGCAGCGTGGGTGTTGTGGCTCTGGTGAAGACTCAGGCTGGTCATCCAAACTTAGACCTCAGTGATCGGGGTGGGAGAGGGGCAGGGAGCAGACATGCCAAACCCACGGAAAAAACACAGAAATTGGGCTTGTTTTTGGAGTAATTGGCTTGTGAGCTGCTTGTTGGCTAGTTTTTGGCTTATAGCTTGTTGCTTCTTTTTTTTTTGATTGCCTCCCAGCAAGCAGGGGAGAGAATCAGGGGTGCACAGCGGGCCCACCACAGTCCCACACTGCGCGCCAGGGGGACCTGGTCACATACGTGTGGGGGCTCTTAGGGATTGGCTTGTTTGGGCCTTGTTTTGAAATGGGATTCGCTTGATTTTTGGCTTCTTGTGGAAGTTGGGGTGCTTATTTACCGCGTGAATGTTGGCAACCATGCCTGGGAGCCTGAGCTGCCACCCAAGCCACAGTATCCACATTGCTATTTTTAGCGTGCTAGTGTGAGTCTGTCTACCCAGGCAAGGAGGGTTTCTCTCAGCTGAAGTGTAGACATACCTTTCAGGTGTTTCGGTGTGTCCTTTACTCCAATTAGCTAACTGGAGGTAAAACCCTAGGGAGTGTGTAGTTTGCATATGAACTAGCAAGTAGACTTAAAGCTATCTACCTCAGCCTGCTAACTTGTATGAAAACTACATCGGCCTTGTCTTCAAGAGGATTTTATCCCATGATAGCTAACTTGAGCTAAGAATATGCCTTTTTTCCTGGGGAGTTAAGGCCCAGATTTTGTCTAAACTAGGATTTAAAGGTGGCTTGTTAGATGGTATTATCTGATTTGAGCTAATTAACTCCTAATAAATCTTTAGTTAAGACACAGCAACTGTACTTTAGCATGTGCTAATAGCTGCCCCTAGTGTAGTTCCTGCTAAAGTCCAATCGCTTTGACTAGAGTTTTGAGGGGGGTTGGTTAGATCTGGTTGGATAATGTCACACCTTTAACTCCTACTATAGGGAAGACCTGTGATCAAGGGCTATCATTAGTGTTATTAGTGAACAAAAAGTCAGTGTCCAGGTCAGAAAGTGAGGCAGAATAAACACATGCTGTCATTTATCTCCTTAGCCGTGAGGTACAGAGGAAGAATTTCTTTACATGGCAGGAAGTGCTGTTACTTAAGCAACACTGGCGAGACTGACCCACATTTCCTATAGCCCATGCCCTGCCCTTGAGTCTGCAGAGGTCATCTCCTCTCTGTGCAGGACTCTTTTCTTTTTCCATTAACTCTTAAAATATTCTCTGGGGATAGGATGGGTGTCCCACACCCCACTAACACAGAGAGTACAGTGTGCTATAAATCACCACTGTGTTATGCAAAGCACTTTCCTTAATTTCATTTTCTTTGTGTTGAGGGGGGTGGGGGCATTCTGTGATTAGATTAGCTGCCTTCTTTTTTATGCTACGCTAAAGATTGGAGCACAGGGTTTAGTCGGCTTTGTTTGGAAAATAAATTCAAAGAGTTAGGCTTTTCAAGTGAGCTTGCCTTTCCTGAACTGAACAAGCCTGACTCACTGGAATAATAGCAACTGCCAGTACCTTCCATCACAGCTGACTTAGCTGAGGAGCAACCCAAGGAAATGAGTCATTTCCCTGAAAAGCTTTCTTCTTCGCTGTAGTGGGGTATCTTCCTTCCCGCAGCTCACGCAGTCGCTCCAGTACCTGAGCTGTGCATGCTCTCTTCTGGACACTCCAAGAAATGCCATTTTGCTAAAAAGCACAATATTTCGTTTTCTAACTTTTAGTTTGAGCCGCTCGGCAAGAAGAACAATTGAGAGCCTGAGCAGCATACGCAATCGGAAAAAGAACACGTTATTTTTAAGGACAATAGTCTCTTAGTAGTTATAAAAATGCTGTTCAGATGGTAAATATTTTTTTAACCTCTACCAAATGGTGTAAGAAAAACACACAAACACCTTAAACTGGATGTTGAGCTGGTTTGAATTGGTGTAGATGAATTGGTGTCTATGGTGATTTGGACCAGCTGGGGATCTGGCCCATTGACTTTAATGAAGCTATGCTGACGTACGGAAAGGATCTGGCCCACATGCTAATATAATCCGTTAGATTGTCATTGAAAGCAGAGTTATGTAGAGGAACAATAATCAATAGGATATAGCACACTAAAGTACTCTGAGGTTGATCATACCACAACGGTATGCTCTGCTGAAGATTTCTGGCTGTTGGGGATGGGTTCATCCACCTGTATACCCTGCCCATCCTGGAACCCCGTAAAGCACCTGGGGCCCATGTTATAAGGATGCAGGGTTGGGTGTGTTATGGATACTGTCCCCCACCCACAGCAGCCAGCAGGAGGTCCATGGGAAAGGGGAGACAGCTCCAGACTCAGTGGTACTCACACATACCATAGGGATGGGAGCAGTGTGAGAACCTAAATGGAACAGAATAAAGAACTGGATCTGTGCTGTGAAACCTCTTCCTAGAGGGCCCAGAGGCAGCTGCTGTTGGGCAGTTCCTGGTAGGGAATCCCCAAGGGAGCCAGGTTGGACAGTGCTGCCAGGAATTGTTATGGTGAGATTGGGGGTTGGGTTTTCAAAGCTGCCTAAGGGAATGACATGCCTAAGGTCAATGGGGTTTGGGTGCCCACCTCCCTTAGGCTCCTTTGAAAATCCCAGTCTGGATCTCTGTGTAGAGAACCCTGGCCTCAGCTGCTTCTCCGAGATCTGTGGGTTCATGTTGAATGAATAACCTGCTGCTCATTCCACAGGGCTGGGGTTTAACTGTGCATGCCCCCCCCCCCCAACACAAAGATCTGTCACAGAGTATTGCTCCTCCCAGTCCCTTCCTGCAGTTTTACTCCCAACCCTTCCCAAAGTCAGCCGCATCCCTAGTTCCATCCTTACCTGTGCCCCTTCCCCCCCCTCACACACACACTTTTTCTCTCCTATTCTCCTAGCTGGCCCTAATGCCAACACATCTTTTCTCAAGTTCTATCTCCACACCCACATTCCAACTCCATCCTCAACACCATTTCTGTCCCTGGATTCACCTACACCCCACAACCTTCTTTGCTCAGGGCTGGGGTCTTTTACTGCATCCCCTTTTGCACAGTGGCTTGTGTTTTGGCCAGGGGCTCAGGTCAGAGTGGGTGGACGCAGGGGTCCTCACAGTCCCTACCCCTTTCCACCCCTCCTCAGCCTCTTGCTAACTACAGGGGAGTATCAGAGAAGCAGCCCGCCCGGTTAAAAAACACATCATTTTAAAAAATGGATTTGCAAGAGGTACAAACATTTTTATTCAACCTTTGACAGCTTCTAATGTTTTTAATTGATGACATTTTTCATTTTGGCATCCCTCACCCCCGTTTTCTCTCTGTATTTTGAAATGGGGGGGCAGGGAGGGAGAGAGAGAAATAACCACAAACTATCAATGATCATTTCAGTTTGAAGAGAGACGGAAATGCTTCACTGGGAGATCGGACAATCCCACCACCGATTTTGAATGGAATGAATCTCTTTTTTGTTTTGAGTTTTGTAGCAAATCATTCTCGTTGCTTTGAGCAGCCCGCGTGAGAGAGCCTCAGCTGTCCTCTCTTGGGCTGGAGTCACACCCTGAGCAGGGCTAAATAGGGGAATTACTCTGCCTTGCTACTCGATGCAGCTGAATCAGAGCTTTGGCA
Source organism: Dermochelys coriacea (assembly GCF_009764565.3). Lineage (NCBI taxonomy): Eukaryota > Metazoa > Chordata > Testudines > Dermochelyidae > Dermochelys > Dermochelys coriacea. The sequence goes on along the minus strand of NC_050071.1, from coordinate 8,130,094 downwards.
ATCTCACCCTACGGACATGTCTACATGGGGCTCTGACCCAGGCTTTATCCTTAACCCCTCTACCATCCCCTCAGAAAGCCCTGTGACCTGGATTTGGACGTGCTTTAAGCTCAGGCTACCCTGGGTAAAGGTTAGAACTAAACGTCCAATTGGAAGCCAACCATTTTGCAGTGAGGATGCAGCTACAACATTTGAGGGCTGATAGTCCTCCAGTGCCTTCCCACAGTTCCTTCCAAAGGACAGTCAAGTTCTCCCAAAACTGGCTGGGAAAGCATCCTAGAGCATGGCAGCCCAAAGAGCCATGGAATATGTCCCCAGACGCACGCAGGGGAGTGCAGAAATGGGGACGATGCAGCAATAGGAGGACGCGGCCATGCTCACAGCTGGGCGAGGCTAACCCAGGTGCTCAGATCTACCTGGCAATCGCCCGAGTTAACTCTGCAATGCAGACATAGCCTAAAAGTAAAATCATTGCTGAGGGGCACAGATCTGTTTGTGTGCGTATTGTAGGTTTGAAAATAGGGCTTCTCACCTCCAAACTCTGCTATGTCTCCAGTTCAGCAGGGAACAATGGTGCTGGAGAGGAAGGAACATAATGACCAATTCACTGCCAGGTTGGCAGGGCCCTGCAGACCATGCATAGGAGCAGGTGGAGTTTCCCCTCTAAGGGTGTGGCACAAATTTTGGCTCTTGCTGCTTCCGCTGAATTTATATTCTGCAATTTAATCAAACTCAAACATATTTCCAGTTGAGCGCGTCCGGCACAAAGTGTCAAAACTCCATGTCTTTGCCAATGCTGTTCTCTTTCAATGGGAATTTTTGGTATCGGAATCCAGCCCCGGGAGATGGACTTTCTGGCCAATGCAGGGAGAGAGACAAGCAACAAACAGGTATGAACACTGGTAATGTGAGGTAAAACTTCACACATATGTAACACTGACAGACCCCGGTTATCGTCGGGGGCGGGATTGAACCTGGGGCTTCTGGAGTTTAGTGCATGAGCCTCTACCGCATGAGATAAAAGCCAACTGGCTCTTAGCAAGGCTGTAGAGTAAACTCATTAGAATCATAGAATCATAGATTCCTAGAATATCAGGGTTGGAAGGGACCTCAAGAGGTCATCTCGTCCAACCCCCTGCTCAAAGAAGGATCAATCCCCAACTAAATCATCCCAGCCAGGGCTTTGAGAAGCCTGATCTTAAAAACTTAAAAGGAAGGAGATTCCACCACCTCCCTAGGTAACACATTCCAGTGCTTCACCACCCTCCTAGTGAAAAAGTTTTTCCTAATATCCAACCTAAACCTCCCCCACTGAACTTGAGACCATTACTTCTCGTTCTGTCATCTGCTACCAGTGAGAACAGTCTAGATCCATCCTTTTTGGAACCCCCTTTCAGGTAGTTGAAAGCAGCTATCAAATCCCCCCTCACTCTTCTCTTCCGCAGACTAAACAATCCCAGTTCTCTCAGCCTCTCCTCATAAGTCATGTGTTCCAGTCCCCTAATCATTTTTGTTGCCCTCCCCTGGATGCTTTCCAATTTTTTCACATCCTTCTTATAGTGTGTGGACCAAAACTGGACACAGTACTCCAGATGAGGTCTCACCAATGTCGAATAGAGGGGAACAATCACGTCCCTTGATCTGCTGGCAATGCCCCTACTTATACAGCCCAAAATGCCATTGGTCTTCTTGGTAACAAAAGCACACTGTTGACTCATATCCAACTTCTTGTCCACTGTAACCCCTAGGTCCTTTTCTGCAGAACTGCTGCCGAGCCATTTGGTCCCCAGTCTGTAGCAGTGCATGGGATTCTTCCATCCTAAGTGCAGGACTCTGCACTTCTCCTTGTTGAACCTCATTAGATTTCTTTTGGCCCAATCCTCTAATTTGTCTAGGGCCCTCTGTATCCTATCCCTACCCTCCAGCGTATCTACCTCTCCTCTCAGTTTAGTGTCATCTGCAAACTTGCTGAGGGTGCAATCCACACCATCCTCCAGATCATTAATGAAGATATTGAACAAAACCACCCCCAGGACCGACCCTTGGGGCACTCCACTTGATATCGGCTGCCAACTAGACATGGAGCCATTGATCACTACCCATTGAGCCCAACAATCTAGCCATCTTTCTATCCACCTTATAGTCCATTCATCCAACCCATACTTCTTTAACTTGCTGGCAAGAATACTGTGGGAGACCGTGTCAAAAGCTTTAATCGCGCTCTCTCTCTAAGTGGTCTCAGTGCCACTAGATGGGACAGAACACCACACCCAGGAGGTGTGTGGGTTACACATAGTATCTGAAATATGCTTTGTCTGATATTAGCTTTGTCACAGGGTGACCCTGGCCTTTTAGGGGTGTGTCTACACTGCACACTAAGCCCAGACCCCTGTTCCATCCACACACAAGTCAGTCCGACTCAGGTCAGCAAGCACTCAGGACCTGGGTCTTAGGACCCGGCTGTGGGGATGAATCAGCAGCACAGAACCACTGTGACTCGAGTCTCAGCCCTGTCCTTTTCTGTATGGATGCAGCTCATGCCACCGACCTGAGTCAGAAGGTCTGCATAGTGAAGCATGGATGCACTAGCATGGCTGTGAGACCCGGTCCAGCAGCTGTAAACCTGGGTTTACAACAAAGTGTGGATGCTCAGTAGGTGTGGGCTTGGAAACACTGAGTCCACAAGCCCTGGTCCTGCAGACCTGGGTTTACAATGCCATGTAGACACACCCTATGATGCAGCAGGACTAGTGCATCTGTGACTCATCAGCCCACATCCATGGGGCTTAGAAGAGGACAGGCACCTGGGCCCTAGAGAGGAGAGAGACCTGATGAGTTGGAGCCGGTTGAGGGTCAGTGAAGTAAAAGGAGAGGGGCGAGCTACCTGGGAGTCAGGGGCTGGTCCCTGGGGAAAGATAAGCTGCAGGAAGCTGTCTGCAGCCTCTCCCTGGAAAGAGGGAGGAGTTAGCAGGAAAACAGGGAGGGGGGTAGCCTGCTGATCTTCCTGAGCCAGAGAGCCATGGCAGGCTGAAGGCTGAGAGCTGAGGTGTGAAATGCCAGGGCTGTCATTCGTGTTTTCAGGACTATCCACACTGGGTGTGAGGAAATGGACTGTCGGGGAATTATCTGAGCTATGTTTTGGTAATACCCAGCCCTGAGGAGGGGTATTATGTAAGCGAGAGAGTCTGAAGTGGAATTATTGGGAATCACTGAAGGGGGAAACTGAGGCAAGTGTGCTTGCTATGCCACAGCTTGCTGCAGATGGGGCTGCCTTATGAGCACCTTTTTCAGCAGTGAGATTCCCCACTGAGGTTTATGGGCTTTGCTTTATCAATATTTTCTAGTAGTTTTCGAGACAGTTCATTGATAATACAGCTGGCTGAATTTTTTTTTGTCAAAGTCTCCCCCACCCAAGCAAAAACAATGTGTTTGTGAGAATTTTTCATTTCCTTTTATACTTATTGGGTCAGTGAAACAAAGTAAAAATGTTTCTTTCACCTTGTTTCAAGTAGAAATATTTTGTTTCATTTCTGTTTTCAAAAACCCTAAAAAGTTTGGCTATTTTTTTTCTCTCCTTCCCCTTGGGAAGGGGGCCAGAAAAAAGAGAGGGTGGGATGTGAAATCTTGAAAAACAAATTGGTGAAGAACAATACTCATTTCATTTTGTTGAAAAACTGGAAAGTTTGGTGAAAAGTTTCAAACAAAATGAAATCTTCCACATCAGATACTTAACTTTTCTGCCAAGCCGCTGTCATCAATAGTAATGCTCAGATATATAATAGCAATAGAACTAGACGGGAGAAAGTAAATAGGAATTGTCTATTTTTTTCATATTGATTGAGCTTTCTGGGTTATAATATCTCTTCTGAACAAAGTCCTGAATGTAATTTTTCATTTTTTTTAAATAGTGCAAAACAGCTTTTTGCCCCCCTTGGAGTAAGTTATTTTTTCTTAGAACCAAAATCTTAGATCCTCATCCTGAAAACTATTCTGCAAAGAACTTCATAGATTAATTTAACCACACTGGCTTTCATGGGGCTTCATGCAGAGAGTCAATAAACATGGAGCTCATTGCCGGATTGTATGACAGAGAAGTCACAGAGTCCTACTTCTTGGCCTTTTGAGGTTTTCTCAGCATTGTATTCCTCTTGGCAGCTGTGGTTGGCACACATTTATAGTGGCTTGCCCCCAATTAATTTTAATTTGGGTTTGGAGTCCAAATGATGCAAACCTTCCACTAATGGGCCCAGACTTTATTACACCGAGATCCAGTTCACTCACAAGGTGTGTGAGCCTTAGGTTATGGCTACACTGCATGGGAACACACACAAACCGCAAAGCAGCGAGTCTCAGAGCCTGGATCAGCAGACTCAGCCTTGCACTACTCATTCCCTTGCTGGGTTTTGGAGCCTGGGCTCTGAGACCTACGCACCTCGCTGGGTTTTCTCTTCAAAAAGTAAGTCCTATTATTATTGCTACTGCACAGCTCAATAATTTTTGGTCAAAACATTTTTTTTTGATGAGTCCTTTTGCCCAAACTGAAATTTCTGGGAGATTTTTGGTTTGGTTGAAATTTTCCTTTTTTTTTTTTTTTTTTTTTTTTTGGTGAAGTAAAAACAAAATGAAATGGAAAGCCATTTTTTCAGTAAACAGTTTGAGTTTCATTAAAAAAGAAAAGGTTTGGAAGACCTAAACTTTCACCAAAACATGAGTTTCTGTTCTTTTGAGAGAGACTTGCAGGATCATTTTGTTTCTACTTTTTAAAAAAATGATTGTGAGAAATAATTGCCTTCCCCCCCCAGCACTGCTTCTAGCCCTGAGTGAGTAAAAACTCTGCTTTTGCAATATGCTGACGCCTCCAACTATTTCACTACAAATAACAGACCTGATTCTTTTTGCACACAGTGTAACTTTTTTTATTCCAACGGAGTCAACCTGATTTATACTGGGGTGAGAGAGAACAGAATCAAGGCCAAAGTTAATTGGGTTTAGCCTCTATTTCTGCTCTGAGAGTAGAATGAGATTTCTTCTTGTTCATTATTTAAATTCATTCAGCAGCTGTTTCTCTTGTTTTGTTTTTTTTTAAACTCTCGCAGATGATGGCAAATGGTTCACAGCATGCACTGAATGTTTCATATTTATCTAGGATAAGAAGGGATGGCTTACAATATTTACATTGTGCTGGATGGTTGTGTATGATCATTTATGCAACAAACTATTGTTTCTATTGTGTATCTAAATAGAAAGGACAATAGGTGGGAAATGACATCAGCCAGCAGGTCAGTGATAGATCTGGGAATACAACCTACCTCACCACAATCCCAGTTCACTTTCTACTGAACCCACCCCCAGTCACCCATTCTAAAAATAGGAATAACAATATTTCCCTTATCTGTCTTGTGTATTCAGACTGTGAGCTCTTCCGGGCAGGGCTCTCTTGTGTGTGTACAGCACCCAGAATAATGGGGCCCTCGTCTCAGCTCAATACATATAGCTGCAATACATAACAATGCCAGACAGAGATCAAGTGATTTGCCCTGGGCAGCACAGGAAGTCTGTGGCAGAGTTGGGACTTAACTCTAGATGCTATGAGTCCCAGATCAAGGTCAAAACCACAAGATCATTCCTCATTGGAGACCCCTGTCAATGGTTTCTCAGTGCTTCTTCATTTCATCACATTTCCCATGAATCACAGCAGGGATTCATCTTTTAAACAGCATATAAAATCTCTGACATTACCCTCTTCCAAGCCTCCCACTGGATGACAGAGCCTCCAGGCGCCTCTTCTTGAGAGCTGGAAGCACTCAGAGGAATGAATGTAGAAGGTCAGTTAAAAAAGACCAAGATCTTAATCTGTGTTTTTTAAAAATATGCAACATGCATTTTGCAAAGTAATGCACATTGCGAAGGTCACGCAACTCCTACCCCTCCGAGGCCTGTCGGTCAACGATTTCTACTAAGGGTTGGGGAGGAAGCACGTGCTGTTTTAGTGAAGAACAGCAGCTCTTTCTAGCAATCTCATTTCCACGACTGATTTGGAGCTCTGATTCGGAGGTTTCACTTTTTCTCCCTCTTGCAGAGCCTAAGATGTTACGATTACGTTCGAACATAAAAAAGCGAAATGTGCACACCATCAACCCACGGTAGCAAGCATCCAAGCTGGGAGAACTTCAGGTAGGGAGGGAAGTGGATCCATTTGAAAGGGGAATGGATTGTGCCATGAAAATTTTCAGCTAGAGTTTTGACAGCAATATCATTGCAATAGTTTTCTTTTTTTATCAGTAATTGATAGTAATTGGTGGAGATGGCAGTAATAGAATGTGAACTAAGAGAGGAGGACCCTGCCATTAATTTGGATAATTGTCACATTTTTAAAAAAACCTGCAATCCAAAGGGTTTAAGGAAATCAGGGAAATATATGTAGTTATTCTGCGTCTTGGAACATGTTAGGTTCATCCCTTAATTTTCAACTGAGGAAACCCCCTCCCCGCCCCAAGAGCCACTGGTTTAATCTCCAGGCGCTCTGTCAGCTTAGCTTTGAAGAGCAACAGAAAGAACTTATAGCACCTGTAATTCTGCCTTCAAAAACCTGGCTGGAGTTACAAGGGGGTTGATGTCCCACAAACACAATACCCAACCTGGAGGACCCAACTGAACTTGTAAGATTGTTACAAGTCACCTAACAACTGCTTTAAGACATCAAGAAAAGCCACATCCTCAGCTGATGTAAATCACTGCAGCATCATGGACTTTGGTGGAGCCCTGCTGATTTATGTCATCTAGAGATCTGGCCCCGAAAATGCCACACTGCTTAAATTCGGGATATCCTATAGAATCAGGATAGTGGGCCAGGAGACTCAATTTTCCAAGTATCTCTGTGTTCACATATATCCAAGTTGTATCTGACATGATTCTCAGGGCTATATTGATTTGTATCAGCTGAGAATCTGGCCCATCAAATTCAGCTTATCCTTCACAGCAAGACAGAAAAGTATGCAGAGTTTTATCTAAAACCCTTTCATTGATAAAGAAGCACAAAGTCCACAAATCAGTGATTTAGTTACTGATAACACAGTGGCCAATGGAACACCAGTAGAATGGGTTTTATCAGAATAAGGATGGCATATTGCCAAGGACACTGCTTTTGAAATCATCCATGAGATCTTTCACTTCCATCTGGGTACATGCCTGGATGGAGGGCAGAGAACGTGATTTAGGCCTCAGTTCAGGAAAGCACTTAAGTGCATGCTTAACTTTAAGCATGTACTTAAATCCTATTGTTTTATGTGCTTTGTTGCACAGGGTTGCTCTCCTGAATTGGGGCCTAAATGTCTCTTATTAACAATAGAACACATTAAAACACACACACAAAAAATCCCTATTTCAAGTGACTTTGAAGACTAGGAAGACTGGACTTGGTCAATGCTTGTACACACCATTTATGATTATTTGATGTGTAACTATCAAAAATTCCACACCCCTCATGCATATTTGTTATTGAATCCAAATTCAAGATAGAAAAATTGTAGATCTTAAGATCCGAATGGACCAAGCTGACTCAAAATCCATGAGCTTTGGTTACCTGCAGATTAATAAGAAGTGATGGACAGGGAAAATATCCTCATTTTGTGAACTGAGGTTTTGCATATTCACCTGGTGGAGATTAACTCAGCAGTATCAAAAAGTACTTCTGGCTGATAAATCTGGTGCAGAGAAAACTAATTTCCATTCCCAGGAAAAGGCATATAAAATCAATTAATATTTGATTTTGAGACGGTGATGGATTAATTGAATTCTAAAAATAAGTATCCCTGAGGATTGTCCATTTTCTATAGAAGTTTTCTTTACTTCTCCTATCACCACTGCAAGGAAATATTTTCCATAAGCTTTCATCTCGTTTTCTAAAAACATCTTCCGCTCTCCCCCACCTTGCACCAGAAAACCCCTCTGCTAACAATTAATTAAATGTAATGTTAACATGGATGGATAGTCGTGACTAATCAAAGCCAAATTACAGCTGCAGAACTTGTTTTAGAAGGAAAATAAAACTAATATAGGGGGCTGTTGTTGCTTGAATAATTTTCAGGGTGATTTCTGACATTGTCTCTGTAACATGTGTGTTTCTCGTGGTGGGCTTCCCTGCTTCTTAAACTATACTTAAGTTACATTCTGGTCTTCTTGAATTTTAGTCCTCAATGCACCTCTTATTTCAGTCACAAGCCTAAGAATGTACCCAGATCCTATTAATTCTGCCTCATCTTTATCTAAACAACAAGACACATAATAATAAAATATAATTGCACCTGGAGACTCCAGTCAGGATTGTGTAAGGCACTGTTCAAACCTATATGAAATGGTCCCTTCCTCCAAGTTCTTACTGTGTAAATAGACAAGACAGAGAAAGAGTGGGAGGGGAAGTGAAACAATATACAAGCAAGGATGATAGCTGGCAAATGTCATGTTTTGTTTTGTGACAGGGCAAGTCATTTTTCTTTGGCATATTTTATACAGACACAAAGAGGGCCAGCCGTTCAACAGTGGCCAGCATCCACCAACGCCTGGGGTTCTCAATGGGAAGTGTGAGGTGTGGAGCACTTTGGAAGATCTGGCCAGTTCATTTAGGTGTCTAAATAGCAGCTGAGCCCTCTTGAAAATCAGACCATGAACCTATAGTGGGCAAGAATGGGGTGATGAGCTAAGCGTTATGAAGGAAAACACAAAGGAAGGGAACTCTATTTGGAAGCCATATCTAATGTGAACCCCACCCTAGATGGGTGGGGTTGGTCCCACGGATTCTGATCTAACTCCCTTCCTTGAATCTTGTGGGTGGGGTATTGTAGATTTAAAGTTGCAGTTCAGAGATGACCCTGGTGATAATGCTCCAACTTTCCAGGCCATAAAAGATCCCTCCAATTGGCTATTCTGGGGTGGGTCTCTCCCTCTTGTTTTGACCAAAAATTCCATCCTGGACCCCAGAAACCTTTCCTCTCAAACCCAGTACACTTCCACAAAATTTTGGAGTGATAGGTAGACTAAGCTCTGCTTATTAATAACACCACGATTTACGTAGAGCAATGCATGACACATGTGGCATGACAGGCTTCACGGTATCTCCTCTCCCAATCCAGAAAGGATGGTCCCTCTGGAAACTCATTTCTCAACTATTCCCCCTTTTGGCAAAGTGGTACAATTGTTGTCTTCTGTTTTCAATACCAGAGCTTTTGAGGGTGTGCACTCTCAGTTTGATAAGCTGCATTATTTCCCTGTTGGCTGAGGGATGCATAGAGGGCAATATAGAAGCAAATGTTGCCTACTGGACAAAGCCAAAGCGAGAGTGGTGGAAGGCAGGGATATTAGCCCTAGAATGCTAAAGGCCCCTTTCCCAATATGCTGACAAAGGGTTACCTCAGCAAGGGTACCCATATTTCCCTATATGCTGACAAAGGGTTACCCTCAGGCCAACTAGGGATACTTGAGTCCAATTCAGGGCTCCATGAGACCTTTAAAAACCCCTCCTTTGGTGAGAGAGAAGGAGGAGAGACAAGTTGTTGCAAGACTAGCAGTAGCAGGGAGATCAGCTGCTCCAGAGCAAGAGGCTGTCCTCCTCCCTACAGGGGAAACAACCAAACTGAAAGCCTGTTTAGGGGAAGGACTGGCACCCCCCGCCACACCCCAAGAGGGAGCAGGGAAAGATGTCCCCCTTTATTTTGTGTTCGTGAATTTGTTTCTTTTGTTTGGTGGCAGATCGCTCCTTGGGCCTGTCCTAGGCCTACCTTAAAAATACTGATAAACACAGTGGGGCTGACTAACCACAGGCTGCACCACTGCCAGAGGAGAAAGTGCTAAGCCCAGCGACACAGAGGAGGTGCCTTCTCACAGTAAGTGCTTACCTATTATGAAGTATGCATGGCAAATGCCCTTTCATGTCTCATCTGTGCTGTTAGCTGGTGAGCTGCTGTTGGTATGACACACATTACACAGAGGTAGACATTAACACAATTATGCACAGTACACTAAGTGTATAATTATATCAAACGGCTTCTTTCATGGGGAGATTAACTTTTAGTAATTTGGAAAGAACCATAAATTGATTATGGCCTTAAAAAATATCCAGAGTAGCATTGCGCACTCTGTTCATCGGAGCATCTGTTAGAGATATTTGACTAAGCCAGGATTGCCACCCATCCTGAAAATTGCAGGACACTTCCAATATTGAAATTCTAGATTGGCATCCAGCGGTCCAAGTTTGGTCAGGCTAGATGTAGAGGCCAAACTCATTTTGCCTGAGAGCCAGAGAGTTAAAAATGAATAAAGCCATCAGAGCACATCTGTTGGTTTCTGATTGATGAAGCAGATATCTAATAGGCATCAAAAGGAAACTATTTTGTGCTAAACATATTGCATGGAGATTTTTGTGGGGGAAAGTTTTTTGTTTAAAACAAACAAATAAATAAATAAATACCCCCCTCCCCAACAAATGATTTACCAGCACAATAAATGATCAAAAGAATTAGTTCAGATTGTATTTCAGACTGTGTTAAATAGACACTTGGGAAGGTCTAGGCTGTCTGGGATTTTCAGATCTGGGGAAAATATTTGCTGTAGACAAATGACCCATAGTTCATTTTCCAAAAGGTGGTAATAGTTCTAAAAATGGCATAGATATATATGGTAGAAATGTTTTGTACAAGAAGTTTTTTCTAGCATAAACATGGCCTTTTTTTTTAGAAAACAGAATTTTTTGTGAAAAATTGTCCAGATTGTTGACATTCTCTGGTGTTTACAAAAGTTTCTGCAATCTTTTTGAGATCCTGTGAGAAAATATCAAACATTTTTGTTTAATGAAAGTGTGTTTTGATAAATGAAAATGTTTGAGGATATCACTAATTTTGATAAACATTTTGATTTAAAAATAAAGAAAGAATGTTGAAAAAAATCTCTAGCAAAAAACTAGCAAATGGGTCCACTTTGAACCATGAGCAATAGAAGTAGTTTCAAAATTTCCCATGTAGCTGGTTAAAAGGTAGAAAAACAATTCTGACAGTGAGATCTAACTGTAATCTCCTACTGTAACTCATAAGCAATTCCAATTAAGTCAATGGAGTTACATTAATCAACCCTGTTGTAAATGAGAAGGATTTGTTTTGATGTGGAAGGTGTTCAGATACTGCCATGATAGTCTCTAGCTCTCTCTTGGTCTAATCTATCTTGGTTAGACTCAAGAGTTGGTAGTTGGCTCATCTATTACATCTCCTAGTCAATGCAGGGTTCTTTCCTTAAGTACATTTTCTAGACAATGCTTATTCCACAACCTTCCCAAGGAAAATATTTTGTGGCCTCCGGTTGTCCTTTTCTTCCTTTCTTCTTTTTTTTAGCTTTAGGTGAACCCCTGGGTATCACACTAGATAATTCCTCTAACATCATACCGAGGGAGCCATCTAGGCACTTCATTTTACTATCCTTAGTGTATTCCATGCAGTGTCTTTTTTGGAAGAGTTCAGCAGAAACTCAAGCATTTGTAAGATTTGTTTCTGATTGTTCACTTCAGTGTGGTCCTCTTCTGCTCCCGCTGATGACAATGGGAGTTTTGCCATGCCAGGATGTTTTAGCATATGCAGACGTTAATAGCTTCACTTAACATCCAGGGAATCTTTCAAAATGCTTTCAGAGACATAGTAATGATTCTCTTTTGCTGGATAGCACATTTCCTAATGCATGGATGTATTACCATCTTGATATTTCTGCATAAATTCCATTAGTTTCAATGGGACACTTCCAGTTGCCCTATGGAGAATGGAGGCAAATCTTGTCCTGAAATGCTGTTCGATTCTGAACAGTACAAATTCCGGTGTAATTACTAGAATTGCACAAAACATTTCACAGCACAGGGAAATCACTGGAAGCTCAGGTCGCTGAGCCAATATTTTGGACTGGGATTTCAGTGGAGGTCTGAGCACTTAAGTTCCATAGACCCCTTTGTAAATCACAGCATTGGTGTGTTTTTATGAATGCCAGGCAAAATACTAACCTAAATCTAGGGAAAACTTAGAAATCTGGGCCACAGTCCAGATGAAATAAGAGGGTTGCTCAGGGGCCTTTTAAAACATGATTACTTGTTTAAAGAAAGTTTATTCTGGCTGTGGCTGCTGGGTATTGAATTTCAGCATATTACAGCTTTGTTCTGAGCAAGCCACTAGCTAATAGGATAATATGGAATATTTCACTAGACAATCTGGGAGGCAGTCATCCAGAAACACAAGGCAGAGTCCCGGGATGTTTGCTAGAAAAGTGGTTTGAAACTTTGTAATTAGTCAGGCTATTTACCTGTGAAAATAACACTAACGTCCCGAAATTACTCTCATGGGTAATATTTCGCTCTTAGATAGCAGTTTTCATCAGTACGTCACAGTGCTTTACCAAAGAGGTCAGTATCCTTTCCCCTGCTAAACAACGAAAATAGATCAGGTCTCGGCTCCTTACCGTGACACCAAAGTTGGTCGCAACTGGTTCCTTTTAAATACCGAAGGCCTGATTTCCTGAAGCTCTCAGCACTCACAGTTCAGACCAGATATGTGAAAGAGCTCTGAACCAGATCCTCAAAGGTATTTAGGTGCCTAGTTCTGGGCCTCAGCTCCTAATCAGGCACCTAGGTCAAATGGCCAAACTATCCAAAGATCTTTTTGAAAATTTGGCCTCTTAGGTGTCTAAAATGGGTGTTGCGGGTACGGAGCTCTTTGAGTGTTTCCAGCGTTCTTGATTTTGTTGCAAGTCTAGTGATATTTGGTGTTTCTCTTAAAGGCCCAGCTCCTGGAGTCAGGTGATTATATGAGCATCTCAGCTTTCATTTAACAATAATAACGTTCTAGCCCTCCTGGCTGTGGGGAAAAGCTTGAAAAATTGACCCCTCAAGACTCAAAATGCTAGACAGCAGATAAAAACAAGTCAGTATTGATTATTTTTAAAATCACATAATTTTCAAGTTGACTTTATGGACCTGACTAGTGATTTTTTTTTGAGTGCTTAGGTTTGGCAATGTATTATTATTTTTTTTAAATCTGGCCCTGTCTAACCATGTGGCTAATTGGGTGGCAACTGCATTTATGCAAACAGGAAGGATGGTTTTGTGGATAAGGCACTGGCTGGAACTCAGGGGATAGGAGTTTAATTCCTGGCTCTGACACAGACTGCCTGTGTGACCTTGGGCAAATTATTTAATACCTTTGTGTCTCAGTCCCTCATCTGTAAAATGGGGTCAACAGCACTTTCATTCTTCCAAGCTTTGTCTGTTGTATATGTTCCGCTTGTAAATTCTTCTGGATGAGAACTGTCTCTTGTTACGTGTATATACAGCATTTAGCACAACTGGGTCCCAATCTCAGCTGGGGCCTGTACACACTGCCATAATAAAGAGATAACTGTCAAAAAATTACCTCAGATTCATCATTTTTCTGGGGATCACTGTTTGAGTGATTCCAAGTCGTCCCATTCCAGAGTACGGAGTCATGTACAAATCACAGTTGCTTCAATTATTTATTCTACCCTCTTGCACATGGTAGGAAAGATCTTCGGTTACAATACCAGCATTTTACAGCCCCTCTGTATGTAACAGGGTGATTTGCCCTGATTACAGGATGAGCCCCCCCCTTCGCCTTCCAATATAAAAGGAGCGGGAAGTTGCAGTAAAAGGGGGAAGGCCCAGGACACTGCCCATATATCTGTAGCTACTTTAGGGAGAAAGGTTTCAGAGTAGCAGCCGTGTTAGTCTGTATTCAGAAAAAGAAAAGGAGTACTTGTGGCACCTTAGAGACTAACAAATTTATTAGCACATAAGCTTTCGTGGGCTACAGCCCACTTCTTCAGATGTATAGAATGGAACATATAGTAAGAAGATATATAGATATATAGATATAGATATACACATACATACATACAGAGCAGGTGGAAGTTGCCATACAAACTGTAAGAGGCTAAATAATTAAGATGAGCTGTTATCAGAAGGAGAAAAAAACTTTTGTATTTTTACACATATTGAATCTATTTCCCTAAGTTAAGTATCCTCACACCTTCTTGTCAATTGTCTAAATGGGCCATCTTGATTATCACTACAAAATTATCTATCCCACCAACGTTTATTGCCAAGCAGGCTTGTATGGGACTCAGTTTGACTCCTTTCTATGCTGATCAACATGGAGACAGCAGTAGAAGGTGAACAACACAGAGTTCTTCCTTCATGGACTGCAGCTCTCCAAGCCCCTACTGGCCTATGGCTCAGTCCTTGATTTATAGCAGCTGGAGAAATGGGATGAAAGAGCCACCCCTTTTCTGATGCTTTTTTTTTATGGTGTGTCAGGTAAGTAAAGTCTGTTCCATTAGCTATAAATGATGCAACAGGCAGGCACACTTGTAGGTAAGAGATCTGCATTGAGCACGATGAGAAGGTCAATATTGTATTGACTGCAAGCAGCCTGTGTCTCAGCTTGCATTGCTGAGCCCTGGTGTCATGCTAAATTAGGTCTCTCATGAAACCATGACCCTCTTTCTCGAGTTCTGCTAGCTATACTATTTTCCACACTTCTCAAGGCTGAATTTTTTCACTTTCCCCATCCCCGCCATGATATGTCATTAGCATTTCCTGTAGCAACTGATCAGCAGCTAATAGAAACGGATCCTTCTTGACTTTTTTTTTTCCCCAGGGAACTTTCATTCCATTAGCTCTCTGGATCTGCATGAATGTAAGTAAATTATGTCTAGCAATATAATTAGAAACTTTATAGATTAGTATACGTGATTACTTCTGCTTGGCAGTTTCTATTACCCCATCCCAGATCAACAGCAGTTTCTGAAATGTCACAGTATCCAGTTCCCAATCACTGTTTTAAAAGAGAACATAGATATGCTTTCCACAGTACCAGGCACTTACATTTATATGTGCTTTGGGGAAGGCACAACTATTCACTTCTACTTTTAGTATGTGTGGTGTGACAAAGCTCTGTCCTTGCCTCTATGGGTCCCATGTTTCCTGGTGGATTTCGCTAGCCTCAGAGGCTCACTGTGACCCTCCACGTAACCCTTCTCTCTCTAGAGACAAGGGTCACAATCTACTGAGCCATTTTCATCATAAGCCAGCAAGGGAGGTGAGGAGAAGTTATCCTCCCTTTCACAGTCTCTGTTGTCTCCCAGTCTCAGTGATTAATCAGGGGGCAAAAGGGGGGGGGGGGCAGGCCCACCCTCTTCTCCGGGCTCCAGCCCAGGGACCCTAATAGTATCGGCTATGGTAGCTGACCTTTTAGAAACATGACATGTACAATTCCCTGGGCTACTTCCCCAACAGCAGCCCTCACTTCCTCAAGCTCCACTTCACCCTTACCTCAGGGCCTCCTTCCTTGTGCCTGATATGGTGTGTACTACTCAGCCTCTCCAACAGCGCAACTTCCTCCCACACCTCCTGACATGCACACCCACCTGACTAACTGGAGGCTTTTAACTAGTTTCAGCCAGTCCCTGATTGGCTTCAGGTGTCCCAATCAACCTAGCCTTCTCCCTGCCTTCTGGAAAGTTCTTAATTAGCCCCAGGTGTCTTAATTGACCTGGAGCAGCTTCCATTTCACTTATCCTGGTAGCAGGGATTTGTTTAGCCTGGAGCGACTCTCTCTCTCTCTCCCTCCCACTGCTCTCCCATAGCCTTCTAGCTTGGAGGGAGGTGGGAAGCTGCTACTTCTGCTGCTGCTAGGCCCTAAGCTCTCCCTGCTGCTCCAGCTGCTCCTCTGGCTGGGCCAGACACCTCCCATTCTCTGCTACTTGACGGCTGGACCCCCCACTCTTGGGTGCTGCTACTGCTGCAACTGCAGCCCTGGGGTGGGGAGGGGGCTGCTAGCCCACTCCCCAGAGAGGAGGAGTGGGGACCCCAGCCACTGCTGTTGTGGATACCACCACCAGCACCACCACCTGAGAGGGGTCCTTTCTGCCTGCCTGGACGACCACCTGGAGTTCCTGGAGCTGCTGCTGCTGCAGAGGCCGCTGCCTGGAGCTGCTGAAGCCCAAGGAGGAGAAGAAGAGGATCATCTGCCAGTGGGGCAGCACCTAGAGACTTTGCAGACCACCGTGGAGGGGGCCTAAGACTGAGTAATTTTCAAACTGTGCTCTTGTGGTGGGGGTTTTGACTGTGTTTGTAGGGACACAGGGGGTGTGGCGTGGAGCTGCCCCCCGATCCATCTGTGTGTCCCCCCCAACCCCCACCACTACTACCACCACCGCTACCCCCTCCACCACCCCCACTGGCTGTATACCATCTGCCTCAGCTCCTGCCTCTGGACTCAGCTGCTTGCTTGGCTTGCCACGCCCTATTTCCACCCTTTGGGCCAGAAGCAGCAGCCAGCTAAAAAAGACTTGTGCAAGTGCACATGGGCACATGTGCCCCCCCCCAGACTGCCTAACCCCCAGCTTTGCCCTTTACTACCTGCCCCATTTGCCACTTGCTTTGCCTCCTCTTTTGCTCCAGCCCCCCTTACTAGCTTCAGTTTGTTTGCCTGCCCCGCCCATTTCCTTCTGCAGCCTTTGTTTGTTTGCCCCGCCCCAGCCTCTGAAGCTAGCCCCTTGGTTTCCCTGTTCTACCCCCAGACCGCTTAGCTCCTCGCTCCATGTGCCCATGCCCCCTCCCATGCGCTTGTGCAACTCCCCATTTCAGTTACAACCCTCTTCACTGCACCTTCAATGTTGTTGAATCCCCCCCCCCCGTAGTGCACCAAGAGGAGCCGGAATTTACACCTGTGTCGGTGACTGACCCCAACCCCTGATTGCCCCCCGTCCAGCCCACCCCTTTTGGCGCCCTCCTCCCCTGCCTGCAGCCTAGCGGGGAGGAGTGGTCGACCTGCTTCCCCTCTCCCCTCCTCCTTTTGGTGTCCCCCCTTTCCTCCTTGCTCATGATGGCGGGGGATGAGACGGGCGAGACCTCTCCAGTAGCCCGAGCTCTCCCTCCCCCGCCTGCCCCTCTGTCACCCCCCCAAGCTTCTACGTCCGCTGCCAAACCATCTGCCATCGCCCCCGCTGGGGCACCAGCAGCGATGGGCACCGGGGTGACCTCCACTGCTGCCACGTCTATCACCCCCTCAGATTTGGGGGGAGTCCTCCCAGCCGGCGGGAAGGGCCAGGGGAAGAAGAAGGGGAAGGGCCCCGCTAAAAAGACCAGGCCCTCCATGGCAGGGGCTGTCCCCGATGCCCCGGCCCCATCTCCAGCTGGGGCGCCCCTCCCCGCTGTTCCCTCCACCAGCTCTGCAGGTGTCCCTCCCCCGGCCCCTAGAGCATACGCCCAGGTGGCGGCAGCCCCCCCGCCTGCCGCTACGTCATTTCTCCAGCCCACCGCCTCCGCTACCATCTATAGCGGCCGGGGCCCCTTTCCCACCATGACCAGGAAGCACGGCGTCCGTTGCCTCCTGGTGCCCGCCTCACCCCACGTGGAAACCTATGTGCAGGCGTTGGCGAGGGTGGTGGGACCCACGGCCATTGTGGCGGCCTCCAAAATATATGGCAAGGTTGTCTTCTTCTTAGCATCGGAGGCCGCCGCCCAGGAGGTGGTGGAGAAGGGCCTGGCGGTGGGGGGCGTGTTCGTCCCCTTAGAGCCGCTAGAGGACCTGGGCGTCCGCCTGGTCCTGACCTCCGTCCCTCCCTTTCTCCCCAATGCCGCCCTGTTACCCGCCCTCTCTACCTTGGGAAAGCCCATCTCTGTCATCAGCCCTCTCCCGTTGGGCTGCAAAGACCCCGCCCTCCGTCACGTCCTCTCCTTCCGCCGGCAAGTGCAGCTTCAACTGCCGCCGGCGGCGCGCGATGGGGAGGCACTCGAGGGGTCCTTCCTAGTCCCCTACCAGGGGACCCATTACAGGGTGCATTATTCCACGGGAGAGGCCCGGTGCTACCTCTGCCGGGCGATGGGGCACGTCCGGAAGGACTGCCCCCTGGCCCGGGAAGGAGGGGCATCCAGGACCCCCGAGCCCCGGCAGGACACCGGCCCCGTCATCGCCGACGCCCCTGGCTGCCCGGCACCCGAAACTGCCCCTCCTCCTTCCCAGTCCACCATTGGTCCCGCTCGGGCCCAAGGGGTACCTCCCCCACTATGCCCAAACGAGCGGGAGAACCCCGCCCCCGCTGCTTGCAATCTGGCGAGGCCTGTGGAGGAGGGTGCGGCAGGGACACCGCCCTGCATGGGAGAGGGCCCGCCCCAAGGGGAATCTTCCCTCCCTTGTGCTGCCCCACCGTTACCCCCTCGAGTCCCTGAGCCATCGCCTCTGCCCCCTGACACAACCCCTGCTAGCCAGCCCCCGGATGATGCCATGGAGGGCTGGGCCCTAGTCCAGGGGAAGCGGGGCAAGCGGAAGGCTCGAGCTCCACTCCTCCCATGTGACGCGGAGGCCCCCCGGAAGACCAGGAAGGGGGGCACCGATGCCGAGCCTTCCGCTCTACCCACGGGTGTATTCCACCCACCAGAGCCGGCTGGGGAAGACGTGGCAGCACTAGAAGGCGGTATCTCCCCTCCACGGGAGTCCCTCCCCTCCAAGACCCCCGAGGCACCATCTGAAACCCCAGTGTGCCCCGAAGTAACCGTCGCGTCAGGTGCCGGCGGGGAGAATCCCGGGGTAGCGGAAAACAATTTCCCCTCTATATATGAGGAGATCGAGGCCCTGGGTCTGACCCCAGTCACCCAAGGGGAGGACGATCCTATGCCAGCGGGCCTCGATCTGGGCGACTTCTTTCCAGCCCCCCTTTCCCCATACTCCCTCCCCATAACCGTTGCTTCTGCTCCCACCTCCGAGGAGCCCCTGGACTCCTCCATCAACCCGGCTGCAGAAGGCACCCTGCTGAGAGCCACCGAGCCAGTTGAGGCGACGGCCAGTGCCACGCGGCTGGAACCTGAGCCACCAGGGGCATCCCTCGCTGGTGAGGAGCATTCGACCTCCTTTCCGGGAGAGGACCCTACAGAAGAAAGTCCACCCCCTGATGCCGTGGCTGCCAAATCCACCAGAGAGCTTGCGCCCGGCATCGGTGAGAGCCCTCTTCCGACCCAGACTCTTACCTCTACCCCTGCCCCTGCCCTTCTCCCGCCCACCTCCCGAGATATCATTGCCACCCCTGGGACAGTCTCCTTCCCCTTTCCAACAGATGACTCCCAGGGAATGGCCTTTGTGTTTGCCCGTCCCGACCCCCCAGGGGCTGCTATTCTCCCTCCGCCGCCCCCTATCGCCCCAGCATTCAGGTCAACCCATCAAGAGCCCCGTCGGGGGTCCGCACCCTGTCTGCCCGTCCCGCTGGGCCAGGGGACTGTACCAAGGGCCCCATCGGGGAGCAACCAGACCATAACCCCAGCCCCCCATGCGCTGCGAGAGGAGTTGCGGGAGTTCCTAGAAGACGTCCGTGGCTCCCGCAACAAAGTCCAGCTTGCCCTCCAGCGATGGGGGGACTTTAATCAAATCCTCCGGGCCGCAAGGGCCCTCATGGGGGAGGGGAAAAGGACCGGGAGACAGGGCGCCGCGGCCTACCAGCGGGTCCGCCACTTCCGTGACTCCTTACTCACCTACGGGGTGGGTCACGGACTGCTGCGCGGCCCGCCGGGAGCCACGAGCATCCCTGCCGGCGAGGATCCCCCCCAGCCCTCCTCATGGCACCCTTTACCATTGCAACATTGAACACCCGTGGCTGTAAGATGGGTCTCCGCAGGTCCCAGGTGCTCTCCTTCCTTCGAGAGGGGAGGTACTCTGTGGTTTTCCTGCAGGAGACCCATACGGATCCGACCGCCGAAGACAGCTGGCGGCTGGATTGGGGGGACAGGGTCTACTTTAGCCACCTCACAGTTCATACGGGTGGAGTGGCGACCCTGTTCTCCCCCGACCTACGGCCCGAGGTGCTGGGGGTCGCCGAGGCTGTGCCGGGTCGCCTGCTGCACCTCCGGGTCCAAATGGAGGGGCTCGTAGTCAACCTCGTCAACATCTATGCCCCAGCAGCGAGCCCGGAGCGGCTGCAATTCTATCAGCAGGCATCCGCCTTTCTCGGCACCTTGGATCCTCAGGAGTGCCTGGTCCTGGGAGGGGACTTTAACATCACCCTTGAGGAACGGGACCGCTCGGGAACCGAGCAGAGCCCGGCCGCCGTGGCCGTCCTCCAGGAGATAGTCGAACACCACTCCCTGGTGGACGTCTGGCGTGACCACCACCCGGATGACACTTCCACGTTCACCTTTGTCCGGGTGGAGCCCCATTGGTCGCGCCACTCCCGGTTGGACCGCATTTATTTATCACGCTTTCATCTTACACGAGCCCACTCCTCCAGCATCCGGCCGGCCCCATTTTCTGACCATCACATAGCCACCGTGACAGCCTCCCTCTGCGCGGAGAGGCCGGGGCCGGCCTATTGGCATTTTAACAACAGCTTGCTGGAGGATGCGGGCTTCGTGGCGTCCTTCCGGGAGTTCTGGCTGGCCTGGCGAGGGCAGCGGCGTGCCTTTCCCTCGGCACGGCGGTGGTGGGACGTAGGGAAGGTGCGCGCCCGGCTCTTCTGCCGTGACTACACCCGGGGCACCAGCCGACGGAGGGATGCAGCGATAGAGCAGTTGGAACGGGAGGTCTTAGAGCTGGAGAGGCGTCTGGCCGCCAGCCCCGAGGATCCACCCCTCTGCGGAGCGTGCCGGGAGAAGCGGGAGGAGCTCCGGAGCCTCGAGGACCATCGGGCCCGGGGTGCCTTTGTTCGATCCCGCATCCGTCTCCTTCGGGAGATGGATTGCGGCTCCCGCTTCTTCTATGCCCTGGAAAAAAAGAGGGGGGCTAAGAAACATATCATCTGCCTACTAACTGAGGATGGCACCCCCCTCACGGATCCGGTGGAGATGTGCGAGAGGGCGAGAGCCTTCTACGCAAGCCTTTTCTCCCCGGAGCCGACCGATCCTAACGCTTGCAGAGTGCTGTGGGAGGAGCTCCCGACGGTCAGCGTGGGCGACCGAGACCGGCTAGAGCTGCCTCTCACTCTGGCCGAGTTCTCGGAAGCCCTCCGTCGCATGCCCACCAATAAATCTCCGGGCATGGACGGGCTGACCGTGGAGTTCTACCGCGTGTTCTGGGACGTCCTGGGCCCAGACCTAGTCACCGTCTGGGCCGAGTCTTTGCAGAGCGGGGTCCTCCCTCTTTCGTGCAGGCGAGCCGTGCTCGCCTTATTGCCGAAGAAGGGGGACCTCCGCGATTTACGAAATTGGCGTCCCGTCTCGCTCCTCAGCACGGACTACAAAATCGTGGCAAAAGCCATCTCCCTGAGGCTAGGGTCCGTGCTGGCGGACGTGGTCCACCCAGACCAGACCTACACCGTCCCGGGCCGCAGTATCTTCGACAACCTCTATCTGGTCCGGGACCTATTGGAACTTGGGTGTAGGGATGGTCTGTGGTTCGCCCTCCTGTCCTTAGATCAAGAGAAGGCGTTCGACAGGATGGATCACGGGTATCTCCTGAGCACTCTGCAGGCGTTTGGCTTCGGACCCAGATTTGTGAACTTTCTCCGGGTGCTGTACGCTTCCGCAGAGTGTCTGGTAAGACTCAACTGGACCCTGACCGAACCGGTCAACTTCGGGCGAGGAGTACGGCAGGGGTGCCCCCTCTCAGGCCAGCTCTACGCTCTGGCGATCGAACCCTTCCTCTGTCTCCTCCGAAGGAGGTTGACAGGGTTGGTGCTGAGTGAGCCGGAGCTGCGGCTGGTCCTGTCGGCATACGCTGATGACGTGCTCCTCATGGTCCAGGACCCGGGCGACTTGGTGCGAGTGGAGGCTTGCCAGGCCATCTATTCAGCAGCCTCCTCTGCGCGGGTCAACTGGGTCAAGAGCTCTGGCTTGGTGGTAGGGGACTGGCGGCAGGCGAGCCCCCGCCCACCCGCGCTTCAAGCCATCCGGTGGAGCACGGGTCCGCTGCTCTATCTGGGCGTTTACCTTTCTGCCACGCATCCCTCTCCGCCGGAGAACTGGCAGAATTTAGAGGGCGGGGTGATAGAGCGGCTCCGGAAATGGACAGGACTACTCCGGTGCCTCTCCCTTCGAGGGAGAGCGTTAGTGCTTAATCAACTAATCCTGTCCATGCTTTGGTACCGGCTCAACACCCTGGTCCCGGCCCCGGCTTTCCTGACCAACCTGCGGACATCGATTCTGGAGTTCTTTTGGTCAGGACTGCACTGGGTCCCTGCAGGGGTTCTCCATCTACCTGTGGAGGAGGGAGGGCAGGGCCTCAAATGTCTGCTTACTCAGGTCCATGTCTTCCGCCTCCAGACCCTGCAGAGGCTCCTTTATGGTGCAGGTAGTCCGGCGTGGAGCATACTGGCGCACGCCTTCCTGCGCCGCTTCCGAGGGCTCCGATACGACCGGCAGCTCCTTTATCTCCATCCGAGAGGTCTTCCGCGAGACCTCTCCGGGCTGCCGGTCTTCTACCAGGACCTCCTCCGGACCTGGAAACTCTTTACAATGAGCAGGTCCGTGGCGGCCACCGAGGGGGCAGATCTCCTCGCGGAGCCCCTGCTACACAACCCCCAGCTCCGTTTGCAGGTGGCGGAGTCCCGCTCGGTGCGCCAGAGGTTGGTCCTGGCAGAGGTCACAAGAGTCGGAGACCTCCTGGACTATGACCGGGGAGACTGGCTGGATCCCCTAACCTTCGCTCAGCGCATGGGGCTTTCCAGACCTTGTACTCCCCGAGGCATACTTCAGGAGGTGAAGGCCGCTTTGCCGCCCGCTGCTCGGGTTTATCTCGACCGGGTCCTGCACGAGGGCACGCCCCGCCCACCCACTACCCCAGGCCCGCCGGACCTTTTAATTGGACCCCTCCACCGTGGACCCAACCGATCCCTTCACCCCTTCACTAGAAGCCGGCTGCACGAGATGCAGCCGGTCTGTTTTCAAACCGCGCCAAGAAAACATCTCTACACGCTCGTGTTCCACACCCTTCACGCCCGCACCCTCGTGTCCCGCCCCGATACAAAATGGCGGGACCTCCTGCCACCTTTGGAGGGTGAAGAGCCCCGGTGGGCCAGCCTATATTCCATCTTAGTCCCAAAGCCCGCCGGGGATGTCAGTTGGCGTCTCCTCCACGGAGCCGTGAGCACGGGCGTGTACTTGGCGCGGTTCACCACAATCCCAGACACCTGCCCCTTTTGCGGCGTGAGGGATACCCTGGCACATGTCTACCTGGAGTGTGCCAGGCTGCAGCCCCTATTCCGGCTCCTCACCAATATCTTATTACGTTTTTGGTTGCACTTCTCCCCTCACCTTCTCATTTATGCACTCCCTATCCGTGGCCCCACAAAGTCCCGGGATCTCCTGGTCAACCTCCTCCTGGCCCTAGCTAAAATGGCCATCTACAAAACCAGAGTGAGGAGGTTGGCCGATGGAGTCTCCTGTGACTGTGGGGCCTATTTCCGATCCTCGGTCCGTTCACGTATCCGGGCAGAGTTCCTCTGGGCGGCGTCCTCTGACTCCCTTGACGCCTTTGAGGAGCAGTGGGCTCTGTCCGGGGTTCTCTGCTCGGTGTCCCCGTCCGGTTCCCTTCTTTTGACCCTTTGACCGCACTCCTGTCCCTGTTATTTTATTAGTTGTCCCCCGGAATTTTTTGGGTATCTAGGTCCTGTGGATCCCCCTTTTAGGCTGGGGGGGACCCTTTAGCAGTGGACGGGCTTCGCCCGCCCACTTCCCGGATCCCAATAAGACTGCTCTCCCATAGCCTTCTAGCTTGGAGGGAGGTGGGAAGCTGCTACTTCTGCTGCTGCTAGGCCCTAAGCTCTCCCTGCTGCTCCAGCTGCTCCTCTGGCTGGGCCAGACACCCCCCATTCTCTGCTACTTGACGGCTGGACCCCCCACTCTTGGGTGCTGCTACTGCTGCAACTGCAGCCCTGGGGTGGGGAGGGGGCTGCTAGCCCACTCCCCAGAGAGGAGGAGTGGGGACCCCAGCCACTGCTGTTGTGGATACCACCACCAGCACCACCACCTGAGAGGGGTCCTTTCTGCCTGCCTGGACGACCACCTGGAGTTCCTGGAGCTGCTGCTGCTGCAGAGGCCGCTGCCTGGAGCTGCTGAAGCCCAAGGAGGAGAAGAAGAGGATCATCTGCCAGTGGGGCAGCACCTAGAGACTTTGCAGACCACCGTGGAGGGGGCCTAAGACTGAGTAATTTTCAAACTGTGCTCTTGTGGTGGGGGTTTTGACTGTGTTTGTAGGGACACAGGGGGTGTGGCGTGGAGCTGCCCCCCGATCCATCTGTGTGTCCCCCCCAACCCCCACCACTACTACCACCACCGCTACCCCCTCCACCACCCCCACTGGCTGTATACCATCTGCCTCAGCTCCTGCCTCTGGACTCAGCTGCTTGCTTGGCTTGCCACGCCCTATTTCCACCCTTTGGGCCAGAAGCAGCAGCCAGCTAAAAAAGACTTGTGCAAGTGCACATGGGCACATGTGCCCCCCCCCAGACTGCCTAACCCCCAGCTTTGCCCTTTACTACCTGCCCCATTTGCCACTTGCTTTGCCTCCTCTTTTGCTCCAGCCCCCCTTACTAGCTTCAGTTTGTTTGCCTGCCCCGCCCATTTCCTTCTGCAGCCTTTGTTTGTTTGCCCCGCCCCAGCCTCTGAAGCTAGCCCCTTGGTTTCCCTGTTCTACCCCCAGACCGCTTAGCTCCTCGCTCCATGTGCCCATGCCCCCTCCCATGCGCTTGTGCAACTCCCCATTTCAGTTGCAAACCTCTTCACTGCACCTTCAATGTTGTTGAATCCCCCCCCCCCGTAGTGCACCAAGAGGAGCCGGAATTTACACCTGTGTCGGTGACTGACCCCAACCCCTGATTGCCCCCCGTCCAGCCCACCCCTTTTGGCGCCCTCCTCCCCTGCCTGCAGCCTAGCGGGGAGGAGTGGTCGACCTGCTTCCCCTCTCCCCTCCTCCTTTTGGTGTCCCCCCCTTTCCTCCTTGCTCATGATGGCGGGGGATGAGACGGGCGAGACCTCTCCAGTAGCCCGAGCTCTCCCTCCCCCGCCTGCCCCTCTGTCACCCCCCCAAGCTTCTACGTCCGCTGCCAAACCATCTGCCATCGCCCCTGCTGGGGCACCAGCAGCGATGGGCACCGGGGTGACCTCCACTGCTGCCACGTCTATCACCCCCTCAGATTTGGGGGGAGTCCTCCCAGCCGGCGGGAAGGGCCAGGGGAAGAAGAAGGGGAAGGGCCCCGCTAAAAAGACCAGGCCCTCCATGGCAGGGGCTGTCCCCGATGCCCCGGCCCCATCTCCAGCTGGGGCGCCCCTCCCCGCTGTTCCCTCCACCAGCTCTGCAGGTGTCCCTCCCCCGGCCCCTAGAGCATACGCCCAGGTGGCGGCAGCCCCCCCGCCTGCCGCTACGTCATTTCTCCAGCCCACCGCCTCCACTACCATCTATAGCGGCCGGGGCCCCTTTCCCACCATGACCAGGAAGCACGGCGTCCGTTGCCTCCTGGTGCCCGCCTCACCCCACGTGGAGACCTATGTGCGGGCATTGGCGAGGGTGGTGGGGCCCACGGCCATTGTGGCGGCCTCCAAAATGTATGGCAAGGTCGTCTTCTTCTTAGCATCGGAGGCCGCCGCCCAGGAGGCGGTGGAGAAGGGCCTGGCGGTGGGGGGCGTGTTCGTCCCCTTAGAGCCGCTAGAGGACCTGGGCGTCCGCCTGGTCCTGACCTCTGTCCCTCCCTTTCTCCCCAATGCCGCCCTGTTACCCACCCTTTCTACCTTGGGAAAGCCCATCTCTGTCATCAGCCCTCTCCCGTTGGGCTGCAAAGACCCCGCCCTCCGTCACGTCCTCTCCTTCCGCCGGCAAGTGCAGCTTCAACTGCCGCCGGCGGCGCGCGACGGGGAGGCACTCGAGGGGTCCTTCCTAGTCCCCTACCAGGGGACCCATTACAGGGTGCATTATTCCACGGGAGAGGCCCGGTGCTACCTCTGCCGGGCGATGGGGCACGTCCGGAAGGACTGCCCCCTGGCCCGGGAAGGAGGGGCATCCAGGACCCCCGAGCCCCGGCAGGACACCGGCCCCGTCATCGCCGACGCCCCTGGCTGCCCGGCACCCGAAACTGCCCCTCCTCCTTCCCAGTCCACCATTGGTCCCGCTCGGGCCCAAGGGGTACCTCCCCCACTATGCCCAAACGAGCGGGAGAACCCCGCCCCCGCTGCTTGCAATCTGGCGAGGACTGTGGAGGAGGGTGCGGCAGGGACACCGCCAAGCATGGGAGAGGGCCCGCCCCAAGGGGAATCTTCCCTCCCTTGTGCTGCCCCACCGTTACCCCCTCGAGTCCCTGAGCCATGGCCTCTGCCCCCTGACACAACCCCTGCTAGCCAGCCCCCGGATGATGCCATGGAGGGCTGGGCCCTAGTCCAGGGGAAGCGGGGCAAGCGGAAGGCTCGAGCTCCACTCCTCCCATGTGACGCGGAGGCCCCCCGGAAGACCAGGAAGGGGGGCACCGATGCCGAGCCTTCCGCTCTACCCACGGGTGTATTCCACCCACCAGAGCCGGCTGGGGAAGACGTGGCAGCACTAGAAGGCGGTATCTCCCCTCCACGGGAGTCCCTCCCCTCCAAGACCCCCGAGGCACCATCTGAAACCCCAGTGTGCCCCGAAGTAACCGTCGCGTCAGGTGCCGGCGGGGAGAATCCCGGGGTAGCGGAAAACAATTTCCCCTCTATATATGAGGAGATCGAGGCCCTGGGTCTGACCCCAGTCACCCAAGGGGAGGACGATCCTATGCCAGCGGGCCTCGATCTGGGCGACTTCTTTCCAGCCCCCCTTTCCCCATACTCCCTCCCCATAACCGTTGCTTCTGCTCCCACCTCCGAGGAGCCCCTGGACTCCTCCATCAACCCGGCTGCAGAAGGCACCCTGCTGAGAGCCACCGAGCCAGTTGAGGCGACGGCCAGTGCCACGCGGCTGGAACCTGAGCCACCAGGGGCATCCCTCGCTGGTGAGGAGCATTCGACCTCCTTTCCGGGAGAGGACCCTACAGAAGAAAGTCCACCCCCTGATGCCGTGGCTGCCAAATCCACCAGAGAGCTTGCGCCCGGCATCGGTGAGAGCCCTCTTCCGACCCAGACTCTTACCTCTACCCCTGCCCCTGCCCTTCTCCCGCCCACCTCCCGAGATATCATTGCCACCCCTGGGACAGTCTCCTTCCCCTTTCCAACAGATGACTCCCAGGGAATGGCCTTTGTGTTTGCCCGTCCCGACCCCCCAGGGGCTGCTATTCTCCCTCCGCCGCCCCCTATCGCCCCAGCATTCAGGTCAACCCATCAAGAGCCCCGTCGGGGGTCCGCACCCTGTCTGCCCGTCTCGCTGGGCCAGGGGGCTGTACCAAGGGCCCCATCGGGGAGCAACCAGACCATAACCCCAGCCCCCCATGCGCTGCGAGAGGAGTTGCGGGAGTTCCTAGAAGACGTCCGTGGCTCCCGCAACAAAGTCCAGCTTGCCCTCCAGCGATGGGGGGACTTTAATCAAATCCTCCGGGCCGCAAGGGCCCTCATGGGGGAGGGGAAAAGGACCGGGAGACAGGGCGCCGCGGCCTACCAGCGGGTCCGCCACTTCCGTGACTCCTTACTCACCTACGGGGTGGGTCACGGACTGCTGCGCGGCCCGCCGGGAGCCACGAGCATCCCTGCCGGCGAGGATCCCCCCCAGCCCTCCTCATGGCACCCTTTACCATTGCAACATTGAACACCCGTGGCTGTAAGATGGGTCTCCGCAGGTCCCAGGTGCTCTCCTTCCTTCGAGAGGGGAGGTACTCTGTGGTTTTCCTGCAGGAGACCCATACGGATCCGACCGCCGAAGACAGCTGGCGGCTGGATTGGGGGGACAGGGTCTACTTTAGCCACCTCACAGTTCATACGGGTGGAGTGGCGACCCTGTTCTCCCCCGACCTATGGCCCGAGGTGCTGGGGGTCGCCGAGGCTGTGCCGGGTCGCCTGCTGCACCTCCGGGTCCAAATGGAGGGGCTCGTAGTCAACCTCGTCAACATCTATGCCCCAGCAGCGAGCCCGGAGCGGCTGCAATTCTATCAGCAGGCATCCGCCTTCCTCGGCACCTTGGATCCTCAGGAGTGCCTGGTCCTGGGAGGGGACTTTAACATCACCCTTGAGGAACGGGACCGCTCGGGAACCGAGCAGAGCCCGGCCGCCGTGGCCGTCCTCCAGGAGATAGTCGAACACCACTCCCTGGTGGACGTCTGGCGTGACCACCACCCGGATGACACTTCCACGTTCACCTTTGTCTGGGTGGAGGCCCATCGGTCGCGCCACTCCCGGTTGGACCGCATTTATTTATCACGCTTTCATCTTACACGAGCCCACTCCTCCAGCATCCGGCCGGCCCCATTTTCTGACCATCACATAGCCACCGTGACAGCCTCCCTCTGCGCGGAGAGGCCGGGGCCGGCCTATTGGCATTTTAACAACAGCTTGCTGGAGGATGCGGGCTTCGTGGCGTCCTTCCGGGAGTTCTGGCTGGCCTGGCGAGGGCAGCGGCGTGCCTTTCCCTCGGCACGGCGGTGGTGGGACGTAGGGAAGGTGCGCGCCCGGCTCTTCTGCCGTGACTACACCCGGGGCACCAGCCGACGGAGGGATGCAGCGATAGAGCAGTTAGAACGGGAGGTCTTAGAGCTGGAGAGGCGTCTGGCCGCCAGCCCCGAGGATCCACCCCTCTGCGGAGCGTGCCGGGAGAAGCGGGAGGAGCTCCGGAGCCTCGAGGACCATCGGGCCCGGGGTGCCTTTGTTCGATCCCGCATCCGTCTCCTTCGGGAGATGGATTGCGGCTCCCGCTTCTTCTACGCCCTGGAAAAAAAGAGGGGGGCTAAGAAACATATCATCTGCCTACTGGCAGAAGATGGCACCCCCCTCACGGATCCGGTGGAGATGTGCGAGAGGGCGAGAGCCTTCTACGCAAGCCTTTTCTCCCCGGAGCCGACCGATCCTAACGCTTGCAGAGTG